>NC_069658.1:149192500-149816000 GCF_027244095.1 Hemicordylus capensis | reverse complement strand
CACCACTGAAAAAGCAGCTCCTGCAAACCTCAGGAGGAGCCCCCATGAGAGAGGGAAGAGGGAATGTGACAGGAGGAGGCAGGCTTAACAGGTGGGCATGAGGGGAGAGGATGAGTGCAAGTTCCCTTCAGTTTACTTCAGACACCTTCAAGCTGCTGTTTGAGGTGGTGGCTTCACCCTGCCTCCTTATGGTAGGAATAGGCCTGAGCTTAAGTATTAAGCTGTGCTTAAATTGAGGCTTGTATCCTTTCTGCGGTGGAAGGAACCCTAGAAGTCTGCTCAGAAAGTTGGGCTACAAGCCACTGATTTCAAGGGGTTTTTGGCATGCCCACCTAGCGGTGAAACACCATACCCCACTCTTTAAAAAATGTGCTAGACTCTTGGCTTCTTGCACAATTCATTAAAGGCCCCCCCCCCCCAATTCACTCTGAATGTTGCTTTAACTGAAATTTTGGTTGCAACTTCATAACACTGAACTTTCCTCTTTTTAAAAAAGGCCTTGTAAAATTTCCTGTATTAAACTCTAGGCTTCTTCTCAAGCCATTGCCAAAGTTTTTCTCAGTACTGAAAGCCAATGTGAGAGGGTAGCTAAGCATGCAACATCAGGCCCAAGTTCAAATGTTGCTTCAGCCATGGACTCCTTTAGGTGACTGTAGGCTTCCTACTGTAGCCTCCAGCTGTCTGATAACATCTTGAATATAGCTTCCAAAGAAACTGTGATCATTCTCCCCTGCTACTTACATCTGAAGCAGCAAAGGGGTTGAAGTATGGTGGAGGGAGATTCCATGCCTTACCTTTGCCGCTTCAGATGTATGGGTAAGGAGGAAACTTCTGCACCTGAGCCTCCAGCTCACAGAACTACCCTTCAACACACTTGCAGCCTTCATGGTTCCAGACCAAGGCAGTAAGTGACAGGGGATTTCCACCTGTCTTTCAGAGGCTGTCCTTGGAGTACAGCCTCCCTTTGATAACATCTGAAGGAGGCTCATCTCTTATCTACATTAGCAAAATAGGAATAACTAGCCAACCCCGCACAGAACATCTGTGCGTTCTTTGGGGCCGGCGGTTACCTCTCCCCCCACTTCTGCCCCGGTCTCTGCTTCGGGGCCCAGCCACCTCTCCTCCCCCCTGCTACTTCTGCCCCTCCCACTTTCTTTCCCCCCTCCCGGGCCTTGCCTCCGAGGCCAGGCCTGCCACCTCTGGCCTCCACAGCTGGGCCATCACCAAGGCAACCAATCCTGGGTGTGCCTCAGCCAATCGGGCGTGTCCGCTGCCCAGCCAATTAGCTGGGCTCTGGGATGCACATTCCAAGGCACACCCAGGAGAATAAATATAATAGACCTGTTACAAGTGAGGGTGTAGCTATAATTGAGCAGGTGGGTTCAAAGAACACAGGCCTGCTCCTGAAGGCCCACCAGCACCACCCCTCCCTATTTTCTTCTATGTCCCTCACTCTGAGGAGCCACCAGGGAGAGGGGAGGACATGGCTCCTCTTCATTACCTATGCCCCTGGTTACAAGGCACTTGTAAAGACATGCTATCAACACTGCAATATTTTATGTAGTACTAGGCAGATAGAAGTGGTGAGATCTGGCTAAGGGGGAACATAACATTTTTGTCTGTACGCCAGACCCGTCTGTTCTGAAAAAGTGTTGAGCAAAATGACTTGGGGAAATGTCCATTGCATTCAGTGTTGATTGATCCTTTTGTACCACCATTTCATCCTGAAAGATAACCAGCCTTAAGAAAGAAAACATGATCTCCAGCTAAGACTTACCTCTTTCCAGCTCACTATAGAAGCTGTATTTATTTGAATGCCTCACAGGTTGGCTTTTTATAGTATAGCACTTTAGTCAAAAGTCTTAATACATACCCCCAGCTGTTGATGTTTGCACAGATGCTGTCCATTTTGCTCTTCCTTTCCACAGCCAAAAGGGAGATAGGATTCCTCCTTGGAGGTGGCATGGACCACTCACCTTCATGAATGACTTAATAGACTCTGCTCCCCAACAAGGCAATATTCCCAACTCCCACCTCTGTGTTTCATTTTTTAAAAAATGAATGTCTGTCATATTATACATGTGGTTTTTTTAAAGATCAGTGTGTTTAATTTATTGCCTGAGAATTATCTGAAGGAACACAAATAAATTTTCAGCAGTCTCATTTCATACTAGGCTAAAGAGGCTCTGTTGTCTGTGTATGACCTGAGGGGGGAAAGGAAGGAAGAAGCTTCCTTAGTCAATATTTATATACATTGATTTTAGAAACTTCCTACCCTCAGGGAATCTTTCCACATCAATTGCTCTGTCAAGACAACTCCCATGCTTCAGATGTGGAACAGCTGCCTGTTGCAGAGGTTTGGGGGCTATGTTTTAAGGTATGCTGAAGACACACAGGCTGTCTGCCTGACCTATTAAGTCCTTGATTTGCACTGAGCAAATCAAGAAGAGATTCCAGAATGTTCCCCTCAAGCTGTAGATTTTAGGGCAGGAGTTTCCAACCTTTTTAAAAAAATAAGTGCAACCCAACTTCCAGAGTTTCAGCTCAGGTACCCCATAGAGTACATGCACACACAGAGCTGGTTGTGAAATAGGCTACTCCAGTCACTGGCTTACATCCAGACTAAGTAATTTCTTACTAAAATTAAAGGGACAAGTTTACTTGTTCTATCTTCTATTTATATATTTATCTTAGATGTAAGAGAGGAAAAGGGAAACACTCCTTTAGAAGAGACCCCTTCCGTGGAAGATGAGCCCATATCCTCTTGTACAGAGGGTGCTCCTTGGAGTGGGTGATCCGATCATTAGAGGTATAGAGATAGATTTGTGACCCGCATGTTGACCGCACAGTGGCTTGCCTGCCTGGTACAAAGGTTGTGGACATCACGCAGCATCTAGATAGGCTGTTAGGTGGTGCTGGGGAGGAGACAGCTGTCGTGATGCACGTCGGCACCAACGATGTGGGGAAAATGTAGTCAGGAGGCCCTGGAAGCCACATTTAGGCTGATAGGTAGCATTTTGAAGCCCAGGACGCCCAAGGTAGCATTCTCAGAAATGGTACCTGTCCCATGCACAGGTACAGTGAGACAGGCAGAGCTGAAGGGTTTCAATGCATGGATGAGACGTTGGTGCGGGGAGGAGGGGTTTAGATTTGTTAGGCACTGGGGATATTTGGGGGCAAGCAAGGCCCGTACAAACGGGATGGGCTGCACTTGAACCAAGATGGAAAAAGACTGCTGGCGCTTAAAATTAAAAGCTTTTGAAAGGACGCCTGGGGCACAGCCGACGGGAGCTAGGCAGTATCCGGTTCGGCAAACACTATCCTTTAAAGTGCAGGTGTGCAAAAGATTCAGATAAAACAGAAGGGGACAGAGCAGAACCGCATAAAGTGCAGACAGGAGCCTGTGCCAGCTGGTCAAAGAGTCAAAAGAAAGAGAAAGCCACACTTTCTTCCTCATCTGTGGATTGCTGGCTTGTCTGCTGCAGAAAGTGGGGGTGGGGAGAGAGAAGTCACCCTTCTCTGTTCCTAAGAACATAAGAACAGCCCTGCTGCATCAGGCCCAAGGCCCATCTAGTCCAGCATCCTGTTTCACACAGTGGCCCACCAGATGCTGCTGGAAGCCACGGGCAGGAGTTGAGGGCATGCCCTCTCTCCTGCTGTTACTCCCCTGCAACTCCCATCATTCCTGACTATTGGCCACTGGCTGGGAATGAAAACCATGGAAACCATGCACTGATTTGAGTTGTGGGAAGTACTTTAGAAGATGGATGGCCAACGCATGAACTTTAAGGCTCCTATACCTTTAATATTATAAATGAAGTTTGCAGTAGGTGCAACCTGGTCATGTTAGAATTCCCTCACTACTATTAAGGATGCAGGAGTTGAAAGACTCTTACTTTAGAAGTTTATGCAGCCAGACTCAGTTGGTTATCAGCTGAGGCACCTATACATGTTAGTCAGAATCAAAGGCTGGATTCCTCCCACTTGCCACTCAAGTACATCTTTGTCTACCTATCACAAGAAATGAGGAAAGGTTCAACCCCCCTCATATTCAACTTCAAAGTGCAGTACTGAACCAGATACCACCCCCACTATAGATACACAACAGTGTAAACAGGTATAGTCTAGTGATTTAGGGTTTGGTTTGGTGGTGCAAATCAAGTCCCCAGTTTGAATCTCACTGACCTGCCTTTACAGAGCTGTTAGGAGGCTGCACAGTGGCACCAAAGACCACCGAGGCACTTCATGACAGATGAAATTTGAACAGGAGCTTGCTGGTTTATAGCTCATTAGCCACTTTGCTACACCAGCTCTCACAAAAAGAAGTCAGAGGTTCTCCTAGATGTCTGGGAATAATCCATTTTTTATCTAGCTCAGTTTGGCAGCAGTCCAGGGCCATGTGTGCTCCATTCTAAAGTAAAGACTTCTTTATAAACAATGTTATTTAATTAACATTCTACATCAAAGTAATCAAAATTATGCAAATCAAGCAAATTTATTCTGGTTCTGCTCGTCATGGGGCAGGCAAGGAGCCAAGCAAAACACACTACCTTGTTCCTCCTCTCACCCTAAAATGTTTCTAATTCAATCACCTCTGTAGCTTCAGAGATTTCAGCAGCCATTGCCACACTCCCCTTAGGAGGATCTTTTCAGGAATAAAGTGTAGACTTTTTTTTAAAAAAAAGATATTTTAAGGAAGCAGAATTGCATTGTTTAAGTTAATAACATCTTGCATTTTTCCTGTGTTTCTGTGGAAATAGCAGCAGTATACACATAGCACTCGCAAGAACCAGTCTTTGGCTAAACAAAAGGAATAAACAGTTACAGGAAGTTAGTGATACTGCTTCTGACAACACAATGAGAAACCGCAGAGTGCATTTTTTTTTTAAAAAAAGTGTTTATTTAATCTTAATCTGTCACAAGTACTATAGTTCAGACATTAAGTCAAAAGCACGAGAAGATCTAAATCTGTTGTTACATTGGCTTTATGCAAAATTCCATCATCGGTTAAGTTAAGAGAGATCTAATATCCTCTTTTAGCAAGAGGAAGGAAACAAAACATCCCAGCTCCAGGTCACAGACAATGGAAGGCCATATTGGGACTTTGTACGCTCTTCTATGGCCAACAGATATCAAGAACACAAGGCTAGCTATGCAAGCAAGTAATACAAAAATGTGTTTTTTTAAAAATGCAAAGCTAGTGCCTATGGAAATAACTAGGTGTCAAAATTGTTAGGAGATTGTATACATCAGTTGATGGCTACTGCAAATAAAGTTGCTGGTTCTAGAATTTTTGAAGCTTTGCAGATTTTAAAAGCAGTTGTTGAGACTGCATTGTTACAGACAGCCTTCTAAGTCCTTTACCAGTAATGGAATGGAAACAGTACACAAAAATTCACCCTGTGATCAGCAAGCTACAGACACAGTCAAATGAGCATCCACTGATATAAACACATTTTAAATTTAGATGCATGGTTCATCTACTACCTTCAGCACCCAGAGCCACAGAGCACAAGGAGAATACACTAAATTTTGTCTCGTTTAATCAGTGATTACAGCCATATTATCCCCACCCAATAAAACATGAAGGAAATTGACAGTGTGCTCCAAAAACTCTTTAGCAGGCACAATTGCAACTTGGGTGTATATTCCATTCTTTAAAAGAAGTCTGCATCCAAGTAATCCAAATTCTGCTGTAAGATGCAATAGATTATGCAAACTGAACCTATATACACGTTCCTATTTTGCATAATTAATGGTAACTAATTTGTATAATTCTACAATATTATTTTTCATAATTTATTTAGTTTGGCTATGAAAGGCCCTGATCCCTACCACTGGAAAGTTTATTCAACCAGTACTCTGGCTTCTGAGATTTCAGCAGGTGTTGCCCACACACTTTTGAGTACATCTCAGCAATCATGCAGCCTAGAAACTGCTTGAAATGAAATCAGATTCTGTCACCTGAACTCTACACCCACTACAATTCTGCATTTGCTTGGTGCTGCTGAAAAACTGCATAACATACACATCCCTGCTTCTTTCTACTGGCTGGAATCCTGGGGGACCATACTGACAAACACAAGGAAACCATCTTGAAGGCAATCCCTTTAAGCAAGCAGAAAGCTTGTATTATTGACCATGGGGGCTGCAGCAATAACTGCAAACCAAGCTCCTGTTGCATGCAAGGTTCTCTTACACCTGTTTAGACTGGTAAGACTCAAACAGGGTGTGAGGGTTGGTCATATTTTTGCTGATGGAGAAAACACTCCAAAAGATATTGATTATAGTGGGCACTGGGAAACATGATAACCAATATTCATAGGGGTGTTTTGACATCTAACATTAACCTTAAGAGACTGGTACCTGCAAGCTAACAGCCTCGCTTGTGGTAGTAGCAGCAGGTTGGCCCTGTTCATTTACAGCGGCCCCGCACAAGTTCCTAGGCAGCAGGCAGGCAGATGTTGCCAGCAATACTCCTAAAAGCTTCATTTGTGGTCACGGTAATTGCATGAATTGCAGCAGTCACAAAGATAGACCCCATGTTAGCCAGCACAGGGCTTGCATGTGAGTGGAGGCAGGCAGTGGTCTTTCACACATGTCTAGTTTGTCATAAATGCAAGTTAACCCTTTGAGTTCAAAAAGGTACAAAACCTGATTCATTTCATGCTTTGTTTGCAAGATATGCCCAAATGCCACCACCCAAGCTGAATTTTGCACATGGTGTTTGTAGTTTTTTCCACGAGTCACACCAATTTGTGTTTAGTTTTGAAGATGGCGCTCTATTTTTTTTTTTTAAAAACTTTGAAGTAATAATTGAATGCATGATTAAAGTGATGAGTGCTATGCATATTGCTAAATTAAACAGCTTAACAGCACTAGAAACAGCAATGTAAGTTTCCATAGTGACAGACCTAAATTCAGTATCTTGGCAAACATATGGACCCGAGAAATTTTGATGCCCAAGGAAGAAAATCTAAGGTGTACTCCTCCTTCCCCATGGTGGTAAAAATACTCAAGCAACTGGCTGTCCTTTAAGCAGTACCCCAAAGCCCATTCAGCCTAAGGAGTCACAGTGGCTAGCAGCCTCTCCTGCCTGAGACAGATGTGATGCAGAGGACCTGTGATAGGGTCTTCCAGTTTTTCACTTTCAAGCAAGAGAAACCCCTTCCGTTTGTAGAGCCCTTTATACTGTGCCATCTCCCTGCTCTAAATTGCTCCCTGAAGCTGTTATTGTGAAAAAAACAATGGGAACCTGAGTTTTTTCTGCTGAAGGCCTAACAGCAGCGGGGGGGGGGGGGCAGGATTTAAAGTAAGGCAACAGTGTAAGGGGAAGGCGGAACAACCCCCCCTCCCCAGGGCCACTGCTCCTAATAAAAATACGAGTGCTCTGCTGCTGCTTTAAAGTGAGAACATCCACATCAGACTCTGGCCAGGATGCTCTGGCTCTTTCTTAACTCTGAAAGCAAGAACTTTCTACCTTTGGACACAAAATCCCATTCTCTCATTTCTGTTGCTCCCAAAATGTTTGAAGCATTATTCTATTTGTCATGAGGCAATCCATGGTGCTTTCTTGGTTGTTTAGAGATAACGGAATTGGGTGGTACTAAAAGTATACCCACTTTTATGCTAGTATACATTTTATACTGTCCTGGCTCTCCAAAGAGTCCCCGAGGATCACAGTTGGGGCAAGAGTGTAGAGAATTCCTTACCCCAAATTGAAAGTTCTCAGGGGTCTCTGGGGAGGAGGTCTGTAAAATACTGTAAATCTGTAGTGTGGTGCTATATTCAGAGAATAGATAGAAGCCTGTGATGGAACTGAGATTTTTTTAAAGGTCAGAAAAAGAGCGGGGGGGGGGATACTTAAAAGACCATTTTATTCTCCCCACAAGCGTCTAATTCTATTTCATTAGACAAACACGAAAATAATCTTCATCAATTCCCTTATTTAGAGTTCAGTGGAACACTGTTGTGTGGTGAAAATGTATTTGCATAAAAATGAATGGTTCTCCTCGACTCAGTATTCAAGGTGATATACAGAAAACAAAACAAAGTGTTTTAAAAAAACACAAACCAATCCCAGCATTGGCAAACAAATTAGCATGGCTGGAGCAGCAGCAATGTACCACTGGGGTAGCTAGGCGCTTAGCTGTCCCCTGCCCTTCCCCACTTTGGCATCCAGAACCAAACAGAGGTGCTGACACATTGGCAGCCCTCATCCTCACTATTAGTGGTATGGGTCTATTAGAGGTGTGGGGTCTAGCTGCATGGCCCTTTAGGTTTGTAGGCGTATGTCTACAAATGTAAATGGCAATCCAACAAGCCTGGGTTTGCAAATATGTGCATCATTCCAAGGGCACTTGGCAGTGGGCTATGAATCCCCTGCCAAAATGGATGCTTGGAAGTAAACCATGGTTTGCTGCTGCATCGTGTATGCCACAGTCCCAACTAGCCAATGCCCCTCTGTTCCCAATAGTAGTTTTTCAAAAGTGAAAAGCATCGAACCAAGCCCACTCAGCTAATGCAATACTCACAGCAATGCTGTTTTCATGCAATGGCACACTAAGCACCTGCTCATTGAGTTTGGGGGAGAAATCTCAACTCTGCATGAGCTTTGGGCTCTCACCTGCCACTACCTATCACTCCTACTGTGGGGTAAAAGTAATGAATCAACTAGGCTATACCATATTTATTGGAATTGGCATATCTCTGAGGATCCAATGCCCCCCCCCCCCAAAGTGGACTTTTTATCAGGTGGCCAAAGAGATACTATATTTAAATGCAGTACCTTATTTACACATCACCTTACTTTGGCCTCACAGTTACAGGGAGGGATGTGCACACACCCAAAGTTCCTACTAGGTTCTCCCCCCGCAGATCATAACTTCTACTGAACTAACTAGCGTGGGCCTTTTCCTCAAGTAAATGTGTTCAGGAACCAGTTGCAGGAGTCATTTTCAATAATATCAACTCTTCCGTCAGAGAAAGGTGGCTGCTGTGTTACTCTGAAGGACAGTGAACACTAGATTTCCATTTTATTCTCCTAAGACCACCCATGTTAGGCATTTGGGCTCTCTGGGATTGAGCAGACAAACATTAATGCATATTTTCACGGGTCTGACCAGGAAAGAATTAACAGAATCACATTACTACAAGACAAAAGCCACTGCAAATGGGAATTCCTCGCACAGCACCTTTTACTCTGCACAAAACATCAGTTACAAACACTGGCAGTTTCAAAGATCAGGGCCACAGATTGAGATTCTGGGAGTTTAGGACTCAAGATGAAATCTAAAACATCCATTAGTTCAACTAGCACATTGGAGGAAAGAGACAACAGAATTAAGTGTTTGCTCCCTTTATAGAAGGAAACACTGAATTTCCACATCCATGTTAACTGTCTGACTTGACTATGAGGAACAGCTGGGTTCCAATTAACATCTACATGAAGCTGGCAGGAACATCGAGTTTCACACCTATTTGCAATTCTATTGCAGTTGGCACATCCCCCCCAGCTGTGCTTAAAAACAGAAATCTCTTATGTGAATTCTCATCTGAATTCTAACGGAAAGCCCCTTTCCAACATACATTTAAAAAGAAAAATGATGTCCACTTTGGTCTCCAAAGCCCTTTATGGTAAGCTAACCAAACCCAACCAGACTAAGTGACCATGAGCAACAAAAGGAAAGATTCAGTTGTCAGAACTTACTTCATCTGAGCTCTCTAAGCAGATGAGAAACTATTTAGCCAGCTTGAATCAAACACTGATCTTGACAAATGTCAAAATCTACATGATTATTCTTGGCAGAAAACATTTTTTCGAGAAAGTTCTTGGGTTTTGTTTTTGTGCTTGCTGTGTTAGCAGGTAAGATTGGTTTTCTCTCCCCATTTCCAAGCAGATGCCAGTATATTTTGTAAAACAAATGCAACAACAGTCTGGTATTTTTACTCTCAAGGAATAAAAAACATTAATGGAAGAACCGTAATTTGCACAATCCAACCCTCTTTGGCTGTTGACCGTCTCAGACTAAAGATTTCGCAAGATTATATTTCTATCTTAAAGACTGCAATCTCTCTTCATTACACATCCTATTTATAAATCTCTATTACTACTTGACTTTCAGCTTTTTCTGTTCTTCCCCTAAAGCTATTGCATTGTAAAAAAGGTTTTTGCTGCATCTCCTGGGGAAAAATAGTTTTTATTGTTAAACTTCCAATATTAGTAGGTGATTTTATAGAAGAGGCTTCTTTACATACAAACAAAATTGAGGTGGGGGAAGAGAAATTAATGAAGAAGTGACTAGCAGCCTTCTAAGATAAGATAAATACAAATATACTCCTCGCCTCGTTCAATATGCATTTAAAAAACCGCTTTGCATTGGAGAAAATATATTTGCATGCCAGCGCAGCAGACTCTTGCTGATATACCATGTGACAGAATGCATATGCAATATAATATCATAATAATAATAATAATTCCTGTTGAAGTGGAAGGGCCTAATGTAAACTTACTGGGCAACTTTCATGTCCTAACACCTCCTCTGCGAGAAATATTTTCTTCCTGGAATTGTACCCTTCAGAGACATTAGGAGAGGACACCCCTGTGGTCCATCACACTGGGGGGAAGTAAACAAGCAAACAGGAGACATCACGCTCAAACAACCATAGGTGGGTGTGTTTCTCATTCACTTGCGGATTTCTCCCTGTGATGATGAAGTGGAGGAAGGGCCAAGGGGAACCACAGACGAAGCAGGTGAGGGAGTGTTAGTTCAGAGAGAGAATTATGTCCAAATCTTCCTCTGGGAGATTTACCTATTTGTGGCCATCCTAATCAAGTATCTTTTGTATTTTACCTGACACTGCCAAAATATTTATACTGTGTGCCCTACTGAAGCAGTCTCACTAAACCCTCTTGTTAGTAATGAGCTATTGATAGCTTAGCCAGGAGAAAGCAGAGGTATGTTTCAAGCATAAAGGCAGCTTTTTATGCAGCTGCTACATGAATACTACTTCAAACATCTCTTAAAAAAGAGGAACTAAGCAGGGGCAAGGAATGAGTTTGTAAACTAAAAATATGGAGAGAGAAACGAGTTCATAAAAAGTGCAAAAAGAATCCCAGAACAAAGAACTAGATCTCAAATGCCTTCCTGGATAAGTCATTCCTATTGCATTGTTAACTGATTTTAGTCAACCTTGTGCAAAAAATATCTTCAAGAAGGGCCTGGCTCATTTTTGTAGTACAAAACAAAAAGTCAAATAAATAGCCAAGTAAGGACTTTGAATGTTGAGAAGGCAGCATGGGTTCAATGCAAGCTATGCACATCACGTAGGTCAGAGCAGTGGCATCAGGATTGCGCGTTTTATTTTATTTTTTTTTAAATGGTCATGGCATATCCCTGCTTCTTAAATAATGTTCCCAAACATCCAGATTGAAGCAATGATGTTTTTACACACATGGCAACTGCAGGGAAAATGAGCCTGAGATATGTTGTTAAAAGGCAAACCTTTGTAAACATTTCCTCAAAAGGAATAGTAGCAATTGAGTACGAATCAGTTACTCATATTCATTTATAGAGCAATGCTTTATAAAACACATACAGCTTAGTTCCAGGGGGACAAGGATTTTATACAATGTTGATGTTCCGAAAGTAACGTCATCCATCCAGTCCATAAGTTATTTAAGTCATGTAATTTGCTTCTCCAAATCAGCATTTACTAGGTCTTCTGCTCTGCGGCTGTTGCTGTCTGCGAGGGCGTATCTGGCTTCACAATTTGGTATGCGATCAGATACTCAGGGTAAGCCTAAGAATAAGCACATATATCCACATTAAGAATAATTATTCTGCTATGTCAAGATGCCACATTGAAGCACTTCAAAAGAGCAGAAAGAAACTGCTCCCCATCCTCCATTCCCTGTCTCCACCATGATGCCACAGGTCCTTCTGTCCTTTTTCTAGGAGTCTGCTCTATTCAAGTGGTATCCACCATCCCCCCTAATACTGTAACCTATCACTGAAATGGGCTCCTGTCCACATCTCTCTCACACACATGTGCACTTCTGCTGCTTTGGTTGTCATCCTTTTCCCTATAGTGAGTGGTGTAGGGGAAAGGACAGGAGGAGTATGCAACCCCAAGGCCAGCTCCATCTCTTTCCTCAGAGGGAAAGTGCCATCTGTATAGGGCTATGTAAACAGTGCTATATTAAGAACTGAATGCCAAAAGGACATAAGGTGGGTTTTTAGATGCTAGTTTTCTAGAGACCGTCCACCATATTGGCAACTATTCGGTAGCTGACCTACCAAACAGCTTGGAGTCTTTCAGGGTCAGTAGAAGAGCCACATGAGTTTGCCCTGTGCAAGATGTATGCTGTGAGTTATTTATTTATTTATTCATTCAATTTGTATACCACCCTTCCAAAATGGCTCAGGGCGGTTTACAATTAAAACAAAACCATTAAAATCAGTTAACAGTTAAAACAGAAATTATAAAACAGGGTTAAACAACAATTAACACTTAAAACATCATAAAACTGCAATTAAACCATCAGAAGAATTTAAAAATCCTGAAAATCTGGTTACAAGATTAAAACTAATTACAACTATTTAAAAACCCTGGAAGGCCAGGCCAAACAGATAGGTTTTAAGGGCTTTCCTGAAAGCCAATAAAGAATTCAAATTGCAGATTTCTGCAGGGAGTGCATTCCACAGTCCAGGAGTGGCTACAGAGAAGGCCCGCCTCTGAGTCGCCACTAGACACACCGGTAGTAGTTGGAGACAGACCTCTTCAGATGAACTTAATGTGTGGTGGGGATCACGCAGAAAAAGGCACTGTCTGAGGTAACCTGGATCTAAGCTGTTCAGGGCTTTAAAAGGTAATAACCAGCACTTTGTTTTGCCCAGAAATATATTGGCAGCCAGTGTAGCTGTTTCAAAACAGGCATAATATCGTCTTTCCAGGTTGCCCCAGAAACCAATCTGGCTGCCGCATTTTGAACTAACTGACGTTTCCAAACTATATACAAAGGCAGCCCCAAGTAGAGCGCATTGCAGTGGTCAAGCCTGGAGGTTACCAGCTGATGCACGACTGTTTTGAGGTCGTCGTCCTCAAGGAATGGACGCAGCTGTCAAATCAGCCGAAGCTGATAGAAAGGATTCCTGGCCATAGCCTCCACCTGAGATAACAGGGTGAGGCCTGGGTCCAGGAGTACTCCCAAGCTGTGCCCCTGATCCTTCAGGGGGAGTGTAACCCCATCCAGCACAGGGAGATCTAACTCATCCCTCAGATTTTGAGCCCTTACAATGAGCACCTCTGTCTTGCTTGGATTCAGTCCCAATTTGTTATCCCTCATCCAGCCCATTACGTCTGTAGGAAGGCATTTAGGGAATGAATACCATTTCCTGATGATGCAGATGAAAAGGAGAAGTAGATTTGGGTGTCATCAGCATACTGATATCACCCAGCACTAAACCTCCTGATGACCTCACCCAGTGGTTTCATGTAGATATTAAAAAGCATTGGTGACAGAATGGAGCCCTGAGGGACTCCATATAACAGCTTCTGTTTTGAGGAGCAACTGTTACCAAGCTCCACCATGTGGAATCTACCTGAGAGATCAGAGTGGAACCACTGCAAAGCAGTGTCTCCATCCACAACTTTCCCAGGTGAACCAGAAGGATACCATGGTCGATGGTATTGAACACCACCGAGAGATCCAAAAGAACTAACAGAGTCACACTTCCTCCGTCAATTCTCCAGTAGAGGTCATCCATCAGGCCGACCAAGGCTGACTCAATGCCATAGCCAGCTCTAAAGCCAGTTTGAAATGGGTCTAGATAATCAGTTTCTTTCAAAACTGCCTGGAGCTGGTTGGCCACCACCCTCTCAATCACCTTGCCCAACCAAGGGAGATTGGCCAATCTCTTATCCATTGCTAAGGGATCCAGTGAAGGCTTCTTAAGGAGACGTCTAACCATTGCTTCCTTCAAACAGGGGGGCACCCTACCCTCCCTCAGCGATGCATTTATGTTATTAACTAGGCCACCTCTAACAATCTCCCTGCTAGATAGAAGCAGCCAGGTCGGGCAAGGATCCGGAGAACAAGTGGTAGGCCGCACCGCCCCAAGCAGCTTGTCTACATCCTTAGGAGTCAGACTGAAACTTATCCAACCTAACACTGCAAGAGGGATTGCTGGACACCTCCTTCATAGACCCTACAGAAATAGTGGAGTCCAAGTCGGCCTGAATACTGGAGATTTTATCTGCAAAGAACCACATTATCTGCACCACATCTGCATTCCACCCTTCCCCAAGGAGCTCAGTGGCATACATGGAAGTTACTCAATGTTACCCTTGGCAATAGCCCTGTGAAGGAGGTCAGACTAAGACTGGACTAAGGTCACATGCTGTGCTTCGGGGCTGAGTGGGGATTTGAATGCAAGTCTTGCTGGCCCATGTCAGATACTGGCATCCATTCCTTTGCATTGAGAAGGGGAGAAGCTCTCATGATCTGCAGTGGCTGGGGGTGCAATGGCCTTTGGCTGGGGATTATGGGAGTTGCAGTCAACAACATCTGGGGATCCAAGTTACAGGGAATACTGTTGGGGAAGCACACAGATCACGTTCACTAGAGGGGGAAGGGGACTTGCCATGCCGTGTAGCAAGCGGATTAGGAAACTCCCAGGTGGCAGACTAGCAGATTTCCTGCTAAATGTAAAAAGAGGCACTGTTTAAAAAGGTGAATCTCTTACATTTAGTGAGGGAGAGCAAGTGCCTCTCTTCATCAGAGCACTCAGGGACGGGCCTTCTCCGCTGCTGCCCCAAGGCTTTGGAATGCGCTCCCTAGTGAAATAAGAGCCTCTCCATCTCTGACAGCTTTAAAAAAGTCTTTAAAGACGCAAATGTTCACCCAGGCTTTTAATAAATATTGTTTTAATGCTGTTTTAAAATATTGTTTTAAAATTAAATTGTTGTGATGTTTTAAACTTTTTGTTTTAACTAATGTTTTAACTTTCTGTTTTTATTTTGTTGTAAAACACCCAGAGATGTAAGTTTTGGGTGGTACAGAAGTGTGTTTAAACAAACAAACAATCTTTTCCAGTGGCTGGTACTGGTATCTCCCTTGTATTTCTTTTTTAGATTATGAGTGCTTTTGGGAAAGCACTCATTTTAAAAATAACTTCATATTTCTTTTGCTCTATATCAACTGCTTTGAGAAATGCTTCTGTTGAAGAGTGATATATAATTATGCTAATATTGTTATAAGTTGTACTCGAAGTGCTCACAGGGCAAGTGGAAGACGTTACACTTGTACAAGGGACAGGGGCAATTTTTTGTCTATCTTCCCTTCCTTCTGCAGACCCATGTGTCCCCTGACAATCTGTTCTTGAGGTTGGGAGACCTTCTGGAGCAGAACAGCATAAGGCACAAAGGGCTGGAGGGGAAGGGGGTGATTGGCAAAAGGAGGGAAGTTGTTCCTCCTCCGGTTTGTGCGAGCAGAACAACTGCTCATGCAAACAAGTGCCTAGGATGCAGCCTACTAATAACAAAGCACCGTCCCCACCTGCTCACAGAAGCTGCAGAGGTTACCATTCCCCTGACTGAACACACAGAAATTCCCCAGTGGATATCTTTCCCATAGCCTGCATGCTGCTATTACACCCTCCTGAAGCCATTTTCTTTTAGCTCTTTTTAGCCTGGGCTATCCCGTTTACAGGAGAGAAAGGGAACATCCATTCATTTCCATGCAAGGATAGTCAAGAACCTAAGTGTCCTTCTAGAATCTAATTTGTGACTATCTTTTACCCTCAGATGAACCAGACTAGGGCAAAGAGGTAAAAGGACCAACTCCTGTGGATCTATGAAAAATGGAATTAATTTTGAGAAGGAAATATGGGTCCATTCTTAACACAAACCTATCTTTATGACAAAGGTCTTTTGGGGCTAAGAGTGTTCTCAACTCGGACTCTTCATGTGCAAGTCAGGGCCACAAGGAAGGCTAAGAATATTTATTTAACACATGTCTATACGACACTTAATCCAAAGATACCAGGATGATGTACAAAATAAGCAAGACTAAAATAAAGATACAAGTCAGTAATAAAAACACTGTACAAGTGAAAACCAGTGTGGTGTCATGATTAGAGATTTGGACTAGGACTGGGGAGACCAGAGTTCAAATCTTCATTCTGCCATACAACTCCCTGGGTGACTCTGAGCCAGTCACTTCTCTCTCAGCCTAACCTACCCCACAGGGTTGTTGTGAGGATAAACATAACCAGGTGCACCACTCTGGATTCCTTAGGAAAAGAAGAGCGGGATATAAGTGTAAAAACAACAACAACAAAACCCCACACTAAAAACACAACCAGCAGTAATTAACATATCAAGAAAAGCCGTGGCATCTAGAAGTAGAATAATTCACAGCAGCTAAAAAAACAGGTTGCTTACCTGTAACTGATGATCTGGTAGAGATCCGTCGATATCCATAAGAATGGGTTCTGCGCCTGCGCAGGAGTCACGCGGTAGCCATGCCTGAGCTTGTCGAAGCGCCGAAGCCACGCCCCCACGCTGAGCGTTCTATATAAGGCGTGTCTTTGGCGCGAAGTCCCTCAGTTCTTGGACGACCGCCGTGGAGGACGACCATCCAGAAGACGAAGGTGAGTTCATCCAAGGTAAGTGCTCAATAAAGGACGTTGCAAAGGGCTGCACACTGCAATGCACATAAAGGTAGTCCTACTGCAGAGGGGAGGTCGGGAGGGTCTTATGGATATCGACGGATCTCTACCAGATCATCAGTTACAGGTAAGCAACCTGTTTATCTGGATCGAGATCCGTCGATACCCATAAGAATGGGTGTCTAGCGAGCTCCAAAAAAGGAGGAGGGGAGCAGTAGGAATTAAGGCAGCACCCTTTTCAAGATGCTTCTCCCGAATGAAGCCTCTGCAGCAGAACGTACATCTATGGCATAGTGTTTGATAAACGGGGACTCAGAGGACCATGTAGCTGCTTTGCAGATGTCCGTGAAAGAAACCCCTGCTAGGTGTGCAGCCGAGGAAGCGTGGGCTCTAATGGAGTGGGCCCGTATAGCTTCTGGAGGTGCTTTGTTTTGTAGTTTGTATGTGAACAATATCACCTGCACCAACCATCTCGACAGTCGTTGTCTGGAGACTGGGGAACCTTTGGAAGAGCCTTGGTAAGACACGAAGAGACGTTTGGAGGCTCTAAAGGCTTGTGTTCTGGACATATAGAACAGCAGAGCACGGCGTACATCCATAGTGTGCAAGGATCTCTCCAAGGAAGTGGAAGGAAGTCTGAAAAACGTAGGCAGGATTATATCCTGATTGAGGTGGAAGGAAGACACTACTTTAGGTAAAAAAGAAGGATCCAGACGCATTCGGACTTTGTCTGGATAAAAGATAGTATAAGGGGAGTCTACTCTGAGTGCTGTGAGTTCACTGACTCGTCTAGCAGTAGTAATTGCTATCAAAAAAGCAGTCTTCCAGGAGACCAGTTTCAATGAACATGTGGCCATGGGCTCGAAAGGAGGCTGAGTGAGGGATGAAAGAACCAGAGATAGGCTCCATGGTTCCACAGGAGGCTTAACTGGCGGGTACACATTCGAGAGACCTTTTAGAAAGGCCTTACTCAACGGATGGGAAAACAAAGTCTTTCCATCACTGCCCGGGTGTTGTGCGGAGAGGGCAGCCAGATGGACCTTAAGGGAGACATTTGCAAGACCTTGAGTTTTTAGTATCGTTAGGTAACGTAAGACTTCCTTGATCGAAGCCTGCTTGGGTAAAAACCCTCTAGACCTTGCATATATTTTAAAACGGTGCCATTTGCTCTGATAATTCTTACGAGTGGATGCCTTCCGTTGGTTGAGCAAAATTCGTCTTAGGAGAGTATCCGCCAGGCGGTCAGATGAAGGGTGAGAACGTCTGGGTGCAAGATCTGGCCGTCGTCTTGTGTCAGCAGATCTAGGCGCTGAGGTAAGTGGTGGTAACAGTTCTTGGACAGTCTGCGTAGCCGCGGAAACCAAGGTTGTCTTGGCCACCAAGGGGTAATCAAGATCCCGTCGGTCGGTTGAGACAGCAGACGTGCCACTACCCTGGGTATCAGTGGGAGTGGGGGAAACATGTACGGAGTCTCTTCGGACCAGTTCAGCTGAAAAGCATCCCCTAGAGAACGAGCATCGTGGCCCGCTCTCGAGCAGTAACGGGAACATTTTGTATTCCTGGAGCAAGCAAAGAGATCTATGGAGGGAAACATCCATTGGTCGAAGAGCGGGGTCAAGACTTCTGAATGTAGTTCCCATTCGTGTTGGTGATCTTTCAAAAAGACCCGACTGAGGTCGTCGGCTAATACATTCTCCAGGCCTTTGATGTGTACTGCTGCAGGGGCAATCTGGTGTTGGATGCACCAGTGCCACAGCTGGACGCTGAGGGCACACAGGCTCCGGGACACCGTTCCGCCCTGACGGTTGATGTATGCTTGTGCAGTTGTGTTGTCGAGCTGGACTTGAACAATCTGGCCTTGTATGATTGGAAGAAAAGCTCGCAGAGCCAGAAAAACTGCTAGTAGCTCTAGGAAATTTATGTGTAGTAGGGCTTGTTGAGGAGACCACCTGCCTTGGATCTTGTGCCCGTTGCAATGTGCACCCCAACCCTGTAGAGATGCACCTGTGGTCAGCCAGACAGTAGGGGAGGGATTTTGAAAGGGGACCCCACTGAGCAGATTGTTTCGGCGCGTCCACCACGTTAGAGAACGAAGGACTTGAGGAGGCATTAGTAAGCGTTTGTCTTGATTGTCGCTGCATGGGTGAAAGACAGAAAGAAACCATAGTTGAAGCTTGCGCATTTTTAGGCGAGCGAAGTGTATAATCGCATTGCACGAAGCCATCAGCCCTAAGAGGCGTTGGACGGCAAGGGCTGGTTGGGTTGGTTGTTGCTGGAAGAGACGAATCAGGTCTCCAATACAGTTGAACCTGTCCTCTGGTAAGAACGCTTTCTGCACTCTGGTGTCCAAAACTGCTCCTATGTAGGAGATAACCGGAACCGGTTGTAGATGTGACTTTTTCCAATTGATTTGAACACCTAGGTCGTGGAGAAGATCTATCACATAACGGATATGCGAAAGTAACTCTTCTTTGGTCTTTGCTGCCAGAAGCCAGTCGTCTAGGTATGGATAGATAGCAATCCCTCTGGTATGTAGGTGTGCAATCACCACAGCCATGCATTTTGTAAAAACCCTCGGTGCGGTAGACAGTCCGAAGGGCAATACATTGTATTGGTACACTTCCCGTCCGACGGTGAAACGTAAGTACTTTCGGTGGCAAGGTCGAATACTTATATGAAAATAGGCGTCCTTGAGGTCCAGCGTTGCAAGCCACTCTTCTCCCTGAAGGAGAGGTAGGATGTGCTGTAACGCCATCATGCGGAATTTTCGGACGTGAATGAATTTGTTCAGGCGACGGAGATCCATAATGGGTCGTATACCCCCATCCCGTTTGGGAATTTGGAAGTAACGGGAGTAGAACCCGTCTAGCCTGTCTGCCCATGACACCGGGGATATTGCCCCTTTGCAAAGAAGATCCTTCACCTCTTCCCTCAGGAGATCCGATGCAGGAGTGAGCTTCATCCCCATAAAACGAGGAATGGTCTTGAATTCGAGTGCATAGCCTGAGCTCACAATCTTCAGGACCCATTTGTCTGATGTTATGTGGTGCCATGCGGGGACATGGCTGGCCAGCCTGATGGTTGGCTGGGACAGAATAGTCGATGGTGAGGACGGTACCCACGCTGGCTGGGAAAGGGAGAGAGGAGGAGGTGTCAATGGGCAATTGCAATTTTCAAAGACGCTTTTGGTTGTCCTGCGTCTTGGAACGCTGGGGTTGAGAAGCTTTATGCCTCTGCTGGTAGGCTCGCTTTTGATATGGGGTATATGGCTTTCTGAAATCCCAGCGATCTTGGGTTCGATAGTTGGGCCTATATTTTCCATAATTGGGTCGGTATCTTGATGACTGCCCGGAGGATGATTGGGCAGCAGTGAAGGTTTTTGCCGTGAACTTGGATTTTTTTAACTGTTCCATTGTGGCGTCTGTGGTGGTGCTGAAAAGACCAGAGCCATCGAAAGGCAGGCCTTCGATCTTTTCTTTCATGTCCATCTGGAGATTAGTGGACCGCAACCAAGCATGCCTGAGTAGAGTGATAGCTGCTGTCATGGCCCTGGACTCACTTTCCGCTAGGTGTTTAGAAATGCTTAGCTGGCGACGAGTCAAATCCCCAGTGTTTTCCAAGGTCTGGCGGAACTTAGCCCTAAACTCATGTATAGGCAAAGATTCCAGGTCTTTTTCCAAAAGTTCCCAGAGGCCATGTGTGTATTTGGCCGTGCAGGCCGCATAGTTGGCCACTTTGATCGAAAGGCACGAAGTCGAATACACCTTCCTGCCTAAAAGGTCTAGTTTTCTGCCCTCTTTATCCGGAGGAACTGTATGGCGTTTGCCTGACTTAGAAGAAGTGGCGCAATCAATAACAAGAGAATTGGGCGCCGGATGCTTCAACAAATATTCATTGTCCTTATCTTGTACCCGGTAGAGGCTCTCAAGTTTCTTGGAAGTTGGCGTGGAGGTGTGGAGTACTTCCCAAGCGCACTTAGCCGCCCTAGTGATCACTGGTAGCATAGGGAGTGCCACTGGAGCGGTAGATTGAGACTGAAGCATAAAGTTGTATACCGGATCATCTATTGTCGCCAAAGGAGAGCGAATGTCCAGCCCCAGGGAATCCGCCATCGCACGAATGTGCTTGTGGTAAGCTTTCAGCTCATCATTTGGAGATACATACGTGGGTGGAGCCACATCCACTGGAGGATCCGCAATATTACTGTCCTCATCCGAATCCGACTCAAAATCGGACGAACCATAATGTTCAGAGGGGGAGCAAGGAGACGGTTCATTTCCATTAGTTTGAGCAATGGTTTGTGTCTCTTCAGTGCTGACAGATGAGTGTGGCAGGACATCTGTCTGAATGGAGGCAGATCTTGTGCTCATAGGAAAAGTCTGTGAAGCACGGTGAAATAGTTCTGGGCACTGCGTCTGGGTAGATACAGTAGACACAGAACGCAGTGGCAATCGTTGAGACCCGGTGTCATCAAACACATATGGTTCTCCAGGTGAAGTTGTACCCATGGGATCCTGGGGGTATTCACAGGTGTGCCATGTTAGCGGGGAGCGTCCTTGGCTGGCGGATTGAGGTCTGGAGGAGTGTGCTGTGGAGACTGAAGGTTGAGATGGGCCTGCATCTGTTGGCAAGAAACCCTTAAAGGTAGAGGTTGTCCGTCTACTCGACGTTGAGTCCAATAGCGAAAGCAGTGAGCGAGTCGCTGATGGTAGAATATCCTCGGCATCGACGTCTATGATCTCGAAAGCAGGAGGTGGGCAGCGTGGCGTCACCTGAGAAGTGAGGACCGGGGTGTGCAGTACAGTATCTCGAAGACCGACCGACGGTGTAGATGGCGAAGCCGAGTGTAGTGGGGTCGGAGCTGGCGATAGAGCTCGAGCAATCGGCATCGAAATCGACGTCGAGGCAAGCACCGGTTGAACAGCAGGAGTCAATATCGAGGCAACTGTCGATGCTGAAGGAGCCGTCGACATCGAAGGATTTGTCGGCATCGACTGAGCTGTCGATATCGAGGGAGCAGGTAGCGCCGACTGATCAGTCGTCATTGGTGGCACTGCAGTGGTCGATGGAAACCCCGATGTTGATGGTAAAGCTGACGACTTCGATACACTTGGTGGAGATGGAGTACGCGGAGGCAGGTCTGGGGATCTTCGACGTTTTCTAGGTGGAGAACTATGCCGATCTGTGTTTCGACGCCCAGAAGGAGAGTCGTTACGTCCACTTGAATGAAGATCCGGTCTCGATGGGGAAGACGAAGAAGATGTACACGGCGTCGATGTTGACTTTACCGGTTTCGATGTCGATGTGGATAACTTGGATACACGCGAAGGAGCTGGAGATTCCTTCGACTTAGAATGTTTCTTCGGCATCGAAGTAGGCTTCGAAGAATCAACTTTCTTCGATGCTGAGGAAGACTTTCGGTGGCGGCTCGACGTTGATGGAGGTGCCGACTCCGCCCTCGGGGGCAATTTTGAAGACGAAGTTGAGGTCGAGGGACGAGGAGTACCCGGAGTGGAGGGGCTCAGAACCTCGTCATAAATAGCGGCCCGAAGGCGTAGCGCTCGGTTTTTTCTCGTTTGCTTCGAGAAAGAGAGGCAAATCTTGCAGGAGGCGACATTATGTTCCTCACCGAGGCATAATAAGCAAAGGTCGTGAAGGTCCTTGGAGGGGAGTTTCGCCCTGCAGCCTTCACACCATTTAAAAGATCTTTTCTCCTCAGTCATATTCACACTCGTAGTGGAGTCCGTTCCGAGGTCGAAGAGCCGGGATCGTCGTCAGTCAGTCCGCGTCGAGAACCGGGAAAAACCGAGAAGTCAGTCCGAGTCAAATTCCAAACAAAGGTCGCTTTCCAGTCCGTCGTCAAAACCAAAAATCAGTCAGTAAAGGATGAACTCGTTCTTAATGTAAAGAGGAACTTTTCCAACAGCTGAGGTGGCAGACCGAGGTCCAAACGCAAAGGCGGTCGGAAAAGAACTGAGGGACTTCGCGCCAAAGACACGCCTTATATAGAACGCTCAGCGTGGGGGTGTGGCTTCGGCGCTTCGACAAGCTCAGGCATGGCTACCGCGTGACTCCTGCGCAGGCGCAGAACCCATTCTTATGGGTATCGACGGATCTCGATCCAGATCCACTTCTTAAGCTAAAAACCAGAAGGAGACATGAAAAAGCCTAGGAGAACAGAAAGGTATCACCCTGGCACCTAAAAGAATGCAACAAAGGCACCAGGCAACCTCCCCAGAGAGGGAGTTCTACAAGAGGGCTGCCAGAGCCAAAAAAGGATCTCTGCAGGTAGCCCTTGCCTTGATTCTAAAGACAGAAACCTAACGGAGAGCATCAGCAGTTGAATATGCAGATGAACTTTCACACTACAAGCAAAGGTTTGTAGGACACTAAACATTCTGAATGGAGAACACAACTTACCTTATTGCCACCACCAAGTAAGTAGCCACTGGCTTTTATCAAAAGTCTTTTAACCTTTGCCACATTCAAGTGTGTCAGGTGACAGAGAAAGGTCTCTTGTTGCACATACTAAATAACAGTTTGAGTCTTTTAAAGAGGCTTTAGGGGTGGTAGGCAACGTCAAGACTTATACGTAGGAAGCTTTCAGGAAGGCTTTTGGCTCATTTGGACTGCATGGTTTTTAAAAAAAATTCTCACCACTGTTTTAGTTGGTTGATTTTAGTGTTTTATATACTGCATTCTAGGCTGCTCAGTTGTTTGCAACTAACAGTAGGATAGAAATAATTCAATCAAGGACCATCAGAACTGGGGGCGCTCTAGACTGTGCACACTTGTGGCAGGACAGATGCAGCAATCATGTCTGGCGTGTAAAGCTGGGAATGCACATGTCTTTCAACATTCATATATACATCTGGGGATCCTGGCTACACTAGATTTATATGAATGTTTAAAGCAGTGTGCATGTCACAATCACTGTATGTATCCTCATATAGAAAAGCAGATGATAAGTTCTTGGAAGACAGATACACATTAATCAGTAGCAGCCAGTGAGGGCAGTGCCAGGATCGGGGGTGGGGGGGAGTTGCGAGAGCGCCTTTAAAAATAAATTAACAGGTGCTTACCAACGTTAGGGCAGCACCTGCAAATTGCCTCAAGCTGCGGCTCCCCCAGGATCCCCTGTGGGGCGGCAGCATGGCCCTGGCCCCACCAGCTGCTACTGCTATGAATGTGTATAAAATGTGGGAAACACGAGCATAACACAGGGTTTGCTACATAAAGAATGGAGCAGCCCTAAGTCTGAGTGACTTTCATGGTGGACAGGCAATCTACACCAATTAATTGGTACAATCAATTAACATATAGATTATATGGCTCCACCAACACAACAAGCAGTGTGCCATTTTTATAAGCCACCTACCTGTTCTCCTCTATAGATGACATACTCTGCGTATGCAAGTCCATTGACACTCGGCCTGCCAATTACCGAATGATGCCCAGGAGGGGCATGAGCCATTTTCATCGTGCTAAACTGTAGGAAGGATTTCCCCAGGGTCACGCGGCAAAAAAGCATTTGTCTAAAAGAAGGGAGAAGGGGGGGGAAAGAACAAAAGTAATTTCATACTGCACAAGGTTATTTAATGCTTTCAATAAATTGGAACCTGAAACTTGTGTGTGCTATTGATTCTCAAAACTTTGATGATGTACTAAAAAATAGTTGTTTTCATGTCGGCAAATCTTCAAGTACTAGTTCAGATCTTGTATTGGGTTGGTTAGTTTACCTACATCCTTACTGCAGCGAGAAAGTGCAGATTCTTCTTGTGAGAGGATCAATGATTGTTCAAGGAAAAGAGCAACAAAATGGCTGGCTCACAAAAGCATGCCTGGGTAAGCAATGAACCTGATGAAAAAGCAAAGCTTTCAATGACTAGCTCTTCAGGCCATGATTACTTGCACATTGGAATGAAGTCAAAGGGCAATGAAGCCAAAAGCTTGTCATTAACAGCATTCAATCTGCACAAGCCACCAGCACATGGAGTCCAAAGGCACTTATGGTTGGCTCTCTCATGTGACACCCCGCCCCCCACAGCTCTAACATGCAGAAACATTTGAGTGTTTACATTCCTCCAAGTTAGAGATTTGATGAGGCTTGCTACATTTCTTTATCTTTTCATTTTGACACTCAACCACCTTCTCCTTTCTTCAAAAAAGGGAATTTTGTACCTCACCTATCAGGTAAGACAGTTTACCAGAAACCTACCTGTGGCAGATATAACAGGACCTGTCTTTGTGCGTGGGGCAGCCTGTGCCTCCACCAATCCCATATACATATTGGTTACTTTTAGAGGAATTTTCTGCAAAGTAAATCCCAGCTCCAAACATCCCTCCAATGTAGGCATGCCTTTCATCAAATCCTTTGTGAATAATCGCATTAATAAAAGGAGACCCTAGAACAGAACATGAAACAATTTTTTCACATATAATATACAAATGCCACTCCCCTCCAAACATGGATGTCTGTATACAGATAAATTCAACCAAATTCAACCGACTAAAAGAAATGTACAAAGTTTGTATTCAACTGATCTTCCAGTACATTATTTATGATTTCTACACAAAGCAGGAAAACATTATACTCCCAACCTCCACCAAATCTTGTTACAACATACAGAAAAATAATGCCCGCATCTTTGTAGGAGTAATCCCCCTGGACTAGGAAAATCCTCCAGTTATTGTCAAATCTATTAAGTAGGTGGTTGGATAAAGTGAGTGTTGGAAAGAGTTTGGGCTTGTCTGCTTGGCAAAGAATTATCTACAGAAAGAGGTTTCTCTTTCTTACCTGCCCCCCCACCTCCACCCCCGCAGCTGCTCACAGAAAAGTTACCTTATTCAGAAGTATGGCTGATGTTAATGCGAAGATGTGTCATAGGCACATAAGAAGCTGGCATATACAGAGTCAGACCACTGGTCCATCTAGCTTAGTATTGTCTTCACAGACAGGCAGTGGCTTCTCCAAGGTTGCAGGCAGGAATCTCCCTCAGCCCTATCTTGGAGATGCTGCCAGGGAGGGAACTTGCCCTGTGGGCATAGCTGAGCAGCAGCAACTCTCCAGAACATCTGGCACCCTCCCTGTCCTACCTGGAGCCCCTACTCCGAGTGCCTCCCTCACTTCCTCACCCTACTTCCACATTCAATGAGAATTGGGGGGGGGGGATATTTCCAGTTCAAAAAAATTAAACTCATAATTCACAGTCATCATCCTATTTGTATCTATTCCTGCTAGCAAGGAGAAAAGGAAAAGTGCAATGCATGTAAATGTTTAAAACTGTGCAACGTTCTACCAACAAATCCAAAGAGTGAGCTTGCTTCTTTACCATGAAACAACATGCGTTCATTGTGATGGTTATGGTTTTCTTCTGAGACTTCTTTCTGCCTATGACAGAATCTCTCCCGTAGTTTCTTATTCACAACCTTCTGAATCTATAAACAGATTAAAGACACACCAGTCATTTACGCAAATACAACAAACTCATAGTCAAGTCAAGTTTTATTTACGGTCCTAGACCAAACAATCCATGCATGCAAACAGCAGAACAATTTATAGAAAACTCTATAGGTTCTCATTATACATCTTAAAAGCAATGTAACAAAATTTGGCTACAGAGTTAAAATTTAAAACATTTTCATCAGAAAGTAAGAATTTAACAAGTTGTTCAGCAGATCGATCTGTCTGTTTACAGACCAGAGGTAAAATTAAGTGCTCCCTCGGTTGCCTATGTATTTTACAGGATAATAGAATATGCTCAATAGATTCTATTTCCCCACTGCCGCATCTGCAATAGCGTTCTTCCAGGGGAACACCATTGTATCTCCCGGCTAATAATGCAGAGGGAAAAGAATTTGTTCTTGCCCTTGTAAATGCCCACCGGAATTTGCTGAGTGTAATATGGAACAAATAATTTGCTGGTGAAAGATCCCATCTAGTTCTTACTCCTTTATAGAATTCTGTCAAAGAGGCCCAGTTATTTTGCAATTCAATATCTGTCAAACGCTGTTTTATTATTCTTTTAGCATTTGACAAGTCTAACTCCAGCAGTTGTTCAGGGTCTATTCCTAGAGCAGCAAGCTTTTTACTAACTACAGTGCACCACTGCGGTTGTGGGTTTAACGATAGAAACTGAGGAATTAGGCCCACCGGGCGTAGGTGGACTCTCAACCAAAAGTAAATAATTAATAGCCAGGCACGAGATTCAATCTTTATGAGGCCGGCCTCCATACGCAGTATTACGTTTGCGGTGCATCTTGTAGTCCCAAAGATAGCTCTCAGGAAACCGGATTGGATTCTTTCAAGCATAACAAAGTTCGCATAAGGTCCCAATTGACTCCCGTACAAGAGCTGAGGGATAACCTTTGCTGAATATAGTTTTAAAGCTGCAGGAATGAAACCTGCTCCCTGTATTCTAAAAAATCTGTTAATTGCCACCACACTGCGTTTTGCTGAGTCAGCTACCATTCTCATATGTGCCGCTTTCCCAGCATTTTGTTGAAAAACTACCCCAAGATATTTTATTTGATTGACCTGTTCTAATTTATGTCCATCCAAGGTCCATGTAAATATCCTTGGCTTATTTTTAAAGCACATAATTTTAGATTTATTATAACTGATCTTCAAGTGTTCCTCTTAGCAATAAGATGTTAGAACATCTAAAGCTCTTTTGAGCCCGACCCTGGTTTGAGATAAAATAACCGCGTCATCCGCATACATCAGGATCGGGATCTTTTTGTTGGCTAATTTAGGTGCGTGGATATCAACATTTTGCAGCCGATTAATCAGATTGTTAATATAAAGATTGAATAAATAAGGGGCCAACACACACCCTTGCCGCACACCTTTCTCTGTTGGAATTGAATTGGTGAAATTGCTGGCAGTGTCCAAACGTACTCTTAAAGAGGAGTTCTCATGGAGCTTGATGAGCAATAATAAAAGCCTTTGATCTATAGATGTACTAGCCAATTTAGTCCATAGTAGACTCCTTGAAATTGAGTCAAAGGCCATTTTAAGGTCCACGAAAGCGGCGATCAGTGGTCCTTTATGGACCCTAACTTGTTTGTCCACAAGATGTTGTAAAATTAAGCAATGGTCCATAACCGATCTATTCGGTCTAAAACCTGCTTGCTCATCATGGATTATATGCTCCTGCTCCATCCAAGAGCAAAGTTTTACACACAGATGTTTGGCGTACAATTTACTTATTATATTCAAAAGGCTAATTGGCCTGTAGTTAAAGGGATCCTCCCTATTGCCTCTTTTATAGATCGGGACCACCATGGCTGAGCCCCACTCCTGAGGGAATTGTGCAGTTTGGTCTATATAGGTGAACAAAAGAGCCAGTGCTGGGGCCCACCAGTCTATATGAGCCTTTAATAGTTCTGGAGGGATGTAATCATTCCCGGGTGCTTTTCCACCCTTCAGCTGCATAATTAGTTGTTCCACCTCATAGGTGGAGACCGTAGGCCAGGAAGGTAAAGTATCTATATGTAGGTCAATCTGGGGTTTAAATGTGTGGTTGCTATAAAGTTTCCGAAAGTGTGATTCCCATAATTCAGGGGCAATTGGACAGGCCTGTTCAGAGTTTACCTTATTTTGGGATAATGAAATCAGCCTCCAAAAATTTGTTAAATCATTTTTCCTAGCTGCTTCTATCAAAGATAGCCATTCCTTTTGAGTTGCAATCGATTTCTTAGTTCTAAGAAGAGCTTTATACTCCTTTTTCTTTTTAGACAGTTCTAAATGTGTATGCGTAGGCGGGCAGAGAATAGCATATTTTGAGAGCATGACAAGATGCTTTTTTGTCCTTATGCAAACTCATATAAACGGGATCATTTTTCAAGGTGCAGGGTATTCTGTGAAAATATTTTAAAATACAGTGGTCCCTCGACTTACGTAATTAATCCATTCCGAACGCACGTTCGGAGGTCGAAATTTTCGTAAGTCGAAGAGCGCACCACGGAAGTCTGGAAACATTCGTAAGTCGAGGAAACTGCATCTAAAAATTCGTAGGTCGAGTAAGCTGAATATAAACCGGCAACTACTTCCGGTCTTTTTTGTCGCTTGTAACTCGAAAACATCGGATGTCGAGTAGTTCGTAGGTCGAGGGATTACTGTACTGAACAAGTGCACTTACATTGCATTGAGTTCAGTGGATCTTAGGAATGTCCACTCTCCCTAAATCTAGCAGATTAACTGTTTCATGAATAATGGTCAAGACTACGCACTATAATTCAGACCCGTAATAAGCCATTTGTCTGCACACCTGGACTGAGATACATTTGCCTCTTGGAAAAGGAGGCATGTTGCATCACCTCCACAGACTGCAACAATATTTTGCCAGGTTCAAAAGGCTGCTTTCAGACTTTTCCTAGCCTGGAAAAGCAGGAGGATGTTAGTAGAGCATTACTGCAACTGCTTTCCCTTTAAGGTCAGTAGAGGCAGATGCTCTTTCTAATCTGGGGGATGAGCTCTATTATACCAGCTTCCCCCAACCCTGAATGGTCCACAAGATACAACTGGAATAGATCATAAGGAGCATGGAGTGCTATTACTTATAAAGCTCTTGAACTGGAAGTATAATAACCGTGCAAATAAAATCAAGAATAACCCACCTACTCAAGTTCTTCCTCCACCCCATACCCCAAATGATGAAAGGCTTTCTGTTCAAATGAAGATGGTGAAAAGCAATACATGGTAAAGAAAATGAGCACATTCTTCATTCGCCCTGCTCCAGTCATTCCTGGGACTGTAGAGTGCCTAAGTACTCCAAATCTATTAAAAGCAAGAGAAGTAGGCCCATGGGCATTCCTAGGTCTCAAGGAGTGCAATGAGAGTAGGTACCCTGGCCAAGTAGTGATTCACTTGCCAGCAAAATGGGCATGTGTTTTACACCTAGGTTTCCAAAGGTATTGAAATTTCTTACCCTGATGACATTATATCTGTTGAAAATTCCGCCTGCATTGCCACCATCTCGGTGTTCCCTGATGGTACTCTGCATCTGTAAAACAGTAAAATTATACATAGAGCAAGATACCCTGAATGGGATGTTTCAGAAATACTGCACACATCTTAGTTTGGTAGCCAGCAGCATTAGTGTTCTGAGAACAGATGCAGTAATTAGAAATAGGCATATTTTATCTCTTGCGGGGCGGGGAGAGGGAGAGAATGCATTACCTCTTCTTCCACAGACTGATATTCTTTGTCGTCAGGCGCAAGATCTATAAGAATAGTCCCCTGGCTCACACAGTGAAAAGTCAAATAAGGATTGGTGCCTGAAAAAGGAAAATAGTCAAAACATTAAATCTGTATGTGCACCCATACACAATACAGCAAACCACAAATATCTCCTTTGCTGGAATATTTCCACTATCAGTATTAAATAACTGCAGTGTAAGGAGAGATCTGTAAGAGGCCTTACTTTAAATACAATTCCTATTCTAGCCATAGGTTTGGCATTTAAGGCCCCCTGCTACATTCAGAAACTATACAGAACCATGGACTGACACAGATTTAACACGGGTTCTCTAACCACAAAACAGGTCTCAGAAGAACACTGGAATGGTAACTTCCATTCCAGCTGGGAATGGAAGTTGGGTTTGTAGCATATGAAACCCTCCCCACGGGATGAGAGGGTGGTGCTAAAAAGGGAAAGACGACAGTATGTGGAGCTCATACTTATGAGGCAAATGTGTTACCCTAGACTGGGTTGGAGGGCAATGAGAAGGAGGTTTGTGCAAGGGAACATCTCCTCCCTTCCAGAGGGTCTCCTAACCCTCAGAAGAGGCTTTTTAGGGATGCATGGGACAGGAAGTTCCGTTCTGCCAATGTCCTTCTGTTTGTGCAGGTCAGGATACAACCACTAAGATGTGTAGATAAAAATCTCTTATAAAAAGGTTTTTAATTTTGTTCTAATTACCCCTTCCTTATTGCTCTCAGGCCCATGAGGAGAAACTGCTGCACTCAATCCTGAGGTTTTCAAACAGGGCACTAAAATGAACTATAAAAATGAACTAAACCAATTAAACACATACTCACAGTAGTTAATCAATGCTTTGCCTAAATCATCCATTTCCTTAGGCCCTGAAAAATCTGTACAATAAAGCAGGGCAGGGGGATGCTCTCATTGTGTAGTCAAAATGCAGATTGATACTTAAGACAAACTGCTTTAACAGACTCACCTTGCTGTCCGCCTAGAAGTCTCTCTACACCCTTTATTAACTTGTGACGATGCCCATAAGCATTGATACCAATTTCTTTGAGCTCTTCATGTCCCATGTCTGCCAGTACATCCAAGGTAATCTGAATTACACAGACATCACAAAAATAAATAGACAGATGAGCTAACTTGGGAATTGGAAAGGCAGCATAAAGATGTATTAAATAAAATAAGTAGGTTGATTCATCAATTCTCTGCTAAATTTCTTCCTCTTTTCATTCATTCCCTTTGTTCTTCCCTACCCATCAAAACGTAGATTAAAAAAACACACACATTTATATACTAATGGCAGCATAATACTACTACTACCCACCCTTCAGAAGTAACAAATTTTAACAAACTAGTCTATATATGAATAGCATGAAGCTATCAATCCATAGAAGGTCAACTTTTAAAAAATCTTTGATATTTGCAGTAATTTAAACTATTAAATTTAAATGCAGTAATTTAAACTATTAATGCAAATTCACAATTCTCTTAACAAAGTGATAAAAGATTACAGATGAAAGCAGAGGAATTCTGTTCTTAAAATTATATTTTATATATTTAGATAATTCTGAGCGCCAGTTAAGACTGCACTTGACCTAACTCATTTTCTGAAAGATTGTGTGGACAAGCCACCTGTTTTACCTGTTCTGTTTCAAAGATATCCCGAAGATGTTCCAAACCCAGGCTTTTCAGAAACTGGCTGATGTTCATATCAAGACCAACAACTGCAACAAAAAGGAATATGTCAAGAGTATCCTTCCCAGGAGGCATCCAGCACACGCTCAACGATCTAACAAAATCCCATTTCAATCTCACACCCTCCTTAGTGCTTCCTGCTCTCTCTCACATCCTGCATTAAAGCCCAATAAAGCAAATGTTTATTAATTTCATCTGGAACATTCAAAATGGGGTCTGCCTGTTTTGAGGCAGTGTGGCATCCCATGGAGTGGCAAGTGATGCAGTGGATGGCTGGGTCACTGTGGGTGAGCAGTTGCTTTGTCTCACTCCTAGCATGGGAGGCAAGGAAAGATGTGGCGTAAACAGCATCATTAACCAGAGTCCTTTGCTCAACTGCTTTCCCACTCTGAACAGACACTCTGCCTCACTCTGTCCTCAAAAGGTGGGAAGATGGGAAAATGTGGAGCAAACAGGTCTCCCCCCACCCCACCCTCCACCTCAAACACAACTGCCTTCCCACTCCCTTTCAATCCTTCAGAGCGGGAGAATTTCAGCATGAGAAGCTAAGCGAGGGATGGAAAGGTTGTCTCCTAAGGAACACCCTTTCCTCAGGCTTTGGGATCAAGGCGTAAGACATCCACAGCTCAAGTCCCTTCTGGAGCTGCTTCCAGGACCAAAAAACTAACAAACTGCTCAAGTAAATTTTGAACGGTGTTGCAACAGCTTGGATGCGAGCGATGCCAAAACCCTGCTGTTTGCTAATCAGGCAGGATAAGTCTGAGAGCTGAGGGGAAAACCCTCCTCTTGGCATTGTTCTTGCCAACACCTGCCTGTCAACCAAGAGGAGGGACTTTTCACAAGAAAAGACTGCCCACCTGGAACCACTGAAAAATGTTGTATACATTATACATTAAGAAAGACAACCAAACACATCACAAGAGAGATGATAGTACTATAATATAATTTTCACACCTTTAGCAAAGTTACCTTCGCCTTCTTTCCTCTCGGTTCCTGCTGCTCCATCGCCGGCATTGGAGGCCCCTCCTGCTGCAAGTTCTGCCATAGGTCCTGCCAGGTTATCTATGCTGCTGGCAGCAGAGAGACAGGAAGGAGTAGATGCTGGTGAAATGATTGAGGCACTAACAACAGTAGCTTGAGGTTTAAAGCAGGTGGGCAAGGCCTCTGGAGGCATCGCATCGATCAGAAGGGCTCGAATATCATCAGCCTGAAAACAAAGAAAAGTCCGAACCACTTAGTTTAATTAAAACAAATATTCATTTGCTTTTAAAAAGAGAAAATATAGCTTAAAAGGATTATTTTGGTTCTTTTTTTAAAAAAACAGGCTTATCCTTTGAACTGATATCTATCACTTGAGAGCCACTTTTTGACAGAAAATTTAAACACATTAAAATCCACCGAATTGGAGCTACTAAAAAAGGACTGCAAGGCTGAGAGAGAGAAAATGCTTTTCAATATGAAAACTTGCAATCCCCAAGTGTTCTAGTAATTTGCCTCAAGTTTTTGCAGGAGAAAAATATTATTTGGTTGTGTTCACACATGCTGACACTTCAGGTGCACATATTTGGTATTTAAAGTTGAAAATGAAGTAGCAGGATCAAAATCTAGTTTAAGAAGGAAAGAATCATTCAGTGGTAACCAAAGCTAGAGTCTTATGATTTTGCATGGGCAGATGGATTCACAACCAGAAAATTAGTCATTTTTACTATCATCAGCTCTGCCCTGTCCAAAATGCTGAACAGGAGAATCAGTCAGTGTGATATAGTGGATCAAGTGTTGAATCTGGACTTGTGAGAGCTGGTCTTTAGTCATGAGTAAACCTTGAAGCTCCCTGAGAAATTTCAGGCCAGTCACGCACACTCAGCCTAACCAGCTTAATTGGGTTGTTTGAGGGGATAAAAATCAGGCTAACACCATACGAATGAATGAATGAATAGGTACCACCTTGAGCTCCATGGGGGAAGTCAGGATATAAAGATGGCTAATTAAACAAGATGTGGCACTGTTGGCTAATAAGACTAACAGAATATAAGTAACTAACTTTGAAAAGAGCAATAGCACTTACTGTAGCCAGGTCCAAAGGTGTTTGGCCTTCTTGGTTCTTCATTGTTGGATCGGCTCCATGTGCTAGAAGCAGAGCACAGAGCTGTGTCCTTCCTTTTTGTGCTGCTTCATGCAATGGCGTGAATGCCCACTTATCTGTAGCATTTACACATGTATTGTACTTGATCAGCAAGGCCGCTATATCCACATGCTGGAAAAGAGAAGAAATACAATTAACCAAAAATGTACAGTAGCAAACATCCTCAAATGATTTGTTATGCATTTAGAACTCCAATATGGATGGACAGAGTTAATGCTGTAATCTTATTAATGCACTGCATTTATGCACGTCTATAACTTAAATTATTATTATGATTTTTCATCTTCTACTTTTCAACAAAAAAGTTCACAAAGCAGGTGCATGCAGAGAAGGACTGGATGAGGCAATATGTAACGATCACTGCAGCCCCCGACTGAGGCCCCTGCACATCTTCATTTACCTGAAGTTTCCCAAATGGGGGTGGATGCATTTGTACATCCCCATCATGCAGAAAGGGAAGCTGCAACAGTCTTGGGTAATGACTTGTTTTTGGACAACAACTCCTATCAACCCCCGTCTTCAGCCATTGTGGCTGGAGATGATGGGAATTGTAGTCTTAACCCAACAGGTTACCCAAGACTGGACTGCAGTTAAGGAAGAAGAGGACCAGGACATGGTGCAGCTTAAGAACCCCCACCCCACCCCCTATCATTCATTCTGGTTCTGGACTTTAGCATGGTCTGCAGGGCAGTACAAATGGCTCTTTAACAAGTAGTGGTAACTTATCTCGCATGACTACTTACAACCAGACACTGCATCGATCTACCAAGTAGTGATAAGGATCCTACAATTTCTCTGCTTCCCAGATTCCCGATTAGGTGCAAAAGTGTATTAAACTCTCTCTGCCAGCTTATCAAGTGGTTCTGGGCATGCAGTGATTAGTTGCCACTTGGTAAAACCTATTCTGAATCTGACAGACATTCTAATTGATAGGGAAAACTGCACTAAGAAGCAGCTTGCCATTAGCCACCTGGCTTATACCTACACCATAGGATGCTGCATTATGTAGTGGAATCAATCCTCCTTTATCTTGAGCATTGACATCAGCACCGTGCTCCAGAAGGTATTCAGCAACTTCCAAATTATTGTAGCCCGCTATAAGAAAAAACAAAGCATCAACAAACAGAAACCTCAGGAGTTAAAGACATCACTTGTATTTATAAATAAGTAGTAGCACTTGCATTCCTTTCATGATGCTTTAGGCAGTTGGGACCGTTTCCAGGACAATTCTCCGTGAATAAATTACATAACGGTTTGATAAAGGAACGCTGACAACTTGCTTACCTGCAAGATGCAATGGGGTAGAATTTCGCCCCTGGGTGTCTCGACAATTGATGTTTTCAGGAGAACACAGCTTCTGAACTCGTGCCAGGCAGCCCTTTTTGGCGGCATCCAGCAGGGCAGCGTCTCCTCGTAGCAGGTCCTGTATATCCGTGTCTCCTTCTTTCACCAAGTCTAGAGGTGTGTTGCCATCTCTGTTCTTCTTTGTTGGATCTGCTCCATGCTAGAAACAATATTTCTTCTGGTTACAAGCAGACATTAAATACAGGCTGCTTGAAGTTTCCTCTTCCAAAATGTCCCCTTTCCCACAAGCCCCAGACAAAATCATGCATACTGTTTATATTTTATAATATTTATATTCTGCCATCAGCATACACGGCACTTTAAAGTGTAGTATGAGCAGAGAGAATTCAAAAAGCTCTGTAACCTAAGAGGCTTACAATTAAATTTAGGCAGTGAGGAGATACAAGGATTCACTCTAAAGTCCAGCTTCAAAACTGGGGGTCGGGGGAGGGTTTGAAGTATTTTTAGTTTCCCAAAAAGTACAGATGTGTGCTGACGAATCCCACTCATGCCTACATGTACTGGCCGGAAGCTGGTGCAAAGCTGCATGCACTTCAAACCCACTAAAGCCAAAAGAGCTCAAAGGGCATCTAACCTTGTGGGGAATAGTGGCTACAGTGTTGCAGATAAATGTATTGCAGTATTAAACTACTGTAAGTTATTTTGAATATCCTTTACTCCGAGTAGTAGGATAGATATTCAAGTTATACATAGCTGCAGACAGGTTTGGTTTGGACATGCATAACCATGTACTAGAGATGTGCAAATTGCTTTGAGTCAAATCGATTCAAACTCAAATTGGGGTGATTAGAGTGATTTGAACTCAAATCAAACCACCTTTGAATAGGTTTTACCAAGTGGCAACTGATCACTGCATGTCCAGAATTACTAGATAAGCTGGCAGAGAGAGTTTAACAAAGGCTTGGAATAAAGACCTGGAGTTAGAATAAAAGACCTGGTTAGAGTTCAAATCAACCCTGATTTGAGTTCAAATTGATTCGAGCATCATTTGTCTTTGCCTGATTGGGGCCCACCTTCCCTTCCCCCAGTTGTTGAGTCCCAGTGTCTGCTTGGCCCAAGAGCACCTCCAAGAGCAACACCTGACAGAAGCCGACCAAGGACACCAGAAGCCCCCAGCAGAAGATGCCAGAAGGTGAGACCTCCCCTGCCTTGGTCAGGTTATAGGGACTCGTTTGGTGAAGGGAGGGATTAGGTACTAGTAGGACTGTACAACAGGAGGAGTGGGTTTAGGTTAGAGAGGCCACAGTAATCCTTTGCTCAACTTACCCAATTGTTGCTTGCTCCCCTCCAAAAAAGGCCCCCCAAATAAAGGCTGTCTTTTTTTTTTTTTTTTGGTGGATGGTGGTGACGAAGTTTTCTAGCTTCTGTATGTGCACTGGAGTGCTATAGATAGCATTGTGTGTGGCACACAGAGCATAAATAGACCACCCCAGTCCCCACACCCCCTTAAAGGCGCCCCCCCCATCAGAGTTAGAGCTTCAATTATTTAAAAAACCCCACAATGTCTGGGAGGGTGCAAAGCAGAGCCAGGAGCAGAGTGGCAGGCAGAGGGAGGGATGCTGCTGCTGGTCATGGTTGGCAACAACAAGAGGGACCTCACTCCACTGCAGAGTGAGGCATGCTGCTTTCCTGTCCCTCACGGTGCACTGGTGGGGGAAGAAGAAAGAGTGGACATCTGCTGCTAGTGACACGGCAAGTCCCTCCCATGCAACAAAGCACAGGTGGGCTGTACTGCATGTACAGGTGCTTGACGCTGACCACATGGCAGATGAGCTGGTGGCAGCCATGGATCGTCAGGTGGAGGGATGACCATCTGGGCAGCCAGACCGAGATCAAGGGTTCGTGGTCACCAACAATGCTGCCAACACAACTAGCTGTAGCCTCTCTGTGTGTTTTCTCCACTTTGGAGGCATCTGCAATTGCAGCAAGATGACAGCAGAGTTGGGACTTGGGAGGCAGGTCCATTTGATTGCTTTAGAACTGGTGGGACTAGAAGTAAATGTTACTACAAAATGGTCCCCAGAAGCACCAATATATGGCTTTTACAGAGAAAGGTTACTTTCCCCCCTCATTGTGCAAAGTTTATTAATTTTTTAAAACTGTGAAGCACCAGGAGTGCTTAGATAGAAAGATGGTATATAAATGCAATAGAAGAAGCCATTATAAACCCTAAGATGAACAGATCCAATCTATCCAATTGCTTCCATAGATCATCCATAACTTCCTAGTCCACCTTCACCCTATGGCCCAGCAGCAACAAAACAAATGGAACAAAAGGGAGTGGGCAGGCATGGAAGTTAGGCAAGGGGTAAGTGTGGCTAAACAGGATCACAGTAGCATTGCTGCTTTAGTATCTTATTCATAGGAACACAGGAAGCTGCCTTATACTGAGTCAGACCATTGGTCCATCTAGCTCAGTACTGTCTACCCAGATTGGCAGTGGCTTCTCCAAGGTTGCAGGCAGGAGTCTCTCTCAGCCCTACCTTGGAGATGCTGCCAGGGAGGGAACTTGGAATCTTCTGCATGCAAACATGCAGGTGCTCTTCCCAGAGCAGCCCCATCCCCTAAGGGCAATACCTCAGAGTGCTCACATATGTAGTCTCCCATTCAAATACAATCCAGGGCAGACCCTGCTCAGCAAAGGGGACAATTCATGCTTGCTACCACCAGTACCTTTTTTGCAGATCTGATCCATGGCTTCACATTTCATATGACTTTCTCTTTTATCCCTAAATCTAACACGTCCTCCATACTACTGCTGGAGTTGAAGTACTGTGTTTGGAAGTGTGTGGTCAATTCTGTTACTGGGATTTTGGCATCGACATTCAGCAAGGAAATTAGCCTACAGTAGCGCACACTGAAGAATATAGGAACAGCCCTGCTGAATCTGACCAAAAGGCCACCCAGTCCAGCAACCTCTTTCAACAATGGCCAGGCAGTTGCTTTCAGGAAGCCACATGACGGTGGCTTCCCCCACCCAGCAACTGGCATTCAGAGACAGCCTGCCTAGAGACATGGAGAGTGGGATGTAAAATGTAAATAATAACAACAACAAGCTATTCAACTCCAATGAAACAAAGCAGGCCTACAAGAAAGAACAAGTCAAGAACCGAGCAGAAAAATGGAAAAATAAGCCACTGCATGGTCAATATTTGCACAATATAAGTGGAAAATCAGACATCACCAAGACCTGGCAATGGCTTCAGAATGGCAACTTGAAGAAAGAAACAGAGGGTTTAATACTGGCTGCACAAGAACAGGCACTAAGAACAAATGCAATAAGAGCCGAAGTCAAAAAATCCACAACAAACAGTGAGTGCCGCCTTTGTAAAGAAGCAGATGAAACAGTGGACCACCTAATCAGCTGCTGTAAAAAGATCGCACAGACTGACTACAAACAAAGGGATGACAAGGTAGCAGGGATGATACACTGGAACATCTGCAAAAAATACAAGCTACCTGTAGCCAAAAATTGGCGGGACCATCAAATTGAAAAAGTGGTAGAAAATGAAGATGTAAAAATATTATGGGACTTCCGACTACAGACAAACATCTGCCACACAATACACCAGATATAACTGTAGTTGATGATGATGATGATAATAATAATAATAATAATAATAATAATAATAATAATTCAATTTCTATACCGCCCTTCCAAAAATGGAAATAACAAACAAATAAGATGGCTCCCTGTCCCCAAAAGGCTCACATTCTAAAAATAAACATAAGACACACACCAGCAACAGTCACTGGAAGTACTGTGCTGGGGGTGGATAGGGCCAATTACTCTCCCCCTGCTAAATAAAGAGAATCACCATGGTAAAAGGTGCCTCTTTGCCCAGTTAGCAGGGGATTAGCAGGGGAAAGAAAAATAAGTTAAAATAATCGACATAGCAATACCAGGGGATAGCAGAATAGAAGAAAAAGAAATAGAAAAAATCACAAAATACAAAGATCTACAAATTGAAATTGAAAGGCTGTGGCAGAAAAAGACCAAAATAATCCCAGTGGTAATTGGCGCCCTAGGTGCAGTTCCAAAAGACCTTGAAGAGCACCTCAACACCATAGGGGCCACAGAAATCACCATCAGCCAATTACAAAAAGCAGCTTTACTGGGAACAGCCTATATTCTGCGACGATATCTATAACAGCAGCAACAACATTGATAATAAACTTCAGCCATCCCAAGTCTTTGGGAAGGACTCGATGTCTGAATAAAACAAACCAGTCAATAACACCTGTCTGACTGTGTAAATAAATAATAATAATACTAATAATAAATAATAATTATTATTATCAGAGCCAACACTTCATAGAGGAGGGCTGCACAACTTTGGCTCGCCAGCTGTTGGACAACTCCTCTCATCCCTACTGGCCAATCCCTGACTACTGGCCAACAGTCAGGGATGAGGGGAGTTGTTGTCCAACAGCTAGATGGTCAAAGTTGTGCAGCCCTGTCATAGAGTAACCTTCATATATCCTGGGGTGCTACATTAGTCTTGCTATCCGGAATAGTGAACATAGCAATGGAAGATGTATATGTGTCCCTGAGGTTAGTTTTAAACTCTTCTTTTTAAAGCATGAAAATGGATTTAAGACTTGATAAATGCAGGTACTGCACAAAAATGAGTTAAGCCAAACTGGTTATAGGGAAATTGACAAATAGACAGATGTCTTATTTAATCTTAATGCTGCAAAAGCTACATGGCAACAGTCTAGGAAGCATCCAGCGCATTCAGAATGGGGCAATTGTTAAAGCATACCAGCTTTCCTAAACAATAAATTAAAAAATAATCAGACACAGCAATTTTCAGAATTGGCAAACAAACATGAGTTTATTTGGTCTGAAGTATTATATAGACATCTGTAATTTGCAAAATGAAAAACAAAAATATAGCCAATGTTTATTAATATTCTCTAAAAGGCTTTCCAAGAAAGAAGAGAAAGCTGACAGATGGCTAGCAGTTAGACTGGCAAAAAAGAAAGGTTATTCCTTCTGCCCAACCAAAATCTAAAACTGTACTGAACACCTAATATAACAGATTCATAATATGAATAGAACAGGAAGAACACACAAAGAAATGAACAGATATTACATACACAGACTCAGTTGTATTTAATAATAGATGCTATTATTTAATATTAAATACAATTAATTGTATTTAATAATACAACTAAGGACTGGGCTTAGTTTAAAATATCCCATACAGTTAAGATGAGAGCGATTTAAATCCAAGATTAGCACAATCTATTCTACCATTATGTCTTAAAGTCCAGCTTTAGGTTCAAATGCTACTACTAAACCACCAACTTTCTCTCCTCAGTATTTCCTGTTACAAACACACATCCCTACATAACCAAACTGTCCTTTGCTGTAAGGCCTTTACTTCTAAGCATTTTATCACAGCAGAAATCAAGGTAATATCCCTTACATACAATACTCAAATAGCAAGATTCCTCTTGCCTGAAATGCCTGCAAAGTATCTAGATCTGCTTTCTCCTGCTTAATCCATTTCATTTTCCACCTTATGATTAAGCAGCTCATTAACATGAATTGGCCTTGCTGCAGCTCTAGTCACACCTTGCTACATGCACCCACTCACACTCCCCTCCACACTAGAAGCAGCATTAAATGAGGTGGGGATCAGATTAGGATTGGGTGATGTGTGCCCAGATGCACATTTGAATCAGCTGCACACTGGTATCTCCCCTTCCTGATCAAGCTATCTTAATTAAATCTATTGTCACACAAATAATTACATTAAAAAAGAAAAAAATGGAGGGGAGGAACCCTTCAATTTTGATTGTTCCTTCCTTAATGTTATCATCAATTCCCCTCAACTGGACCTAGTAATAAAAGCAGATTCTGCTATTTCCATGTTCTTTTCTCAAGGCATTTCCTTTTTAAGAAGCAAATTGGCTTGTGGCTACAGATGTTCTCCAGAACAGAAATTTTGATACCATGGCAACTGGTGAGAAGCCCAAGAAAAAGATTACTCAGTGTCAGCCACAAGTCAGATTACAAGTGAGAAGCAAAAAGCTTCTCTTGTTCTGTGCTATTTTCACAGCAGTTCAGAACTGGATATGGACAGCTATAGGTATCACTGATTATTGGGGGATACTAATGCTCCCATTAAAGCCAAACTTTCCTTTTAAAACAGCCCCAGAACAGATGAGGTTCACAGTCGGCTTTCAACCTCTTCCACAGGCGGAGTGGTAGCAGAAAGATGCAAGACCAATTCACATGGTCAGCAATCTGGGAATATTCATATGTATGGTGGAGGGAGTCAGTGCATGAGTGGGTACATGCGCACATGCATACACGCACACCTCTCCAAATAGAGGAACAGAACAAGGAAGGGCTATTACCTCCACTCCTCATCTGTAAGCTTCCAAGGAGCATCTGGCTGATCAGTGTTGAGAACAGGACACTCGACTAGATGAAACATTGTTCCCATCTTTTTATATTCATTTTTACAATGTAATATTTGACAACAAATATAGGGCCTCCCTTCTGTATCCATTCTCAAGGGTTTGAGCAGGCCTGTGGCAGTTTTCTTCATTCTTCATAAATGACTGCTGGTTTTCATTCTAATTGAAATTGCTAACATTGGAATTTGGTATTTTACAGCTTTTACATCGGCGTGTTCAGAACCCACACATGCTCATTTGAACACTATGGTCAGAGTAGTGACAGTACATTTTCCCAAAGAGGAGCAAGTTTTGTCTCACTGCTGACTTCCCTGCACAGTTTAACCCCAGAGTCAAATGTATGCAAAGCCAGAAACTTACCTTCACAATGGTGGCAATGTGAAGCAGCAATTATATGACCTTTGTCATACTACGACAGTGTGTGACACTATGATAGTTGAAACACTATGATAGTTTAAAAGGGGCAGGAGGTGGGGGGGAGAAACATCCCTAAGTTGTAGCAGCAGCCACGGCTGTCATTGCATAGGTACAAATGCTAACTCTGGACATTCACCTCCCTTGCTCTTCACATCCCAAACAGATATCTTTGACAATTTACTCCAACGGTTTCCACTAACATTCAATGTATCAGAAACCAACACAGTGCAGAGTTCAGACTGTTTCAAGTTTCCATTGCACATTGTACATGAATGCTATTAAGTAATTTGCAAAGGAACTGTCACTTCAGAGAGATACTATCAGTCTGAAGAGGAAGCGTACATGCTAGAATTTGAGCCGCTTACAAATACTAATCCCTTTATTATTTATATTAATGAGAGTGGCTGACTTCTAGACAAAGTTACTCAATAGTACTACTCAGGAAGTCATTTAAAGGACGACTTATTTTCAACAGGACTCTTCAGGAGTAATTTAGTCTGGATGTCAGCCAGTGTTAGCTAATACTGGCATATTTCCCATAGGTGGGAAAGGTTGGGGATGAGGCCATAGCTCACTGGCAGAGCAGCTGTTTGGAATACAGAAGGTCCCAAGTTCAATCCCCAGCATCTCCTTGTGGGGCTGAGAAAAATGCCTGCCTGAAGCCCTCGAGAACTTCTGCCAGACAGAACCGATCATATTGAGCTAGACAAACCAATGGTCAGATTAGCAGATGGTGGCTTCCTATGCTCCTACAGATCCAGCTAGACAAAGACAATTTGATGGAAGAAAATCCAAATCTCTAAAGAAATAAGTTAAATTACATACTTTTAGAAGAAGTTTGCAGATTTCATATTTTCCCTTTGCTGCTGCTTCATGTAGTGGTGTAAATTTCCAGAGATCCGCAACATTGACAGAAGCCCCGTGTCTCACCAATAATTCTGCTACTTCATAGTGTCCATATGAACAGGCATTATGCAGGGGTACTAAACCACTAGTCAAACAGAGAGGTATGTCAGTGAGTTTGAGAGAGAGAGAGAGAGAGAGAGAGAGAGAACCTAAGTCAATCAGTGTCTGGATGGGTGCCCACCTGGGAGCCTCATATAAATTGTCTGGAACTCTATGCTTTGCATTCCATGAAGAAAGGTGGAGCAAAAATGATATAAATAAAGGAAACATTGTAGTTTCTTTATTATTAGAGAGATGGTACAAGTCAGAGGGGACATGAACTGCCTCTTCTTGCCTTTGCTGGGGTCACATTTGGCCTCCTCTTCCTCAGACATAGACAGGCCGCTCTATGACACAGAGTAACTTGTCAGTGTCTGAGGAAGAGGAGACCCAATGTTGTGCCTTGTGACACAGACACAACCATGCAGTTGCTGCAGCCATGGCCATCCTGGTTGGTAAAGCCAGCCAGGAGTAGTTCAGGAGTAGTTTCTCCACTTTGGGAAGAAAACATCAATTCTGCTTAATCGCAAAAGTGAGCAATCCCAGCCTTTTCAAAGAAGGTAGCAATCAGTCCCCCAGCAGCAGTATCACTTAATCACTCCAACTACTGACTTGTTCCTCATCTCTTGTTTTTGGAGAAGGTGCCACAATTGCAGTACAGCTCCAGCCATTCCTAGCATTTGTTATTCATAACAGAAGGGCTTGGTCATAGGACTGAGACTACCTTAGTATCCCTGGAGGACACTCTTGACTGGAAGTCAACACAGCAAGAGACATAATCCTACAACCTTGCATTAGTTTGCTGGTCGAATGACCGTAACAAAGATTTGATTTGATTTTGTATTAGTCTCTTTTGTTGAAATTGCCTTTGCTGTTGAACAGCTTACTAAGTATGGCAAAATAGGTAGCAGCAGCATCTTAAACTGGCTCCTAGAGGATTGCTCCTCAACAGTTAGGAAGCTGTGCTGAAGGAACCTACTTCACCATCCTTTACTTCATCATGTATGTGAAGTCACTGGGAGAAAATCTTCTAGAGCTTTGGAGTCAAGTGTCATCTGTATGCTGACAACATCTATTCTCTCTCACGCCATGCTGCCCCCCACCCCTACCCCATGGGATCCAGAAGCAGCAATCTTAGTAACCATCTGGCAGTAGTAATTAAATTGGATAGCAAGTTTAAATTGAATCTAGAGTTTGCCTCTGTTGGCTGCAAGAACTGCAGCATGTAAGAAGGACCTCTGGAGTACAGCCATACAACTGAAGAGCATGAATGGAGAGCACAGAAGCAAAAGGTCTGAAGAATTAGAAAAAGGAAGCCATTCAATTCACAAATACCTACCCTTTATCCTTTGCATGCACATCTGCTCCATGGTGAAGTAAGTATTCCACTACTGATACTCTGTTATAACCTGCAGCGAAATGCAGTGGGGTTGAATGACGCCCTTCCAAATCTCTGCAGTTCACATTCTGGGGGCTACAAAGTTGCTGAGAAGAAAAGTAAAAAGGTACATAATGAGAAGGCAGAGGACCTCTCTTGTCTTCAAGCAGTCACTTCCTACACAAAGTGTAAAATGAGACGAGGATGTTCCATGGCCATCGATGCTCCCATTTTTGGCTTTCTTCCATGCTCTGCCTTATGAAGGCAAATTCTTGATTTTTTCATTTAAAATCACAAGATGACCTTCTTGCAGTGAAAAAAAGCCAGTTAAAAAAGGAGGTTTGAAGTTAGAGAAAAAGGCTAAAAAAAAAAAGTGTGTGCCATGTGAAACACAGACAGGCACTTCCATGAAGGATACTCAAAACTTGAGTTAGTGGCTCTTTTAAAACTTTATGCAGTTGAGAAGATTCAGACAATGAAATGGGATCAGGAAGCCTATGTTTCAATCCTAGTCCTGACAATTTGCTGAACGATCTTGTGCATGCACCATCTTCCCTTAACTGTTCTGTACAAACAGCCAAAGTCATTTTATCACGATAATATCTACAGCCTGTGTCAGCACACACAAGAACTTCAGCTCAAACATCTCCCAAAGAATTCAGATAAATCAGACCTGTTGAGCTACAATTAATAAATGTTATTTAATATGTGTCACCTCAGCACGTGTGGTTCTGATGTGTGGTCTCTGCGTGTGCACTAATCAATCACTGTGATGCACAGAGATCTCACAGAAAAACAAGGTTTTAATAGTAAAAGTAAAATCTTTTAAAAACCTTTAAAAAACCTTTACTTTTTAAAAGTAAAACCTGATTCTCCCCACACACCCCGGGGTGGGGGGGAGGGTTCAATGTAAGTCATAATACAGCACCAAAACAGAAAATTCCTATGTGCTGAATTTCATTCATACACCAACATCTATTTTTGACCTCCCATTAAAACAAACAAAACAAACAAACAAAAAAACCCCTTAATCTAGCATACACTTTCTAATCATATCTCCAGAGTTTTGTGCAAGAGAACTATTTGCAACCAGCAGCCATATCAATGACATTTAAACATGAACAGAGCTATATGGGGATGACTGTGGACAATAATTACACTAGAGCAGATACTGCAGGGACACAAGATGTGAATGATTTGATTCCCTTAGTGAACAGGAGAGTTTATTCAACCAGAGCAGAAGCTGTGGATCAGCCACAGAGCCAGTCAAACGGCGGCCTGGGTCCAGCCCCACTCGGCGGCCCCCTCCACAAACACCATACGCATGACGTCACGTGCACAGGGGCGTAGCTCAGGCTCCAGGAGCCCCGAGCAAATTCTCCACTCCCACCCGGACTACCGCGAGCCCGAGAAAACTCTCCATGTATTATTTCAGTCAGCGCCAGCTGCCCAATAGGACGTTTTCCCCTTTCTCTCCCTGAGGGAAAAAGGAAAACATCCTATCAGGCAGCCGGTGCTGCCTGAAATGACGAGCTGAGAGCTCGCTTGGACTCTCGGCAACCTGGGCAATGCCACTGTGCGTGTGACATCACGCACAAATGGGGTGTGGCCTGGGCTGCCGAGAGGGCGAGCGAGCTCTCAGCTCATTTCAGGCAGCACTGGCTGCCTGATAAGACGTTTCCCCATTTCTCTCCCTCCAGAGAGGGAGAGAAAGGGAAAAACGTCCTATTGGGCAGCCGGCGCTGCCTGAAATAACCAACAGAGAGTTCGCCCAGGCTCTTGGCAGCCTGGGCGTGGGAGCCTGAGCCACGGGGCTTCAGCGGCCCTTTTCATTGGCGGCCCAGGTTCTTTGAACCCACTGGCACAAAGGTGGCTACGCCCCTGCTGTAGATGATTCATACTTCCAATTAGGTGGGAGTAATCGCTTGGTCTTGTAGAAAAGAGGAGTAACAGGGAACTTGTGTCGAAACACTTATGCCCCTTAACGCCAGGTTCTGCCTGTCACACTGCTCCGAGTGGCAGGAAGACAGTCAATTTAACCCTCCAAACACTTGAACATGAGATTATAGAAGAATACAGAAACATATAAAACTTTCCCCCCTAACTTGCACCAATTCATATTTGCTGCATTCTTCTACAGTAAAAGGGCAAATTGTTCTATAATGTTTCAACAGCCATTCCTCTATTTTTTGTGTAGTTTAAGCCAAAGCTTTCACTAAAAGGGCACAGGGTCATTTAGACCCTAATCACAGCGAATGGGGATAAAATGAAACACAGCACAAAAAATAGTTGTGTCTAGACTCCAACATGATAAAGTATCCAACAGGATAGAGTAGCTTAAAACCACAATATTACTTGATGCAATAGTTAAGGAGATGTTCACCATTTAGTACTGTTTTATTTACACTTCTTTAAGAGACTTTGAGTTGAAAGTAACACCCACATCTCAGGGGTGAGTGGGATCCCATTAGAATTAACTTTGTGCATCATCATGAGACCACAGCTATCATCCCTGTGTGCTTGAAGTCTTTACTATACAGAACAATCTTTAATACAATTTCATACGTTTTTACATTAAATGAGAACCATTGTCAAATGTTTTAAATTGACTTAATTGGAGATCATCCTGGAGAGAATCTATCTATGTGGTCACTAAGAGTCAACAGCGACTTGACGGCACTTAATCAATCAAGTTCTAATATTAAAGTAATTACCCGCCCCCAAGAACAGAAGGCTTAAATAATGTTCCTGACATAACTGGTTCCAACTTCCCCTATGCTATAGACCACATAATCCGCTGTTAACTATACTCTATTTACATCCATTCTACAGTGTATCCTAAATAATGTTATAAACATATTGTTTATAACATTGTTAAAGGACAGGCTACATCACTTATAGAAAGATTGTCTCCAAAGCAGAATACTCAAGTACCAATCAGTAAGTTGCTTACAGGGCTACAACAGCACTTCTAGACCCACCAATTCTAAAGCAATCAAATGGACATGCACCCCACCCAGCTGCCACCTTGCTGCAATTGCAAATGCCCCCCAAGTGGGAAAAACACACAGAGAGACTACTGCTGTTATTTGTTCTAACTTACCTTCACAGTTTCCAAATCTCCTGCTTTAGAGGCTTCCAACAGTCTATAATCCACATCGGATGTGTGTACAGGGGTACTCTCTGCATGACAGACAAGAAACGTATAAGCATCTTGGGTTTACAGAAGCAGTTAGTAAATGTTGAAGTTGGGGGGAAATATAGTTATCCATTTATCATAAAGATAGGACAGTATAAACCCCTACCATTGATGTAGCATAATGACTGACTGAGCTCCTGAAACAAGAAAATTCCCAGGTCAAATCTCACCTTAGCTACGAGCCTGTTTAGGTGGTCTCAAGCAAATCACTATCAGCCTAAGCCCCACTCGCCCCGCCCCACCCCCAGTTCAACTATATAGAGATAATACTACTGTCCAGTGTTCCCTCTAAGGCATGCGCACATGTGCACCCACACAAGTTTTTTGATGTCCGCTCAGTTCAATTTAGATCCCACTCACGCTGAATCAAGAAGGCCCCATTCTGAATGCAGATGAGCATGCACTGCCTTGATACTGCTGTCCAGAACAAAACTCATTCCGCAGATGAAAAAAATTAGAGAGAACACTGCTACTGTCCTACCTTAAAGAACTGTTGTAAGGATATATTTATATGCCAGTAACGTCCACGCTGACTGGCAGGCAACAGTCTGCTATCCAGACCTAGCCAATGATACAAGGGACTGAACCTGGAATCTTCTGTACACATTCCACTACAAAGCCATGGCCCCCTCAAGCCAGAGATAGTGAAGTACTTTATAAGGTTTAAAGCATTAAGCATTGTTGTATCTGATTACTTTAAGACAAATACACTAAATTACTGTTAGGAAATAATTAGAAGCCCACTAAAATCACAACTTTCTGTTCTGCTTATGAGCTATCCCCTTCACTAGCCTTGGCTGTTCCATTGGACTGGAGTATTACTATTTCTAGTTACAGCATGAAATCAGTTATGAAACTGCTATTAAAACTGAATTGGATACAGGCATTCCTGCTAGCTTTTCACACTGTAGCTCAAGAGATGTAAATATAAATAAGTGATGGGAAGAGCTAAGTAGAACTGTCCTGCACTTATTTACATATGCACAAGTTTAATCCTAGTCTTCACATCTAGATTCCAAAACACTGACTTAGGGAAATACTGTCTCTATTTGCCAAATTCACCCAAACAGTCTAATAGTGGCTTCCAAACCCACAGAAGAAGCCCATCTAGCTCAGTTGGAACTTCGTGAATCCAACGATCTAATCCCATATCATAATCTTAAATACTATTTATTTATAATTTAAATAGAAATATAAATAGCATACTAACAAGGTAGCAGCTTTCTCGTATATGATTTACATGTGCAAACATACATTCCTAATCATTATCATCACCTCTACAAGTGACAACAACAAACTTTGTTAGCTACCCTATGACAATGTTTTTGAGGAATGTTTAATGTCTATTGAACTTTTGTTCAATAGATTGTCTTATTTAACTATTTTAACAATCTTATGCCATTCTTTTGTATATTGTTATGACCCATGATCACAAGAACAAAACACTACTACTACATTTATATCCTTCTCATATAGGGGCCCCACAGTGGTCCTATGACTAATCAAGCCCACACTTGCTTAGTTTCAGCAATGCTGCAACAGCAGATATTTCTAGAACATTCACTGGTCTCTTCCCAATAGGACAATATGTTAAGTAGCAAACTGGAGAGTGGCACTACAGCAGGAAGCAAAGGAGGCTGTAGGAAGCTACAGCCTCAAATTCTAAGCTTATCTCGTTGCTTGTGAGTGAAAGATCAAGGAGATGAAAACAATAAATTTGTGCAGAAAGAAACCTAAGACCTCCACCATCATTTGACTGTAGTCTGCTCTGCCCGCCTCCCTTCTGTCACAAGCTGCCTCACAAAAATGAAAGTACAGGAACTCTTTCATTCACCTAACATACTAATTAAAACAGGACTAAAAATCTAAAAGTGTTTTGTGAGATTTGCTTTGAAATGTATTCAAGAAGAGACTCAAAACATAGGAAGCAGGAAGCTTAAACTGAGTCAAACCATTGGTCCATCTAGCTCAGTACTGTCTACTGACTGGCAGCAAATTTCCAGGGTTTTCAGATGGGGTTTTCCCCCAGCTCTACTAGGAAATGCCAGGGATTGAACATGGGATCTTTCATGTGCGAAAACAAGTGCTCCACCACTGAACAACAGCCTCATCCTTAAATACATGAGGTGGACAGTAACAATTATACTTACTAAACAGAAGACAGAGGAGTATCATTTAAATGACAATATTCAACATTTACTGACAAACAGCTATGAGGTCATCAGGAAGTTATCTGCTTATGGTTGTGATCTCATAGCTACTACCTTAAAATTGGTAAGGCAATTGCTCAAGCATGTCAACAAATGCACTAGCGAGTTATTTGCAGAGGAACTATACATTCAATTGAGTTTCAATCTTAATTTAAAAACAAACAAACACTAGTAGCGTCAAAACATTCAAGATAGCTTTTAAAACAATAAAACCTGTTAAAATTTTAAGATTAAGAAAGTTTAAAATAGAAAGCAAAGAACCAAAGAGAGAGATCAATTTCTGCCAGCCGTTGGCACCAAAGAAAACACAAGCCTATACCAACTATGCAGCAATAAAAGGTGTCTTTATAGCCAGTTTCATGAACTATTCATTCTTGACATCACATTTAAGGCGCACGCGCGCGCACACACACACACAAAATGCCTTCAAATATTTAATTGCCTCTACCATAAAATATTAATTTCATGGACTTTAGTTTTTTTAATAAGAGGTTTCAATTGCATGAATTTCAATTCATGTTGCAAGGCTTCTGCTCTGGTCACCGAAAACAAGAATTTCTCATTTTGCATTCCCTTACCATCTGGCTCTTGAAATATTCCAACCATATGTCTGGTTAGACCAGGTGATTTGAGTTTCAAGAGTCCCCACTGCTTTTCTGCACCAAAACCAGCTCTCAAAATATTCACCCAGTTGGCTTAATTTACTGAAGAGAGCCCAATTTGACATTTGCCTACGACAAGCAAGTACAGGAATCAAAATAAATCCAACAAACTAAATTTCATTTCTAAATTTAAACTAAATAAATCCAATAAACTAAATGTCTTTTGGATGGGGTGCGGTGGACAGTGAGATATATCAAGCATGTTGAGAGAATTACATAAAAAATTTCACAGTGCTGAGCCAACACAACTTGCCTCATTTTGTGTGTGTTTTCATGGAAACAGAAAAGTCTTGTTTTTAGTGCCCACTGAAAAACACTGGGTAACATCCAGGCTAAGTTAGTCATGACTAACTTGTCTCACTAATTTCAATGGTGCCTACCCATGACTAACGAGTCTGGATGATAGTGAATGTTCTTGGTGTCATTTTTGCTCTTGCTCCCCTCTGCCTCACTATTTATCCACACTATTGTTTAATCTGGTTGGCTGTGGATCTCTATGTCTATGGTGGTCAACAGCCAATAAGATTAAATGGCAGTGTGGGCAAAAGAGGAGGAGAAAAATAAAGGTGTTGCAAAACAGCAGTGTCAGGAGGAAGGGTGCCAAACTGCATCAGAACAATGTAGATGTTTAGCAAGGTGAGTGCTCTTTTCCTTTTCTTAGTCATTTATTCAGCTGGGGCCACCATGCTAATTTTGCAACTTGTATCAAAGCTAGCAAATGTTCAGGGCAACCGTATATTTCATACAAACACAACTTTGCTGGGAGTCATGATTACACACGACACTATGGATTGAAAGAACACCCACCATTCAGTATCTGCTGCACTGCTTCATTGCCCATCTGGGCGGCTGTGAACCCTTGTAAGGAGATGATCGAGGGATCAGACCCATAATTCAGGAGGAGACGGCAAGTCTGCAGGTGACCTGCCAAAGCAGCCCTGTGCAAAGCTGTCTGTCCAAGTGTGTCTAGTGCATTCATCTGTGAAAAATAAATGTGTATATGGTAATACAGACCATTTACAAAGCTTTCCCACTGCACATCTACCTCATCTCCCAACCTTTGTGTGGAAGGAACTGAGTTAAATGAGGTTTTACAGCATGCTAATTTCATTGTGCCTCCTGCTGTGCTGAAACATTAACACCACAGGATAATATAAGATCAATTAAGTTCTTCTACTTATTACTCTGAAGGCACATTAATTTCACATGAACTAGGCAATTAACCGAAATTGTCACCAAGGTAAAAATGGAACTTCCAGAAATTCTTCGTCTTACAGTTAAATACAGATTTGTCAATTCTATTGGAAAATTAATCACACTCCAGTTACTCTCTAGCAAATGAAGACAGGCATATAAACAAAAACTTATTAGGAGAAAACAGGCAACAGGTCAGGTGTAAATAAACTGAAGAATGCTATAAATAAAATGGCTCTGCTGTACTCAAAGATGACAGATCTCAAAAATTGCCAAACAGTATCTTTTAAAAAAATCTGAAGAGGTCCAAACTTCTTCAGAGCCAATTTACAGGAGAAATGCCTGTAAGCAAGAAACTAGATTAGAACTGCCCTAAATTTGATTGCCTTATTGCTTTCAACGAAATGTACGAATAAGGCAGCAGCAGTACAATATGCAAAATGTAAACAGAGGTGATATGGCACAGGAACACAGCATCAAGATGTGAACAGATATTTCCAGAAAGTTGCATGGAGACACAATGCAAGCCAACCTGAACACCAGGAGCTTTTCCAAATGGTGCTTGAGTGCAGCTTCACTATACTTTGGGTTTGGGGTGTGTGGGGGTGGGGTGGATACGAGGGAACCATTTTACAGCGACGTCTGTATTAGAGACGTGCAAAACATTTCAACTTTTAAACAATTTGATATCAAAACAGGTAAGGCCATTTCAAGTGTCCTGAGCTCAAAACACATCCGTTAAATAAAGGACCTGTTTTGAGCTCAGAACAAAACCCTGTTTTGATTTGAAACGTTTCAATGTTTCAAGCACCATTTTGGGGGCCTGTTTCCCCCTTTCTGATTGGTTTTCTGGCACTGGCTTCCAATCTCTTTGCTTCCTGGTTGGCTTGTTATCATACAAATCAAGTGTTTCTAATGGGCAACTGTGCCCCCATTGGCTGGGGGAACAGAAGAGGGAGCCCAAAGGAGGGACTTTCAAAATGTCTGGCCTTGAGACTAACTAGTGTTTCACTCATTGCTCTGGTCTGCTCTGCAATCTGCATTGCAAGGTGTACTTCCCTGCCCTTATTCTGACATTTCTAAATAGGAAGGAATCCACCCCCTTCCCCGCATGTCTATATAAAGGAAAAAAGAAGTGTGGTGTGCCGTTGACTCGGTGTCGACTCCTGGCGACCATACAGCCAGGTGGTTTTCTTGGTAGAATACAGGAGTGGTTTACCATTCCTAAATATGAGATTTCTATTATCTCAGGGGAGTGTCTGCACAGCACCCCACTATGTGGATCAGACCCTTCAGGATACATAAAGGTTATTTTTCCTGAATTTCACATCAAACATGCTTCACCATTATTCATCTCAAAAATCTATCAAGGCACCTCTCTTCATCTGTATTAATTCAGCACTATGGCCATCTCAAAATAATAAAAGTCTAAAGTAAACCATAGTTCTACTTGACATGACCTATGCTGGGGAACTAGAGAGCAGGAGTAAAACCCTGTTGGTTCTGCTGGACCAGCAGCTTTTGATACCAATAACCATGGTAGCCTTCTGCATGGGTGTGCAAGGTTGGGGCTGGGCAGTCTGGTTCTATTTCTACCTTGGGGGTTGAGTTCAGAAGATAGTAATGGTGGACTTCTGTCTGGCTTCTTGGCAACTGGCCTATGAGTTCTGCTCCCAGCTGAATCTGCTAACCACACAAGATCATGGGGGGTGGGGGGTGGAGTGGCCCACTCCCCATGCCATTGCCAGTTGAGGCTTGTTGTGCATGCAGGGCAGAGTCCTCTCAGTGGTTGTCCCTAGAATGCCTTCCCAGACATACTTATACCCTCCTGACCCTTTTGCCACTGCTTAAAGACTTGCTTTAAATCCGGGTGGTTAATGTTTAACTAGATTAATGGGTAGGATCATCTCTTAAACCAATTCTGTTTCCACACTTTGAATATTAAGTGCTTATATTCTTATTTATTTATTCGATTTTTATACCGCCCTTCCAAAATGGCTCAAGGCGGTTTAAAGTTAAAAACAGAAACCATTAAAACCAATAACAATTAAAACAGAGATATAAATATTAACACCAATTTAAAAAAATCTTTAAAAACAATTAAACTATTTTAACAATTAAAACCCTGAAAACCAGGTTAGCATTAAAACAATTAAAACTAATTAAAAACCCTGAAAGGCTAGGCCAAACAGATGGGTTTTTAGAGCTCTCTTGAAGGTCAGTAAGGAATTAAGATTACGAATTTCTGCTGGGAGTGCATTCCCCAGCCTGAGAGCAGCCACAGAGAAGGTCCGACTCCGAGTCGCCACCAAACGAACAGGTGGTAACTGGAGATGGACCTCTTCAGATGACCTTAATGTGCGGTGGGGATCATGTAAAAGAAGGTGCTATCTAAGATATCTTGGACCCAAGCCGTTCAGGGCTTTAAAGGTAATAACCAGCACTTTGTATTTTGCCCGGAAACATATCGGCAGCCAGTGTAATTGTTTCAAGACAGGCATAATATGGTCTCTCCGGGTTGCCCCAGAGACCAATCAGGCTGCCGCATTCTGAACTAACTGAAGTTTCCGGACTACGTACAAAGGCAGCCCCACGTAAAGCGCATTGCAGTAGTCAAGCCGGGAGGTTACCAGCTGATGCACCACTGTTTTGAGGTCATCCTCTTCGAGGAATGGGCGCAGCTGTCGAATCAGCCAAGGCTGATAGAAAGCACTCCTGGCCATGGCCTCCACCTGCGATATCAGGGTGAGGCTTGGGTCCAGGAGTACTCCCAAGCTGCGCACCTGCTCCTTCTGGGGGAGTGTAACCCCATCCAGCACAGGAAGATCTAACTCACCCCTCAGATTCTGAGCCCCCACAATGAGCACCTCCATCTTGCTTGGATTCAGTCCCAATTTGTTCTCCCTCATCCAGCCCATTACTGCCTGTAGGCAGGCATTTAGAGAATGAGTGCCATTTCCTGAAGATGAAAAGGAGAAGTAGATTTGGGTGTCATCGCCATACTGATAACACCCAGCTCCAAACCTCCTGATGACCTCACCCAGCAGTTTCATGTAGATGTTAAAAAGCATTGGTGACAGAATGGAGCCCTGAGGGACTCCATATAACAGCTCCTGTTTTGAGGAGCAACTGTCACCAAGCTCCACCATCTGGAATCTACCTGAGAGATAGGAATGGAACCACTGCAAGGCAGTGCCCCCTATCTCCAACTCCCCCAGGCAATCCAGAAGGATAGTATGGTCGATGGTATCGAACGTCGCCGAGAGATCCAGAAGAACCAGCAGAGTCACACTCCCTCTGTTGATTCCCCGGTAAAGGTCATCTATCAGGCCGACCAAGGCTGTCTCAACCCCATAGCCAGCTCTAAAGCCAGTTTGAAATGGGTCTAGATAATCAGTTCCCTCCAAGACTGCGTGGGGCTGGTCTGCCACCACCCTCTCAATCACCTTGCCCAGCTAAGGGAGATTGGCCTCTAATTATTCATTGCTAAGGGGTCCAGGGAACGCTTCTTTAAGAGCAGTCTAACCATTGCTTCCTTCAGACAGAGGGGCACCCTACCCACCCTCAGCGATACATTTTATGTTATTAACTAGGCCACCTCCAACAATCTCCCTGCTAAATAGAAGCAGCTAAGTCAGGCAACGATCCAGAGAACAGGTGGTAGGCCACACTGCCCCAAGCATCCTCTTGCTATTTCATTGTGGATTTATATTTTTGATTTTATTGTAACCTTCTTACCAAGGCACATGCTTTGAAGCTACATTGTTCACTGAAGCTATAACAGTTCAAAGACATGAAATTGTCAGTAACATGGATTGTTGTTGTGCACGTAACCACCTTCTATAGACGCAATTTCAAATTGCTGTGAACTGCAAAGATATCTCTTAGCTTACGTGACACAACTGGGGTGACTGTGCTTTCCTGGGATCTACTCTCAGTAGAGATATTGCTCTGATCCCAAATCTATGAGCACACGGCTCCTTCAATGTAGGCTGCCACCAGTTGAAGACTGAGCTAAAGCCACTGACCACGCTTAGACACGGCTTCAACAACCTAGAACGGTCTGGTTCGGGACTTACAGGCACTGTATAGCCAGAGTCCACAAAATCCAGCTCTAGACAACAAGATTTTATTCTGAAAACAACTCAACAGTAGTGAATGACCTTATGAGGCACACGGGGAAGAGTTTTGCAAGTAACCCTCCAGAATCTGTCAAAAGAGACTGAACCCTCTTCTAAGTATATGAACTTTATTAAGAAACAAGGGTTGAAAGAACACAGAATAAGGAATTGAGGGAAAGTAGGTTGAAACTGGAAGTAAAGAAAGGCACACAGGAATTCAACAGAAAATACAAAACACATTTAATAACTGACTAGCACAGAATTTTACCTTAGTCTAAACAGATAAGATGCTGGCTGTGTAATTTTAAGTTCAATGAGGGATATGTTTTCTGCCAAAAGAATAAACTACTGGAAATTCTTGTTTGCAAAATAGCAGTTTGTGCTGTACTACTAATGCAGTCACTCGTGCATAAATCTCCACATTCAAACATCACTGCCATATTCAAAGTTAGAATGTTTCTAAATGCACATAGCAAACCATGATAATGAAAACAGTAATCAGATCTGAAGAAGCACACATTGCTTTCTTCACATGTGGGTTACCTTTGACTGAAACGCTTACCAGAAATCTATCTCGAGAAGAAAACATGGAAATGGGAACGTGAAAGAATGAGTTAAAGGCAGCAGGAGTTGTAAATTAAAGAGGTGCTAGACCTCAGCTGGTACATGGCGCATATCATACTTATATGAAAACAAAGCTGTGTTCAAACAGTCAGGCTCCTGTACAACTGTTTCAATCCTACTAGTCAAAACCTAGCACTGGAACATAGGTATTTGCTAAAGATTTTATTCTTAGACCACTCCTTAAAAAAAAAAAAAGAGTGAGGAAAGAGTCAAAATATTTCAACTGCTCCATCTCAAGGCCTTTTCAGACAATTGTTTTGTGTTGTCCTGTTCCAAGGGATTACAATGTTCGTATGGGTACTAGGTGTGATCTTAAGAGGATCTGGTTGGAAGCAATGAAGCAGTCAATGTCTAATAGCTGAGGAACAAAGCAGGGAATGGGTTGCTATGAGCAGGAGATGGGTTGCTATGGGATAAGGATGAACCACAGTAGGCAAAAAAGAAAGAAAGAAAAAAGACAGCCAAGATTAGAAGTGCTGAAGAATCAAACATGTCAGACTAGGAGGTAAGGCCCATTGTTGATCTGGCAGTCATTTTGTGTATATTACACTTATAGGAATATTCAATAAATTAAATATATGCAATAGCATTTTTATTAATGTGCTTTTGATTCAGTACAATGTGTTTTTCATTTTGATTGAGTACAAAAGGGAATTGAAAGATCAGTTTGAAATTTGTAGGATTTCAGCTTCAAACATTATTCATTTGATTGAATTACCACCATAAAATATATGGTACATTTGAATCACAGTAAATACGGATCTGAGAAACATTTTCTGCTTCTCTTGGGCATGATGTTCTGGAATTATTGTTAAAAATTTCTGTTGAGGACAGCAGCAGTTAAAATCTAATTATTATACTGAAAATTTCTTCTAAAAAAGTTCTCTCTCTCTCTAATTATATATATAATTAAACCTTTCCCCCCAGCATGTTCCGATGCAAAAAGTAGTGCATTTCACTGATTTTTAAGTGGCAGGATTGTGTATACAGAATTTGGTATCCGTAGGTAATTGGGAAGTATGACTATTTCACACAAATAAACCCACAAACGCCTCAAAATATATAACAGATTTACTGTACTGTGATACTCGGCCCTCAAGCAGTCTCAAATAGTGGATGAGTGAGGCCCTGCAGTTATGATTCAGTACATTTCTTTTGACTAGCACATTCTTTTTCTGGACCTAATGCAAAGGACATGAGTTCTATACTGCCATATCTTACAACGGGAAAGTCTGCTGCACTGGTATGCTAATGTCAAAGCATTCTGAATCCCTAGCTTGCAAATAGCACAATTTGTGCACACATGCACACCTCAACTCCCTCACAAAACACTGCTGTACAAGTGAAAGTGTTGTGTACTCATTGAGTCACTCTCTTTGTCTAGCACCATGGATCAAATCCCCTTCTTCCACTTTACAGCAAAGTAATTTTGACATCTCTGTTGTTACTGAATTGTATTTTAATTGCTAATAAAATGATATAGTAGTACATATGAGATCTCTGGGATATTTATTCCTGTTTAAAAATGCAGCTGCAAATTAGCTAAGAAAGTTTACAGTGACTTCCTAAGGGAAGGAACTCTAAAGGAACACTGGATGTTACAAAGACAGTAAGATATCAAAACCATTCTGCTCCTCTGTTGGATAAGGAATTCCTCACCAATGGACGAAACTGAACTATTAAGTTCACTGTTACCAGGTCTTAACATTCAAAGCATCCAGCTTTTCAGAATACAGACAGGCAGTGGCTTGATGTTATTTTAATCAGCATACAAAATTCTTGTTTCTAGAAGGCAATTTGGGAAAGTCATTTTAATTAACAGCCTGAATGAACAATTGTGTAATGATGTTTGAGTCAAGGCAAAGCCTCTTTTCTAAAATGTGTCCCCACAGAAAAATAATAAAATAGGATAACAGCTGGCTCAGAATTCTAGAACATGGCACACTACATTCATGATTCTAAATATCAGTGAATTTTATTATCTTATTAAACCTTCTTGGAAGGAAGTCAAAAGCAGAGACCTGGAGAACAGCACTTACATAATATTTATTTATTGAAAATATTTATACCCCGCCCCTCTAGTACACTACTGCTCAGGGCAGCTCACAACATTCATAAAATAGATACAATGGAAAATAAAAGAGTAATAAAGTTAAACAAGTTAAACGACCAGGCTAAAACCACATTTAAAATTAGGGATGTGTAAATAGATTCCGTCACTATTTTGAAGACTGTTTTGCTGGGAAAATGAACCTAAAAATGCTACTTCTTTCTGGCGAGAGCTGGTCTACCAATTGGGATCAGAGGGTAGACCAACCTTCCGCTCCAGACTTCGCATGCCAGCCTGCCTTGGAGAGAGGGTCTACCTGCTGATCCCAATTGGTAGACCTCCCTGGAAAGATGTGCCATTTTGAGCCCCATTTTCCCAGCAAAACAGGCCTCAAAATGGTGTCTGATTCACCCGAATTGATTTGGGTCAAATCGGCATGATTCGTTGAGGTAGCTGGCCAAGCCAGCTGCTTTTGGTGAATCAATTAGGGGGCCTGCAATTCAATTTTATCTTGAATTGAAACACAGTTCTTGATTCATGCACATCCCTATTTAGAATTATATTTTTTAAATAAGTAAGTAAGTTAATTATTTAAGTAAGAAGTTATTAATCAAAAGCTAAAAATTGAGAACTATAAAAACTAACGAACCTACCAGATATAGGCAGCAGATAAAACAATTTAAAACCTCTTTGAAAATACAGGTTGAGTATCCCTTATCTGGACTGCTTGGGACCAGAAGTGTTCTGGATTTAGGAATATTTGCTCTCTCTTGCAAGGCAAGGATGGAGGAGCCCCCTTTGCTGCCTCCTGCTAGGTGAAGGCCAGTTTAAGGATTAACCTGAGGGAGTCTAGTTTCCGAGAGAGGCGATTGGGAAGAAACATTTGGCACAGGCGCCTTCCCTTCTGGCCCCTCCCCTGACAAAGGGGGAGGTCTTTTGTGTCTTTTCCTGCCCATGGGATCTGCAGCCCCTTCTTGAAGAAGAGAACTCGGTGGTTGCCAATGTAGGTGGGGTGCGTGGGGACTCCAGAGCCACGGGGGGAAGTGATGCAAGGGAGGAAAGGAGGGTTGGGACGACGGAACCAAGGGAGAAATGTCCTGGGTGGGCAGTGAGGGGGATGAGATGTGTGCAGCCTTCTGAAATAAGTTAATAAGTAAGTTTTGACTGCATGTTTAAAAGAAGCAAAATTGGGAATCTGCGAGCGAGTGAGCTGAAGCATTTTGTTTTTTGCTTTTGTTACAGTGTGGTGTCTGGATTTTGGAGCATTCCGGATTTTGGATGTCTGGACTAGGGATACTCAACCTGTATGTGTTTTTAATTGTTTTTAAAGGACACTGAGGGAGGGAGCATGGCAAAGTTCTTCAGGGAAGGCATTCCAAAGCTGAGAGGCCACAACCAAAAAGGCTCTGTCTCTAGCCCCCACCAACTGGATCTCTGTTATTGCCATGAACAGGGCCAGAGATGCTGAGCAGAGGGTCCTGGCAGGTTCATATGGGCAAATGTGGTCTGACAGGTACCCCAGCCCCAAGCAGTGTAGAGCTTTAAAGGTCAAGACCAGCACCTTGAATCTAGCCTGGAAATGGATTGGTATCCAATGAAGCTTCTGCAGGATAGGTGTGACACTCATGGAGTGACTTTTGCCCACAAGCAGCATTTTGGACCAGATGAAGCTTCTGAACCATCTTCAAAGACAACCCCCACATAGAGCACATTGCAGTAGTCCAATCTGGATGTTACTAAAGCATGAGTGACTGAAACCAGGTCCAACTTTTCCATGCAGGAGAAGTTAATAAGCCCCTAAATTAAAATGTACCTTTCTTTAATTAATTATGTGTGACATTACATCTCTCATTTGATCTACTAAAAATGATGTTTTACTACATTTACACATTTTGGGTACAAACCACAAACCAGTTTGGCAACACTGCACTGTGTTCTCACCCCTTCCCCAACACAGAATCTCCTCAATCCCAGCATACTCCAGACGTACTTGGGATCTCAACACCACTTGATCATACAATAGCTTCTAAGAAAATTCAACAGGTTCTACCCAAAAGTTGCAAACCTGGTTGTCCCATTCAAGGATGGGAACAACTGGAGCTCCATCTGGACACAAAAAGTGTTGGCAGTTGTTAGCAAGTCTGGGGGTATGCCTGATTATTGGAAGAGTTCATCTGCCTGTGCAGAATGTGGTCATTCTCACAACCATATGCGTTGGGGCTCGGGGGCGGGGAGGCAGGACATTACCTACCTTTCCCTACATGACCCTTTCAGCTCCCAGGCTCTGCCATGCCACATGCCCAGCATGCGAGCAATCCTGGAACAGTTGGGGGTGGTGGGGAGGATGTGTCCTCCCATATCCCACAATGCACTGCGAGAGAAGTGTGGTGCATTGGAGGATTCCACACTGCCAGGCTGCTCCTTCCCCTCACCTCTATGGAAGCTTGGGCTGCTGGTAGCCCGAGCTACCACATAAATGGGAGTGAGACATGGAGGTGCAGGTGCCCTCCTATTAGCCTAGGTTTAAAACCCAGGCTACCTGGTGGAGAAGCACCGGGATCAGAAATAATCCCAGTGGTTCTCAAAACCAGCCCTAGCCAGGCAACAGCTCCTCCACCCAGGAAGGGCTGGTTGTGAGAATGACCTCCTTGTATAAAATCGGTAAGACAGATCTTGAATTCTGTCTTTCAAAGACGTGAACTAGAATTTCAAATTAGGTGATAGAACTACAAAGCATAATAAGTTACATCTCACTCAATACAGCAGGGGCATTTGTCTTACTTATGCATCTAAATTACTGAATAAAAGGGGGAAAGTATCAACAAGTCAACTAATTTGTACAATCCAGTCTTTTCTGAAGCTTATAACCATGATGTATTCATAAATTTACAAATTTGCAACTTTGTCTTAAAGAGAATAAAACATATTTAACAGCAAATGATGGACACAACTAATTAAATAGCCTCAGCACTGAAAATAACCTTGTCAGCTGTATAAAATGTTTTATCTTTTAAAAACATGTTAACTTATTGTATGCATCCAAGGTACTCTGGATATCATGGACAATTTTAATTACCGTTTTGATTACATTGCCCTCTGGTTGATTGGAACAAACAATTAAGGGCTTTATGACACAACTGCAGCTAGGTCATACTGCACAAAATAATGGAATCATTCCTTTGAAATTTGACTGTAAAGAATGTTTATTTTTCATATTTGTTCACACATATTTGTTTACACATCTCTCAGCCTAACCTACTTCACAGGGTTGTTGTGAAAGAGAAACTCAAGTATGTAGTACGCCGCTCTGGGCTCCTTGGAGGAAGAGCGGGATATAAATGTGAAAATAAAAAATAAATTTCTGTAACATGTTGCTCTCTGATTTAATGAAAGTTCAGTAATGAGGTGCTAACACAGACGCGTATAGCAAAACCAGGCACACTGTGCTCTGCTTATCCCATAATACCCATTGCTACCATGGCCCAAGCAGCGTAACTCTAGTGTGAAAGCATCCTACGATTTCATATCTAATGTCACAGCAAGCATCAAACAGACTACTGGAAAGACTGACAGAAAATTCTATTATCAAAACCATTGTATCCCAGTAAAGTTTTCAAAACTAAAGCAGAATTTGTCAAGACCATGTCATCAAAAGCAAAGAACATACCCTCTCTAAAAACATATGTCTGTTCAGAAGTCTGACCAGAAATTACTTCTTCCAACTGTCAAACTACAAGTTCACTTTCTCCACACACTGCAATATTTAAAGTAAGGTTCAATACAGTATTTACCTTTGCCCCATGTTTATGAAGAACTTCCATAACGTCATTGTGAGCTCGTTCGGCAGCAACATGCAAAGGAGTCATGAAACTAGATTGAAAAAGCGAAAGATGATGCAGATTAATAGCCTACAAAATGTACCATCTTAATGCAAACACTGCGATGTTTAAAGAATGAACATACTCTTTGTTCTTCTCATTGACGTTGGCTCCTTTCCGAAGCAGTAACTCTGTGACTTGTTTCCGTTTTGGATGAAGAGAAGCCACAGCGCAGTGCTGCAAAAGATGCAAAAGACAATCTAGGAAAACTTAGACCTAGGAAACCAAGTTGTTGGTACATCAGCAATGAAGGAGCTATTGGAAGCATATACTGGGGGGGCTGCAATAAGGTTGTATATTTACTTTAATACTAATTTGCTTATTTGGATGCAAGACTGTTGCAGGAATCTGGAAAAGGGAGCAAATTATCTTGCAGCCCAAGCTTGGCTTGGTGAGCCACTGCAATTCCCTTTGCCAAATCTGCTTTTAGAACTGAACTAGGGCTCGCATCTTCAACAGCAGGCTCTGTTGCTGTGAATCAACCAAGGTCTGGCTTTGTGCACAGCTGCATCTCCCATGCATGCATCCCTCTTCTGTGGACCTCAGCTAATACATAAAACAAACCAGACATGTTGCACATATTTAACTGTATTCTTATACTGCTCTTGTTATCCACATATATAAAAAGCTTACAGCAACTCCTGTTCCTACTTCAGAATCATTTTCTGTTTAGCAGGAAATAAATGTCAGAATGCCCATGAGATATTCTGGGATGAAGAAGACATAACATAGCCTATTCCTTAACCATAACTAAGGAATCAGAGCAAGGCTGCAGAATCAGCACACCCTATCCTCCTAGCCATCCCCGGAGTGTGTGGTATGGATGTGCATGTGCACATGCATGCTTCAGACTGTGGGTAAAACAGTACCCTGTTTTGTATTAACCATGATTATCAGCAATGCCAATCATAGTAAATCAATAAATCAATAACTCTCAATCATAGTAAAAGGTGGCATGGGAATCTGGGCCTGGAAAAGCATTGCGGATGACAAAACCTATCCATGATCTCTGTTGACAACCCATGTTATATTTGAACTGGCCCTCTGTTACCTCTTCCAAAATCTAAGTAAAAATGCAGATCTCCTTCAGTAATTTTCTATTCTAGCAGATTTTAACAGCTGGTGAAGTATTTACAGATGCAGAAATCTTGACATATTTGAAGAGCTGAACTATTCAATTCAAAGTCACTGAGCTCAGCATTAGTCACAAGCAGGTCAAACATGAAGTTCAATGCAATTTAAGTTTAATTCAGCCCCTTATAAATTTGAATTAAATTTACAATGAAGATACCAGCCTAACTACATATCACTTCAGCAACAATTATGCATACAGAACCTTAAGTGCCACCTATCGCTAACAAAGTGACTCTGTGACTTTACCAGTGCTGTCTCGTGGGACTGTGGCTGCTTGAAATTAATGACCTCCAAGGCAAGTGTTTTCTTTACTTTGGCTAAGTCTGCTTCTCTTGCTGCTTGCAATAAGGAATGCCCTTTAAATTCATCTGCAGAAAGAGAACACATACAGAAACAGAACTCATGAGTGTTGGATTCATAATACATTATTTTAGAACAGGACTGCTCAACTTTGGCCCTCCTACAGATGTTGACTTGTTGTCTACCTGTAGAGGAGAGCTGGTCTTGTGGTAGCAAGCATGACTTGTCCCTTTAGCTAAGCAGGGTCTACCCTGATTGCATTTGAAAGGGAGACTAGAAGTGTGAGCACTGCAAGATATTCCCCTTAGGGGATGGAGTTGCTCTGGGAAGAGCTAAAGGTTCCAAGTTCCCTCCCTGGCATCTCCAAGATAGGGCTGAGGGAGATTCCTGCCTGAAACCTTGGAGAAGCCACTGCCAGTCTGGGAAGACAATACTGAGTGAGATAGACCAATAGTCTGACTCAGTATATGGCAGCTTCCTATGTACAACTCCCATAATCCCCAGGCTACTGGCCAATGTGGCTGGGGATTATGGAAGTCACAGTAAAGATTAAAAACAGTTGGAAGGCCCAAATTGAGCAGCTCTGATTTGGAAAATAGAAGTTGGAGGGTGAATATAATTCCATACAGCTCACCTTTTAATCCTAACTCAGGAAGCACCTTATGCATGAAGAAGCACAATTACGCACATGGACTTCACAAATACATAAGGGGTTCCCCATTACCTGTAAAGCTGAGGAAAGATCTCCACATGCATCTCCAGTGCATGCATGGCGCTGAAGTCTATGTTCAGCATGAGTTCTCAGCATCTATTTTGGGTTATATCCTAAAGCGGTCCTTCCACAAACTGAAAGCATTTCCATTTGCAGGGGGAGAGGGGATTTCTCCTGGTCCCTTCTTCCTGTTGCAGCCACTGGTGCCACGTTATCACACAACCCTCAGAAGTCAATTTTTGGCGAGGGTGCAGGGGACTGCAAAGCAAAGTGGGAACTGGCAAAAACATCCCTCCCTGCAGTCTTCCTTTCATGGAAGAAGATCTTGTGAGTGTGAGAGTGAGAGACTGCTTGTGTATGTTGAATGCCGAGATCTACGTAGTGTGTTAATTAAGCACATTAGCAGTATTTCCCTCATTTTGCACAATTTAGTCATATCCTCTATTATTTATAAAAGTGCCCAATACTGCCTAGTGCAGTACAAATTTTACTATTAGAAATCATTTATTCTGACCCAAGGAGATCTCTGCAACAGACCTTGCTTTTTTAAAAAAAACCAAGTCAAGAACCTCGAAAAAAGGAATTCTGTGGACAAAACCACATCCTTTATCATTTCAGGAAAATCACAGCATGCATACAGCCTTGTCTAGATGTGAATGACAACACTTTGCATACTAGAGATACCTACAGGTGAGTCTCTCTTTCAGCTCAGGTGTTGGGGCCATGTCAACAGCACTCTTGCCATGACAGTTGACTAATGTTGGATCTGCACCATGACTGAGTAACAAAGAACAAACTTCTACACGATTCTTGGAAGCAGCTTCATGTAATGGAGTAAACTGCCAGAGATCCATCGCATTAACACAAGCTCCATGCTAAGGAAGGGGAAAAAATGAGTAAAAGTTCAAAGGTATTTTATGCAATGTCAACCTTCCAGTTAATTTTAGTGTTTAAACAGAATAGGTTTTATTATTTAATGAAACCCTAGATTGGGTGAATTGATATTTTAACAACACATATTCAAGGAATTTAATAATTATTTGATAGCAAAAACGTGTTCTAGGTTCATTGCCACAAATAAATATTGCAAGCCCGAAGTCTGAATCAGAATATGATGAGAGGAGAATGCATTGTGAAATTAATGTATTTAGTAAGAGATGGAATAGCCTAATGGTTAAGAGTATGAGCTGCAGTTCAGATCCCAACTCAGTCATGAAACTCAATGGATAGCCTTGGGCAAAGGAGATCTGTAAAATGAGGATAATATGGTCCTTCCTTATAGGTATGGAACATGGACCAGGATTGCTATTTTGTCTTATTAATTAAATATTAAGACTGCATAAGGCTACAGATTTCAGTAAAAGGGGACCCAATGATTTAGCAGTGACTGTTAACAGTCAGCTCTAGGTGTCTACCAGAGGTGCAACTTGCTAATTGATTCTATGTCACAATTCACTTGCATATACTTCAGTTAAGCAATCGTACACATGACTCTTTTAAAATGAGCCTTTTTGGTGGTCCCTGAAACACTCTTCTCAAAGCGAGGGAAACATTTCCCTGGCTAAGCTGATCAACACCCATGAATCCAAACCTCATAAAATGCAATTCAGTACAGTGAAAGAGTAGTTGAACAAGCCTAAGCAACTAGTTCTCCAGAACAAACAGAGCTCCAAAGGAGAAATGCTTTAGCCAACCATCTAAAAACTAGGAGTGGAGAAAGCAGGTTGGACCTCCCATGGGAGCGAGTTCCACAAGCTTGGTGCCACTGCTGAAAAGGCCCTGGCCCATATCACTATCTACCACACTTCAGACAATTTTAAGATATAGGTAGATACACAATGGACACCATAATCAAGATACACAACGGCCATAAGAATCAAGAAATGGCCCTCTGCCAATGTATAAATATGGATGGCTTGGAACTGCATTTCTTCACATTTCTGTTTGTTCAGTGTCATGTTGTTAAAGCCAGCTCTGGTCCTTCTGAACATCTATGTTTGCAAGCTCATCTGCTTCCTCGTCTGTCTTTCTGCTGTCAGTTTAGATGTATTGCAAAATCATGGTTTAGCACTACATGAATGAGCTTAAAGGAGCTGCAAGCTCATCACTCTCCTTCCCTCCTCTCTTTTACTCTAAAACAAACCACAGTTCTGCATTATGCCCAAACTCTGAAAACTATGTTTTGTTAACTAACTAGAGTTAGAACAACTATATCCTGACTTCTTCTAATGCCATTTTATTTATTTTTTTAAACTTCAAATATATATATGTAGATGTTTGATGGCTGGCCTTCCTTCAAGCTAGAAGCTTGCAAACCAAGCCTCCTAGGGTACAGCTATCTCATTCATATATGAATGAATGAATATATATATATATATTCTCGCTTCAGGCTAGAAGCTCGCAAACCAAGCCTCTTAGGGTACAGCTATGATAGCTTTACCTGAAGAGGCTTGGTTTGTGAGCTTCTAGCCTGAAGGAAGGCCAGACATCAAACATCTACATATTCATTCTGATAACAGTGTTATTATGCAGATTTCTATGAAAACATCTGTGAAACATTTTGAGGACTTAGGACAAAGCACTATATATCACTATATAAAGTTAATTACAGCTTTCACAAAATTATGCAATGTATTAAGTAGTGATTTCTGTTTAAATTACCTTCAACAGCAATTCTGTAACTTCATAATGTCCATAGGAACAAGCATTATGGAGAGGCACAAGCCCACTATAATAAATTATAAATTAAAATCACATTAACTAAAAATATTTAAGGAATTTAGAACTATACTCATTGCATGGAAACAAAGATTTCAGTTTGAATTCAATTCTAATATAACATTATTCTAAAATACAAGGTGATTATAGTTTCTAGTCAGCTTCAGGTTCATAAAAATCTGAGCAAATAGCATAATCAACATACATAACATAACATTTTAAGCATGTGTAATACTAACTGGTCACAAACTAAAGAGTTGCTTTAGGTGCACCCAAACAGTATCAGTGGTGTGCCAATGTTGAGGGGGCCCAGGGATGAGATTCGTGATGGCCCCCAACCCTCATGATACCCAGCTGCTCACCTGCCACTTGCACCACCTGTCTGCTCATCCTGTCCCCCTTTGCTGGGCTGTGATGCTGTCTAATGATGTCACCACATTGGTGCCTGTTCTTGCAACTCCATCTCAGCAAGAACAGGTGCTGGCACAATGGTGACATTAGACCACATTGCACCCTGGCAAAGGGGAGGCAGTAGCAGGTGGGCAACCAGGCAGCCAGCAGGGTCTGCAAAGACAGGCAAGTACTATGTCTATCAGGAGCACAGCAGACAGGAGGCGGTGGAGCACTGCCCCAATTCACAAGTGGCTCATGGACATTTGTCCCCTTTGTTCAACAGAAATCACACCCCTGTACCCAAAGACTTCTCAAGTGCCCAACAGTAGTCCCCAGCCATATTATGAACTGGTTTTGAAGTTTATCCTGAACGACAGGAGTGATCTGTCATGGGACATGGAGGGATTGTGTTTGAAAGAAGTTTGTTGTTGTTATCATATTTTTATACCACCTGATATGTAAATCTCTAGGCGGTGTACAAATCCCAACATTAAAAACCATAGGTTAAAATACATAAACACGATACAAACAATATAAAACAAATTATTAAAATTCTAATAAAAGCTTGTGAGAACAGGAAAGTCTTGAGGGTCTTCTTGAAAACAAATAGAGAAGGAGATGCTCTTACTTCAGCAGGGAGCATAGTCCAAAGCCCTGGGGCAGCCACAGAGAAAATCCGGTCCTGAGTCACCACCAGATGAGTAACCAGACCTCTCCAGAAGATCATAAAAGGTGGAAGGGTTCATGACAAAGGGGGCACACTCTTAAATAGCCTGGTCCCAAGCCATTAAGGGCTTTATAGGTAATAACAAGCACTTTGTATTTCACCCAGAAACATATTGGCAACCAGTGCAGTTCTTTCAAAACCGATGTTATATGGTCCCTTCATATTGTCCCAGAGACCAATCTGGCTGCCACATTCTGTACCAATTGTGATTTCCGGACTATGTACAAAGGCAACCCCACATAGAGCGCATCACAGTAGTCAAGTTACCAGCATATGTACCACTGTTTTAAGGTCATTCACTTCTAGAAATGGATGTAGCTGATGTATCAGCCACAGCTCATAAATGCGCTCCTGGCCACCACCTCAACCTGAGACACCAGGGAGAGCTTTGGGTCCAGGAGCACTCCCAAGCTACATGAAGTGTAATCCCATCCAGAATAGGCAGATCTAAACCGTCTCTCGGGTTCCAACCCCACACAGTCAGTACTTCCGTCTTATTTGGATTCAACTTCAGTTTGTTATCCCTCATTCAGCCCATTACTGCCTCCAAGCAGGCATTTAGGGAAGATACACCATTTCCTGATGAGGTCGACATGGAGAAGTAAATCTGGGTGTCATCAGCATATTGATAACACCCAGCACCAAACCTCCTGATGATCTCTCCCAGCGGTTTCATGTAGATGTTAAAGAGCAACAGAGACAGTATGGAGCCTTGTGGAACTCCATACTTCACTTCTCGCTTTGCAGAGCAACAGTCTCCAAGCGACACCATCTGGAATCTTAACGGTTTGGGTCCGGGATACCTAAGGGACCGTCTGCTCCCAAGGGTTGCTGCCCACTTGATGAGGTCATCTGAGGGGGCTCTGCTCCGGGTGCCGACAATGAGGGAGGCTCAACTGTTGTGCACTCGGGACAGGGCCTTCTCTGTTGCTGCCCCCAGACTTTAGAATGCTCTCCCAGTGGCCATTCGCTCCTGGGACTCCATCACAGTTTTTAGAAAGATTGTTAAATCTTGGCTTTTTATCCAGGCTTTTACATGATTGTTTTCTATTGCTGCTTCTATGTGTTTTTACCCATGTATAGTTTTTATGTTTGTATTTTATAGATTTTAAATTAGATTTGTTTTATATTTTTAGCTTAATATTTTTATTGTCATTTTATTATTTTTTAATTTTTGTAAACCGCCCGGGGATTGTTTTTAATGAAAGGCGGCATATTAATTCAATAATAAAAATAAACAAACAAATAAATCTGCCAGAGAGGTAGGAGCAGAACCACTGTAAAACAGTGCCACCCAATCCCACCTCCCTCAGGCAGTCCAGAAGGATACCATGGTCGATGGTATCGAAAGCCACAGAGAGATCCAAGAGGATCAGCAGAGTCACACTCCCTCTGTCAATAGTCTAGATAATCTGCACCATCCAAAACTGCCTGAAGCTGAGAGGCCACCACCCACTCAATCACCTTGCCCAACCGTGGAAAGTTAGAAACAGGTCTGTAATACAAAAATAGGTCTGTAACTCCGAGAGAACCAGTGCAGGATTCTTCAAAAGTGGTCTAATGATAGCCTCCTTAAGACAAGGAGGCATCCTGCCCTCCCTCAGAGAAGCATTTATAATATTTACCAGACCTGCTCTAATAATATAATTATCGGATGAGATAAGCCAAGTTGAGCAAGGGTCAAGAGAACAGGTTGTAGGACACACAGTCTGAAGCAGTTTGTCCACTTCCTCAGAAAATGATCCAATCTAATCCCATAAGAAAAGTTGCTAGACACCTCCACAGTAGACTCTGTAATAACCGTGGAATCCAGCTTGGCCCAAATGTGAGACATTTTATTCTCAAAAAAGTCACTAAAGATGTCACAGCGAGTAACCAATGGTTCCAAGTTTAAATTCAAGGGGGAGGGGTGCATACTAGCCCCCTCACAACCCTACACAACTCAGCTGGATGTGAGTTTGCAGAAGCAATGCAGACAGAAAAGAACTGCTTCTTTGCCGCCTGCACTCCCAGAGCATAGATCTTCAAATGTGCTCTGTGTTGTACCCAATCAGACTTGCGCCAAGTCTTCCTCCACTTGCGCTCTAGTCGTCTACCTTGCCACTTCAGCTCTCGTAACCCAAAACAAAAGCTTTGCTAAAATACACATTTTGTTGTACACTTCTCCAAATTGCATCAGTTCCTCTAACACAAAAGGTTTTCAGACTTAGAACCTTGGAATTTCTAGGAAATCTATCAGGGGTTCCCAAGGCAAAAACAGGTTGCTCACCTGTAACTGATGATCTGGTAGTGATCCATTGATATCCATTAGAATGGGTTCTGCGCCTGCACTGAAGCCTGTCGGTGTGGAGTACCACAGCTCCTCTCGGCGCTTGCACCCCACCCTAGCTGACCACGTGGCTATTTAAGTTGGGAGGAAGCCCAAGCACTTCAGTTTCTTGGAGACCACCGGAGCAGTCAAGCATCTTTGGAGCAATAGGTGAGTTCTACGCAGAAGACCTGAACACTACCGTAGGCTCGGGAGGGTGTCAGCGGTTCACTACCAAACCATCAGTTACAGGTGAGCAACCTGTACATCTGGGGCGCGATCCATCGAATCCATTGGAATGGGTGTTTAATTAGCTCCTAAAGGAGGAGGGAGCAGTAGTATCATTGTAACACCCTTTTAAGAACACCTCTCCCAAAATTCACCTCTGCTCCAGAATGCAAATCAACAGCATAGTGTTTTATGAAGAGCTGTTCTGAGGACCAGGTTGCAGCCTTACAAATGTCCCAAAATGATGCGCCAGATAAATCAGCCGCTGAGGCACCGTAAGGTCTGGTTGCATGTGCCTTGATGGATTTAGGCGGCTGAACGTTCTGTAACTTATACGTCAATAGGATTAACTCTACTAGCCAGTGGTATAGCCTCTGCCTTGACAAGGCCTGACCCAGAGATCTTCCTTTGTACAATATAAATTTTTCTGTTTCTGATTGACTTTGTTCTTGACGGATAGAACAGAAGAGCCCTTCAGACATCTAGGGAATGTAGGGACTTTTCAAGAGCCATGCTTGGAGAGCTGAAGAAGGTAGGAAGCATGATGTCTTGGTTTATGTGAAAATCTATCACCACCTTAGGTAGGAAGGTGATGTCAGGACATAGCAACATCTTATCTGGGTGGAAGCGTGCATAAGGCATGTCCATCCTCAGGGCTGTAAGTTCACTCACCCTGCAGGCAGTTGTAATTGCTACCAAGAAGGCAGTCTTCAGAGAAACCAGCTTCAAGCTAGCTGTAGCCAGGGGCTCAAAAGACATTTCTGTCAGAGCCGAAAGGACCAAGGCTGGTGAGACGATTCTGAAAACTCTTGCAGCTGGAGTGGGAAAATACTGTCTTTCCATCCCATCCCGGCTGTCTTTTGAGATCGCTGCTAAGTGAACCTTAATGGAGACATTAGAAAACATTAGAAAGCAGGGAGGTTTTCAGCGTGCTTAGGTACAGCAGGACCTGGCAGACAGTACCTTTCAGAGGACGAAAGCTGCTTGAGGCTGCATAGAAACTTTTTCCACTAGTTTATCCTAGTGGAAGGCTTCTTCTGGTTAAGTAGGATTTTATATAGAAGCTTGTCTTCCATACTGTTAGCCGTAGAGTGCGCACCTCAGTACTTTACTGTTTTCTCGTGACAGAAGTTCTTGGCGCTGAGGAAGCGTCCAGTATATATGATTGGACAGTTTGAGTAGATGCGGAAACCACAGTTGCCAAGGTCACCATGAAGTGATCAGGATGCATGTGGCTTGACAGGCCAGAAGACGTGCCACCACTCTCCCTACAAGTGGTAGAGGAGAATAAATGTACAATAGATACCGAGACCAGTCCACCTGGAACACATCTCCCAATGACTGTGGGTCATGGCCTGCTCCTGAGCAGAACTTTTTGCACTTGGCATTGAGAACTGTTGCAAACAAGTCTATTTTGGGGAACCCCCAAGCTCTGAATATTGGAAGCAAGTACTTGTTGTTTAGTTCCCACTCATGTCGTTCTTCCCTGGTAAACGAACGACTCAGATCGTCCGCCAGGACATTCTTGGCCCCCTTCATGTGAATAGCCAAAAGGGTGATGCTGTTTCTGATGCACCACTGCCATACTTGTACGCTCAATATGCACAAAGACCTAGACACCATCCCCTCCCCCTCGTCTGTTTAGGTAGGCTATTGCAGTAGTGTTGTCCAATTGCAACAGCACAGTTCTCCCTCTGAGCATTGCTAGAAAGGCCTTCATGGCCTGTAATACTGCCAAGAGTTCCAGGCAATTTATGTGGAAATATCTTTGTTGGCAACCACTGTCCCCGGGCCACGCTGCCATTGCAATGACACCTCCCCTGCCCATCTGTGAGGCATCGTCACCCAGCTGACCTCTATCCCGAGGTCTTTAAAAAGGTGCTATAAGTACTGTATCTGAGAAAGTAACCCTTCTCTGTCTTTTGATGTCAGGAGCCGGTCATCTAGATACGGGTAAATTGCCAGCCCCTTGGTCCGGGAGTGTGCCACCACCACTGCCATGCACTTTGTGAAAACACGAGGGGCAGTGCAGAGGCCAAACGGCAGTACCTGATATTGGTAAATCAAGGTCCCCACCGTGAATCTTAGATACTTCTGGTATAAGGGTCTGATCCCTATGTGAAAGTAAGCATTTCGCAGGTCCAACGTTGCAAGCCACCATTCCTGATGTAGAAGTGGCAGGATGTCTTGCAACGTGGTCATCCAATACTTCTTCACTTGGATGTACAGATGTCTCAGGTTCATTATTGGCTGAATCCCACCATCCCCTTTGGGGATTTGAAAATAGTGGGATTAGAACCCATCCCACATCTGCGCCCATCGCTTTCCCACATCTGCAAAAACGCTTTCTTGCCCAACAGCTCCTGCACCTCCTTTTTTAAAGGCAGGAGTTGCTTTTGTAAAATGCAGTCCTCTGAAATTTGGTTGTGCCTTGAACTCTACAGCGTGGCCTGAAGAGACGATCTTCAACACCCATCGATCTAATGTTATGTGTTGCCATGCTTGGGCATGGCTTGCCAATCTGATGATGTTGTTGCCTGAAGGTGTTTGTGCCCGATAGATGTTACAGGCAGTAATACTCAGCACTATAGTGTTGGGGAAAGTTGATGTTAGCATTAGTCCCTTGATGGCAAATGGTGTGATGGGCTGTTGCTGACCTCAAAAGTGCTGCTTCTGGGCCTTCACCTGTTTATTACGCTGGCTCTGGTTGTTCTTGTTCTTTGGTGGATAGTGTTTCTTATGATATGGTTGGTAGGATTTCCTAAAATCCCTGTGGTCCTACTGTCTATAGCTGGAGCGTGGATGGTTGTTAAGGCTTGGATTTTGCCACACAAGAGGGAAAAGAAGTCAAAGTCAAAGTCTTTGCTGTGAACTTTGATTTTTTTAAGCTTCTCCATTGTAGCATCCATCTGTTCCGAGAACAAACCTTTCCCATTGAATGGGAGGCTTTTGATTTTGTCTTTCATGTCCAATTGCAAAGCTGCTGAACACAGCCAAGCATGGATGGCGTCTCAAAGTATTAGATGCACTCATGGCTCTCGATTCAGATTCCTCCAGGTGTTTTGCAGAACTTAATTGCTGTCAAGTCAAGTCTTCAGACTTTTGCAAGGTCTTCTTAAAGAGAGCCTTGAACTCTTCTGGTGAGAGAGAGTCCAAATCTTGTCCTAACGTGTATCGAAGGCAGTAATTATACTTAGCCATGTAGGCTGAATAGTTGGCTATTTATACCAATAAGTAAGCTGTTGAATATATCTTTCTGCCAAGCACATCTAACTTCCTTCCCTCTTTATCTACAGGAGTGATGTGATGCCTACCCAACCTAGAAGAAGTTGTGCAATCTATGAGTGCGTTTGGTACAGGATGTTTCAGCAGGTAGGTATTATCCTGTTCTTGCTCTCTATGTAGGCCTTCTAGTCTTTTAGAGGTCGAAGTGGAAGTCTGTGGAACTTCCTAAGCGCATTGAGCCGCCTTGGAAATTACCAGTAAGAAAGGCAAGGCCACAGGCTATGCAGACAAGGATTTTGCCATAAAATTGTATATTGGGTCATCAAATCGTACACAACTGTGAATTTAGATCAAGACCCAGTGCAGTAGCAATCTCCTTGAGATGGAAAAGACAAGTCTTCATTTCCTCAGTGGGGGATACATGCAAAGGCGTTGCCACATCAGGCGATGGATCAGGGTCAGTAGATTCCATGTCTGATTCAAAAATCAGATGGACCATGGTGACTCTTGCACAAAGGTGCTGGGGAGGAATGTGGCTGTTGATCCCATGAGGGAGATGTTCGTGGCCTGGGAATCACAGGCTCCCAAGGGTCTGTCTGGACAGCTGCAGATAAAACTTGTTTCTCTCTGGTTTGGATCTGTTTTGCAACCTGTACAGGTTTTGGAGGAGATTCTGCCAGGGTCTGCGTGGCTGCAACCGCTGTCATCACCACTTTGTTTGCTGTGAAAGGGGGGGGGGCATCTCCCCCCACTCCAGCCAGCATGCACATTGGAAGAGCTTGAGAGTAGACTCTGGTCAGAGGATTTTGTTTCTGGAACCCTGACAACCTCCATGACCTGTTTTCATCATAGTCACATGCCAATCCTGGAGAAGACCAACCGAAGATATTTGACTGTACAGCAGGCAAAGTGCGGTGAGAGAATCTGCAGATGTGCCAGCTAGTTGACCAACTAGCAACTATTAATGCATAGGGTACTAAGAGTGGACGTTGAGATGGCAGTATCCGGAGGCATGTTATGCGTTTCTTGCTCTTCTAGAGGTGGAACCCACCCACCCCCAAAAGTCTAAGGCTAGTAGCATTGGAATCTAACATAGAAAGCAAGGATTGCTTCATATTGTGATCCAAAGTGCTTACCCTCTCAGCTTTGGGCGAGTCGTCTTCTTCAATCTCGAAAGTAACCGGTGTTCAGCATCGAGAAGTCACTATATTAGTTAACAGCGGGGTGTTCAGTGTTGAGGCCAACTGTCACGCCATTGGTATCGAAGGGGATTTCAACCATGTCGATACTGGGGACAAGAAGACCATCCTTGGTGCTCACCGAGGCACTGGAGGGAATAGTGATCTTGGCATCAATGGTCTCGGTGTCAAGAGGCAGAGCTGGCAAAATTTGCGTTGACGTCGAAGCTGCCACCAGTTTCCCTTGATGTTGAAGGGTGCACGAGGATAGCATTTGCCAATGCCGAGGAAGGATTTTTCAATGTCGATGCTGATGTTAAGGCTGGCCGCTTTGGTGTCGATCTTTCAGTTGTCAATGTGGTTGCTGTACCATCAGCCTTGATGCTGATACAAACACAACTTCTTGTGCTGAAGTTGCTGAAGGAGTAGCCTTCAATGCCAACCGTTTTTTCTTCTTCTTGGCGGGCTCCGATGTGTCTGCCATTTTGTTTCCATGCTTCTTCGGCATTTTAGGAGACTTATATAGGCATCAAAGGTTTAGAATGGGACAAAGCCTCAACCCTCAAGCCATCTCTTTTAGAAGTCAAATGAGTTCCCTCCTTAGATGGACCTGGGGAACTTAACACGTCATCATATAGTGCAGCCCTCAAACAGAGCTCCTAGTTGCATCGCATCTGTTTTGGAAAAGGACCAGCAAACCTTACATGCAGTTGTGGGCTTCCCCCAGGCACATGTTGTGGGCTTCCCCCAGGCACAGCAAACACAAGTCATGCACATCTTGCCAGGGAAGCTTGGCTTTACACTTAGAGCAACACTTAAACATTTTTTTAATCTGCCTTTTCCTCCTAACGTTTAAAGTCATCCATTCTCATTGTCTGTGTTCCGTTGTTCAAATAAAAATATCACTCTGATCTTTCAACTTGATTAGTCTGCAAAATACACACACACAAAAGTAGTTTTAAACAGTCCAAAGTTCAAAGCCAATAAATCAATCTCTCTTTTTATTTTTTAGAACTCAGAAAATGTAAGGAACCCAAACAAGGAGCCGTAGTGATCAAGGAACTGATCGCTAGGGTGGTCGCAAAGTAACTGAAGTGCTGGCACTTCCTCTCGCCTTAAACAGCCATGTGGTCACATGGGGTGGGGCACAAGTGCCAAGAGGAGCTGTAGTACTCCACAATGACAGGCTTCAGCGCAGGCACATAACCCATTCTAATGGATTCAATGGATCATGCTCCAGATCTGTGTCTACTTCAGCTCAATATTTTTATGCATAGGTAGATTACAGGCAGGTTATCAACCACTTGATGTGTGTCTACATGCATGGGATCCACCACCCTCCGCCGCATCACGAGGAAGATCATTTTATCAGTCCAAAGAGGCAATCTGACAATGCCTGCCATTTCACATTTGGCTTGTTTACAGAAGAAGCAGCACAACTGCCATGGATGATACCAGATAAACCAAATTTCAAGTTCTTTATCTCTCTGATCCCTGTATTCAAACTAGGTTTTGCAACTACTTTTCTATAGCCTATTACTACATTATAGATAAGCCTTTTCATAGCCCTTTTATACATGTTAGATTCTTTTCTTTTTATTGAAGTAAATTCTGGATTTTTCTGTATGCAGAGTGAGGCAGCACACAAGAAAGATCCTAGAAGACAAGGAAAATGTTTCAGTAACCTAGCATCCTATATAATAAAAGGCTTGAGTGTGATCCCGTGCGCCTGTTTCTTTTTTGGCAGTTCTGAGCATGCGCTGAGCGCATGCTCAGAACTGCCGAAAAAGATACGGCCGCCCAGACACGGGCAGCCATATTGGCTAAGTTTAAGGGCCAAATCGGCCCATGTATTGGCCCCCGCGGCGCCGGCCGGCCGCCCAGCTGATTTTTGAACCAAGCCCCCCCCCCCCCCGATTAAGGGCCAAATCAGCCCAGGCACTTGCCCCCGCGGCTTCCGCCGCCGACCGACCGCCTGCCTTCCCAGCTGCTGATACCTCCTTACCCCCGGACCACGTCCTTCACTTGATCGGAATATCTATTTACAGAAGGAGAGAGGCGTTCGCATGCAGAGCTCCACTCTCTTTAAAGCCTCTTCCCTAACTGGCGCTATGGACGCGAAGGATGCAATAGGCGCCCAAAGCACCAGTTCGGGAAGAGACTTTAAAGAGAGAGGAGCTCTACATGTGAGCTCCTCTCTCCTTCTGTAAATAGATATTCCGATCAAGCGAAGGACGTGGTCCGGGGGTAAGGAGGTATCGGCAGCTGGAAGGGCGGGCGGGCGGTTGGTGGCGGAAGCCGCGGGGGCAAGTGCCTGGGCCGAATTGGCCCTTAATCGGGGAGGGGGGGTTGGATCACAAAGCAGCTGGGAGGGCGGGCAGCCGGTCGGCGGAGGGAGGGGGAATGGCGGCGCGGGGCCAGGAGCGCCGTTACTAGCGCCTGTTATTCAACGGGCCGAAATTCACTTGTGCTAATAATAAAAGCATAGTGTAAGCAAGACAATGGTGTGGAAAACATTCTAAATATTCGGGGGAAACAGACAATAGATAATGTAAAAGAGTGAGATATTCCTTAATTACCATTGGCTTTCCAACTCTCCCTTCAGAGAACACTTTGCAAATAAGCGTGTCTGCTGAGGAAGTTCTGTGCGTTACAAAGGATCCTGCAGCATGCCAAAAGACGCACATGCCATTCATGGAGACCATTAGTCAAATCACTCTGTCTGCTTGTGCTCCATGTGAACAGAGTGTGCACTAGAAGAGGGATTCTCAGTGTTGGGTCCCCAGATGTTATTGAACTTCAATTCCTATAATTCCCAGCCCCAGTGGCCATTGGTTGGGGATTATGGGAGCTGAAGTCCAATAACATCTGGGGACTCAACATTGAGAATCCCTGTGCTAGAATACACTCAATACCCCTCTACATCTGCATACTACAGGTATGCACACTGCAAGGGATCTGCACATTTTCAGGGGAAGAATGGTAGTAATAGACAAGCTGCCCTGTAAGAAAGCTTGTCTGCCATTACTGATCTTCTCAAGAGGAGCTTCCAATAAGTTTTCAAAGAATTACAAACACATGAAAATTAACCATTATGAACATCATCGTAATCTTCAGGTTGCATATAAAAGTATGTTTTTAACATGGATACACACTAAACTTCACTTGTTTACAATGCTGTTCATTTATGACACAGTTTCATTATTGTCTGGCACTGATTTTTCAAGTAAATGAACCTACTTTTACTCCCATGTCTTTTGCTGCTGTTGGCCTAAATATTGTCAATGTTTGAAAATACAGCACAATCTGCTTTAAAACTACATGTGGCAACTTCACCAGGGTTATGGAAGGCTATATTAGAGGCAGATCAACACACATGTAAAGCTTTTAGACCTAACAGGTAATTTTTAGCGATTTAGAATGACTGTTATCAAGACTTCTATTATCTGAGATGACTTCTAAAGAACACCATCATGTGAATTCAGATATATCTATTATACTTTAATAAAAGTAAAGCAGCTCGATATAGAAAGGTCCACTCCCTGAACATTTGCCACAAAGTACATTTATTAGTTTTCTGAACATCCTGAAAACAAGTGGATATGCCTCTTGCTCTGTTAAATGTAGGGCCCAAGCATCATATCCTTGGGGCAGTACAAATTTGTAAGGTAGGTCCACATACATCAAACTTCAGGAATCATGAGGGAGGGGGGAGAACTATTTTAATTCTGAAATTACATCCTACATTGTTGATTATTTTTTTGGCTGTTGGCCCTAATGATGGTATAATTGAGTTGAGGCTCTGATTTTTTGTTCTAATGCACCAACGTGGTTGCAAACAATTCACTTTAAAGCTTTGTTTGTCTGGCCTTGGTGCTTTTTAGCTTCTTTTAGTTCCCTTTGTTTTATTCTCCTTATGTTTCTAGCTACCTGATTTGTATTTATAGCCACTACCAGGTGTGTGTGTGTGTGTGTGTGTGTGTGTGTGTGTGTGTGTGTGTGAAGGAATGTCATTTCCAGGCACTACCCCTGCCCTTGTTTGTTTCAGTTCTTCTCTGTGCAATGTGTAGGTCCTACAGGCTCAATTCACTACTCGCTTCTAGACATGTAAATCCTACCAGTGGCTTCCTCTGTCCCTGTATCAATGTGCTTAAATGGCATTTTGTCCCTCCTCTTTCTATCCATAGGCACGAGGGACTCTGGGAATTGCAATTCTTGAGAGAGCATTTCACATAGGGAAGCATGAATCCCTCTGCCTCTCAAAACTGTACATGAACACACTTTCTGTTCCATAGAAGGGCCCCGGGTTGCTCATTTGCTGACTCACAATGTTGCTTGTTCTGCTTCTGACTGGCTCCAGCAAATTTCACAGTGGGGACTCCATATGTAGTAGATAACGTTCCATAAATATCCTCAATTTAGCCTTAGCTGTCTGTCACCCACCCACCCCACTGATGATAATAGGATTTCACTTTGGGCCCCAGTAAACTGTACCCTCCCCCCCCCCGCCGCCATAGGCCCTGGTTAAATGCATACTAACTGTCAGGGAAAGACTGAGCAACATCAAACCATACAGCAAAAGGTCAAGAATAACTACCAAAGTGATAAATTTGTACATAATCTTACATACCCCTTATCCTTTGCATGGACATCAGCCCCATGTTGCAGCAAAAGCTGAACTATCCGAACTCGATTGTAGCCTGCAGCCAAATGTAATGGAGTAGACTGTTTAAAAAAGAAGAAAAGAGAATGAGAGAAGGAAGTAGGTCAGAATGTTTCTAAGCATGAACCAAGCTTTTGCACCAAGAGATAGTGCAGTCACAGATGCCAACACTGGTTGAGAAGCCATTGCAGAACTCCATCTGGGCCTCTGCGTAGACCTCCTATGAGGGCCAATGCATAAGACGATCAGTTTGAAAAATCATTTGAACAGCCTGCATTTATTGACTACTTGGGGTAGATGCAGGGAATAAATGCACTCCAGAAATCCCCCTTCATCTGCTTCTTGCACTTAATTCAACAAAAACATTACTAGACTGCTACCTCCTCTATAGCTCCTCATTAATTTGACAGGCAGACTGTGATCCTCCTCTATCCATGACTAGTTAACCATTAAAATATCGTCCAAGCTTCAGGAGTGTTCATTTGCCTTTACAGTGAGAGAAAGTGAAGTTCAACTACAGAAGAACAGTTGCTTCTAGATCAGACATAAAAAGTTGCAACATCTGAAGGTTTGGTGGTCAGAGTCATAGGCATATTAAGCCCAGAAGCCTGGGCCAAGCCTTGGTCATGCCTGAGGCAGTAAGCCCGGGTGGTGCCTCCCTGCCACTTAGCGCACAGAACACACCACATTCCTCCCCTCTGCCAGTGGGAGGGCTCAGCCACAGAACCTCAGCCAGAATCTGACTTGGCCACCCTTACTGAATAGGAAATGAGAAAAATCAGGACTGGGTTTTTGGGAGAGGAAGTTGTACTCTCTAGTTTACAGGGTATATTTGCTAGGAAGGTACAGGGAGCAGGGACACCGGTTTGTGGGTAAGCAATGCCATTTATCCCATGAAATCCTTTCCCTTAATTCTGTGAGATGGACAGGATGCACATGGAAGGAAAAGGCATGGTGTATATGCTCAGATGCACTTTTATATCCTCCTTTGGCTAGCAGAAATAATCATCTGTTACCGAGACTGGACATATGTTGTAGAATCCTGTCTGGAGCCTCTAAATGGGGCAGTAGACAATCAACATACATGTTTTTTTTCTAACACACATTTCAGAGACCTTCACAAAATGTATCCAAGTTTTATCAAGCAAAATCGTTGTTGAAAAGGCTAAAGGTTCACATTTACAGCTACTTGAAGAGACACCAACATGATCCATTCTCCAAATTGTCACTAAATCTTCCCCACTATAGACATTTATATAGAACTAGAGTTAGCAGGCTTTTGCATCTATGTCATGCTTTGCTACAACAGAGCAAAAGTATAAGTGTGACTATTGTCAAAGGCACTGGTTGGCACACAGCAAATGGCGGTGTTCATTAGCTAAATAATGCCCAGATTTGACGACATCATCATAAAATGTACGGAGTAATATAAGGCAAAAAAATGAGAAGTGGATTTGTTGGCCAGAAGATCTTACAATCTAAATACAGAATGGTGGGGAGTAGAGAGGCAAGAGCAAAATAAAATGACTATGAGCAAAGACTGTAACACATTTTGGCTTCATTTCAGTTGGAGACAATGACTGTGGAATTACATGACAAGCACTCAAGCTACTGATTCTGTCTAGAAACGCTAATTTCTACAGAATTTTTAGTAATGCAGGGAGTCCTCACATTCCTCCTCTTATAAATGATATTCATTAAAGCCTCGTACAGCCCTGGACTGCACAATACACATAATTAGTTCATATTGTTTTGAAATTTAGAAGGATTCCCAGTGAAGCTATTGGTCAGATCAAATTACAGCCATGTTTTTTAAGAATAGTAGAAACAAATTTCTGATTAGTGAACACTTCCAGAAGAATGGAATTTAGTGTCCATTTAGTCCCTTGATACAGAAGAGTGCTACAAGGAGGATGCTACCAAATAAAGAAAAATGCTGTTTACCCATTATGGCAGATGTCTAAAAGGCTGTGGCCTACAAGATACTTTCCCCTGGCTGAAGAGCCCTTCATAAAACTTTATTTTAAGTTTCAGGTTTAAGCTGCAGAGAAGATACAAGATGTGCAAACTGCAAAGGAGCTAAATTTAACACTTATGGATTCAGGAACAAATGCCCAGACTCCAACCAACTGTCAAACTACTTCCAGAAGCACTAAAGGGGCTTTAGATTTGATTTTTCTCAAATAGTCCTCACCCCTGTAGTATGGCAAATGGCTTTTGAAACTGAGGGGAGTTTCAAAAGCAGCTTGCAATTATAGGGCAATCAAAAGCATAGGCTCATATACTTGGTTTATGATACCTGTGTCTGATAAAACCTTCTGTGAAATTCGAGACATGTACCTTCTTCCTTAGCCAATCTTTGTCTAGTTGGCAGTTATTGTGCACCTGACAATTGAAACTAAACTAACTCAGTACTGCTTGCCCGTTGAAGTAAAGGCAGCAAACACACTAATAACGTTGGACCCTTCGCAGAAAAGACAGGGTGTGAGAGTGAGTACTAGAGTGTTTACAAATTATTACATTGCTGGCGTGACAAGCAATGTCACAGATATCTGACTTGAAGCCTCCTTTAAATCAAAAGGGCTAAAACCCAAGATTTTTTAGTTTATTCCCTTTCTTAATGCTCTTGCAAATATTTTTGCAGGACTCTAACCTTTTAGAGGCTTGCCTCTGGGAAGTCCTGTGGCATGCAAACAATACTAAATGTGTTCTCCGTGTATCTGTGTAATGATACACTGAAACCCCCAGAACCAACAGAATCCCCAACATAGCACTCAATGTGATAGTGCCTAGTTTCAGAGTCCAGTTCCTACTTAAGCTTTCATCAAAATCAAATCCCTTAAAGCTGTAAGGACTGGAATATTTGTGCTTCCTCTCAAACTTTTAGGAATATTTGTGCTTCCTCTCAAACTTTTAGGAATATTTGTGCTTCCTCTCAAACTTTTAGGAATTAAATTGTAGAAATAATTAATTCAAAGCCATTTCAAAAACCTGTTCTATATCACAGGGTCAAGAAACTCCTGCATTCAAATAAACAGGGATCTTCCTGTTGGAGCATCTTCTATGAATGGGAGTGGGGCAGGAAGTATGCAAGCCTGCAACTCACTTCTCAATCTCACCCTGCACTGAGGAAAGAGGATTAAATCTCAAAAAGTCCCACTGAATAAGGCTGCAGAAATTTATATTACAATGTCCCCAGTCAGAGCTGAATCTCTGCCACCTCGTGTGCTGCAGACCTCCAAGGACTAGATTTTAGAAACACAGCTCAAAGCTCTCTACTAAATACTACAGAATTACCAGCAGACCTAATGCACTATCAGTTCAATTAGCATTGGACAAACATTACTAATCCAAGCCAGAATTCGTCAGAGAAAAGCTACACAAACATTTCTGGAAAAGTAGAGAGCAGTTGCCAGTGTACCTGCCTTTCTAATCTTTGGCTACCATGTTGCCTACCATGACCAACTTCTGGGAACTGCACTTCTCCCTCTGGCCACTGCATCTTATTATCCTGGTCATGGCAACATTCTCATTCAGGTTTCTGCTTGGCCTGGTTGATATTCTGTTGCCAGTAGCCAGCTTGCAAAAGAACTGCTCAGACACATGGAAGAAACATTCCATCACCCTTGGATGCTGCGTGCTGGCAACTGAGTCCTGAGGACATAAACCCCAGGGCTAGCCTTTTCTCAAGGATGGCTCAATACACAGCGGAGACAGAAGATAATGAGGTTTTATTAATTTATACTCATGTCATAAAGAGAAAAGGTTGCACATTTCCAACATACTGTGCAAATTGTTCCCTAACGTTTGCAAAATTAAGCACAGTATCTTTATCTAAATGCAGAATTTGCTGAAGATATTCCAATGCATAACACTCAAATAATCCTCTTGCTACTCATCAATTTCAGAGCAGCCATTCAACTAACTACATAGGGGCATCAAATTTAACTCTGAACCCTGAAGATCTTGACCTGTATAGCAAAGAAAGGGTGGGGAGGGGGGGAAGCGAAGTTTTGAAGATACTGTATGTCTGAAAAATGAAAGCAAGGCCTGCAAAGGGCTTCCATATTCAAAGGATGAAGCTTCTGGGCCCTCTATGATGTTGTTCTCCCTTACTGAGGTCATTCTTTCTGCTACCAAACCACTGTTTAGTTTTCAATGTCAAATTCAGATTAAAGATGCAAACTGAGCAACTTAATGCATCTAATTTGTTAGTTTGCATAACAACTCCTGAATGCAGAAATCTAAGTATGTCTGGTGCATGGGCTGGGTGTCCTTGACTTTTTTTTTGCTATTGCTAAGAATACAGCCACCTCTGCAGCAGAGTCTGCAGGAAGCGTAGTCCTAAAGGAAAATGCTAGAGCAATAAAACATCCAGACATGAGTGACAAAAGAAAAGCAACTATATATGTGTATATATTACATATAAAAATGTGCATTGCTGAACCTCAGGACATATGAATCAGAGGCTTGGAGATCACACATTTAAGTTTTGCTTTTTTACAGGAACTTTGAACTGCTATCAGCAGTTTCAGACACCACATACACTCCTTGAAACCGACTTGCTGCATGCTTCTCCATCAGCGATCATCTTCTTAATCCTCTTAACTAAGTTTTGGGACTGTGCCCTTCTCTGCCTTGCTCAGCAGACATTTGCCTCAAGTAGCTTTGGTTTGGACATGTTGTGGGAAATCTTTTCAAGAACGGCAAGGGGTGTTAGAAATCCATTCTTTTACTCGTATGCTACAAGTCCCATAAGCCAGTCCCACAATTTAAGGGATGCCTTCAAATACTTCTCGCAATTCTTCAAGCAAGTTATAAGAAAGAATGTCTTGTTTTTAACCTGGAGTATGGAGGAATAAAATAAGGGATTAAAGCCAGGTAGCAAGAATGCAGTAACACTGCTGAGAGAAAGGCCCAGAGTAACTGGTCCAAAGAGGTGACTTCCAATATGCTGCTGTTAAACATGTGTCAAATTAAGGTCACTTGGTGCACCATTAGCAAAGCTAGGCAAAAACCAAGACAATTTCTGCAGCAGAGAGGCAAGGACAAGATGGGGTTTAGCTTGATAATTTAGGAAGGCCTATCTTCAATGAAACAAGATGCCCACCCTTGCTGTTTAAAACAAAAACAAAAACACCTAAACACTTCTCTATTTCACTCCCTTTAAGTTATCCTGAAATATAATTACAGGTTTTGCTGCTGGTTTGCAATGTTACTATTTGTCGTGTTTTATTTGTAAATACTTAATAAAAGAGTTTCAACTCCAGTCTCCTAAAATGCAGAAGCTCCACACACAGGAACTGCTTGTGCATATCAGAGGTTAAGGAGACACTGAAATTATTTAAAATATGAGAAAGCACACGCATACCAGAAAGACGAGACAGTGAAAGTAGTGTCCAACCCCCATTAACTATAGATGTGCTTGGTTTAGTTTTTCAAGCTTGTATAGAAGACTGTTAGAGTTTAGATAAATCATATATCCCCATATCTTACTGTAACTAAGTTCATATATTCAATATGTGCAACTGAAATAATCCCATATCCATCCTACCCTTCCATTTCGCTCCCCTTCCTGTTGTCTCATGTCAATTTCTAGATTGTAAACCTCTCTGAGAAATGACCTCTCTTCTTCGTTCTTACACAGTGTCATGTGGCTAGTGCAATATGAATAAGTATTTTACAACACTGGGAAGGGAAAGGAAACTGTTGTTCCTATTCATTTTACTCCATCCTCATATGCAAAACTGCAAAGGTTTTTAAGACTTCCTATGCGAGTAAAAATTCCTCACTGCAGCAGTTTATACAAGGCAATGGGAGGAAGATGAAATGGCTCTATCTCCCCACCACCATCCATAGGCTATACTGTACTTAAAAGTAAGATAAAGTGTGCCATCAAGTCGGTGTCCTGGTGCCCACAGAGTCCTGTGGTTTTCCTTGGTATAATACAGGAGGAGTTTACCATTGCCTCTTCCAGTGCAGTATCAGATGATGCCTTTCAGCATCTTCCTATATCGCTGCTGCCCGATGCACTACCAGCAGCAACCTTCTGCTTGTTAGTCAAGCATTTCCCCGCTGCACCACTTAAGGTGACTTACTTAAAAGTAGGGAAGTACTATATGAAGGCTCTGCCTTGGCTCATTCACATCTGCAGAAAGCATAAGGTGGTATTTCCTCTCCCCGCCCCCACTATGAATTGATGCAGCACCTCCCTGTGGGCTTCCATTTATGTTGAGGGGCTTTGTTACAGTATGCACAGCATGAAAAGGAAGTTAATTTGTATTTCAAGCTGCTTTTATTCTCCACTTTACGGCACTGTTTAAATGCTGTACAACATGGTAGAGAGTGCCAGAGACACACTTTATATTACTTAAAGCAAGTAGTTAATAAGCCCTGAGATCTTATGATAGTCCTCTGTAGGATCCCATCTCACACAATAAGGATGTAAGTGAATGGGGGAAGGATGCACATCTTGCAAACAGTCATACCATTTCTTCTTTGCAGGCAAGAGATTTGCAACTCAGTCAGGTCCAATAGACACAAACAGCCCATCATACCATAAATTGTTAGTTAATTGTACTCACTGTATTGCTTATCGTGCAACAGGGAACTACAGTCTTAAGATCCAGTCTAGACAAACAGCACATCACATGGCAAAGTTGTACTGCAAGCTATATACAGTGAGGGAAATAAGTATTTGATCCCCTGCTGATTTTGTCCGTTTACCCTCTGACACAGAAATGACCAGGCTATAATTGGAATGGTAGGTTTATTGTAGCTGTGAGAGACAGAATAACAACAAACAAACCCTCAAAAGCCCAGTGCCCAAAAGTCAGCGATGGATTTGCATTGTAGTGAGGGAAATAAGTATTTGATCCCTTCACAAAAGATGTCTTAGTACTTGGTGGCAAAACCCTTGTTGGCAATCACAGAAGTCAGACGTTTCTTGTAGTTGGCCACCAGGTTTGCACACAACCCAGGAGGGATGTTGTCCCACTTCTCTTTGCAGATCCTCTCCAAGTCAGAAAGGTTTCGAGGCTGATGTTTGGCAACCCAAACCTTCAGCTCCCTCCACAGATTTTCTATGGGATTAAGGTCTGGAGACTGGCTGGGCCACTCCAGGACCTTCATGTGCTTCTTCTTGAGCCACTCCTTTGTTGCCTTGGCTGTGTGTTTTGGGTCACTGTCATGCTGGAATACCCATCCAGGACCCATTCTCAATGCCCTGGCTGAGGGAAGGAGGTGCTCACCCAAGATCTGACGGTACATGGTCCCGTCCATTGTCCCTTCGTTGCGGTGAAGGTGTCCTGTCCCCTTAGCAGAAAAACACCCCCAAAGCATAATGTGTCCACCTCCATGTTTGACGGTGGGGATGGTGTTCTTGGGCTCATAGGCAGCATTCCTCCTCCTCCACACAAGGCGAGTTGAGTTGATGCCAAAGAGCTCGATTTTGGTCTCATCTGACCACAACACTTTCGCCCAGTTCTCCTCTGGATCATTCAGATGTGCATTGGCAAACTGCAGACGGGCCTGTACATGTGCTGCCTTGAGCAGGGGGACCTTGCGGGCACTGCAAGATTTCAGTCCTTCACGGCGTAGTGTGTTAACAATTGTTTTCTTGGTGACTATGGTTCCAGCTGCCCTGAGATCATTGACAAGTTCCCCCCGTGTAGTTCTGGGCTGCTTTGTCACCGTTCTCATGATCATTGCAACTCCACGAGGTGAGATCTTGCATGGAGCCCCAGACCGAGGGAGATTGACAGTTATTTTGTGTTTCTTTCATTTGCAAGTTATCGTGCCAACTGTAGTCACCTTCTCACCAAGCTGCTTGGCGACAGTCTTGTAGCCCAGTCCAGCCTTGTGCAGGTCTACAACCTTGTCCCTGACATCCTTCGACAGCTCTTTGGTCTTGGGCATGGTGGTGAGTTTGGAAGCTGAGTGATTGCTTGCTTCTATGGACAGGTGTCTTTTATACAGGTACTGTAACAAGCTGGGATTAGGAGCACTCCCTTACAGAGGGTGTTCCTCATCTCAGCTCGTTACCTGCATATAGTGAAAAGACACCTGGGAGCCTGAAATCTTGCTGGTTGATAGGGGATCGAATACTACAATGCAAATCCATCGCTGACTTTTGGGCACTGGGCTTTTGAGGGTTGGTTTGTTGTTATTCTGTCTCTCACAGCTACAATAAACCTACCATTCCAATTATAGCCTGGTCATTTCTGTGTCAGAGGGCAAACGGATAAAATCAGCAGGGGATCAAATACTTATTTCCCTCACTGTATGAGAGACTGCATGACTAGATGTACAGGCATGAATGCAACAATCCCTGTTTATGAAAAATGAGGTCTCGGAGAGAAAGGTTCTAGACTTTCCTTCTGCCTGATATGCCAGTTTATTATGTGTAGAGATATTTGTGTTTGTGAGAAGTCTTGCAGTTCTCCACAAGCACTTGAAGTGGTACTTTCTAGGTGATGAGCTGTTTCTATAGACCAGGTCATAAGTTTAGCAGAAATCTGTCATCCAGCATAAGAAAAGCTGATGACTAGCCTCAGAAACCCCACTGCTTTGAAGTAAATAAAAGAAATCAGCAGATAGTAACAGCTCTTGAATTATAATGTGTTTTATTATGGGTTTTAAGAATAGCACTAAAGGAGAACTAGCTAGCTACAATTATAATTTGGTTTATCGAAGACGCCTGGGGCTGCTAGGGTCATTTGGAACTTACCAAATGACTCCCAGGGTATCACAGTAATACACTGCATGATTGTTTCTCAGGGGCCAGCTGTGGTCCCATCCTTGCCCACTAAGTCAACTGCTTTTCACAGAGAAGTGGTTTTGGTGGTGGCAGCTAAGCCTGGCAAGGACTTTTTGGAAAGCAATGCAATACACTATGGACGCAATTTATTTTATTGAAATGCTGTAAAAGTTACTTGATAATGTAAAATTTTACTGTGGATTTTTATAATATTCTTCTGTACTGATGCCACATGGTTAACACAATACACTTTTATAAGAAAAAATACATCATTTATCTAACTGAATTTATTATTTCTCATATTGTGGCATTAATGCCCAGTATTTTTATCTTGGATCTGCGTATTTACCACTAATTTATTGTCAATGGATTTCATCACTTGGCATTTTGAACTCGACATGGATACTAGCCAACTCCTCATTTATAATTACATTCACTGCCAGATATTGAGGCCATAGGTGCATTAGTAATGCTTACACAAGCAGCTACACAAATGTATTTCTAAAAATATAAAAGGAAGCATATATATATATATATTTGGTAGGAACTCTGGGTTATTTTTCTCCCTACAAGACATACACCACAGAGCTTTAGCTGTCATTAATCAGCACAAGCCATTAGACATCTTCAGAAGGAAGATGGTTGAACTATCAAGGCCATGAAAGACCACTGTGTCTTTCAAAACCCTAGACAACTAAGTCTTGAAGTGTTACAGCTTCCTGCACCTATAAGCCAAAAGCCGCCTTTTAGCTGAGCAACATATTACAAACAAGGGTGAAAATAATATATCTTAAGGGTTGAGGCACTGATGGGTAGTTTGACTCCATTGCATGCTACATCCAACTCTGGGACACCCTTGCGTGCAGTATTATTCACTGTTCACAAAATTGGAGGGTTCTGGATATGAGCATCACTTAATCTTAATTTGCAAGTTATCAACATGTGAAGATATAGGTGGACCTCCCTATGGGCAGACCGTGGATCCGGCCATCATTTTGAGCGCAGGAACCATTTTATGGCTCATTTGTTAAAACAGAGAATACCCCACAATTTCTTGTGGAATTCCTGGGACTTAAGAGACTTGAGGGGCATCCTTGGACTCCCAAAGGCCCATGAAGAACAGCAGGGCACTTTATTTGGCCCGTTTGCATGCTTTGGGGATGATGTGGGTTGTGGTTGTTTTTGAGTCTGGAAACTTAAGCCCCCCGCCCCCATAGACTCAATTACTCATATTACCCGCCGTAATATACAGGAACGAAACCCCCGCGGATGAGATACTCCTGTATATTAAAACCAGACCTATTTACTAATTCCAGTTAAAACACAGCATTTTAACAGTAATAAATCCTTCCTGTAATTATTGAGAACTTCTTTCTTTGGGGATTCCTTCATATATTTGGGGGTTCCAGCAGCAACAGAGAGCTCCTATTAACCAGGTTTTTGAAGACTATCACCTGCTTTCAAATCCTAGTTAGTGTTTGTCATGCAGAGTCAGGAATATGATGTGTTAAATTATAGGAGTTATAGCTTAATAAAAGATTACATGTATCTGAACAGGCCAGCCTACCGACCTTTCTAGAGAATAAGGCATTTGTTGATTTGTGTTTCACTACAGAAACAGTAATTACCCCTTAGGGATTGCCAGTCTCTGCTATCCTGCTGCTCTGTCTTGGTCTGTCTGTCTTTCTTTTTTATGACTGCTCCTTTTTGGAGTTAGAAGCTACTCTGGAAAGAGCAGGAGCAGCTTCAGGAGGTGAGCAAGCTTTTCTAATCAACATCTAGCCTTTCCCTGCTTTAAACTAACTAACAGGAGGGAGGGGAGATTTTGAGTGGCTGGTTTCTCTTTAGGGGTTAAGTCCTAGTCTACATAAGAGGTGCAGGCCTGAGAGCATAACGAATAGGGATAGGAAACAGGATGTAGGAGTTTTGCAGGAGTTTGGTGGGAAGAGTGTGGGGGAGCCTGGAACAAGCCCCTGTGACCACAAGGAGCCCAGTGGAGAAGAGAAGGTAAGTACAAATCCCTCCCTCATATTCCTGAGAAAGGCTGTTTTGACAGTTAAATAGCTGACCATTACAGCTGAGACCTATCCTTCTAATAAACTATCTCTAAATACTGTAAACAGCCAACAAAACCAGTATGAAGATAGAAAGCCAGCAGAAGAGGGGACACTTCCCATTGTATTGCACAGAGTGTCACATGTATGACTATTTGTTCCATGGGCAGAAGTCATGGGTGTGTGCTCCGTGCAAGGAGCTCCTGGCTCTCAGGGAACAAGTTCGTTCCCTCGAGACCAAGGTGGCCGATCTAGAGAAGCTCAGAGAGACAGAGGCCTGCAGACAGGACCTTCAGGGATGTGGTAGAGGCATCCCACTCCAGGGCTGATAGCTCCGCTGCTCTCAGGCAGAATGAAGGTCTCGGGAGACATCGGTCTGAGGAAGAGGGAAACGCTCCTTTAGAAGGGACCCCTTCCGTGGATGATGAGCCCATATCCTCTCACACAAGGGATACTCCTCTGGGGGGGGGCTCCTTGTAGTGGGCAATTTGATCATTAGAGGTATAGAGAGATGGGTTTGTGATCGTGTGTTGACCACATGGTGGCTTACCTGCCTGGTGTGAAAGTTGCAGACATCACGCAGCATCTAGATAGGCTCTTAGGCAGTGCTGGGGAGGAGACAGCTGTCATGGTGCACGTTGGCACCAACAATGTGGGGAAATGAAGTCAGGAGGTCCTGGGAGCCAAATTTAGGCTGACAGGTAGCATTCTGAAGTCCAGGAACCTCAAGGTAGCATTCTCAGAAATGCTACCTGTTCCACACGCAGATATGGTGAGACAGGTGGAGTTGAGGGATTTCAATGTGTGGATGAGACGTTGGTGCGGGGAGGAGGGGTTTAGATTTGCTAGGCACTGGGACATATTTTGGGTCAAGAAAGGCGTGTACAAAATAAACAGGCTGCACTTGAACCAAGATGGAACCAGACTACTGGCGCTTATAATCAAGAAGGTTGCAGATGCAGAGCAGCTTTTAAAATGACGCCTGGGGAATATCCGACAGGAGCTGGACAGTATCCAGTTCAGCAAATGCCATCCCTTAAAGTGCAAGGGTGCCGAGGATTCAGATAAAACAGAAGGGGACAGAGCAGAACCACATAAAGAGCAGACAGAAAGCTGTGCTAGCTGGTCAAAGAGTTAAAAAAAAAAAGATAGACACCAGGGAAGAGATTCAGTGTATAGGTGCTTATATGCAATACCAGAAGCCTCCGAACCAAGATGGGTGAGCTGGAGTGCTTGGTTGCTAACACAGAAATAGACATAGTGGACATAACAGAAACATGGTGGAACAGTGAGAACCAGTGGGACACTGTTATCCTTGGATATAAACTCTATAGAAAGGACAGGGAGGGGCGTCTTGGAGGTGGAGTAGCACAGTATGTTGAAGAAGGGATAGAATTTAACAAGGTAGAAAACCTAGGTGGACCGGAGTCCTCTTCAGAAACCCTGTGGGTGACAATACAAGCCCTGAAAGGAAATGTGCTACTGGGGACGTGCTATTGCCCTCCGGATCAAAACACTGACAGTGACTGGGAGTTGGGGGAGGAAATCAGGGAGGCGTCAAGGAGAGGCAGGGCTGTAATAATGGGTGACTTCAATTACCCACACATAGACTGAGTAAATTCACAGTCAGGTAATGACAGAGAGGTCAAATTTCTAGATATGCTGAATGACTGTGCCTTAGAATAGTTGATCTTGGAACCAACCAGAGAGAAAGCGACCTTGGACTTAATCCTGAGTAGCACTCAGGACCTGGTGCATGATGTCAGTGTCATCGACCCTTTAGGGAACAGTGACCATAGTGCGATGAAATTCAGCATACAAGTGGGAACAGAATCACCAAAAAGGTCTAACACAGACACTTTGAAGAGGAAACTTCTCCAAAAATGAGGAGTATGGTGAAAAGAAAGCTGAAAGGGAAAATAAGGAGAGTCACTTCGCGCCAGAATGCATGGAGTTTACTCAAAACCACAATACTAGAAGCCCAGTTAGATTGTATACCCAAAGGAGGAAAGGTACCACTAAGTCCAGGAGGATGCCAGTATGGATAATAGGTAATGTCAAGGAAGCCATAAAAGGGAAGAAGACTTCCTTCTGAAACTGGAAGGCCTGCCCAAATGAGAACAGAAAGGAACACAAACTCTGGCAAAAGAAATGCAAGGTGACAATAAGGCAGGCAAAAAGAGAGTTTGAGGAACACTTAGCTAGAAGCATCAAGGGGAATAACAAAAACTTATTTAAGTTTAAGGAATGGAAAAAGTGGATAGAGAGAAATTCTTCTCCCTCTCACATAACACTAGAACCAGGGGTCATCCCATGAATTAATAGATAGATAGATAGATAGATAGATAGATAGATAGATAGATAGATAGATAGATAGATAGATAAATTTAGGACCAGCAAACAGAAGTATTTTTTCACACAATGCATAATCAACTAGTGGAATACGCTGCCACAAGATGTGGTGACAGCCAACAACCTGGATGGCTTTAAGAGGGGTTTAGATAACTTCATGGAGGAGAGGTCTATCAACAGCTACTAGTCAGAGGGCTACAGGCCACCTCCAGCCTCAAAGGCAAGATGCCTCTGAGTACCAGTTGCAGGGGAGTAACAGCAGGAGGAAGGGCATGCCTTCAACTCCTGCTGTAGGTTTCCAGTGGCATCTGGTGGGCCACTGTGTGAAACAAGATGGTGGACTAGATGGGGCTTGGGCCCGATCCAAAAGGGCTGTTCTTGTGTTCTTATGGTGTGTTTCATTCTGCCTTAGAATGGGTTTTATGAAAGGTGATATAGAAATTGAACCAGACAGACAGGAAATGCCATGGATAGGATGATTTGCCCTACATTTCTAAACTAGGAAACAATTTCGGATGCAAAGTCAATGGTTTTAGTTGTGCAGCAAGATTGCCTATCAATGTATAGGCCAAAATCTTGCATTTGGAATTTCAAGTCTTAAATTAGCAAAAGCTATACTCCCTTGATTCTATGCTGAATCTTTTGGCCGGGGTCGGCAGAAAGGGACTTTGGTTTCTGACTCAAAACTACTGCCTTTTTGCTATGAATCTTCTGTAGCCACTTATAAGCTATCTGTTATTTATTTTTTATTTATTTATTAGAAACACTTAATATACCGCCCACTCTGAAGACTCTGGGCCGTGTACAAAAACATGCAAAGCAAGACAGCATTAAAATTACATTCTAAATTAAAAACTAAAGTAACTAACAAAATTGTGTCAGATAGGACAAGTAAATTTAAGTAAAAACTTACATTTCAATCCCTGGCATCTCCAGGTAGGGTTGGGAAATACCCATCTGAAACCCTGGAACACTGCTGCTGGTCATCAGTGTAGACAGTACTGAGCTAGACAGACTAATTGTCTGGCTTGGTCAGGTTTCTATACAATCCTGTGTAATTCCTGTAAGTGCTTTAATGAACACACCTTCATAGATAAGCAAATCTATGCTTTTATCTGGTGGGTGGGGGAGAGATTTTAGCTAATCTTATCTTGCCCCTCTGTTAGCATCTATAGACATTTGGTCCAATTACTACAACAAAATACAGGAAAACCTGGGTATTCGTAGGGGTTCCATTCCCAGCTAGCACTGTGGATACTAAAACCACGAATACTGGGTACTTGGGGCTATGGAAGCACGGGGGTTAGGTTCCTAACCGGGGGGGGGGGGGAGGAGAGAGAATCAGACTAAAATGGTGTGTGCGGGTTTTTTTAAAAAATAGAAATTGACCGAAAAAGACCAAAAATCAGGCCAAAATGGCATTAAATTTTTTTACCACCATTTAAAATCACCACAGATGGCGGCAGCCATAGCAGCAGGGAATGGGTCGAAGACAGCACATTTTTCCTTCTAAAATCACTGCAGATGGTGGGAGAGGCAGCCACAATGGTGGGGATTGCAGAGGCGGCGGCGGCACACTTTTCCATTTAACAACACCGTGGAGGCCAATGCAGCAGCAGAGATCGTGGCAGGAGGAGCAACGGAGACTCCTCCTTCCAAGTCTCTCTTCCAGCTAATGTCACCATTTGGGGACAAGTGCATGTGCTCAGAGAGGCCTGAAATCGGATGCAGACTGGCCCGCATGGTAAGTTGGAAGAGAGGCTTGGAGGGAGCAGGAGTATCTGTTGCTGCTCCTGTCGCGATCCCCACTGCTGCGGCTGCCTCCGCGGTGATTTTAAAAGGAAAATTCTGCCACCTCCTTTCCCCTTTGCCCCCGCCCCCTCCAACCCAAGGCCTTTACTTATAAAAGGGGAATCCGGCGAGGATTTTTACAAGTATGACTGTATGCTGAGGTTTGGTGCCTATTCCCCAACAGCAGATACATCAAATCGTGAATGCTGAAACTGTGGATAATGAGGTTTGCCTGTACACTAGGAGAGCTGGATAGTTAGAGATTGGATGTCAACAAAGCTGTAATTTAGTACCTTAGTTAGATCCCTCCTGTATAATACAGAAGAGTCCAACTGCTCAATAACCCAGTAGATGGCAACGCTATTGCTTTTGATGAATGTTAGGCTGTATTTAGTACCAGTGGTAAAACTGGAACGACAAAACACCCTTCTAATTCTGCCTATCAAGTGACCAGCTAGATTGCCAAAGTAAGGACTCCCCCAAAGAAACTGAGAAATGTCACAGCATTAATGATAGTGAAGCAATATAAGCTTTTAACATGTTTGGTGGGGAGGCGAGAAGAATTTGCTGTGTAGAGTATAGGGAATGCAGAAGCTTGCAGCCCACTCTCACTTAATCATGGCTAAATGACCAAAAGCATTACCACAAGCTCTGTGCCAGATTTTAGATCTTTGAAAAAGAAAAAGGCACAGGTCTTTAGCAGAGCAGAGCCCCGAAGAGCTTTGAGTCACAGTGAGCATGCTTTCAATACCTGCAGAGATGACCCAAGACATTTCAATGTCCAAGGAAGAAAATCCAAATTGTACCTCATAGTGAGAATAATAAGCTATGTAACTGGCAATTTGTTGCCTTCCACCCCAACATCTGCCACCTTAGGCAGGTTCTCTTACCCTATCAACTAGTAGGGCCAGCTCTGAATATTAAGAAGAGCTCTCAGTAATAGCCACCAAATCTAATTATATAAACATTTTTGTGTTTTTGTTTTGAAGAGATATTCAGCCTTTTGACAAACACAGATCTGATCTTTTTTATGACTCAAGTGTCTGAACTTTTTCTCCTCAGGAGCATTTTGCATTTCAGAGCATCCCAATGTGCTACATTACTGAATAATTTAAACTGCTAACCTTCAATACATGCCATGAAATGAAAGCTATTGTTGCTATCATGGCATAGTTATGTATCCCATACATCCTCATCGAGTAAACGCCTCTTGTACTGATCTTTCTCTGTTTTGTGTTCCTTATATGTTATGCCACAAAAGCTCATATTATATGCGAAGCAAAGAGGAGACCACATCCTAGACTTTCCCCCCACAAAGGCCAAAGATAAGGGTAATATGGCATGGCATCTTAGAAAAGGAGGGATATCTTGCAAAAATGTTGCAATAGCAGGATGTGAAGTAGGGCAATCAAGATTATTTATTTATTAAAAATATTTCTATAACGCCCAAAACTTGTGTCTCTGATACCCATAGACACCAGAACAGGTGTGAATGAACTTTAAATGCACCCTGAACTACATCTGCAAACCCTGGTCAAACATATCCAGGCAAGTTCTGGAAGCAGGCATTAGTCCATATACGACAGGGGTGGGAATTGTTTGACTACAATTCCTATCATCCCTGGGTGACTAGAGATAATGGGAATTGTAGTCCAATCACATCTGGAAGGTCAAGTTTGCCCATCCTGATTTAGGACAATGGGGCAATGGTACCTTTGCCTTCAGATAGCGAACAGCCTTTCACGTATGTATGCACTCGAAACATGAGTCGGATGGCGAATTGCAGGCACATCCCTTTTAAAATGAGGGCTTACATGGCCCCTTTAAAGCTGAGGAGAGCAGGTCTATACCTGCTCCTCCTCAAATCGCCGCCATTGCTGTAATCCTGGCACTTACCCCAGCTATGCCCGCATACCAGCAGGGCGTCTCCCAGCTGCCCCTGCACAACACTGGCTCACACACGGCCTCTACATGCACATGGATCTCCACCAGGATTAGGGCAGTCACAGCAGTCAGAGGAGGAGTAGGTATAGACCTGCTCTCCTTTGCTTTAAAGGGACTGTGTAAGCCCTCGTTTTTAAAGGGATGTGCCTGCAGTTCGGTGTCTAAACCACTGGGGGAGAGAAAGGCGGCGGCAGGCGGGGGGAGAGAAATGCGGAACGGGAGGGGAGGAGGGCTGGAGAGCGCGGGCCAGAGGAAAGGGGAAGAGAGGAGAGACTGGGGGAGGAGGAGGAGGGAGGGGGAAACAGCCGGCCCCAAAGCCCAGCACAGATGCTCTGTGCAGGGTTGGCTAGTATTTATATATTGCATTTAAAAAAAAAAATTCACAAAGTGGTTTATATAAACACTTACCCCCCCCACACACACACACTGATAACATCAAATAAAGAGTGCCCAACACTAAAAATACTACATACTATTTGAGTCACCAACTGTTCTAAGGAGGTTCAGATGTACTCGGCTACTATCAAATAGTAAATACTTTAAGCAATTCAACATAGCATTAAACCAACTGATGGCTTGTAACATAAGAAAAAACAAATGTGTATTTAATAAGACAAGGTTTTAATCCATCACACACACACACACACACACACACACACACACACACACCGCATGCCAACTTTTAAATCAGTATAGCTTCAGTGACAGATATTTTCATTTAATCACCACTAACCAGATATAAGTTGATTCACACAATCCAATGAGCTGGGGCAATTGTTTTAACACACTTAAAAGAATACACAATGTTTTTAAGAAAGAGAAAGGGTATCATTCAGTCAAAATTCAGCAAATTTAAATCCAATTGCAGAATTTTTAATGAGAGAGCTTTAAATACATGCATAACTTTTACAATGAAATAAATTAGACAAATATGCTTGCTTTGGCTGGATTGTGTCCAAAATATTAAAGAATGGATACTTTTAGCAATGAAATAGAGATCTTTTTCTTGGAAAAGGTTTAGTACCAGGATGGCCAATTGGTGGTCCATGAACCACAAGATGCCCAAATTTTTGCAAACCTCTCATCCTCCCTGCAGCTTTACTACTGGGGAGGATCCAGTCAAAGAAGCTGCTGGTCATCTCCGTTTTAGACTATATGAAGGTTTGGCTAAAAATAGCCACTGAAAGATAAGGTTATTAAGCTATATGGACTCAGCTCGGTATGGAGAATCAGGTCTGTTATACCAAATTACAATATATTAAAAATAAGCAAACACATTAGGTGAGCAACTATATGTTATGTAACTTAACAGAACATGTCACAAAGTCTGGCCAGTACCCTGCCTTTGTATGTTCTTGTCTTCCCCTCACTTCGAACCAAACGAGTTTCATTCAATATCCCTATTACATAAAAGTGCAGCCACACACTGAAACAAAAAACACCCCCAGAAGTTTAGAATATTTGGTAGATACGAATCATGTTGATATGGATTTAGCTACAACAAACCAAATAAGGGCTTAGAATTCTACCTTCCTCAACGAAATACCAGAAAAACATACTGCACCAGAAAAGCTGTTCTTTCATTTTTATAGCTATTAACAAACCCAAATACAGAGCAGTTTGTTTGTTTTAACGACCGAACAATTTAAAAAACATAACCCAGCAGCTGATATTCCAAAGAAATGGCATGATCTCAAAGTGCATGCTCCACTGCCTCTGTCAATCTGTCACAAAGTGTCAATATTGGGCATAGTATCATTTAATTTCATGGTGAAGAAACACAAATTATGCCTCCACAAAACCAGTACGGTTAAATATGTTTTCAGATTGATAACACTTGCAGATAAGCATTAAAATAATTGCAGATAGGTTAAATAGGTACAGACTTACTTTTCGTCCATCACTTGCATGGCAGTTCACATTTAAAGGTGTCAACAGAGCCATCAGTTTTTCTTCATTACCACTCCTGCATGGCAGAGGAGTAAAGAAATGGGGAGGGGGGAAGCCCTTATAGAATATTTGAAATGGAGTTTCACATTAACACTCTATATACCGGCATATTTAAAGAACCACCTAGCAAGCATTTCGAATTGCAGAAGATGAAATATTTCCTTTAAGAATATATTTTAAAATGTAATTCTTTTATTAATCAAATCAAACATTTAATCCATATTTTTCTTAAATTTAATATCTAGCAAGACATTTCCCAAATATCTATTTTAGCTACAATTCCCAAGACACTATAAATAGCTTCAAGTCTCCTACTCAACGTTTCCTATCATGTGAAGAAATTCATTTTCTTTTAATAAGAAAAATGTAAAGCATGCTATTAAACTGTCAAATAAACAGAAAATACTCTAATGCATGGTTTGCTGCTAAAATGATCATTCTATAAGTGTAATGAAATTGGAGTATATTATGTTAACACTGAACAACCATCGTCTTATACCACCATACTGCATGATTACAAATATTTTGCAAGTGGCTAAAATCCAAAGAGACTCATGCTAACAAGGCTTGTTTATCTGCATAATTTCATAATAGGGTAGTGACAGAATGACAGCGATAATAAAAGTCCGTTTTTCAACCCCGCTTTCTACCTCCTCCCTCCAAAACAAACAATTTGTATTCTGAGCAGCACTTACCTAGCAGCTTCCAGGAGTTCGTCCTTCTTATATTCACCTAAATGATTGCAAAATATCATGCTGTTAGCATTTGGCAGAAGACAGATTAAGAAATGCAGCAGGAAGCAAATACAGAATTAAATAGAGAACGTGTGTGGGGGGGAGCGAGCCCACACCCCGCTGGGTGATGGAGCTGTGACGTTAGCCAGCTTGTGGAGGCAGCATCACCAGTGCCTTGGAGACGGGCAGCAAATTGACGCAGCTTCTTGTCCAATCCTTGGATGAAATGGCTTTTTTCAGACAACCAATGAATGCTAAACCTGTGTCCAGAAACAATCCCTCCGATAACAGCATGGCAGCTGAATACCATGTCCCCTCCCCCACTCTCCCTATTCAATACATCACAATACAGCATAACACACACCAACACTCCCAGGCAATGATGCTTTTTTCAAAAGAAGATATAAATAACGGACTCTGAAGCCATCCTTAGTTAGCAAAGACCTTCCCTGGATAGCACTAGTCAAATGGCAGTATCTTGCAGAATAACTGGTTTACAACGGAGCTTCAGTTAGCTTTTGCTTCACATGTTTCTAGCCTTAAGGAAAGCAATGCATCAATACGGCAGAATAGGAAAAACGGCATAAGTATTCTGAAAGCTGCACTTAAAAACTACCATTAAAAGGTTGTCTGTCTGTTCTTGTATCTCAGGGCAAAATTCTAAATTCATGCCCTGAACTCTGGCTATACACGTTGCCAAGTATTCCACTAAACATCTAAAACATTTTTGCCTTGAAAAGAATACAAAAATCTTCTACTAGCCCTCGGGTCTTCAAAATCTCAGGTTGGAAAAAACCTGAAGCAGATTATTCTGCATTCCATTCTGAGTACACCTCAGTTTAAAAGCCAAAAGCCAGGAGTATTAAAGTTACAATAATCCTCACATCAGCAGCTACTCAGGAGATCTGAATCCTGCACTTTCACTCTGCATAACATCCACACAACTTCAGAATTGCCATGCTTTAAAATCAGAATGAAGAAAAATCTTAGATTTCAAAAACCATTTTTTATTTCTAAGTTTTCCCTTCAAATGTAACTTGAATAAAATCTGAACTAAATGCCAACAATCTCATAAAACTGAATGGATGACCGTCTTGTGAAAGACTGCTTTTCTTTGTAAAGAACAAACTGCAGGGAAAACATCTTCGTCAGTCAGTCATCATACAGAACAATAACCCATGTGCTCATATTATAGCTTGATACTGGGATCCAGAGACTGGCAAGTCACCACAGGCATCATTCACTGATCCCTTGGGGTCACTTTTTACTCCTATTCTATTCTATATCCAGTAACTAAATGGTATCTCCAACTGGCTCAGAGTTGGTGCTCCAATATTTATGATTTAAGCAACCAATCAATATGCACTTTTATTTAGTGGGTATCTAAATAATAAATGGATTTTTTTTATTTCAGTCATCTTGATTCTACCCTTGCTTCAACATATCCATTAAACATGTCAACATATCCATATTTAATACATGTATACAACACACACACACACACACACACACACCACTGAGTATTCAGAGAAGATATTTGTCAAGGATACTTCTTGCTTCAATTTCGTATCTGAAGTGGGAACTCTGAATTTGTACTTCAATGATCATTGTTCAACTAGCCTAAGATTATCAACACTGACAATGATCCTTCAAGATCTGAGATCTTTTCCAGCCGCGCAACACAAGATCATTTTAACTTAAAATGCCAAGGACTGAACTTGGGACTTTCTTGGCACAAAGCATGTGTGCAACTCCTGAGCTACGACTTTTTCTCATATGGCAACATTACTGTGAGAATGGTTAGGAAAGAATATTTTGCTCCCATACCACATTAGGTATAGAACAGTCAACCCCCTCAACAAAATTATTCCCCTTTACTACATACAATCTTATTGCTCCTTGGAATCTCACGCACACACACACAACTTTTTAAAAAGCCACACCCCTTAAATGCAGAACATACTGACTGGGATCCAGAGAGATAATTGGATGAGCCCAAGAACTTTCATGACCCAGCAGAATTTTATTTATTTATCTTATTGTTTTGAACAGCAGATCATGTCACTGTCATAGGATCCCTCAGAGTTAAGCAGCTACAGGCCTGTCTCCAACCTTCCATGACTGGGCAAGATGATTGAGAAGGTGGTGGCCTCCTGGCTCCAGGTAGTCTTGGAGAAAATTGATTATCTAGACCCATTTCAAGCTGGCTTTCAGGCGGGCTATGGGGTGGAGACTGCCTTGGTCAGCTTGATGGATGATCTCCAATTGGGAATTGACAGAAGGAGGTGACTTTGTTGGTCCTCTTGGATCTTTCGGCAGCCTTCGATACTATTGACCATAGTATCCTTCTGGAACATCTGAAGGGGTTGGGGGTGGGAGGCACTGCTTTGCAGTAGTTCCGCTCCTACCTCATGGGCAGATTCCAAATGGTTTCTCTTGGAGACGGTTGTTACTCAAAATCTCAACTTCATATGGTGTCCCTCAGGGCTCCATACTGTCTCCGATGTTGTTTTACATCTACATGAAACCACTGGGAGAGATCATCAGGAGATTTGGTGCGGGATGTTATCAATATGTTGATGGCACCCAAATCTATTTCTCCATGTCAACATCATCAGGAGAAGGCATAACCTTCCTAAATTCCTGCCTGGAGGCAGCAATGGGCTGAATGAGGGATAACAAATGGAGGCTGAATCCAAATAAGACAGAGGTACTTAATGTGCGGGGTCGGAACTCGGAAGACAATTTTGATCTGCCAATTCTGGATGGGGTCACACTCCCCTAGAAGGAACAGGTACACAGTTTGGGGGTACTTCTGGATCCAAACCTATCCCTGGCGTCCCAAGTTCAGGCGGTGGCCAGAGGTGATTTTTATCAGCTTCGGCCGATATGCCAGCTGCATCCGTTCCTTGAGATGAACGGCCTCAAAACGGTGGTACATATGCTGGCAACCTCTATGCTGGATTACTGCAATGTTCTCTATGTGGGTCTGCCTTTGTACGTAGTCTGGAAACTGCAATTCTTCCAGAATGAGGTGGCCAGGTTGGTCTCTGTGTCATTGAGACCATATTACTCCTGTATTGAAAGAATTATACTGGTTGCCAATACGTTTCCAGGCAAAATACAAGGTGCTGGTTATTACCTATAAAGCCCTAGAAAACTTAGGACCTGGGTGTTTAAGAGAACATCTGCACCATGAGCCCCATCACCTGTTAAGATCATCTGGAGAGGTTTGTCTGAAGTTGCTGCCAACTTGTCTAGCGGCTACTTAGGGACAGGCCTTCTCCATTACTGCCCCTGGGCTTTAGAATATGCTCCCTGTTGAACTTACCCATCTCTGGCAACTTTTAAGAAGGCACTCAAGACATATTTATTCACCCAGGCTTTTAATCAGATTTATAGTTTTGATATTTTTAATGTGGGGTTTTAAATGATTTCAATGTTAATGATTTCAATGTTTAAATGGTTTTAATTGTTTAATTGATTTAATTTTTAAAATGATTTTAATTGTAAACTGCCCAGGGATGAAAGTTTTGGGCAGTTGGACTTTGTGCAGACTCAATCCAGCTTTGCAGGGGTGGGGGACCTATTACAATAGTCCATGCACATTTTACAGTTAGATGACAAGTACTGAAATTATTACCTGTTCTGCTCTACGCAAATGGAGTACAAACAGAAAGAAATCATGGGCATTACTGCTTTATATTCACATTACCTCAATAGAACACAACAATTCCAAAGAATTACCTGCAAGATGTGAAATGGCAGAGTGAAGATGGCACAATGTACTTATGAATGGTAGATCTATCTTATCTGAATACTCAGAATGAAAAATTAAACAAAAGGTGTGCCTCCAGATTGTGAGGTGTGTAATTCTAAATGAGCAAATGGGGGACAAACATTGCTGGCCTTAGGATTTGTACTGACAGCCATTCGGGGAAGCAGCAACTTCTTCTTTGGACTGTCCTCATGATGTCCAATCCTACAACAGCAATATTAACATTGTCCATACAAATACAGGAAGGGAAGGAGAGAAGAGAACCTTGCTGTAGTGACAGCCTTGCAACAGAGAAAGAACCCATTCAGTGGGGTTGGGTGGGGAGGGGAGTGTGAGAGATGCATGTGCCCTCTAGCACCGACTAAAAGGCAAGGCACACCCTTCACCGCAGGGGTGGGTGGTGGGGAGAGTAAACCACAAAAGATTCTTGAAACAGTGGTGCATTGCTGCTGGGTAGTCTTGCTTTTTTTCCATTCAAAGACTATTTTTTTAAAAATTGCTATAAGGGGAGGCACTACTGCTTTTAAAAAAAGATGGGGGAAATTTCAAGCATGGGATTCAAACACCACATTAAGCAATGTCCCATTTGGCCCTCAGAAGTCATCTAGATATTCTGCATCCATTGTGGGACAGGACACTTCTCTTTTTTAATCACTTCCCCTAGTTCTGTTTATACTTGGTCTGAGGCATCGTGAATTTACTTTGTAGATTTTAAATTGTTGCAACCTCAATCTGTTGAGAGGTAGGGAAAATGTTTTAAATATATTTTAAAAACTTCAACTGACCACTTTTCAATCTGTATTGCATAGCAAGAAATTGCTTTACAAGATACCACATGTATCTCAACTGATCCACAAAAATTGTGTGAAATTCAACAGTTATACATACAAAAAATGTTATATTAGTTATAGTTGCCATCTCTATAGCCTATCAGCTGAATTTGTGAACAAACTGTGGTCCCACCTGCTCCCTTAAATGTCACACTTGCCAATACTTCTTAGTAAGTGTAAACGTTTCTTTTTTTAACTAGAAGTTTGAATTTTCCATTGCCAAAAACATTCACAAACATATACTTGTACAGTTACATTTAAACATTACTGGCCAACCAATCTTGTTATTTCATTCATTCATTCAATTTATATACCGCCTGACTCAAAGGCTCTAGGCGGTTCACAAAAACAAACTCAACAGTACCTCTTAGGAATCAAACATCTGTCAAAAAGATCTGAAACAGCAATGCACAAATTGATACAAGATAAACAGTGTTAAAACAAAGACTGTTTGTCTTGTATTAATTGCCCTACTCCAAAGCCAGCAAAGACCAGGCAGCCACAATGATGTCATAGTTATTTATAATGTAATGGGAAACGGCAAGAGTTGTACAAAACTGTTGAAAAAAAACCCTTCATGGTAGCAACACATTGTGCAATTCTGGAGACAGAGGAGATTTCAGATTTTAGCAAGAAACATTCATCTTATCTTGAGCAAATATAGCCAATATGAAAACTGGCAACTTGCATTTGCATGTCCCTATGCCCACCGACCTACATGCTTCACGGCTGCCTCTACACGCTGCTCGGCTGGCTCCGCGCCTGATCACATAGCTGAATGTGGGAATTGGAGAAGGAACAGCAAATGAAAGTGCTTTAGGAGAAGACAACCAAAGATTAAAGCCACAAAGCAACAGGCCCATGTTCCTCCACCTTAAAGCCTGTGTGTTGGATATACAGGTGAAACTCAAAAAATTAGAATATCGTGCAAAAGTTCATTAATTTCAGTAATGCAAATTAAAAGGTGAAACTGATATATGAGATAGACACATTACATGCAAAGCGAGATAAGTCAAGCCTTAATTTGTTATAATTGTGATGATCATGGCGTACAGCTCATGCAAACCCCAAATCCACAATCCCAGAAAATTAGATTACATGAAACCAATAAAACAAGGATTGTCAATAGAACAATATCGGACCTCTGAAAAGCATAAGCATGCATATGTATTCAGTACTTGGTTTGGGCCCCTTTTGCAGCAATTACTGCCTCAATGCGGCGTGGCATGGATGCTATCAGCCTGTGGCACTGCTGAGGTGTTATGGAAGACCAGGATGCTTCAATAGCGGCCTTCAGCTCTTCTGCATTGTTTGGTCTCATGTCTCTCATCCTTCTCTTGGCAATGCCCCATAGATTCTCTATGGGGTTCAGGTCAGGCGAGTTTGCTGGCCAATCAAGCACAGTAATCCCATGGTCATTGAAACAGGTTTTGGTACTTTTGGCAGTGTGGGCAGGTGCCAAGTCCTGCTGGAAAATGAAGTCAGCATCCCCATACAGCTCGTCTGCGGAAGGAAGCATGAAGTGCTCCAAAATCTCCTGATAGATGGCTGCGTTGACCCTGGACTTAATGAAGCACAGTGGACCAACACCAGCAGATGACATGGCTCCCCAAATCAACACAGACTGTGGAAACTTCACACTGGACTTCAAGCATCTTGCATTGTGTGCCTCTCCATTCTTCCTCCAGACCCTGGGTCCTTGGTTTCCAAATGAGATGCAAAAGTTGCTCTCATCAGAAAAGAGGACTTTGGACCACTGAGCAACAGACCAGTTCTTTTTTTCTTGAGCCCAGGTAAGATGCTTCTGACGTTGTTTGTTGTTCAGGAGCGGCTTGACAAGAGGAATACGACATTTGAAGCCCATGTCCAGGATCTGTCTGTGTGTGGTGGCTCTTGATGCACTAACTCCAGCCTCAGTCCACTCCTTGTGAAAGTCCCCAACACTTTTGAATGGCCTTTTCCTGACAATCCTCTCCAGGCTGCGGTCATCCCTGCTGCTTGTGCACCTTTTTCTTCCACACTTTTCCCTTCCACACAACTTTCTATTAATGTGCTTTGATACAGCACTTTGGGAACATCCAACTTCTTTTGCAATTACCTTTTGAGGCTTTCCCTCCTTATGGAGGGTGTCAATGATGGTTTTCTGCACAACTGTCAAGTCAGCAGTCTTTCCCATTATTGTGATTCCTAATGAACCAGACTGAGAGACCATTTAAAGGCTCAGGAACCCTTTGCAGGTGTTATGGATTGATTAGCTGTCTGGAGTGGGACACCTGGAGCCTAGACTGTTGAACCTTTTCACAATATTCTAATTTTCTGGGATTGTGGATTTGGGGTTCTCATGAGCTGTACGCCATGATCATCACAATTATAACAAATTAAGGCTTGACTTATCTCGCTTTGCATGTAATGCGTCTATCTCATATATCAGTTTCACCTTTTAATTTGCATTACTGAAATTAATGAACTTTTGCACAATATTCTAATTTTTTGAGTTTCACCTGTATATTAAGAGGGAAACATTTAAAATGACTTCATAGCTATTGAGAAGCTTGCAAATATGAAAGAAGTGGTCCTCAAGCTCAGAAGTCAATACATGATCCCCAATCCAGTGATTACTAAAGCCACTCATAAGTTATAGTAGGGAAATGAACTGTTTCACTTCAAGAATATTGGTCCTTCAGCAGATTACAATAAGAATTTACATAACATGTGCACAAACTTCACTGAGAACATTTACATTGTATATTTATTAGTCCTGCTGTCATTTTTGAATTTTAATGTAAATCCACATTTTTACAACAGTCTCCAAAATATCTTAAGAACCATTATTTCTGGTCTCACACAGTAAATTACACATATATCACAGGAAAAAAGTACAAGCTCTCTACAAGCTACAGCCTAGCAATTGCCTCATTTAAAAAACCTGCAAGCTGCTACAATTTTCTGCAATTACATGCAAATCAGCTGCAGTTTTCTGGCTCATTCTCATAATAAATTCCTAACATGGTATTCTATACAGAACAGACTGCTGGGACGTGCTCAGGTTGGAGCAGCAGCTCAAAGGAAAATCTATAGTTCTGTCAGGAAGACTGCCATCTACTGCTACAATTCTTTACATATGGTATCTGCACTGGATAATGCTTTCATTGTTTTAACATCAAGCTATCTGCTCAGTATCTACTGTGAGAGAAAACTTCCTGCTTCCTCCTCACACTGCTACTGGAGGAAACAGCCTGCTAATATGTATGTATTTTGTTTATTTCGGCCCAAGGCCAGCATAATCCTGCTAATAGGGATGTGCACAGAACCACGGCTGTGTGGTTCAAAGGGGATGAGGGTGCCGCTTTAAGGGCGGGGGAGGGTGCACTTACCCCTCTCGCCGCTTTTCCCCTGCCAGCGCTCATTGCTGTTAAAAGCCTCCGGGGCAGCAGCATACCTCCCTACCGTCTCGTTACCCGCCTTGGCCGGAGGTACTGGGCATGCGGGTGCCCGCCGCATGTGTGTGCATGCTCGTCAGACGGACACACGTGCCCAGTACTTCCGGCCAAGGAGGGCAACGGGGCGGCAGGGAGGTACACTGCCACCCTGAAGGCTTTTAACAGTGCTGGTGGGGGGGGGAGCAGAATGAGGGGTAAGTGCACCCTCCCACACCCTTAAAGCGGCTTGGGTGGCCCTGTGGAGACTGGAGAAGGGCGTAGCATCTCTCCTGTGGCGTTTTCGTTCCCTTCAGGGGGCAGTGGGGATGAGAAGGGCCCAGGCTGGTCGGATCCCAGTGAGGTTGAGAGGGCAAGGCAGGGAGAGCTCAGGAAACAGCTCCGGGGGCAGCTAGGTTGGGTGTGGCAGGAAACAGGAAGCAAGGACAGGAAGGCGGTGGGGCTGGAAGTAGGCTTTAAGCCCTGTCAGCTCTGCACTGGGGTATTTAAAAACAAGGCAGCTGATGAGTAGGGGCTGCTTCTGAATATGGGAGCTGGGAGTTCTCCAGGAAAGGGAACTGGCTGAATGCAGCAAGCCAGGAGGAGGACTCAGGTGACAAACTAATCTCCTCCCCTGGCTGTTCCTGAGGCTGACTTTTTTTTTTTTTTTTGGTCCTTACCCAGTCATTCTGGAGTTCAAGAAAGGATAGGAGCCCACCCCGTCCCCTGGGAGTCTGACAAAGAACAATGAATTTTTAGAAAGAAGTGAAGAACAAATCACACAGTTTTATATATAAGTCATTATGAAGATGCTAAGAGACACAAAATCTGGAACTCGAATACTGTGTTAAAATGAATGAAAATAACAGTATTGGAGAGTAACTCAGTACAGTTTTTACTTTAAAGATTAGAAGAATGGCATAGGAAGAAAATAAAATAAATAAAATCAGTGTTATATACACACTCCTTTCCAAATGCATTTATTTCCAAAATGCAAATGACATTTCATATAATAGAGCAATAGATTTTAATTCAATTCAATCCAACAGTAAAGAGTATAGCAAAAATACATTATAGTACAAAATTAACACTAAAGAAATGGGATGCACTTAAACTATAATAGAACCAGGTTGCTTTGGAATAATGCTCCATTTGCAAGACTAAAATTCCTTACTGTCTTCACCTAAGCTTTCCACATGGCCCTTGAGCCTACGATCTCTCAATTTCTTGTTGCCATCTCTGTCACCATTATACCATTCCACTCCAAATCACATCAGCAGCTTATCCCAGCGTCACTGTTTTTTTTTAAATGTACCACTCCATCAACATTCTTAAATAATCTTCTCTTCACCTATCACATCCCCTCTATCATTTTACCTCTCTTCATTTCCTATAACATGCTGTTTATTCTCATCACCTTGATTCCCTCCGAGGCCCTATGATCTCGCTTCTGCCCTCCACTAAAGATTTCCTCATTGCCAAATCCGAAGGTCTGTTATCCACCCAGTCCTCTCCATTCTTAGTCTACTTTCCAGTAGGCTTATGAGATCACTCAGCATTCTGTGTATGTGTCTGTGTGTCCCCCACTATCAACTTCGCAACGCCTGGACCAATATGAATCAAATCAGGTACAGTTGTAGGGACACATAGGAAAGCCCAAATGGCATGGTGTGTGATGATGTCATCCACTACAATTCAAGATGGCAGCTGCGTGAACATCTGAGGCGCAAGCGGGATAATTTGTGGACTATCTAACCAATTTAAACAAATTATGTACAATTGCAGTGAGTGATACACAGGGACATCTCAATGGCGTAGTCTGTGATAATGTCACCCACCCCGATCCAAGATAGACGCATAAACTTTTGAGGCACAAGTGGGCTAACTTGTGAACCGCTTAACCGATTTGAACCAAATTTGCTGCAGCTGTAGGGACACATAGGGACACCTCAATGGCAAAGAGAAGATTGTGACAATGTCATCCAGCTCAATTCAAGATGGTGGACACGTAAACCTTTGAGGCGCAAGTGGGCTAACTTGTGAACAGTCTGATTTAAACCAAATTTGCTGCAGCTGAATGCACACATAGGGATGCCCCAATGGTGTAGTTTGTAATGATGACATCCACCCCAATCCAAGATAGCAGACATATGAACACTTGAGGTGCAAGAGATCTAACTTGTGGACCTTGATCTGCACCAAATTTAGTCCAGATGTAGAGACAATGAAGTAGGCTGCTTAATTCTTACTAGAACTTGTCTTTGATACATCTGGCCATCCTCTCTTCCATGACTTCCTCCACACCTTAGATTTGTTCTCAATGGTTCCCTTCCTATCCATCAATTTGATTCCACTGAAGCCAAAAATCCCTTTTGGCCAACCCTACCGTGTGTGCGTGTGCGTGTGTGTGTGTGCGTGTGTGTGTGTGTGTGACAGATATGTACACGACTGTCTGCACTGCAGGGATGGGAGTGGCAAGCAGGAGAGAGAGCGCGCGCACAGATCCTTACTTGCTCTCCACCACTGCATGCAGCATTATCTTGCTGAACATGCAAATAGTGCCCACGGATATGCGGATGCCATGTCCATGCTAGCACCATGTGTGGGTACTTGGGACAAGCAGCACCACCGTAAGAAGCTGTATGTGGCAGTGGAGAGCAGGTAAGGACCTGCTCTCCTTTTTTGGCTTAAGATGGACACAGGCTGTTGCTGATGTCTACCATGTTTCTTTTAAGATTGTGAGCCCTTTGTGGAGAGTCATCCATCTTTATTTATTTATTTATTTTTATTTCTTTATGTAAACCACTTTCCCACTTTTTAACAAAAGTTCTCATCCAAATATTTGTAGTAGTAGTAGTAGTCATATATTTCTTCCTTCAAATTCTTTTTCAAAAGCCAGCCTTTCAACAAACTCCTTGGCTTTAGCTCTTAGACTGCATCCCCATGTGAAATGACAGGTTGCTTACCCTGTAACTTGGGTTCTTCTAGTGGTCATCTGTGCTCTTACACAAATGAGCTTTGCGCCTGCACAGAGACCACATCAGAGCTTCCAAGCTAGAGTTCTAACTTTTTGGTGGTAACCCCGCCCCCACGGTATATAGGCGGCTGCTTGGGCTTCCCTCTTCAGTCTTCTGAATCCGCCAATCCGAAAGACTAGCAGAAAAGACATTAAAAGAGGGGAGGATGGGAGGGCGTGTAAGAGCACAGATAACCACTAGAAGAACCTAAGTTACAAGTAAGCAACCTGTTGTTCTTCGACATGGTCTCTGTGCTTTACACAAATGGGCGCATAACAAGCTGCACCCGTGCCATGCTCACTTGGAGGAGGGATCAAGCGAAGATGGACTGTAACACCGCCCTGCCAAACGCCGTGTCTTTTCTGGCTTGGACATCCAGGGCATAGTGCTGCACAAATGAGTGTTTTGACAGTCCACGTAGCCGCCTGGCAGATGACATCCAAAGGAATGGACCTGTCAAAGGCAGTGGAAGCCGCGACCGCCCTTGTTGAGTGTGCTTTGATGGGGGGTGGGAGAGGCTTCTTGGAGAGCTGGTACACTAAAGTGATGGAGCAAACCACCCATCTGGATATGGTGTGTGCAGAGGCCTGCTTGCCTCTGTTGGGTCCAGAGTGAAGCATGAAGAGAGGTAGAAGTGCGGAGAGCAGAGGTTCGGTCTACGTAGAAGATGAGCGCTCTATGAACGTTGAGGGTGTGGAGACATCGTTCGGCCTCAGACGATGGTTCAGAGAAGAATGCAGGCAAGGAGATCAGTTGGGAGCGATGAAAGGAAGTAACTACCTTCAGAAGGAAGGCAATGTCTGGTCTGAAGATTATCTTCTCTTTATGAAAAACCAGGTAAGGAGGGTCAACAATCAGTGCTCTGAGTTCACTGACCCGCCTGGCGGAAGTGATAGCCGTAAGGAAGGCCACCTTACAGGAAAGGAGGTCCAGAGAAATTGTGGCCATGTGTTTGAAGGGAGGGTGCATGAGAGAGGAGAGCACCAAGGTCAGGTCCCATGCAGGTGCCATGACCAGTGGGTCCAGGTAAAGGTGGGTGAGGCCTTTCAGAAAATGCTTGACTGTGGGGTGTTGGAACCACAATGGCGTAGACAGTGGTGAGTTAGCCACTATGACTGCGAGATGAACTCACAAGGAAGGCATCTTCAGTCCAGCATCCTTGAGGAACAGTAAGTATGAACAAACATGTTCTACAGAGACAGAGTGTAAGGGAATGTTCCTGTTTTCTAGAAAGTTCCAAAAACGAGTCCATTTATGGGAAAAGGAGGCGAGGGTAGTAGGTTTACGTGAAGCATTAACTATTCTCTGTAGGTCTACGGGCAGGTTGGGACTATGTGCCGAGATGGAGACATTGTAGGTCTGGATGGAGGAGGCGACCGTTCTGCAGGAAGAGGAGGCAAGGGTTGTGTGGCAGGCGGAGGTATTAATGATTGGAGAGGCGGAGAAACCAGGACCTTCTGGGCCACCACGGGGCAATGAGTATGCAGTGCGGTCGGTCCTGGGAGATTTTCTGAAGAACTCGAGTCGAGGAAGTAGAAGAATCGGGGGAAAGGCATAGACCAGAAGTCCCACCCAGTTCATAGCAAACGCGTCCCCGAGGGAGTTGGGCCTGATCCCAGACCTGGAGAAATACAGGTGACATTGCGCATTCATCTCTGATGCGAAGAGGTCTATTTCTGGGAGGAATCAGCAGCGGAAGAGGGAGCGGAGCATGGGGGGATGTAGCTGCCATTCATGGGACTTTGAGCGAGTCCTGCTCAACCTGTCTGCCGTGACGTTGTCCTGTCCCTGAATATGGACTGCCAGGGGGGTGATGGTGTGGTGAATGCACCAGAACCACATTTCCATGGCTAGGAATAGGAGGGTGCTGGAGGAGGTGCCGCCTTGCCTGTTCAGGTAGGCCTTGGCAGTAGTATTGTCCGCTTGGACCAGAACATGAGAGTCTCGTATCAGAGGAAGAAAGGTTCTTAGAGCCTTGAAGATGGCCAGCAGTTCAAAGTAGTTGATATGGTGAGCGGCTTTGGCCGGGGACCAGGTGCCATGGATGTCATGGTTGTTGGTGTGGGCACCCCAGCCTTCCATGGATGCATCCGTAGTGAGTAGAATGGTATGATGTGGAGTCTGGAAGGGGAAGCCAACGCTGAAGTTGGCAAGGTCCGTCCACCACAGGAGGGAATGTAGGACTTGAGGCGGGATCGTAAGGGTGCGGTTGAGGGAATCTTCGTGTGGGGAGAATACGGAGAGGAACCAGTATTGAAGAGTCCTGGCACACAGACGAGCGTGAGGATAGCCTGGATCCTGCGCTGAGACAGGAAAATCTTTGACAGAATGGAGTTGAAGATTATCCCCCAAAATTCTATGGTTCTGGAAGAACTTGAGTTTCAACTTCTCGTAATTCACCTGGAGCCCCAGGTTGGAAAGGAGGTTGATGACCGTGTGGAGATCCCTCAGCAGGGATTGTGGGTTGTCGGCTACCATGAGCCAGTCATCGAGGGATGGAAAAACTTGAATGTCTTGTTGCTGCAGGGCCGCCACCACTGGAGCCATGCATTTGGTGAACACCCGCGGAGCGGATGCCAGCCCGAAGGGGAGGGCACGGAACTGGTAAGTGGTGTCCGCTATCTGAAAGCGAAGGAAACGACAGTGCTGAGGTCTGATGGTGATATGATAGTAGGCATCCCTGAGGTCTATTGAGACGAACCATTGGTTCCTGCGCAGGAGGGAGATGATGGTGGGAATGGTGACCATACAAAACCTCCGGTATGTGACAGGAGTTCAGCTCCCGGAGATCCAGGATGGGGAAGAGGGAGCCGTCTGGCTTGGGTACCGTGAAGTATCGGGAATGGAAACCCAGGGATTGTGGGTTGTGAACCAGTTCTATTGCAGATTTTGCGAGTAGGGAGTTGACTTCCGAGAGGAGAGCCAGGGTGGCTGGTGAGGGGAGTGGAGGATTGTATGGTGGGGTAGATGCAAACTCTATAGCATAGCCGACTCTCACGATGGTAAGAGCCCAGGAGTCGGTGGTGATATTTTCCCAGGTGGAGATGAAGGGGGAGAGCCTGGTGCCCCATCTGGGAGGGGTTTTCAAGTCATTGTCTTTTAGTATGGGGCTGGGACCCCTTAGAGCACTGCTGCTGCTTGGAGCCGGTGAAGTTGGAGCGCTTACTGTAGGGTTGATACCTGGTAGAATAAAAGGACCTGTCTTGTGGTTGGTAGTACTGGTATTTAGAGGAGTACAGCTGTTGCTGCCATTTCTGGGTCCTATAAGGCCGGGATGAGGACTGTTGGAGCCCCACAGAGTGGGCTGTGTTACTACGTTTCTGCACTTTCTGAAGGGTACCATCTGTCTTTTCTCCAATAGGGATGAACCATCAAAGGGAAGATCTTCCACTCTGGATCTAGCGTCAGGTGTCAGTCCGGAAGATCTGAGCCAGGCGTGGCGGCGAAGAGTGACTGAGGATGCCATCACCTTAGAGGCGCCTTCTGTTAAGTGACAAATTGCGTGAAATTCCTGGTTTGAGACCTGCGTGGCTTCACGCAGAAAAACTTTAGGTGGCGGTTTGTCCGAGCCTGAACACTTGAAGGCTTGTTCCCAAAGCCAAGAACGAAGACGCGATGCTCAATTCTTGCGTGCCTGTTTGGTAAAGGCCACACAGTGTGGGCAAGAACCAACCTTATGGGTCTCGCCCAAAGAAAAAAGGCAAAATTTGTGGCCGTCGGTTGAGGGGATCTTAGATCTGCAGCGACCACACTGCTTAAAGTTTGGATTCTTGGCCATAGGCCGGTGAAGGACCAAGGAAACCGTAGCATGCTGGGCCCAAGGGCCACGATGGAACGGCGAAAATCCAAGGAAACTTTGAAGGTAGAGTGGGGGGTACCGGGGATGAAATAAAAACACTAATGAAGGGGAATACTAAACAAAATATAGGGTAAAAACAAGCAAGGGTAGATATTTAACAGCATGATCTAGCAAGGAGTGCTCAACAACGTGTCGTCTATCGTGGATGAAGAAAGAACTGAAGAGGGAAGCCCGCGCAACTGCCTATATACCGTGGGGGCAGGATTACTGCCAAAAAGTTAGAACTCTAGCTTGGAAGCTCCAATGTGGTCTCTGCGTAGGCGCAAAGCCCATTCGTGTAAAGCACAGAGACCATGTCAAAGAACAACTTGTTACCTTGCATCTTTTCCCTTCCCTATCACACTGTGTCTCTCAGCTGGTAAAAATTTAGATTGCAAACTCCTTGACACGGGGAAAGGTTTGCACACGAGATTTTGAAAGAGGGATAAAATGCAGAAAACTATCTGACAAGTTGTTATGTTAGACAAAAGCATTAAAAGAGGAGTTAAACTGGAAGAACAAATAGATACACTCAAAAATAAGGAAGGAATATATATTAATGTATAGCATCACTTAGGACACAAGGAAAATGTGTTGCTTTCATCATGTTGTGGATAGTTTCTTTGCTAGAGTTGTGATGAAGAAATTAGTGAAGTGGTATTTCAACTTAAATCTCATAACCAAGGACCAGACAAACATCACATTTTAATTATATTACTGGATAAAAACTAATTTAGAAGACTATCTGGCAAAAAATGAAACTCAGTATTCCATTCACATCTTGCCAACGTAATCTCCTGAAATCCTTAAAAAAGGATGATTAATCTTAGTTTTACTGCAGGAGCAAATGCTACCACTGGGAATTTCATTGAAAACTTATTTTCTTTAAAGATCATATAGTAGATATTTTATTTTTCAACTATTATATACTGCAATCCTGGCCCAAATAGACTCTTAAAGCAGTTTAGAATAAGATTATAAAATTATTAAAATACAGTTAATAAAATCAAAATATAGTTAAACTCTAACACAACAAACAGAAAAGAATTCAAAGCATCAGCACCAACATTAAAAGAACAGAAACACAGCACAACATCCCAAAAGCCAATGGAACAAAATTATTTTTCCCCAGTTTTCTAAATATGAGCAAAACAAGTCTGGAAGCCATCCTGGGCTATAAGCTCCTTATAGTACTAACTCAGAGGGCATGAGTTCTGCAAGCACAGCAGTATCCTATGACCTTGTTATACAGGAGTGGGTTTTAGTTTTAGGGCTTTAGATAATGACTGAAAATAAAGGGGCAACTATCATTGTGCCATTTTATAAATCACAGCCATATGTAGAATACCAAATATAGTTCTGGCCACCCCATCTTAAAAAGGGTTTTCAGATTTGGAAAGGGTACAGAAAAGGCTAAGAAAATTAAATAATCATAGGTTTGGTATACCTTATCTTCAGGAAAGATTAAAAAGACTGAAGCTTTTAGTTTAGAAAAGAAGTACGTAAGGGAAAACTTTATAGAAGCTCATAAAATGATTAATGGCATACAGTAAAAATAGCTTTCTTAGTACTAAGGACCACCCGACAAGGCTGATTGGGATTTTGGAATATACAGAAGGGAGTACTTCTTCATACAACATTAACTTATGCAATTCATTTTCCGTATTGGCCACTAGATTAGATGGGTTTAAAAAAATTTCCTGCAGTGGGACAGACATTAACAAAAAAAGTTACTTTGTGAAAATAAAATAAGTAAATTTAAACCAGTTAAAGGATATAGCCATAATAGTTAAATGGAACTTCCATGTTCAGAGACAGTATATCTCTCAGCACCAAATCATAGAAGTTTTGAGTTAGAAGAGATCTTGGAGGTCCAAGACCAACCCCCTACTCAGTGAAGGAAACTGCTACAGCATCCTATCATGAACTGTTTATCAACATCCTTCTTAAAATGCAGGCCCTCAAACTGAACACAGTATCCCAAATGAGATCCAACAAGCACAGAATAGAGGGAAATGATTACTTCTGACAATCTGGACACTACGCTGCTACTAAGCAGCCCATTAGCTTCTTCAGAAGCTACATCACATTGCTGGCTCATGTTAAATTTGCGGTCCACTAAGATACCTAGAACCTTTTCCAATGTATTGTGCCAAGCCAGGGCTCCCCATTCTATACTGGTGTAATTTCCCCCCCCTACTAAAATGCATGACTTTACAATTGTGCCTGTTGAACTTCATCATGTTAGCTTTGGCCCAGTGTTCAAACCTGAACATTTATGAATTTTGATTCTGTCTTCTAAGATATTAGCTATCCTCCTCTAATTTTGTGTCACCTGCAGATCCAATAAATATCCTCACTACTCCCTCCTCCAAGTCATTTATAGAAATGTTGAATAGCACAGGGTTCAGGACAGAACCCTATAGCACTATACTCAACAGTTTCTCCAAGTTGGCATGAAGCCGTTAATGAGCACCTTTTGGTACAGTTCAGCCAGCTGTGAACCTACCTAATAGCGAACCATCTTGGCAATGATATCATGGGAGACTATCAAATGTTTTGCTGAAATCAAGATACCTATGAAAACAGCATTCCCATGATCTACTAAACAAGTAACTACTGAAAAAGGAGATAAGATTAGTCTGGCATGATTTGCTCTTGCAAAACTCATGCTGCTCCTAGTAATTACTACATTAATTTCTCAGTGGTCAAGCCTGACTACTCAATCTGTTCCAGGTTCTTTCCAGATTTCTAACCAAACAAGTGATGCCTATCACACCTCCATGTCTTGTTTGTGCACTCCCAGAGGTCTCTGAAAGGCCATTGTTGGGAGCACAATTCTCGACTGTGGTACAATCCAAAAAGGCAATGTTATATTTTCCTATCAATACACCCTATGATTATCCTGCTTTAATTCTTTGAACTGAAAACCAAGTTGGTTTTTATTTCTGGTTTTGAGACTTGAACAGTATTTCACACTACAAAGAGGAGCTTATCCAAGGAAATGCAACCGCCAGAAACAGTGCAAGCTCCTCCCCAATTGATCCTCTCCCTACTCCCAACATACACATAGTGTTTGCGTTATGTCTTGACTGGGTAGAAAGAGTTCAAGAACCCAGTTGTGAAAAGTTCCACACAAAATATCTGTCTGATAACTGAGTTTCACAATTTGATTCACCAACCACTCTCTGGTGAGCCTTAACCTTCCTCCTAACCTTGGACCTGGAACTACAGCGGCACAATGCTTCTCAGGCCCTTGGAGCCAAATGCTATGGGGATGGGGCCATAACTTAGTGGCAGAGAATCTGCTTTGCATGCAGAAGGTTCTGTCATGAACCCCAAGTCTGACACAGATGAGTACCAAAAAGAAGGGGTCATGGCCTTTGAGCTGGACACTGGGGGCTCTCAAATGAAGTGGTCATGACCCCTGAGCCCATCTCTGACCAAGCTGACTCACAGGATGAAGGCAGGTTTCAAGGAGCCCTCACCTCCACCAATGGAAATGTCAGCACCTGCTGACCCCTCAACACACCCATTCCTGTGTCATCCAAGTCAAAGCAGAAGCACCCCAATCTCCACCAGCAGGCACCCAGCTATGTTGTAGCCAGCACTTAAGAAATAGGGTGCAGCCCCTTTAAGACATTCCAGGCTTAGATGGGGCTGCAGTTCTGGCTCTATATTTAAGGCTTCAGTTTGCATCCACTGTTTGCTGAAACAACTTTGTTGCGGATGTGTGCTCCTTGTTTCTGCTCCTGCTCTTGAGATTCCCTGCCTTATGACCCCTTGTTTGTTTGTTTTTTATTTTGACCCTGCCTGCTCCTAAAGGACTGATCTTTGGCTCCTGATCCTCTGCTTGTTTGATTTTGCCTTGCTTGCCCCATCAGACTGATTTTTGGCTTTTGACCCCTTGCTGGTTTGACTCTTAACTTGCCTGCTCCCATAGTGCACTTGCTGCCACACCTGACCCACCCAGATACGACAGCTCCCAGGTCAATCCCTGACATTTCCAAAAGCTCTGGCCTGAAATCTTGGAGAGCCACTACCAGTCAGTGTAGACCACAGTTTCTCAACTGCAGGTCCCCGGACCGCTGCCGGTCCCCAGGGGGTTGAGTGCCAGTCCGTGCAAGTCCTTTAACACCCCCTCCTTTTCAAGCATGCCAGTCCTTTAACACCCTGGAGATTAGCTCCCTGGAGCTAATCTTTAACCAGGCAGCCTTCGCTGCAGGGCTCTGTCTTCTTCTGGAGTCCCAGACAGCCTTTTCTCACTCCCAGCTAATCTCTCCAGTCTCTTTGATGAGAGGAGATAGCGAGAGCGAGTGACGTCACTGGTATGCAGCCGGTGAAACACAAGAGGCAGGTAGCAGGGCGAGTGAGAGGGAGTGCTTGGCTTGGCTGGAGTGCTGCATGCATAAACTCTGTTCTGAACTTCTGCATGCATAAACTCTGTTCTGAACTTCTACAGAGGAGGAACAGAGGAAGGCTGGCAGGCAAAAGATAAGAAAACAAACAGAAGTAAGCAACAGTGCTGATCAAATGAAAAAAGAAGGGAAAGATAAGAAGAATGAAAGGGGTGGGGGTGAGGGGCGGGCTGATCATGTACTGACTCAACAAAAGGGGATGAAGATCAAATAAAATGGGATTTTTAAAAGCAAGCATACAGGAGAGAACAAGTACAATCTGTATGAACTGAGAAATAAAATGGGGGGGGGATGAGGGAGATGAAGAAAGGGGTGGCTAGGGTGAGCTACTGACTTACCAAAAAGGGGATGAAGCTAACATAAACTGGGATTTTTAAAAGCAAACATGCAGGCAGGAGAGAGAACTAGTGCAATGTGTGTGAACTGAGAAAACCAGTGGAAAAAAGAGATCACGAGAAAGGGGATGGAGTGGGGGCTGGGTGTAGCAAGGTATGAAATGGTGAATAGAGGAGAGAGAAGGAGGGACAGAAGGATGAAGAAGAGACCCACTAAAAGTCTTCCCACTCATGTGTGAGTACATAGTACTCCCCCCCCCTTAAACCTCTGCCTAAAAATCATTACAGTTGTAAGAACCTGGATATATATGAATGTGTGGTATGAAGGGTTAAATCTCCCACCCCATTCCCTGTGGTTTACTTTCCTAATGTGGATGCCATATTGATGTGTAAAGTTCATTACCATAACATTACCTTTTCAAGGTAATGAGTGTTTTAGTTCTGAGTGTACTGCTTGGAGGTTTTTTGGATGATTTTTGGTTACAGACTTCCAGTATGATATAAGATATCATGTTTTAAGCTTCCTATCAATTAAGTTGATAAGCTGGTTTTATGGTAGCAAACATTCATTGTCCCATTTGCTAAGGAGAGCAAGGGCAGTGATTACCAAATGAAGAGAGGAGGAAAGCTGGAGGGGGAGTACTGTGTGTGTAAGAGAGAGTACTATTTTAAAAGCAATATTAAATTACTATTTTTATGCATTTAAGAAGCAAGATATTATGTATACAGGAACTTGACACAATTTCCTGCCTGCATGTTTATATGCAAAATAGACAGATGAGGAGTAAGAAAAGACAGAATTGGAAGAATGGAGTGTAAGGTTGCAACCTATTTTTAAAATATGGTAATGTTAAATCTGGACTGGACAAATCTCAGGTGCCAGGGAGCCATGATGTCTCATCCTTTCCTCCCTCCCCCTTTTGGGCCAGAACTTCAAAAGTTAAATATTGATTAAATTCATTTTCATTAATTTCACTTTGATTTAATTGATTGAATAAGTGTTATTTTAATAATCAGCACCCTAAAAATTGACCTCGGCCCCCATGAGCCAAGTCACGGTCAGTTTTGGCCCATCAGGACATTTGAGTGGTGAACACCTGTGAACGCCTGTACTAATAGATAAACTTGAAACCCCTTTGCTAACTGCTGATCTGGGACTAGAAACTGCACACAAAAAATGTAGCGGTCCTTGAAACTGCATGACGAATTTAGTGGTCCTTGACTCCAAAAAGGTTGAGAAACACTGGTGTAGACAATACTGAGCTAGATGATCTGACTTGGTATAAGACAGTTTCCTGTGTTCCAGTTCCAAGGCTGGGACTGTAGGCTGGAGAATGTTTGGCTGCTGCATTTCTAGGATGCTCAGAGTGCCACCGAAGGGCAGCAGCAAAACCTGTAAGTCACCACAACACTTTCATCTCTAGAGCTGGAAGGGGTAGCAAGAGTTTGTTTGGTTGCTGCACTTCCAAGATGCTCATGGTACCTCAGAAGTGCATAGCCAAACCAACACACTTGGATGGGGAGAAGCTAGGATAGCCCCCACATTTCTGATGGACTTGCAAGGCCCTCTGATATAACAATTGTGGGAACGATACCCCATGCTTCTCTCAAGCTCCAAGCTTAAAACTTGGAAGGGGAAACAAAGAATTGTCTCTGAACTCACACTGCATTTTCAAACACAGTACAAAGTCAAACAACCACACACCCTTTGGGGGAGAAGCACAGTCCTGAAAACCATGAATTTGGTTTGGCCACCAAGCCCACTCAAAATTTGAGGACCCCCATCCAATATATCAAAAGGACATCCCAAGTCACAAACTTGTTTTCATTTAGAAGTTGCCACAGGACTGCCTTTGTCTGTGTCTTTTGCCTACTTGTGTATGCTGGGAATCAATGCAGTAATTCCTTTTTCAAAGAGGGCTCTCTAGTCCTTTGCCAGCATTGCCTCCTGGGGAAAACTTGGCTTTCTTTTTTAACTTTATTATTTCGGATGGCTGCAGTTTCTTGCTGCATCTTGCTGCAGTGAACAGATGTAGAATTAAAAAATCGTATTATTAGGATCTCAATTCCAACAACCAAACCCCGCCCCCCCCATAAGAGTTCCTGATTTTTCTTGTGCTTGTAGTCATTGCCACACGAAAAAACAAACAGCCCAAGAATGTTTATATATGGAGCTGCATAATGCAACTATGGATGACAATAGCAAGTGATAAAGTGTTTTAGCTCAGTGAAACACCTCTAGCTTTACAAATACGAGACTTCAAGTAAATCTCAATTTTATGGCTCTAAGGCAGTATGACTAGGAAAGACCTGTCTGAATTGCTTGAGGGGCACTGCCAAAAGGATTTTACTGTACTGAGCAAGATAGCCTTTTGGTCTGACTGTGTGTAAGATAACTCCTTGAGCTATGAATTGAGTTTTCCCCAACCAATACCAGAGGCCTCAGTGATGCAAATTCATTTTGTCCAAGCAGTGTTCCCTCTAAGACGTGCACGTGTGTGCGCCCTCACACTTTTAAAAAAATGTTTGCTCAGTTCATTTTAGATCCCACTCAGGTTGAATCAGGAAGGTCCCACTCTGAATGCATGTGCACACACACTGCCTTGATCCTGCCGCCCAAAACAAAACTCGTTCCGCACACAGATGAAAAAAATTAGAGAGAACACTGTGTCCAAGTACTCTTTAACATGGACTTTCATTTTCCCTATTTCCCCCAGAAAGCAGTGCTAGATATCTTATTGAGGGGTGAAGTGTAAAGACTTAACCAATGTTCACACTGAATATTGTTTAGCCATATTCATGACCTATCAACATTGTTACTCCACAGTTCAACAGGAACTCTTCCTTTCTTTTAACCTAACTTGTCAAAACCTGTTGTAATCAATATCATGCAGGTTGCAACAATTTTTGGCCTGATGCATTTGGGCTATATCAATATAACGTTGAGTTAGATAAAGAAGAAAGACCTAATGGCAATATGAGAGAGTAGTTAGAAGAACTCTGGTTAAACACCCAGTCTCAAGAAATAACAGGTAGAAAAGCTAAACTGTGAAATCAAAGTTTACAGAGCGATCTGCAGAAGCACACAAGCAGCTGACAAATACACATATATGGCATCTTGTCAAAAGCACAAGTTGAGACTGTTACACTTCTAGTGGCCTAGGACGCAAGGCCCAGGAGAGGAAAGAAAGGGGGGCAGAAGTGGCAGTGGGGAGGAGCAATGGCTGGGCCCAGAAGCAGAGACTGGGGCAGAATTGGGGGGTGGGGGGAGAGGTAACGGCCGGCCTCAAAGAGCACACAGATGCTCTGTGCGGAGTTGGCTAGTACATACATAATTAGTAAACATTCTCCAAAAAGTGTCTTATGTCTCCTGTGTCATTAAGAAACATTAGTTTTAGAAGTACTTCATCCTCTCCACTCTGATGGTAGAGGTCATTAGGGAGCTCAGAACCTACCATCCCATAAGAGGGTCTAGCAAGCTATTGTGCTTTCCTCATTTAAATAAAAGGCTGTGTCTCACTTATATTATCCAAGTCACAGATACTGTCTTTTCTGCTAGCGGGAGGGAGAGAGAGAGAGAGACAGACAGACAGACAGTGTAGACGAACAGAAGTGAGAAAGGGAAGCCATTGCATTCTGACAGTTATTCTGTTCTCTTGCCTACAAGTTCAGAAGTTATTGAGAAAGGCACTGACACTGCAATCAAGAACCAAACTTGATGTAATATAGGTATTACATTTTACCCTGCTATATCTCCTCCCCAATACCATCAAAGAATTTGGATAATTGCTCAGTTCATTGCATTCATGTTTCAGTCAGCATATTATGGTGTATAAGCCTTGGAGGCGCTCCTTTTTATTTAGGTCTAACTAATGATCAGTTACTCCGAACATTAAACTTGCAGAAGATTAAAAAGATTTTATATAAAACTTGACAGAATGATCACTACGTTAACTACTGAGGAGGATGACAAGCATCACCACTTCTGTGGCTATTTCAAATGGGATTGTGTGCACAAAGAATTCAAACACAATATAAACCTACAAGATAGTGGTAGAGTGCTATGAACCACTTGAAAATAAGTACAACAAGCAACTCATACCTATAATATTTAGCTGTCACTTAGGGCTGCACTAAAATCAGACAATATACCATGCACATTTTTGCTGTCCATATACTGGAAGAACTTGATAGAGAAGTTTAAAAGGTCAATTACACATGCTAAAGTAAACAGAAATACCCAGAAGCATCATACTACTCACCTGTAAGTACAGCTTTTGCAGAAGGATCTGCAAGATCCAGGGCTGACTTCCCATCTGTGTTCCGAATATTTGGATCAGCTCCATGCTGCAGCAGCACTAAGCAAGGGGGAAAAAGAAGAAGGAATAGCTCTCAAGTCTCTGGCTTACAGAATGAATAAGCCTGCCCATAAACACACACATTGACCAAATAAAGACTCTATATTTCATAAGTTTTTAACAAGAGCCACAATCCATTGTTCAAAGGACTCTTCAAACCATTAACTTTCCCCCCTTTCAACAGCAGCTCCCCATGCCACACTGCAAACTGCCTTCAAAAGTATATTATTGAGTGGGGAGGTGATGCAGCTATTTAAAGAAAAAATATCAAAAAGCATCACTTGGCACATGGAGTTAACCATGCAGCTCCCTGGATTGTAGCCAGAATCTACATATATGTTTTGTAAAGTTTACTCAACAGCATGTACATTAGATATAGCCATCTTACATAGCTTTGTCTCCTTTTCAGTACAAAGTCAACAAGCTAAAAAGCCTTGAGAGCAATATTCAGACATTAAAATCTATACATCATATGAGAGCCATGTAGTGGCAACAGACAATAGTAGGTTTTTCTGGCTTTGGATCACCAATCAGGGCAACTTTTAGTAGCTCTATTATTATTTCTTGTTTACACAATAAGACAGGTGTTATTGACTGGTTTGTTTTATCCAGACATTGAGTCCTTCCCAAGGACCTGGGACGGCTGCATTTTATTATCCATGTTGTTGCTATTATTATTATAGATATCATTGCAGAATATAGGCTGTTCCCAGTAAAGCTTCTTTTTGTAATTGGCTGATGGTGATTTCTGTGGCCCCTATGGTGTTGAGGTGCTCTTCAAGGTCTTTTGGAACTGCACCCAGGGCGCCAATTACCACTGGGATTATTTGGGTCTTCTTCTGCCACAGCCTTTCAATTTCAATTTGTAGATCTTTGTATTTGGTGATTTTTTCTATTTCTTTTTCTTCTATTCTGCTATCCCCTGGTATTGCTATGTCGATAATTTTGACTTGTTTTTCTTTCTTCTCGACTACAGTTATATCTGGTGTATTGTGTGGCAGATGTTTGTCTGTTTGTAGTCGGAAGTCCCATAATATTTTTACATCTTCATTTTCTTCAACTTTTTCAATTTTATGGTCCCACCAATTCTTGGCTACAGGTAGCTTGTATTTTTTGCAAATGTTCCAGTGTATCATCCCTGCTACCTTGTCATGCCTTTGTTTGTAGTCAGTCTGTGCGATCTTCTTACAACAGCTGATCAGGTGGTCCACTGTTTCATCTGCTTCTTTACAAAGGCGGCACTTGCTGTTCGTTGTGGATTTTTCGACTTTTGCTCTTATTGCATTTGTTCTTAGTGCCTGTTCTTGTGCAGCCAGTATTAAACCCTCTGTTTCTTTCTTCAAGTTGCCATTCTTAAGCCATTGCCAGGTCTTGCTGATGTCTGATTTTCCACTTATATTGTGCAAATATTGACCACTAGTGTGTTTAAGCCCGTTATAATAACGGGCGCTAGCTTTTACCCTCCCTTTATTTATTTTTCCTTTTTTTGGTTTAATCTTTCTGTTTGTTTCTTTATCTCTCTGTCTCTTACTCTCTTTACTGTTTTCCTGTATCCCCCCCCCCTTTTTTGTGTTTTGCTATTTCTTCTCCCTTGCGTTGTTCTAACATATTCATGAATTTTTATTTTTATTTTTGGTTTAAGTAATTTTGTGTATTTCTCCCCCCTCTGCCCTCATAGTATTTATTTATACACCACTGTGAGTGGAAAAGGAACTGTGAGTGGAAAGGAACTCTCTCTGCTTGTGAGGGCTCCCCTGTCGGCTGGTGTGCTGTCTCCCCTCAGGGAGTTGTGACTGCAGCCTGATATCATGGTTCTCGTTAGTAAATTTTGACAATGTGGTGACAGTCATCATCAACGTGCTGTGCTCTGTTAAGCTTGCTAAATAAAAGATCAAAGTTTGCTCCACTGTGAGTGGAGAAGCACTTTCTCTGGTTCTGAGGGCTTCCCTGCCGGTTGGTGTGCTGACTCCCTTCAGGGAGTTTAGACTCCTGGCAGTATTTGGTTGTAAATCACTAATAGAAAGCCACTCCTGGATGTTATGAGCTAATTTTGGCAATGAAGAGCCAGAAATAAGCGTCCTGTTTTGCTCTCGGAATAATCTCCTCTAACGGTGAAGTGGAGACCGTTAGTGAACTCGGCTGCTGCGTGCGGCCATTATTTCTGCAGGCTGTTTTCCCGCCCTTAGTTGGAAGGGGTGGGGGGGAATTTCGCAATATGTGATTGGTTGGCCGGGGAAAGGGGCTTACTGTGTTTACTTACTTGCTTGTGCAACTGTGTGTTATGGCAGCCCGCCCTCCCAAGTCCTCCTTTCCACCACCCCCTGACACGGACGGCCATTTTCTTTTAAATATTATCAAGAATGACTAAAAGGGCTAAAATGCCCCATTAAAATGCCCCCGCGGCTGCCGCCGCCAACCAGCCACCCCCCCTCCAAGCAAAAACCCACACTCCCGCATTTTAGGGCCAAAACGGCCCATGAGCATTCCCCCGGGGCTCCCGCTGCCGAACTACCGCCAGCCCTCCCAGCTGCCCAGACCTCTCCTCCCCGGGAGCACGTCCTAAGATCGCTTGCATGACCAATGTAGAGAAGGAGAGAGGAGCGCTCGTGCAGAGCTCCTCACTCCTTAAAGCCTCTTCCTGCACTGCCGCTTTGGCCGAAAAGGACGCAATAGGAGTCCTTTTCGGCCAAAGCGGCAGTGCAGGAAGAGGCTTTAAGGAGGGAGCTGCTCTGCACGCGAGCTCCTCTCTCCTTCTCTACGTTGGTCATGCAAGCGATTTTAGGACGTGCTCCCGGGGAGGAGAGTTGTGTTGGTAAGCAGGTTTTGGCAGCTGGGAGGGCAGGCGGGCGGTTGGCGGCGATAGCCACGTGGGCATTCGGGGGCATTTTCAAGGGCCGTTTTGGTCCTTAAACGTGGGGGTTTAAAGCTTGGAGAGGGGGGCGGACGGTTGGCGGCGACAGCCGCGGGGGCATTTTAATGGGGCATTTTAGGCCTTTTAGTCGTCCTTCGCAATATTTAAAAGAAGATGGCCGGCCGTGTCTGGGCGGCCGTGTCTTTTTGGGCCATTCTGAGCACGCGCATGCTCAGAACAGCCCAAAAAGACACGGGCAGCACGACCGCACGCCCAAGCATTTTATGGTATAGGATGCAGGGGCTTATTTCTCCATTTTTCTGCTCGGTTCTTGACTTGTTCTTTCTTGTAGGCCTGCTTTGTTTCATTGGTGTTGAATAGTTTCTCGTTATTGACCATTTGAAGTGCATCTTCTTCACTGCCCCTTATATATTCTTCATGGCCTCTTTTCTCCTCCTCTACTGTTTGATGGACTTGCAGCATTCCTCTTCCACCTGAGCTGCGAGGGAGGTATAGCCTATCGACATCACTGCGGGGGTGCAGAGCATGGTTGATGGTCATGATTTTCCTGGTCTTACGATCTAGTGTCTCTAGCTCTGCCTGGGTCCAGTTTATTATTCCTGCAGTGTATCTGATAACAGGTACTACTCTGAGAACGTCTTCTTCATTATGAACCCTACCGCCCATTGAGATCATCAGGAGAGGTCCGACTGCAGTTGCCACCAGCTCATTTGGTGGCTACTTGGGGACGGGCCTTCTTCGCTGCTGCCCTAGAGCTTTGGGACATGTTCCCTGCTGAAATAAGAGCCTCCCCATCTCTGACAATTTTTAAAAAGTCTTTAAAGACACACCTATTCACTCAGGCATTTAATTAAATATTGTTTTAACAGTTTTATCATTGTTTTAAAATTTTAAACAGTGGTAATGTTTTAACTTTTACTATGTCATTTATTTTGTTTTAACTACTGTTTTAAGTTTTTTTGTCGTCATTTATTTTAACTAATGTTTTAGCTTTGTTTGTTTGTAAACTGCCCAGAGATGTGAATTTTGGATGGTACAGAAGTATGTTAAATAAATAAACACACTATAATGTAAACTACTCAAAGGCAAACCAAGTAAAAATTATGGCAAACTGTTGACAGATGAGTTTTTACACAAGAGCACTTAAGTCAAATTTCTTGACAACGCAGTCAATTGACATTTTTACAGAAGTCAGTCAGCTCTTGTTTCCATTTTTAGGCAAGCTAATTATATTGTATATGAAAACTAACTGCAACCACAACTTTAAGTGATAGTTTGGAGATTTCTAGTCCATACTGCATGCAGCAGCTATCATTTTTAAGCTAGCTTTAAAAAAAACCTTCCCAAATCGAAACAACACAGGTAGTGAGAAAAGCAACAAAGCCGTTTGCTAATTTAGACACTGATAACAGGCGGAAGTCTGAGGAGGTAGCAGCTCTTCTGCACTGGGGGGTGGGGTGGGGTGGAGGGGGGACCAGCAGCCTCTGCTGAAGGCACAGAAGATTGCCATGAGCTCACTGGGGCTTGGGCTTCTTGACACACTCAGTATTGCCAATAGCGGGCCAAAAAGTGTATGTCTAATAATCTCAAACAGCACATCACAAAAGGCAAACTTTCAGAAAACTTTTAAAGCAAGAGGTAAGGAAGTAAGAAGAAAAAGGACACTCTCTGTACAGGCAGCAGTTAGGTGCTAAGCAGTGCAAGAACAAGTGCTAAGCAGATGAACAGTGAGAGCTCTGCAGTAGTGACCTGCAATGTGTGCAGTAGGTTTGTTTTCTGGCCTGAAAGCTTCAAAGATTCTGCCTACAGCAAGTGTACACTGATTGCACTGCTGGATGCGAAGATAAGAGGGCTTTGCCTCATTAGAGAGAATGAAGAATTCTTGGGCAGGACACAGGGAATATTACAGCAAGCACAACAACAGGAGGGGACTACGAAAGAAGAAAGATGTGATGTGTAAGGGGGAAGAAATTGCCTAACACAGAGTGACTATCAGAAGCAGGAGAATCAGAATTCCTTCACCAATGGAACTTTAAAAAAATGCTTTTAGTATATGTCCCGAGTATTCCAATGGAGGGAACCTACAACAGGCTATGTTCATTAACCCTTTAAGCCATTTCTATCCTTCAGGAAGATGACAAGAGTGCGGGTGGTTGGGGATTTCCTCCTCTTTAAATACCTGAAAGGTTGTCACATACATAGAAGCAGGCAGACTTGTTCTCTACTGCCTCAGAGGGCAAGACTAGATCTAATTGGCTTAAATTACAGGACAGTAGGTTTCAGCTGAACATTAGGAGAAACTTCTTAACAGTAAGAGCAGTTCAACAATGGAACCAATTTTCTAGGGAGCCAATAAGCTCTCCTTCACTGGAGGTCTTCAAATAGATACTGGACTGTAGCTCTGAATGTCCTGCATTAAGCAGGCAGTTGGATGACGGCCTACAAGACAACCTTCAACTCTATGATTCTTTGTACACTAAAGTTGTTGGTAAAGTGTGCCATCAAGTCAGTGACGACTCCTGGCGACCACAGAGCCCTTTGGTTGTCTTCAGCATTAGCCAAAAGATAACGATATTTTCTAATACAATCTGATTACCAACTACCAGATTTAATAGTTCTACAAAATAACTAGCCTATACATTGTTTTTTAAGTTGTCAGTTGAACAGCTGATCAAAGTGTTTCTGTAAACTTTATGAGTCTGTCAGAGGATATGCTGCAAGTTTGTTTTAAATGACAACTTCTCCTATTAGGTGGGGTGGGGAATCTATCTTAACAGATTAAAAAAACTATTCAAGTATCTTACTGAAAATGAAACAGTTGGTAGATTCAAGATCTTAGTAACAGTGGCTAACAGTCACTTACTAAGGATTAAAATAAGCACAATATAGGAAGAGTAATTTCATCTGAAAAATTGTTGAAGTTGATCAGTTGAAAAAAGGATGGAGGAGTTTTTATTTATATCCTCTGTACAACTGCCATATATAGATGCTGCATTGAATAGTTAGATGAAAAAAATGCAGAGATGAAGTTAAGTGGCCTATATGGTTTTATACTTGGAACATCCTAATGTGTTCTTGCTCTGATATCTGTATTATAGTTGCACAAGGATAATTATGTGTCTTAATATACACAAAATTACTGAAAACCAACAGAGATATATTTTTAAGAAATGCACTTACCAATACACACATCTATCTTGCCTTTGATAGCAGCTTCATGTAGAGGAGTGTAGTTCCAGTTGTCTCTGGCATTTGGATCTGCACCCTGACACAGCAAGAGGCTAACTACCTCGGCATGACCAAAGGAACAAGCATTATGAAGAGGTATCAGCCCACCATCATCGCGAGCATGGACATTGGCTCCTGTCTGTAGTAAGTGTTCCACCACATCCTTTCTTCCAAAACCTGCAAAATAAATAAATGTTGCTGAGTATTGTGTATGTAGAAACAAAACAAATATGCAGGAGAAAGTATCATTCATGCTAGTACATGATGGACAGGAATACAGCAAACTGTGACAGATTTAATCACTTTCATAAATAGAAGGCCTACTGCTAATATGTGGTTGATATTATAGCACATTCCTATCAACCTTTACAAACTGAGGGACAGAAGACAACCCTTTACTCAACTTTCCTCCTCAATAGTGCACCTAGACAAGCACTAGAGAGAGATCTCTATCAGCAACCTAATTCCAACAGGAGTCATATTCTTCGCTGAGCCAGAGCTGAAGGGCCAGAAGCAATGCCACTGCCTACTGGAACACCCCACAAGCAAGCTCAGTCAGAAGCAACGAAATCTAACCAGCTTCTTTGTTAGCATGACGTGCAACAGGGTTGTTTTGTTTATGCACTTCCACTGTTTACTCCCTCTTTTCTTCATTTTGGTTTGCATGTGGGGTGAACAACTGAGGTACACAAGGAGAGAATTCTGCCAGAAACACTGCTGTGCAGTAACATTGGAGAGAATAGATTAAGAATCCCTTTCCTTGAGCTGTGGCTCAGGAGAAAGGTACCTAGCTACATAACGTGAGAGCTGTCCTAAGATCAGGGGACATGAGAGGCAGGGCGGGCCCCTCAGCCACCCAACTGCTCATCCCCATTCTATGTGCTACAGAAATAATACAGGATCAGTTCATGCAATCAAACTATGGTTAACTTGGAATGGGAACACTGTCCAAAGCCTGCTAAGACCATTTGCTCCCTCTTTCTCTGCTCATACAATATTGAGACGGCACTCTGGTCTCTGAACCAGAGTTAAACCACAGTCTTGGTTTTAGATGAACTGCAGAGCTATGGTTTAAACAAACCAAGATGCAAATGTCATGGATCTTATTCTTGAAAGGCTCTGAGCCACATTTTCGACTGAAACTAACCATAGTTTGTTGAGCATTGAAACAGTATATAGTATTGTTTGCTAGTTAATTTATTTACAATATTTATACTCCACCCCTCCAGTACACTACTGCTCAGGGCAGCTCACAACATTAACAAAATAGATACAAAACAGAATAATTAATAAAAATTTAAAAAGTTTAAACCAAGTTAAAACCACATCTCGAAGTTACAAATTTCAAGTTTTAAATTAAAAATTATAAGTGAAAACCCTAATTTAAATTTAAAGATTTTAAATATGGCCCTGATCCATTTCAGAAGGGCAGTATAAAAATCAAATAAAATAAATAAAATAAATAGTTTTGGCTTGCCAGCACTGTAGGCATTCTACTCTACTTTTTCACATTGAGTAGCCCAAGACAAACACAAATTCATCATGGATTAGCCAAGTGAGTGTGTTTCAGGAAAATCACCACTTTTGAGGCACTAGCAAGTGTATGAATTTAAGAAAAAAGATTTAAAGAAAATACAAGCATAGCATATACAAAGTATATGCAGTATGATTCATGTTGTACGAAGAATCCCAATACTGTAAAAAGGGGAGCCAGATTTGTGCGAAACAAGTCTTCAATAACCTTCTTCCAATGTAATATGAGGTTTTAACTTAGATAATATCAAGATGTTCCACAACTACAAAAACTTTGTCAAAAGAAAGTTCATTACCCTTCCAGTGCTTGGACACAAACTTAATTGTTGTCAACACATTTGGCTATTACAAGATCATATTTATTTGGGGGGATCAGACTCACCGATATATTTAACACACCAATTTGGGAGAAAATTAAACAGTTTGTAATATTCAGTAAGATGATTTCAACTGTTTAAAAAAATTGAATCAGGGTTAGGGCACTGGCAAAACATGGGACTAGATTTACCAACTTGTTGCACATTTCCATCAACAAATTGTGGAATTTTACTGAATTACCAGTGACTCGAAAATTACTTTTGTTAAAGTAACCCTCTTTCAACTCTACACAATGCAGAATGTTCAAACTTTTTCTACACATTTGCTGATAAATCACCTCTCCAAACCTGATTTTGTCAATTTCAAAAATGTTTTTGTAGCCCTTTATAAAGTTCAGATTAAAAGTTTTACATTTCGTTAAATTCCCAATTGTGGAGTTTACAGTTAACTATTAAATTAACACAGATCTAATCTTAACAGAATGAGCATAGTGGAGGGCTTATTTCATGCAAAAAATTAAGATATTTTTCACATGTCTTTACAGCATGCTAACTTATCACATAATTTGTAGCTAGATTACCTCCCCACTAAATCTCACAATTAAACCAAGGCAATAAAACTTTATGATCCAAAATATAAATAGACAATGGAAAAAAGAACTCTGGCTTGGCAAACTTCTAAATTTATCCCAACTGAGTTCTGAATCAATCATAAGTTGTTTAATATCCATAGGTCTCTCTTTTCCCTGCTAACTGTCCAAAGAGGCATCTTTTTAAAGTGGTGAATTCTCTTTACTGAGCAGGGGGAGAGCAACTGGCCCTATCCAGCTCCAGCATAGCATCTCTTCAGTGGCTGTTGCCAATTTTGTGTTTCTTTTTAGGTTGTGAGCCCTTTGGGAACAGGGGTCAATCTTTACTTATTTTTATTTCTCTATGTAAACCGCTTTGGGAACTTTTGTTGAAAAGTGGTATATAAATATTCTTCAAAGTCCCACAAGATCCACAGTAATATGGCACACTCATTTTCTTGCACTACTGGGCCTTCTGGCCTCACTTTGTAACAAGAATCCCCCTATTGTCCCTGCCCCCATATTTTCTATATAAATCTGCCAACTGAGGATAATATGTGCAGGTGAACAAGCCCTTCATAAAAAGGCTAATTGTGCTGGGTTCCATCACAGAGGCACTCAACTAGACATGAAGAAAGAGTTGGCACGAAGACTATTGCAGAGGCTAGTTTTTAGATTTTGATTCCGGATGATCCATTGTTGCTGGTAAGTAGCTGCTTTAGGTTGAGGAGTTGTCTGCAAAACAGGATAGGTCTTTTGCTCAAGGCTTTGTGTGAGGAAAAGGCTGTAGATATTCAGTATGTATTGAAGAAGCTTCAGTTGGAAGCTACAGGCAATGATGGGTAATATTCTATTACTGAGCCCATCTAGCAGTAGCTGACTCCTGGAGTACAACTCTGCCCTTGTCAACCAGTTTCTTCATTTGTCCAGTTGTGAGAATATTTGATGTAAATCTGAAGGTATTTATTTCTGTCCAAAGGTCTGCAAATGCAATTATATGTAATGAGACTTGGCTGTGGACAATAGATCATGTGGCGTGTTCTGAACGGTAGATGGAAGCATGTAGGTTAGGAATAACAGTCAACTTGTTTCCAGCACAAGGGGTTATGTGTGTGTCTTTCCCGTGGATCCAGATGATGAAAATGTGTTCTATGGTTCTCAGATAGAGGAGAGGCACTTGGAGACAGCAGCAGAAGCATTATGCTAAAGGAGCTTTAGATAAATATACAAGTGAAACAACTTGCAAGCATATTAATATCTTATGTCACTGTGACTCCTGTCATTTCCTAGCTCATGATGCATGCTGTACAATGGGAGAGTCTTCCCACATCAGTGATACATTTTATCGGTTTTAAATTTTTATCGGTTTTTGTTTTTATTTTTTGTAGTCTGGGTGAGACATGGAACCTACCTGTGCAAACGACATGTTTGTTATCTTTGTGGTTTGGGCTGCATATCAGCCAGTGAGTGAGTCAGTGAGAACTTAGTTTGCAAGCACATTGGCATCTTATCTCACTGTGACTCTAGTCTTTTCCTAGCTCTATGAGGTCTCATTCCCTATGCTTTTCAACGGGAGAGTTTTTCTGGATTTTCCAGGAAAGACCTGATTGGGGGAGGCTAGTGATCCCAGCTTCTCCCAGCAGGATACACTGCTGTGGTGGAGCAGGTGAGAGGATGTGGGCGAGGAGATGGTGCGGCTGTGGTCTATAAGAACACTGTCTCTCTTACCAGAATTCCTGTTGGGGGATTGGCCCATATTGAGTGTCAGTTTCTAAGCCTAGGGACCAAGGATAGATTGGGACTACTGTTGGCATACAGGTCAACGGAATCCCTAACTGACCTGACGGACCTGGTTCCAGGGTTGGCATTGGAGTCATTCAGATTGTTGGTGGTGGGGGACTTCAATGTTCACTATGGGACTGGGTTGTCAGGAGCAGCTCAGGAGTTCATAGTGACCATGACTACTATGGGCCTATCCCAGGTGGTCTCTGGATCAACACATGTTGCTGGTTACACTCTCAATTTGGTCTTTTACTCTGATCAGGCTGGTGTTCCATGGATGAGGACTCTTGTTATTTCCCCACTGTCATGGCCGGACCACCATCTGCTTAAAGGTAGGACTTGCAATCACCACTCACCTCCGTAGGGATGAAGGACCCATTAGGTTGGTCTGCCCAAGACTGTTATTGGATCCAATCGGATTCCAAGAAGCCTTGGAAGGGTTTCAAGTCACCTCTGCCAAGGATTCTGCCAATGCTCTGGTGCAAACTTGAAATGATGAACTCACTAGGGCTGTAGACACAATCGCTCCTAAGCATCCTATCTGATCCACTTCAAAATTAGCCCAATGGTATTCAGAAGAACTATGGGAGGTGAAGTTCACATCCAGAAGAGATGACTAGGGTTGTGAAAGGGCTAATACGAGCCCCTCCCACTTGAATCCAAATTTAGAACCATTGGTTACCTGCTGTTATGCTTTTACTTATTTTTTCACAGACAAAAATATCTCCTGTTCAAGTCAAACTGGATTCTACAATTAGGGCAGAGTATGTTATGGAGGTATCCAGCAAATCTTCTTATATGGTCAGACTGGGTCACTTTCAGTTTGTGACTCCTGAGAACGTAGACAAGATGTTTTGGACTGTGCATCCTAACGCCTGTTCTCAACCTTTGCCCAACTTGGCTTATTTTATCTAACAATCAGGTTGTCAGAGAGGGTCAGCAAACATCATAAATGCTTCTCTGAGGGAGGGTAGGATGCCCCCTTGTCTTAAGGAAACTATCATTAGACCTGTTACCAGCTGAGCTTATTCTGTCCGCTCTCAGAAGCCTCCCTGGTTGCAACTGCATCTCCAGGCTTGGAGACTGCACTTTTGCTATGCTCAGGAGCTGCACCACAATGTGAGCTCCCAGTCTATGTTATACATGGGGACAAGTTGCTTAGTTGGCAGTGGACTGGTTGCCCCTAGATTTGACTACAAGCCCCACAGATTGGAAAGGGGATTAGTTTCACACTCTCTATGAGGGGTGCCCAGCTAAGCAGATTCCCAGGACTGGCTACTGCAAGTGTCTGGCATCTAAGATCATTTTAGCCTTGGAATGAAATCTAAATTCCCTTCTTCCTCTCACAAAGAGAGATAACACCTGTTGTTAACGAAGCAATCAGGCCAGGAAGGGAAGGCAGAAAAGACAGATAAGACAAGTGCAATTGCAGCATCCATAGGGATGAGTCGGTGGTGTAACTTTGAAGAAGTGCCCATTGAAACTCTTGATAAAATTATTGGGAAGCCCTTCTCAGCACAGGATATTCTTTAAATGCATCTGCACACTCCAGTTATCCTCACAATCAGCCTTGAATGTCATAGGCCTTGGGTTCCCCCAGGCTTATTGTTTTGGGGGATTTCAATGTTCACGATGAGGCCCCCCTAGTAGGTGCGGCTCAGAATTTCATGGCCTCCATGGCAACCATCGGCCTGTCTCAATTGGTATCAGGCCCTACCCACGTGGCGGGACACACTCTGGATCTGGTTTTTGCCGACCGGGAAATAAATGATCTGGAGGTGGGGGAATTTGAGACCACTCCCTTGTCATGGACAGATCATCACCTGGTGGGGTTTAGTTTGACTGCTCCGTCTGCCCTCTGCAGGGGTGGTGGGCCAATTAAGATGGTCCGCCCCCAGAGGCTTATGGATCTGCTTGGATTTCAGACGGCCCTCGGGGAGTTTCCAGTGTTCAGAGCTGGTGACCTTGTCGAGGCCTTGGTTGATCTCTGGAATGGAGAGATGACCCGGGCTGTTGACACGGTTGCCCCCAAACGCCCTCTCCGGCTTGGTGGAGCCCATTCTGCTCCTTGGTTTTCCTCGGAGCTTAGGGCGATGAAGCAACTCGGACGACGGCTGGAATGATGCTGGAGGAAGAGTCGTCACGAATCCGACGGAACACGGGCTAGAGCCAATTTTAGGGACTATGCCGTGGCGGTGGGGGCGGCGAAGAAATGCTTTTTCTCTGCCTCCATTGCGTCTGCTCAGTGCAGACAAACAGAGCTGCTTCGTGTGGTGAAAACCTTGCTCCACACATCCCCCCGGACAATGGGGGAGGAGTCATCTACAGCTCTTTGTGATCGGTTTGCCTGTCGCTTTGCAGATAAAGTCGCTTGCATCTGTGCTGACCTGTACTCCAGAGTTTTGGCAGTTCCGGCAGACGTGCCTTTGGTACCATCTGGTCCCGTTGTGTTGGATTCTTTTCGGTTGGTGAGGCCTGAGGATGTGGACAAGATCCTGGGCAGTGTGCGGGCGACTTCGTGCGCTCTTGACCCTTGCCCTTCATGGCTAATAAAAGCTGCCAGGGAGGGGACAGGCAGATGGCTGGAGGTGATTGTTAATGCTTCATTAAGGGAGGGCAGGATGCCATCGTGCCTTAAGGAGGCAGTGGTAAGACCTCTATTTAAAAAGCCCTCCCTTGATCCCTCCAACCTGGACAACTATAGACCTGTGTCTAACCTTCCCTTTTTGGGCAAGGTGATAGAACGTGTGGTGGCGTCCCAGCTGCAGAGGGTCTTGGATGATACAGATTATCTGGACCCTTTTCAATCTGGCTTCTGCCCCAGGTATGGGACTGAGACTGCCTTGGTCGCTCTAGTGGATGACCTACGCCAGGAACTAGACAGGGGGAGTGCATCCCTGTTGGTTCTGCTGGACCTCTCGGCGGCGTTCGATACCATCGACCATGGTATCCTTCTGGGCCGCCTCTCGAGTATGGGAATCGGAGGCACTGCGTTGCAGTGGTTCCGGTCCTTTCTTGAGGGGAGGGTCCAGAAGGTGGTGCTGGGGGACTACTTCTCGGCCCCGTGGCCATTGGCCTGTGGGGTCCCGCAGGGTTTGGTCTTGTCCCCCATGCTGTTTAACATCTACATGAAGCCGATGGGAGAGGTCATCCGGGGATTTGGACTGAGTTGTCAGCAATATGCGGATGACACTCAGCTCTACCTCTCCTTGTCATCTGATCCTAGGGAGGCGGTGGATGTCCTGAACCGGGGGCTGGAGGCCGTGATGGGTTGGATGTGGGCTAACAAACTGAAATTGAATCCAGATAAGACGGAGGTACTGTTGGTCAGTAGGAGAGCCAATCGGGATGAGGAGATTTTACCGGTTCTAGATGGGGTTGCACTCCCCTTGAAGGAGCAAGTACGCAGCTTGAGGGTACTACTGGACCCGGCTCTGCTTTTGGAAGCTCAGGTGGAGGCGGTGGCCAGGGGTGCCTTCGCACGGCTTCGGCTGGTGCGCCAGCTGCGTCTCTTTCTCGAGAAGGCAGATCTGGCCACAGTTACCCACGCCTTAGTCACGTCGCGGCTGGATTACTGTAACGCGCTCTACGTGGGGCTGCCCTTGAAGAATATCCGGAAACTGCAGCTAGTGCAAAACGCGGCAGCAAGGGTTTTATCCGGAGCTGCCCGTTGGGAACATATCACCCCCATTTTGAAAGAGCGGCACTGGCTACCGGTTCGTTTCCGGGTCCAATTCAAGGTGCTGGTTTTGACCTTTAAAGCCCTAAACGGTTTGGGCCCGGGGTATTTGAGGGACCGCCTGCTCCCAAGGGTTGCTGCCCGCTTGACGAGGACATCTGAGGGGGCCCTGAGGGTGCCGACAATGAGAGAGGCCCGGCTGTCGTGCACTCGGGACAGGGCCTTCTCCGTTGCTGCCCCCAGACTCTGGAATGCTCTCCCAGTGGCCATTCGTTCCTCGGACTCCATCACGGCTTTTAGAAAGCTTGTAAAGACTTGTCTTTTTACCCAGGCTTTTACATAATCATTTTTACTGCTGCTTCTGGGTGTTTTTATCTGTTGTATTGTTTTATGCCTGTTTTTATATGTTTTTATACTTTTAGCATGATGTTTTTATTGTGTTCTTATTGTATGTTTTTAACTTTTGTAAACTGCCTTGGGGCTATCTTTTAACGAAAGGCGGTATAAAAATGCAAAAATAAAAATAAATAAATAAACAGGTGATTCACACACATTCCTCACCCAGGAAGGACTAAGACACAATGCATTCCAAAAAAGGTTGTCTGGGCTCCCCTATTCAGCAGAGCAGGATAAAAGAAATGTGCCCTCAAGGCACCTTTTGAGGTATAAGTATCCCTAACTCTATGACCCAGTGTGACTCCCACTAAGAAACATCTGTGTTCCCTTGTGGCTCTCACTCTAGACCCCAGCAGACTGCAACAAGAAACTCCACCTTGATGTTCCCCTCTTCAGGACAGGTGATATAGCCTCTTGCCCAGCTTCTTCAGGGCTGAACCTATTCCTTTCTCTTATTTCTGAAATCTTGCCCCTCCACCTTAAAGTACCTCTATAGCCCGCCTGGGAATTTACACATAATTTGGAACTTTAACCTAAATGTGCCTTACAATAATCTATTTTTAAACATATTTGCATTGCTTCTACTTTGTTTAGTCTTATTATTTTTGCTTTAAATAAAACTCCTTTTTGATGTAATTAAAACCTCTCAAGCCGATTTTCTTGAGTTCATACGCTTGCACAAATTAAAGCTGATTGGAACTGTCTCCCCTTTTGAACTAAATTCCCCACATTCACCCAAACTAGGGGATGCAGGCCAATCATGCTTTAGGCAGTTTCATTAACAGACCATACTTGAAAAAGCCTACACTTGACCCCTCAAAGTTAGGCAATTATAGGCCTGTCTCTAATCTCCCATAGTTGGGCAAGGTGATTGAGAGGGTGGTGGTTTCTCAGCTCCAGACAGTCCTGGAGAAAACTGATTATCTAGATTCATTTCAAACTGACTTTCAGGCGGGCTATGGGATTGAGACTGCCCTGGTCAGCCTGATGGATTATCTCCAATTAGGTATTGACAGAGGGAGTGCGACTCTGCTGATCCTTTTGGATCTCTCAGCGGCTTTTGATACCATTGACTATGGTATCTTTCTGGGTCATCTGAGGTAGATGGGATTAGGTGGCAATGTTCTACTACATTCTGAGTAGATTCCAGATGGTGTCACTTAGAGACTGTTGCTCTACAAAGCGAGAATTACTGTATGGAGTTCCACAAGGTTCCATACTGTCTCCAATGCTTTTTAACATCTACATGAAACCACTAGGAGAGATTGTCGGGAGATTTGGTGCAAGGTGCTATCACTATGCTGATGATGCTCAATTTATCCCTTTCAACTTCATCAGGAAATGGCATAACTTCCTTAAATACCTGCTTGGAGGAGGCAATGGGCTGGATGAGAAATAACAAACTGAAGTTGAATCCAAATAAGATGGAGGTACTGATTGTGAGGGGTCAAGACCCAAGAGATGGTTTGGGTCTGCCTGTTTTTTTTAAGGGGTTACATTCCCCCATAAGATCAGGAACATAGCTTGGAGGTGCTCCTAGATTCAAAACTCTCTTTGGTTTCTCAGGTTGAGGCAGTGGCCAGGAGCACTTTTTATCAGCTATCCTATTTTTGGAGGTAAATGACCTTAAAATGACAGTACATACATTACAGTAGTCAAGACCCCCAGGCTTGACTACTGTAATGTACTCTACATGGGGCTGCCTTTGTACATAGTTCAGAAACTACAACTGGTACAGAATGCGGCAACCAGGTTGGTCTCTGGGATAACATGAAGAGACCATATAACACTGGTTCTGAAAGAAAGGCATTGGCTGCAGATATATTTCCATACAAAATACAAAATGCTGGCCATTACCTATAGAGCCCTGAACAGCTTAGGTCCAGGCTATTTAAGAAACCACCTTCTTTGTGAGGAACCATGCTGCCTATTAAGATCATCGGGAGAGGTCTGGCTATGGTTGCCACTGGCTCATCTGGAGGTGACTTGGGCCCAGGCCTTCTCTCTGGCTGCCCCAGGGCTTTGGAATACTCTCCCTGTCAAAATAAGAGCCTCTCCATCGCCAATTTCTTTTAAAAAGACTTTTTAAAAGACACACCTGTTTCCTCAGAAGCTTAATTTAAAATTTTAAACTCTTTGTTTTTAATCCTGTTAAATTATTTTAATTGCTTCACTTGGAATTGTTTTTATTCTGCAAAAGTGTTTTGTTTGTTTTTATATTTATGTTGAAGTTTGGATTGTGTATACCACCTAGAGATGTATATATCAGGCAGTATAGAAATATGATAAATAAATAGATTTTTCCAAGAGTTTGGATTTTTTTGATAGGCCAGGCAAGATCTGAAACCTACCTGCAAAAACAGCATGTTTATCTTTTGTTATTTGGTGTTGACGTTTCATGTCAGTCAGTCAGTCAGTCAGTGAGGCTCAAGCAACTTTATAATACAGATGTTAGCATACTGCGGAGCCATATGAATAATCTATAGTAGTGCTGTCAACTTGACAATACAAGCTGTCCACAAATCTGAAACAATTGTGGGTGAAAATAGACACTAATCTGGACAGATGTGCCATGAAATTTTCAGGAATAATGTTCTGGATGGCTTGTAGTCCATTGGGATGTATAAACAGCTTCTACAAGCATGGGGACCAGAATAGTGCTTTCCAGAAGACTTTCAATGGTCCGTAGTTTCTTCAGGAAGTTTGTGATGCTCTGCAAATAGAAACATTGGTCTTACCGTGAAGAGTTCTTTCTCCTCTGAAGTAGGAGGTCACAGCTTACAATGGGTTGTCTTCCTCCCCTTGCTCCAGGTAGACAGGAAGTCTCAGGTGTTTGAATAGGTAGGTCCGTCCCCCTTCTCCCAGCATGCCCAGGCGTAGTTCCCCAGTTCCGACTGTCGTGCCTCTTGATTGTACAGTGTGACAATGCTCGTTGGTCATCTTAGTTGTTGAGGAGTTGTTATTGGCATGCACGGGTCAGAGGACAGAACCCTGAGACTTAGGAAGGTTAGGTTAGTCAAAGAGGATGAATGTTAGAACAGTGATCTATCGCTGCAGCTCCCCGGATCCACGGGTGGGCCGCGTGACCTCCTACTTCAGAGGAGAAAGAACTCTTCACGGTAAGACCAATGTTTCTTTCTCCCTCGAAGTAGGAGGTCACAGCTTACAATGGGACCTACCAAAGCAGTCTAGGTACCCGGGAAGGGGAAGTGGATCCCTCTCAGTGGAGCACCACCTGCTGCAGTACAGTTCTCCCAAAGGCTGCCTGCTCCGAGACCAGGGAGTCGATTTTATAATGTTTAAGGAAAGGGGACGCGGATGACCACGTGGCTGCGCGGCAAATCTCCGCTAACGGGGCCTGGGCCGAGAAGGCTGCCGAGGTGGCTGCACTTCGAGTGGAGTGCGCCGTGATGCCTCGAGGTACTTGTATCGACAAGGCCTGATAGGCCGTGGCGATGCATGCCCTCAGCCATCGCGCCAGGGTCGCCTTAGAGGCCCTGTTCCCTAGGGACCCGGCGTGGAAGGACACGAAAAGGGCCTCGGACCGCCTGAAGCCCTTGGTTCTACGGATGTAGCATCGCAGAGCCCTGCGAACGTCCAGAGTGTGCCATTTCTGCTCTAGTGGGTGCTTAGGACTGGGGCAGAAGGATGGCAGGACAAGCGCTTGGGAACGATGAAACACTGAGTTAATTTTGGGGACGAAGGTAGGATCCGTCCTAAGGACCACAGCATCCGGCTGGAAGGTGCAAAGCTCCTTACGGACCGATAGCGCCCCCAGTTCTGACACCCTGCGTGCCGAGGTTATCGCTGTTAGGAAGAGAACCTTGTACGATAGGTGCCTCAGCGGAATAGATGAAATAGGTTCAAAGGGTGCCTGCGTGAGTGCGTTGAGAACCTTGTTGAGGTTCCAAGAGGGAAAGCGATGAACTGGTGGCGGGGCGATATTGGTAGCGCCTCGTAGGAACCGTGAAAGGTGGGGGTGTAGGGTGGTACCCCCAGCCCTCCTGAGTTTCAGGACCGATGCTAGGGCTGATGCTTGTCGTTTCAGGGTACTGGGCTTCAGGCCCTGGTCCAGACCCGCCTGGAGGAAGGCCAGGACTTGTGGCACCCTGGCCGAGGTAGGGTTGACACCTTTGCGCCTAGCCCATCTAAGGAAGGCCGCCCAGGTTGTCTGATAAATCCTGTTGGTGCTCTGGCGTCTGGCAGCTAGGATGGTGTCCTGCACTGACCTGGAATATCCTTTTTTGGCTAGCTGTGAGCGCTCAAACTCCAAGCGTGTAGCTGGAGCCACGCTGGGTCCGGATGTAGTACTGGCCCTTGTGACAACAAGTCTCGCCGTGCCGGTAGAGGCCACGGATCTGTCCTCGAGAGGAGAACCAGATCTGCGAACCATGGGCGCCTTGGCCAATGGGGAGCCACAAGGATGAGCTGTGCCCCCCTGTGGCGAAGTCTCGCCACCACCCGGGGTATGAGGCCTATTGGGGGAAAGGCATACAGGAGCCCTGGAGGCCACGGTGCATTTAGTGCGTCGGTTGCCTCCGCGAGGTGATGGTGGAACCTCGTGAAGAAGCGGGGAAGTTTTGCGTTCTCCGGTGATGCAAACAGGTCCACCTGGGGGGTTCCCAGTCTGTTCTGGATCTGCCTGAACACCTCGGGGTGGAGAGACCACTCCGCCTGGTCCACCGTCTGGTGACTGAGCCAGTCCGCCTGAACATTGGAGATGCCGCTCAGGTGTTCTGCCCTGATCGACTGGACATGGGCTTCTGCCCACTGGAAGAGGGACCTGGATTCCTCCATCAGGGACCTGGATCTGGTTCCGCCCTGGCGGTTCACATGGGCCTTGGCCGTCATATTGTCGGTCCTGACCAACACGTGTCGACCTAGGAGGATCCCTGTGAAGTGGAGCAGAGCCAGCCGGATGGCTCTGAGCTCCAGCCAATTGATACTGTGTAGGGTCTCCTCCGAGGTCCAGGTGCCCTGTGCAGTGTGTCCCTTGCAATGGGCCCCCCACCCTGAAAGGCTGGCGTCGGTAGTAACCAATATTCTGTTGGGTTCCCTTAAGGGGTTCCCTCTCTCCAGGTTTGGGGAGATCCACCAAAGAAGGGACTCTCGCACCTCCTTCGAAAGGGGAAACAGCAGTCTGGAGCGACTGGCGATCTCGTCCTGGAAGGGAAGCAGGGCCCACTGTAAGGGGCGCGCATGCCACCTTGCCCATGGCAGGCATTCTATGCATGCGATCATGGACCCCAGGAGCTGAGCTAATGTCATGATCTCCACCCGGGGCTGGCGGAAGAGCATTTGAATCTGGTCGCGTATCTTTTCCCTCCTGTCCACAGGAAGGGAGATAGTTGCTGCCTTGGTGTCGAACCAGGCCCCCAGATGCTGAAGGGCCTGCGACGGAAGGAGCTGGCTCTTGGCCTCGTTCACCAAGAAGCCGTGGTCTAGCAGTAGCTGGTGAACTCTCTGGACATCCCTGCGTGCCCGCTGTTGAGAATGCGCCCGAATTAACATGTCGTCGAGGTACGCATGGACCCTGAGGCCCTCCAACCTCATGTGTGCCACCAAGGCGGCCAGCACCTTGGTGAAGACACGTGGGGCCGAGGATAGACCGAAGGGTAGGGCCTTGTACTGATAGTGTTTCTGGTTGTAGCAAAACCTGAGAAACTTTCTGTGGGAGGAGTTGATGGGTACGTGAAGATACGCCTCCTTGAGGTCTATGGAGGCCAGGAAATCGCCAGGAGCAATCGCCTCCCTGATAGAGTGAAGAGACTCCATCCGGAAACGCCGCTTCCGAATGTAGCGGTTCAAGCGCCTGAGGTTCAGTACCGCCCGCCAGGAGCCGTCCCTCTTGGGAACCAAGAATAAAATGGAGTAGACGCCACGACGGAACTCTGTTGGGGGCACAGGCTCTATGGCCTGAATCCCCAGCAGGTGGTCTATCGCCTGCCTCATCCGAAGGTGTTTGCCCCTGTTCCTGGATCTTGGGGAGACAATGAACTGCTCCCGTGGCCGGGAGGTGAGTTCCAGGCAGTAGCCCCGCTCCACTATGCCCAGTACCCACCGGTCTTGTGTGGATGCAGCCCACCTGGTGGTGAAGTGCTGCAGCCTGCCCCCAATCGGAAGATAGTCAGTTCTGTTTCCGGTTTTGCCGGCCTCCCGCCTGTGTGCCGGGGAAGCGTTGTTGGCGTGGGCCCGCTCGGCCTTTCTGGTTCCAGTTAGAGTTGTTTCCCCAATGGGGTCGGCCCTGGGGCCGAAATGGTCGGTTGTCCCGGTTGCTAGAACCCTGCTTGTAGGAGCGAAAGGATAGTCTGTTAGTACGAAAAGGCCTACGTGTCTCCCTGCGCCTCGCGGGCATGGCCTTTTTCTTGTCCTGCGTTTCCACCAGCACCTCATCCAGGGACTCCCCGAAGAGTTTACCCCCATTGAAGGGAGTGGAAGCCAGGTTGGACTTTGATCTAGCGTCCACCTGCCAACTCTTGAGCCAGAGCGACCTGCGAAGGACTACGTTAGCCGCTATAGCTCGAGATGATGACTGAATCGAGTCCAGGCTGGCATCTGCCATGAAGGCCGCTGCTTTAGCAAGCTTATTGAGGCCTTGCCTGAGCTCAGTCTGGCCAGGTTCCAGCTTGTTAAGGAGGTCCTTGACCCATAATACCGAGGCTCGGGCCATGATAGAAGTGGATGCCGAGGCTCGGATGGAGTTGGCCGACGCCTCGTGTGCTTTGCGCAGGAGTGAGTCTGCTTTCCTATCCTCTGGGCCTTTAAGTTGCTCGTCCCCCTCTCTGTTCACTATGGCTCCGGACACCAGGGCCACCACCGGTGGGTCTACTTTGGGCACCGATATTTCAGCCATAGCTTCCTCGGGGAGGATATAGTACTTCTTTGGAAAGGAGCTGGTGTGCCTGGTGGCTGCTGGGTTAGCCCATTCGGCCCGCATAGTGTTCCGGAAGAGAGCCGGGAAGGGCACTACCGGGGATTGGCGCCTGGGCGAGGGGAAAACCTCCCGTGCCAGCTGACCCGGGTTGCCCTGCTCCTCTGGCTGCGGGGCTGCATCGTTTATGGCTCTCCTGGCCTTAGCCAGCATTACATCGTAGGTATCCTGGGAGAACAACCTCAGGATAGGGCCCGGGTTCTGTGGGGCCTCCTCCCCTGACAGCTCCCCTTCCTCCTTGTCAGAGGGCTCGTTCTCACTGCGATTCCCTGTGCTATCCCTGGGGGTCGGTGGGGACGTAGGTCTCGCTGGGGGAGGGGGTGAGACCCTTCCACTGGGGCCAGCTTGATCCTCACTAGACCCCTGACCGCTTGCAGGGGCGACCCTTGAAGAACGCCTGCGTCTTACTGCATGGGTGCGAGGAAGTGTCCTCTCAGGGCTGTCCTCGGAGGAGGAGGACTGGGACCTTATCCCTGACCGTCCGGGGGTGAGTTGTGGCGGGGAGCCCCGTGGAAGTCTCGAGGCCCTCCTCATCTCCCTGGCCACTGCCTCTTTCACTGAGCGCGAGAGTGCTTTGGCATTCGCCCTCATCTCGCTGGCCATCATGTCCCGGACCCATTGGGCTCTCTCTTGCATACACTCAAAATCCCCGAACGCAGCACTCACCTGTCGTCGCGTGGGGATCGACGCCGTCTCATACCTGGTTTCGTGCTGGGCCGCCTGGGGCAGATGGTTGAACTGCGGAAGGCGCGGCCTTGCTAGCCCGTCGTCATCCGAACTCCGTGCCCGGGTATATGCGGCTTGGGTGAGTGGTCTATGGACTTCCCCCAGCGTGCGGACATCGCATGTGGCGTGGGTGAGAGGTCTATGGACTTCGCCCAGCCATCCGCTTTCCTCCGTGGCAAGGCTGAGAGGTCTATGGACTTCGCCTGCCGGGCCCCTTGTGTACCCCCGTCTCGGGTGAGCCTCCAAGACTTGCCCCCCGTGTGTTCCCTGATTCAGTGTGGGGAGACATGCCGCTTGGGGGTAGCCTAGACTGTCCTGGTGGAGTAGTCCCCAAGCATTGTAGGCTGTGGAATCCACCTCAGCCTCTATGGGTGCCATATGCAGGAGGCCAGCAGGTGGCGCTGCTGCGTTGGCCCTCGGTCCTGCCGGATCCTCCACGTGGTTAACTTCGGCCGTGGAGGGCCGAGCAGAGGCGGCAGACATGGGGCCAACCCGCTGCGGGGCCAGGAAGGCCGGCAAGGCGGCGGAACTGCCGGGGCCGGCAATGGCGGCGGCAGCCGCAACGGAGACGGCCTCGGCGGGCATGGTGGCGATGGCCGAAATGGGGGCGGCCCCGGCGGCCGCAACCGCCGCAGGAGCCTCTACTGAGCCCGGGTCCCCCGCAGTGGTGGTGGGAAAGTCCCTGGAGGAGGCGTGAGCGGTATGCGCGGCTGGGGCCGAAAGGAGGGCGGCATGTGCGGCGCTGGCGACCGCAATGGCAGCGGCCTCTGTGGGAGGGGGAGCAGCAGCGGCACCAGCCGCAGCGGCAGAGGCCCCAGTGGTGGTGGCCGCCATGGCGGCTCGAGTAGCAACTGCGGCGGGGGCAGAAGTGGTGGCTGCGACCCTGCTGGTCGCTCCAGGGGAGACTGGCGTGGCGGCGCTTGGTGGAAAGCCGCCTATCCCCGGGGCGCCTGGTAAGGAAGGCCCCGGCCGAGGCGGAAGGTCTGAGCAGGTGGAGGAAGCGAGGGACAAATCTCCGCTTCCCACCGGCTGCGCGCCGGCCACGTGCGTCCCCTGGTCTTTCGGCTGCTGTCGCGAAACGCTGCAGGCAGCCTGGATCAATATCCTCTCGCTCTGTCTGGAGGCAGGCAGGGTTGAAACCAACTTTCCCCCAATTTTTGTCCCCTTGGGGTTCTTTTTTCTCTTTCCCTGGCCCAGTGAGTCAGGAGAAGAGGAAAGGTGCCGCTTTTTGGCCCTTTTCTTTCCTGCCTTCTGTTCCTCCCCCCCGGTGCCCTCTGAGAGGGATCCCAGAAGGGAGTCCCCTGTCTGAGCTAGATTCATAGTTAGTATAAGGGAGCTCACCAGAGTAGAAAAAGTTGAAAAAGATCGTTCTTTGGGCAGGAGCCTGCCCAGAAGCGTCTAACCCGGAGCGTAGACAGGAAGGAACTGGGGAACTACGCCTGGGCATGCTGGGAGAAGGGGGACGGACCTACCTATTCAAACACCTGAGACTTCCTGTCTACCTGGAGCAAGGGGAGGAAGACAACCCATTGTAAGCTGTGACCTCCTACTTCGAGGGAGAAAACTATAACTACTGGTAGCATAGGGCCTGAGCATGGAGTCTAGATAGCTAGACACCTCTGCTGTGACAATACCCCCAGCAAAGGGTTCCAGAATCCCCACAATTGTTGATTTGGGATAATAAACAGCCAACCTGGGGCACATGCATAGTTTTGATTCGACACTTCTATAGGAAACTTCACCAGGCTGCACAGTTATTTTTGGTACTCCCAAGTCCAAAGAGAGCAGGCCTATAGAATGTAGTTTTGGAGACTCCTATTGGGAATCTGACTTGTTCACAATAAACACAGCAACTCCTTTGTCAGATTCTTCAACTATAATGTCGGCATTGTTTTCAAGGCTATGGATGGCATTATATTCCATGTGGTTGAGACTGAGGCAAGGGGTACTGCTTGTCCACAATTTCTCTCTCAGCACGAAATAATAATTTGAAATCATGAGTTCTCACACTAATTACCTTAACTGGACCTCAGTATGCAATTGCTAGAGATCTGTCCCCACAGCCTGCCTCCTTTCTACTAAGATAAAGAGACTCATTTATTTCTAATCTTGTCTCATGAGACAGGTTTTCCATTCAACCATTATGTACAATTGTTATCGTCTGAATTCAACCTTTCTGAATATGACTGATCAAAGATGGACACTAAAACAAAATGAGATCCAACAACAGCCTGAATAATTACATCAATAACTTTGCTCTTCTATGCATCCAAGAATTATATATCTACTTCGTAATCATAGTTATGATCTTCAGATAATTTTCTTGCAGGACTGACAAGCCCAGAAGAGATACCCAAATAGTAATTAGTCCCCAAGAGCCCAGTCTTAAATTCTCTAATACTGGATTTCGATTAAAATTTTACTTGTAAATAGGCCATAGCAACAATGAAAATTATACATCAGCATATACAAATATTAATCAAACACTAACAAAGCAGTACAAGATAACCTATAATACGATTGTATCACCTACAAACTTAGGCTTTTAAACAAACACAGATTATACAGATATATGAAATCTTCAGAGCACAATGGCTTTTTGACCCTAACTGTACCAGCAGTTTCAGCAAAGGCAGCTAGTTTTAATGATCAACTTTCAGTATTCCAATTATATTACATATTCAAGACAAATCAAGTTCCTAAATTATTATTTCTCCTCTCATTCCAAACATTCCAGCACGCAAATTGGACCACCTTAAAGTTATAATCCATTATCTCAAATCAAACCTTGTACACAGCTGAACAAACCCTCTTACCAGCTCTGCATCAGTGGGTGCTATTGCCCTTCTGATGATCCTCCTCCTCCACAGAATTCTCCATGAATTACAGAGAACATGGGAGAGGGAAGTTACATCAATTACCACTAAGTTATGATTCTGCGCTTGGTGCACCTACTCAGGAGCACTCTCAGGGTATTTTGTACACAAGCACACACATACAGCTACAGTAAGCACTAGCAGACAGCACAGAAAGGCAGCTTTTTGTGTAGTAATTCAGTTCACTTTAAGGCTTTTTCTGATAAGAGCAGCAAGCTGTTGCCACCGAGTACAGTCTTTGTTTGATCTTGCTGTGCTGGTAGTTTGGGCACCAGAGTTTCCACTTTTTGTCAGATTGTCTGCAATCAAGTTGTAAAGCAGGAAACAACACAAACTCCTTTCAGGAAGGCTTGAAAATTTGTTAACTACTCCTGCTAACTGAGCAAAGAGGCATTGTTTAAAGTGGTGAGTCTCTCATATTTAGCAAGGGAGTGCAACATTTCTCCTGGTGCCTACCTTGTATATCTTTTTAGAGTAAGAGCCCTCTGGGGACAGGGAACCATCTTATTTATTTTTCTATGTAAGCTGCTTTGTTGCTGAAAGCAGTATATACATATTCATAATGAACAACTTCTGTATGCTTAATTGTTTGCATGAAAGATTAACCCAAAAGGTGGAGCCCATGACCATCCTATGTTTGTAAGAAATCTGTTGAAAGATGAAACACTTTGAAAAAGCAAGCTCAGTTCTCCATGAACATCAGCCATGGATTCTCTATACATATCACATAGCATTGGGGGCATGTATACACTCCTTTCACACAGCAGCACCAGCCAGGCCTATCAGACCTCACCACTGTTTCACAAAAGCTGAAAGCATAGCCTACAACATATCCAATACTACCTGGCATCTAGTGCTGCCTCTAACTTTGTTCATCAGTGTGCGGAATGAGTTTTGTCCTGGGTGGCCTTATCAAAGCAGTTTGTGCACATGTGCATTAAGACTGGGGCCTTCCTATTTCAACCTGAGCAGGGTCTAAAATTAACTGAGCATACATCAAAAAAACTTGTGAGCATACACACAAATGTGCACACCTTAGAGGGAATACTGCTGGTATCTGCATATTGCAAGGAAAGGGGTGGCGTGGCCTAGCTGTCTTTTGGGAAAGCTCATCTGTCATTACAGCTCTTCTCATTGAAGAGTTCCAGAGTTTCTTTGAAAAGGAGGACAGGAGAACAGTACTGCTCAAGATTACAGCAGCAAATACTTTTTAAAAGCATACAAGCCAGTAATAGTTCAATTACGTATCTAAGATGACAGACTGGGTTGGGTGGATAGTATAAGGTGCCTTCAATACATAATTCTTATTACACTCATTTTGGAAAAGCAGCACGTTTTCTTATCACAGTGCAGGATCACTCACTAGAAGAAGCATCAAGTCTTTAAATAAACCATATGGCAGCTCCAGAGGGGTAATATAAAACCTATAACAGTGCAGCTCTCATGATCCCCCTTTCTTGTCTAGGCATGCTGAAGTTTCCCCCGTTTTACAGTTTGCCTTAATTGACTCTTGCCAGAAATCATTTTACAGGGTTAAACAAAAACATGATGTAGATCCCTCAGAATGAAGGGAACATTTAAAACTCTGATATGAAAACATCTCGAGTGTTGCCATGTAGAAGAGCACAAACCAGTCAATGAGCTAGCAAGTCCACTGGGCTTATTTTACCAGAAACTATGGGTTATTCTTCGTCAATCTTCCAGTTATGCTTTCCCTTTTATCTTACGACAATGCTTCTATCTGTCCATTGTAGTAAAGATAAAGCATGGAGGAAAACTCAACTTTTGCCTTCATTTCCACGTGCAACATTGCAAACTATGCAGCTCAGATTGTTGAGAGCTAAAAATACTGTAATGGTTATACAGTTTTACCAATCATTAACATGGTTGTGCTGTTCTTAGGCCTAACTCCCACGATCCCAAACATCTGTGGTTTATTGGATCAGGTACACAAACTGAATGGATGCCAAGCCCACACACACCCTCTCTGCCCCCACCCTCTTCAGGTTGGCCACAAGGGTGTGATGGGAGAATCCTGGTTTGTTAAGCCACAGCTCTAAGTGTCATCTGAACCCAGAAGCCATTGTCTAACAGTGGCTTACAAACCAGTATTAAATGTGGTTTCATGCCCGGGCTTGCAAGCAATTTAATGTAAACCGCAACTTACACGTCTGAAAGACACATGGAGCTGTGGTTTAACAAGCCAGGAATCCTTCAATCAAAAAGTGAGGAGGAAAGTTGGGGATGGGGGAGAGAATGTGCAGGCACATGTGTAGGAAACTGCTCAGCTTCTGCTCATGTTTCTGATTCAACAAGCCATGGTTTCTTGGATAAGCTGAACCAGGTCATAATGTTGCACATGCTTGCATACTGCAGTCTTGTGATACACCAGATGTAAAATGGAACACAGCAATGCCATTAGCGTTCAGTGAGAAAAAGCACTAAACTAAAAGATTCATCTATGACATAAGACAAATTACTAGCAGGACACCTCAGACTCAAGACAACATTGTGCCCTAAAGTTTACAACTACAAGCATATTTTATGTCTTGAGTATTGTGTGTTATGAAGTATCTATGAGGTCAACCAGCTTTCTGATACAGAGATTCTAATAATAGAATCCTATTAATTGATCAAAGAGACACCTTTTAAAGTGGTGGTTCTCTTATATTTAGCAGGGGGAAGATCAACTGGCGCTATCCAACCCCAGCACAGAATCCCTCCTGTTGCTGGTATATGCCTTGTGTTTATTTTTAGACTGTGAGCCCTTTGGGGACAGGGGTCCATCTTATTTATGTATTTTTCTGGGTAAACTGCTTTGAGAACTTTGGTTGAAGAGTGTTATATAAATATTCATAGTATTAGGAGTAGTAGTAGAAAAATAAATAATAATACTGCTTATACATTACACACACCTAACACAGGTGCATAGTAGTTTAGCTACCCAAGCGTATTAGTTGAGGAATCTGGGTTAAGACTGAAAGTCATTCATTTGCTTCCCAGTACTACATTATTAATTATATTACTACTACTACTACATTTATATCACACTCTTCCTCCAAGGAGCCCAGAGTGGTGTACTACATACTTGAGTTTCTCTTTCACAACAACCCTATGAAGTAGGCTAGGCTGAGAGAGAAGTGACTGGCCCAGAGTCACCCAGCTAGTTTCATGGCTGAATGGGGATATGAACTCGGGTCTCCCAGGTCCTAGTCCGGCACTCTAACCACTACACCAAGCTGCCTCTCTTCATCAACAGGAAAGCTACAGAAACAGCTTGAACTAGAAACAGATCCAAATTACCTTTGATAAATCACAATCAATATCAGATAATTAATGCAAGACAGAGAAGATGCTTTGCTACCAGCAGCCCTATTTCACTTGAAGGCATCAAGAAGTTCTGAGGGGATTCTTTCAATCATACAAGGCTTTTTTCCTTAGGACTAAGGAACGTACAAGTATTTCCTTGAGGTATATTGGTTTTCAATTTAAACCATATCCTTTTCTTGTAAGCCAAGGATGCAGATCTACACACAGCCCCTTCTGAAGCACAGAACGGACTGACACCTACATTCTACATGCTTTAGTGATACCACTCTTCAACACACCACAATGATGAACCTCAGCCTTTGAAAAACAATAATTCCCAGCAAAACATGGGCCTTCATGTCCTCTAGATAATTCTCATATTAGGAATACAGAAACCTTAAACTTAGTAACTATGCATACAATTACATAATGCAAGAAATATCCCAAGAATAAAGGGCTTTCACACACAAAAAATCAAAGGTCTCTTTATACTGCCCCTTCAGTAACACAACAGCTAAAACATGCAATCAAATTATTTTCCACTTAAATGTACAATACAGATAATCTGAGAGGCTCAAATGCACTTTTAAGGGCAGATGTAACACTACATAAATACATTAATATTATACTGATTTAAGTGACATGTAGGCCACCCAAAGGCACAGCGGGGAAGCAACTTGCCTAGGGAGCAAGAATCAGTTCAAATCCCCTGGTATGTTTCCCAGACAGTGTTCCCTCTAACAGGGATTCCCAGACGTTGTTGACTACAACTCCCAGAATCCCAGGTGTAGACCTGTCCTTTAAGTGACTCATAAACACCCTGTAGTCCTCACAAGTATGAGTTCTTCTGACTACAATAAGCAGTGCTTTTGAGAACAGACAAGCATTCGTCCTGTGCAAATTAAGGCCATTCCACACACTACATGGCAGTAAACTAAAATTTGCCAACAAAAATACACTCAACAGGGAGCTACAAACCATGTCGGCTCTGAGTCAGTGCCCATAATCAGCCACTCAGTTCCATAAATATTTATTCATGCAAGCCATCTTCTTGCATGAGTAGCAGAACATCCAAGGAGCAAGTTTATAGGCAAGCTCTCTATTTCCCTTCTGTGAACTACAGAAATCACAAGCTGATATTTTTCCAGCTGACGGAAGGGAAACAGCAGTCTCACACAACTTCCTCACACTGACATTTCACTGTCCCTACAAACTGGCACACTTACAGAAGCAATTATTTGCAGAAATGAGTAGTTGATTTCTGTGAACTCGAGTTCACAAATGTTTATACCACTGTCTTTAAGATGCCAAAACACTTTTTATCAAATGACCATGTGAACCAATCCTCTGATACAGTATGCATGTCTATATGATACACATGCTTGTTTCATTTGCTTCATGTTTCCAGGTGCACACCTTAAAAACACAGGTATAAAGACAATGTGTATAGCAGCACTTACAAGTATCTACCATTTGCACGTAACATCAAGAACCTATGGGACCTTATGCGCCATGCCCTTTAAGGAAGAAAATAGAACCCTCAAGGGGCCAGGCCCTCTAGGACTACTTCCAGTTCGTGTAGGAACTCTGTCTTCCTCTTTGCCCTCAATGGGCCCAATCCGTCCAGACATTCTTCCTGGAAAGATAAGTGTGTGGGTATTTTCTGTGCAACCCGGCTAGGCCCAATCTTTCCTGCTGTGCCACTCAAAGAGAGCAAGTGAGCAACAGAAGGTGGCAATTATCACCTCTCAGTAGCTTGCACTCTGAGTGATGTGGTTAAGTGGAGATTGGGTCCCAAGTTTCCAATCCTCCTTGCTGCATAACCACAATGCAAGGCTGCACAACTTCAGTCCTTAAACTGCTTTTAGATTACAACTCCCATCATTCCCAGCCAGAGTGGCCAACAGCTAGAGATGTTGTAGTCTGCAGGAGAGCTGAAGATATGCAGCCCTGCCACAATGCGAGGATGGTCAAATGAATGGGCAGAAGAAACAACTGCCCACGCTTTCACTCATATGCTCTCTCTGGATCTCTCCACTAGCCCCAATTCCTCCCAATCATGTGATAAGAGCAAGCAAGAGGATAAAGGCAACAAGAACAGCTACTGCCTCCTCTTCTTGCTCTTCCTGGGCAGACTCACTAGGCCCCATGCTGCCCAGGACTGCTGATAGAGATCAGGCAAGAAAGAAAACAAAAGCAATTGGCTGCTCTTGCAAGGTGTAACCACTACCTTCTCTCTCCTTGCTCCTGGGCAGCATGATAGCACCAAGCAATCAGCAGCAGTGATCGCCCTTTCCTCCCTCACACTCTCTGGGGCAGCCCTGCTGAACCTCCCAGAAAAGGGCAAGAAGAGAGTAATCATCAGAAGCAGCACTGGCTACTCCTTGCAACTGCCACTCACTTGCCCCCCCCCACCCCGGTTCTAGACAAGGGAGCAGCAGCAGCCGCCCTATATCACCTGCCCTCCCGACTCTGGGCCGAAGGAGGGGGTGCTGCTGCGGCCAGCCCAGCACAGTACAGAGGGAGCCAGGGGCGCAGCCGCCGCCCCAGAGGGTCCTGCTCCCACCCTCAGCGGTAGTGGTGGTGGCGGCGGCGTCTTCTCCTCAGCAACAGCGCGCCAGGGGGGTCAGCAGCATCGGGCTAGGCTTGCCCCAGGCACCTGGCGGGGTCGACCCCCGACGCCCTTCTTCCCCGGCTTCTCCTCACCTGCAGCGAAGTGCAAAGGGGTGGATTTCCGCCCGGCCATATCCTTGGCGTTGACGTTGGCGGCGTCCACCAGGCGCCTGACCCGGGTCACGTCCCCATTGCGGCAGGCCTCCAGCAGCTCCCGAAAGGCGCCGCTTCCCACGGGCGGAGAAGGCTGCAGCGGCGGAGGGGGCGGGTCAGGGCTCTCCGCGGCGACGGGGCTGGAGGCGGCCGAGGACGACGACGACGACGTGGAGCCGGAGCTGCTGCTGCTGCTGCTGTTGGCGGCGCTGCTGGCCCCGGAGCCCGGCGGCGGGGGAGGCCCCGCGCTCTCGCCCACAGTCTCCGGGGAGAAGGGCCTCTCCGGCGCTGCCCCCTCCCGGCCGCTGCCCGCCGGAGCCTCGCCTTCAGGTCCGGCTAAGCTGGGCCGCTGCTGAGGGGAGAGGCTGGGGCTCCGGGGAGGCGAAGTCGGGTGATGGGGCGGGAGGTGAGGGGGGTGATGGTGGTGGTGATGCTGCTGCTGTGAGCGACGCGACGACGATGCCGCCGCCATTTCCCGATTCTTAGGAGCGCTCGGCTCCTGTCACTGCGGCAACCGAGAGGGAGCGCCCGCCCTTGCTTCCGGCTCCCTGCGGCCAATCACGGGCCCGGCCTGAGGGAGGTGACGTCAGGCGTTGTGTCGGTGATGGAAAGCGTAGAAGCTGTCCCCCCACCCCCCGCGCGCGAGGCCCAGAAGTGACCCAGTTATCACGGACCGATCCTGCAAAGCACTTTTCTTTCAGAGGAAGCAGCAGCAGCACCGTGGAAGTTAGTGGGATTCTTTTCCAGGTAAGCATGCAAGAAGGTCGGGCTGCCACTTTAGGCTGACGAATTGCCGAGTCTTCAATTGTGTTTTGCTCCGAAGTAAGATATTGGATGGCTTCCAGTAGAGCACTGATTTTTGAAATATTTATTGGAGGTATAAAAGCCAAGCCAAGAATAGAACAGATTAATTGTTGATTGTGTCAGTGGTCATTACTGATTAATCAAACGACCGCATCAAACAACCACAGATTTAAAAAACAGAATAAACATGAAACAGTAAGTTAAACCTAAGGACAGCCATATCAGACCATTGCAGCCATATCAGACCCAAATAGGACAGAAATAAATCAAACAACCTATTTGGACCCTGTCGAGAAATCGCAGGCATACAAACAAGGCAGAGATAAGACAGAATTTAGATCCAGAAATGGATTATATTAAAAGATCATGGGTTTTAAACAAGGCAATGACAGGAATGTTTAAGACAATATTAAGAAGACTTAACACTAAAAAAAACCACCCAACACCACATGGGTTTAAAACAAACAAGGTGATATGACAAGGATGTTTAAGTCAATAGTGTTTAAAATTAAGAACTAAAAATAGTTAAATTGCACTATTAAAAGCGAACATTTTTCCACCCCAAAGACAAGACTTCACGTTTTGGAGTCACCATGACAGTCAACTGTCATGGTGACTCCATGGTGACTTTATTTGTTGTATTTGTTGTATTATTTTTATGCCAGTTTTTATATGTTTTTATACTTTTAACATGATGTTTTTATTGTCTTTTTATTGTATGTTTTTAACTTTTGTAAACCGCCTTGGGGTTATCTTTTTAACGAAAGGCGGTATATAAATGCAAAAATAAATAAAATAAACTCCTAGTGTTGTTCTCTTAGCCGTGAGGCCTTAATGACATAAGAGGCCACTCTTTCTATTACATATTGATTTGTTCCCCACAATTAAAAAGGCAGTTTTGCTTTTATATCCCAGAATTTTCTTTTCTTTTAAAGGTCCAGATATTGTTCTCTGATACTCGTTGACATTCAAGGTAAAGTTGGCATTCAAGGATTTAGTGGTCCAGATCTTCCAAAACATCAGCCTTGAAGCTACAGAAACTTTCTTGAGCCAGTATACCCCAAAACTGGCCAAATTTCACCATTGAGTCCATTTGCTCAAAACACAGCTGAGTGAAAACTTTCTGGCGCTCCATTTTCATATTGAATGTCAAATAATTCTCCGGCTGAAACTGGTATTTTGCACCAGCTAATCAGTATGCAGTTCTTGAGGCCAAAAAGGGCAGCTGTATCAATTTGGGCTAAAATTTAAAACTCATATCTAATACTCTTTGTTTATAAACCACTATTGAAGCATTTCCAAGAAAGATCAGTGCCTGGACCTTAAAGCCATGATGTAATACTGCTTGTGAATTCTTTCAGCAGGCAAAGTTTGGGTAAACCCTGTATTTCTGTACCATAGATCAACATTGGAATGGCTTTGGCTTTGAAAACCTTTAACATTGGCCTTATTGAGCCTGGATACTTATAATTTAAAAGCTTCTTTAATGATTGAAGGCAAGCAATAGGTCTCAAAGCACACTTCCTTAGCTGTGGAGACCAGGGACCTGCAGCCGTATAGACTACTCCAAGGTAACAGTAGGATTTTACCTGCTCTATATCCTTACTGTCCAAACATTATTTATATAAGGCCTTTTCTTGCCAAAACCCACAACTGGATTTAGCGTTATTGATTACCAATTCATTTTCTTCGCAGTATGTACTGAACTTTCTTAGAAGGCTTCTCAAACCAACCTGTGAAGTTGACATTAAAATCATGTCGTCAGCTAGAGAAGAATATTTACAAATCTGGACCTAAAACAAGCCGGCAGTTGCCCAGGAACTTGAAAATCACTCATGGGGATGATCCACCCACCTCAGCCCTTTCATAGGTTAGGGGCCTTCTTGGGGATCGGGACGTAGAAAGTCCCAAGTTCAATTCCTGACAGCATCTCCATGTTGGGCTGGGAAAGACACCTGCCTGAAAACCTGGAGAGTTGCTTCTGAGCAACGTAGACAGTCCTGAGCGAGATGGACCAAGGCAGGGTCTGACTCAGTAGAAGGCAGCTCCTTTTGGGTCTCTCCTGCACCATTCCCTTTCTTATCCCTCTCTCCCTGTTCTTGGGATTTTTTTTTTTCTTTTGTCCTTTTCAGATGCAGAGCCTGTTTTTCAGAAGCCACCCCTGATTTCTCTGAGTCCAAGATGGCTCCATTGGACACCAGGGAGAGGCTGATGTCCAGGAGGATCTCACAGGAGAGTGGCGGAGATGCCACCTTGATAGGTAAGGTGAAATGGGTGGATGCACACAGGGGTGGAGCCAGTATTGGGTGAACAGGTTCAAAGAACCAAGCGGCCGCGCCTCCTGCATCTGTGAGATGTGAGAGGTGTTATTTCGCTATGAAATAAAGTTATTTCAGCCCCATTTGGAACCAAAATTGGCCCACGCTGTGTTAGCAACACGGCCAGAGTTACTCGCTCCTGCCCTCACTGCCAACGCAACGGGGCCAATCTCCCTCCCAACAGGCATCAGATGTGGGGGCGTGGCTAGCCAGCCCCCTGCATCTGATGTCAGATGCAGGAGGTGGGGCCAGGGGGGCACAGCAGTGGCCTCCCTCTGCCACTGGATGCACCCTCTACTCTCCCTCTCTCAAAAATCCCTGTTGTCTGTGGTCTGCTTTGAAGTTCCCCTGAGCCTTTTTGAGGAAGATTCTCCTCTCCAGCCTCTTGTGAGCTTTTACAAATATTTTGTTTGGTCAGGTGTTACCTACCCAAGGCTGTACTACATCATAATCATTATTACTATTATTACTATTATTATTATTATGTTACATTTTATATCCCGCTCTTCCTCCAAGGAGCCCAGAGTTCTACGTACTTAAGTTTCTCCTCACAACAACCTGTGAAGTAGGTTAGGCTGAGAGAGAAGTGACTGGCCCAGAGACATCCGGCAAGTCTCATGGCTGAATGGGGATTTGAACTCTGGTCTCCCCGGTCCTAGTCGGGCACTCTAACCATGTTGGCTCTCATACATGATTCCGAGACAACACATTTTCTCTCATGGAACTTAAGAATAACATTGCACAGACTCACAAAACTTATGTAAAGGATGAGTCATCAGTGGAAACCATCCAATCGCCAGGCTGATGTCTTTCCTGTTAAACACTCCTGCTGCAGCACAGATCCCCAAAGGTGGGCAAGTATTCCCGCCTACTCTCCCATTGCGGGACCCCTGGGGTAACTTGAAGGAAAGACACTTTTCACATGCTCCCCCCAATAAGCATTTCTGTGAAACCCTCAGTAGATTTTTCTTGTGTCTGTAACAGTTTCCTACAGTGCTGAACTCAAAAGAGCTCAAGGGAAGGCAGAGAGCAGGAGGGGGTGTAGGGAGGAGTTATGTGGGCAGAGGGATGGCAAGGGATGGAATGCTTGCAACAGATCCCCTGGCTGGAAAGCCTTTCCCTGGCCCATTCCTCTTTTAACCACTTGCCCCTTTTCCTTGCTTATAGACTTGAGGGGGGGGAGCCTCTGAAATCTTTGCCCTACTTTTGTGCTTCCCTGAGTCTTTTTTTTTTTTTTAGGGGGAGACCCTTTTCTCCAGTCTGTTCCACAGTTTAAAAATATATTGAGTTATTACAGTTGTCAACATTCTCTTTCCAAATCTGCATTTTGAATTCTGCACAAAGCCAACGTGAAGAGAGTATTTTTTAAACTCTATCCTTGATTATCTCTGTTTCATTCTCCTCCATCTTCCCATCGTGTTTGCATCCTTTGCAGGTGGTCTATGAGGTATCAAATGTTTCCTTCTTTGTCCATGGCTAAGTAACCTTTGAGGAGGTGGCTGTACATTTCACAGAGGACGACTCTGCTGGATCTGTACCAAAGATCCCTGCACAGAGAAGTTGTGGAGGAGAATGGTGGGAATGTGGCCTCTCTGGGTAAGACTCCCAGTTTTCCCCTGAAGGGGGAAGGTAAAAGTGAGAGAGAGATTGGTCTGATTTACTCTGTTGGTGAGCACGTGGTGCAGATATTGCCCGGGTCTTGGGCCAGAGAGCCAGAGTGATAAAGAAGGCTTATTCACATGACCAGACTAAATTGGAAGCCCACTCTGCTTCTTTGCATGCTCCTGCACACTCCTGGCCCCAATGAAGGCAGAGGGCCTGGAAGCTCAGGTAAGCAGCAATAGTGGTGTGCACGAACCGTTCTGGAGGCCATGTTAGAGGCCTCTGAACCGGTTCGGAACTTGGCCGGTCCGGCACTGGGGGATCTAGCTTTAAGGGCGGGGGGGTAGTACTTACCCCTCCCGCCGCTCTTCCCCCTCCAGCGCTGCAGTTAAAAGTGAAGTTTTGGGGGCAGCAGCGTTCCTCTCTGCCGCCCCTGCCCCCGTTGTTGCCTGGAAGTAGAGCAACGTTCCAGCACGCATGCACCCGTTGCTGCCGTGCGCACGTGCGCCGCACATGTCACATGCGGCGTGCGTGTGACATGTGCGGCACACGCACGGCAGTGACGGGCATGCCCCAAAGGGCGCATGCGTGCTGGAACGTTACTCTACTTCCAGGCAACAACGGGGGCAGGGGCGGCAGAGAGGAACGCTGCCGCCCCCAAAACTTCACTTTTAACTGCAGCGCTGGAGGGGGAAGAGCGGCGGGAGAGGTAAGTACTACCCCCCCGCCCTTAAAGCTAGACACCCCCCCCCCAGTGCCGGACCGCGCCTCCGTGGTTCCGTGCACACCACTGAGCAGCAGGAGGAGGCGAGAAGTGTGCCTCCTCACCACTGCTTCTGCCACTCATCCAGGCTCCCAGACCCTTCGCCTCTGTCAGGGCTGGGAGCATGCTCAGAATGAGGAAACACATGCGCCCTGTATCTCAATCATGGTGCATGCATGCCCTCATTTCCAGGAAGCTCCTGGCCCCGGCAGCAGCACAGGGGCTCAGGAGCCAGGGGAGGCAATTCAGGGAGATGAGCCGCTCAAAAGACTAAGGAGCTGGGGGCGGGGGGTGAGTGGCAGTGCCTCCACTGCCCCAGCACCAGAATGCCATCTCGCCACCACTCCTGCCACCAGCCCGCGGGAGTTGGGTGGTGGCAGTGGCCACGGAGATGGAAAGAAAGAGCAATGTAACTCATTGTATGTATTTTAGATATATATTGCATTGTATTTGTGTATTTTATTTGCATGAGTTTTAATTCAATTAAACTTGGCCTGCCAGAACTTCAAAGTTTAACTTTAATAGAATTCACTTTAATTAATTTCATTTTAATTTGTTTAAATAAAATAAAATAATTACTGTTAAGGGTTAATTTAATCAACAGCACACTAAAGATTGACCTCGGCCACCACACACCAAGTCACGGTTGTTTTTGGCCCATTAGGGCATTTGAGTCGTGAACCCCTGGTATAGAAAATACTGAGCTGGGTGGACCAATGGTCTGAGTATAAGGCAGCTTCCTTATACTGGGAGTATGGAAAAATCACTTAAGTACAAGTGGAGCACTAACTAACAAGTAACAAGTAAGTAACAAGTAGGAACCAGTGTGGTGTAGCGGTTAGAGTGCTGGACTAGGACCTGGGAGACCCGAGTTCAAATCCCCATTCAGCCATGAAACTAGCTGGGTGAGTCTGGGCCAGTCACATCTCTCTCAGCCTAACCTACTTCACAGGGTTGTTGTGAGGAGAAACCTAAGTATGTAGTACACCACTCTGGGCTCAATCCAGACAATCCAGACCACCTGCAGAATGGAAGAAAGGCAAGATCCAGTCACTGTGAGGTCCATCTGTCCAGGCCAGGCAGAAGTGGGGGTCACGCTATGGGAGAAAAACCTTGTTAAGCCTGCTTTAAAGGAACATTTTCTGGCCCCCAGCAGGGGTCATCCATCAGCACCACCTTTTGGGAAACAAGGAAAGAACTTCGGAGCTAGTTTGGAGTACAAAGGGCTTCTAGGGCAAGGAGCATCTGCCCTCTCAATTGGTCCAACATTTGAAACCCGAATTTTAAATTGCATTTGTAGGCTGTTTCATGAATATGGTGCATGCAGGAAAGAGTGAACCCTGACATAGAGATATTACGTTTGCACACATAGATCTGTGGATCTGTTTTTAATCCATGCCACAAATCCATGCCAGAATCCATGCTTCTAATGTTACAGAAGCTGTTTAATTTTAAGAATAACTGAAATGTCTGGGTCACCCAACCCTAAGTTTGCCCTGAGAAGAAAGAGTCTAGTTCAGCGGTCTCCCTCTGAAGTGTTCTGTGGAAGTCTGAGGCTGGCAGCAAGCAGCGTGTCCCCAGGAGAGGAATAGGTTCTCCTTCTGGCTTTGGAAGCTTCTGTTTTTCATGTCCATGATTCTTAACTATCTCAGGGGCTATCAAACAGGCCCTGATCCTTTGGACTGCCATCATCCTCAGCTGTAACGGCCTAGGCCGCTGTGGCTGGGGATTATGGGAGTTGTAGTCCAAAAACATCTGGAGACCCAAGTTCAAGAACCCCTCTATTAGCCTATTGAATTTGAAGCCAATCAGGACTGAGGTTGCCTTTGTCTGCCATGGAAAGTAATGATTCCTCTTTAGATGTTAAATCAGCACAGCAAGAAAGACAGCATTGACCCACCTTACAGGGTTGGTGTGAGGACAGCAACAGGATAATGCACGTGAATGCATTTATTTCTTTTATTTATCATTATCCTGTATTTCAACATATTATTTTCAAGGTAGCTTACAAAATCATTTAAAACAAACAATTACAATTAGAGTAGAAAATGATGGTTTTCTATAGCCATTGGGTTGGTTCCTGGGAGCCATTTAAAAACCACAAAAAAACCTGGAAGCCATTAGAACACAGTTTGAAGCCATTAAAGGCCTGCAGAAATTGAATTCGCTGTTCACCTGGTGCTTAAAAGTCATTGGACATGAAGGAATCATTCTTATCTTGTGAATATCTGGGCTCTGTGGATTAATGTGACAAACTCTTTGTTACATCTTTACATTTCCAACCTTCCAGCCCCACTGTGGGATTCTCAAGTTCACAAGCTCCCTCCCCTCCTGCAAGAATCTTAGCTGTTTCTTCATTCCCTACAAGAGGCTCTTCGACTGGCCACACGCTCCGGCCAAACCCCATACCAAAGGCTCCTCCCTCCCTGGTGGAGTCTCTTTTTCAGGAGACGGCATGCCTCCTCCTATGATGCACAAAGATCACGGGCCAATCGGCTGATGGAGGCGACAGAATTGAAGGCATCACTGAACTGCAGCTGGAACAGAGTGGCTGTGTCCAAGCAAGTAAAGAAGGTGATCAAGGGCATCCCTGAGCATGTGAAGAGTGCCCTTGTTGCTGAAGCCTTTGCAAGGCAAATAGGGAGCCTAGACGTCAGTAGTTGGAGGTATACAAATTTGTTAAAAAATATATATCAAGCAAGCCCTCTTTGGTTTGGTTGGAGCTGACTTTCAAGCAGGCATGCTGAAGACTAGCGCCTTATTTGGATTTCCAATTTAGAATTCAATTATGCTTTCAGGAGCTGGCAGAAGGGCGTGTTTCCTGGCTACGGAATAACTATGGAATTAATTGTCACAAAATAATTTTGAGCGTTCTTTTCCCCCCTGCAAGAAAGCAAAGAGGTCCAGTCCTGGAGTGGGAAATGGGGTGCTGCCTACACCTCATTTTTTTTGATACCACCTATGCCTTGATGCTACAACTCTGAGCATGTGCAGAGTATCCTTGTTGCTGGGGCTTTGAGCATGTTTAAAGCAACTTTTTCATACCTGAGAAAAAAACACATCGGGATTGATTGATTTTCTTAATGCACATGTGGGCACAAAACATTTGGTTCTTTTCAACCAAAACATTGTAATTGCAGGCTCAACAGTAAAGCAATGTAAATTCCACAGAATGCCAGTACGGTTTGATTTCTGAGTAAAACATGCTTGCTTACCATTCTACCATAGGGGGGTGGGTGTGTTTTAAAATCAAAATGTAGCTGCAGTACAATTGTGAGGCTTATCCTCTTTAGTAAATTCCTTTATCCTGAAATAGGAATTTCAGTGTAATTATTCTCCAAAATACATAAAAATCATAGGTACCCATGTTGGGCCATTGGGGGTGGAGGGGGGATCCAAACATCAAAGTAGGGTGATATCCTTATTAAGACCAACTAATATAATGTGAAGTAGTGAGCAAGCTTTTGTGTTTTCTAGATCTTGTCTTCAGACTGGATGTTAAGCAAAACAAAGAGAGAGCTAATCAAATTTGGGTATGATGGGAAAGCCGCAAGTTCTGCAGTTTATAAGTCTTAGGATGGCATGCAGGAAGTTATATTGATCCTTTACTGATGGAGCTACACTGGCTGCCAATAGGTTTTCGGACAAAATACAAAGTGCTAGTTAGCCCTAAACAGCTTAGGCCCTGGGTATCTAAGAGAGCGACTTCTTCATTACGAGTCCCACTGTCCATTGAGGTCATCTGAGGAGGTCCGTCTCCGGTTACCGCCAGCTCATTTGGTAGCTACACAGAGATGGGCCTTCTCGGTCGCTGCCCCGAGATTGTGGAATGCGCTCCCTGCTGAGATACGATCCTGCCCATCTCTGGCAATTTTCAAAAAAACACCTTAAAACCCATCTTTTCGCCCAAGCTTTCTCAGCTTCCTAAAGTTTTTGGGTTTTAATCTCTGGTTTATTTTTAAATTGTTCAATTGGTTTTTTTAGGTTTTTTGTATATGTTTTCAACTGGTTTTATGCCATTGTTAACAGCCCAGAGATGAAAGTTTGGGGCGGTTTACAAATTTGATATAAAATAAAATAAAATAAATAAAATACAGACTTAATTTGATTACCTTTTGTGGGTGCAAGACAGAATTGATTCAACACTGACTGCTACTGGATTTGTCCTAGTGGATGTGACACCAACACAGAACAATAGTCGTTCAGTTAAATGGTGCAGTGGGGAAATAACTTGCCTAGGGAGCAAGAGGTTGCCAGTTCGAATCCCCACTAGTATGCTTCCCCCAGACTATGGGAAACACCTATATCGGGCAGCAGCAATATGAGAAGATGCTGAAAGGCTTCATCTCATACTTTGCAGGAGATGGCAATGGTAAACCCCTCCTGTATTCTACCCAAGAAAACCACATAGTGCTGTGGTCGCTAGGAGTTGACACCGTCTCAATGGCACAACTTTACTTTACTTTAAATATCAGTAGCCCTTAGGGCAAACTCAAATCCATCTTATACTTAGCAGAGGGTAACCAATTTATGTATAGAACCTCCTGCCCTCCATCTTTTTTTACAGACTGCAGACTGTGGGGCCTCTTCTTTGGTTTGCTTAACATACAGCCTGAAAAATAATTCTAGATCACTCAAAAGCTTGCTCGTTCTGTGACAGTTGGTCTTAATAAAAGTATTCCCCTGCTTTTATTAGTGGAATTACTAAGCTGCTTGAGTGGCCACATGGGGGCAGCCTTAGGGCATTTTCTAGTCTATGTTTGTAAAATTAGACTCAGTTGTACGTTTTCCAGTGTTATGTGTTGCTTTAGGGAAATGGTTTTCAAACTCCCTACCATCAGGGAAGCCTCTCCACATCTCGTCTGCTGAGATACTTCTCCATGTCTGCCCGCAGACTTCCGAAGATTCCGAGCCCATACAGCACCCTTGCCAGGCTTCACGGTCACCCTCTTTGAACTGAGAGTGCATCCTAAAACATTCCATACGTTGCTGGGAAAGATCAGTAGCGATGGGAAAGCGGTCTTTCCAGGAAGCTTGTCTGCCATGACTTGTCTTCTCTTTGAGAAACCTCTGATAAGTTTCCTAGGGTTTCCTAAGGCACTGTCTGAAAATCACAGCTCTAGTGGGCGTACTTAGTCTTTCTGCTCTGTATTCATGTAGCCTCTCTATCTAATGACAGTATAGAAAACAGTAAAGCAGTTCACCTGAGCAGAACTTAGGCAGGAGGGCTTCTCCTCCTGCTTCTTTCAGCATCTGGTTCAGACTGAGCCCTCCAGCCCAACTGCCATTTTAGGACTATCCCTGGCGGGGCCTCCACCCTTGTTTTCATCTCACACAAAAGCAGAAAACAGGAGCATATGCCCAAACTTGGGTAGGACACTTCTCCTCCTACCCACGTTCTGCTCATGGAACTGAACCATGGAAGAGTGCCAGTGAATCAGAGAGGGCGGCAAAGAGAGAAAAGCGGTGAGGAGGCTTAAAAGGGCAAGATGTTAGTTATAATATATCCTTCCTTGGGTTGTTAGTGCATTCACATTGGTTGGCCTCTTCACCAATAGACTGGCGAGGAAAAGAAAGAAAGAAACGAGCAGCAAAGGACTGCAACTTGGGTGTCTGAGATACTGATGGATAGTATAATCCAAGGAGACTCCTGATGGAGAGGACAGCTGGTCTTGTGCTGGCAAGCATGACTTGTCCCCTTAGCTAAGCAGGGTCCGCCCTGGTTGCATATGAAAAGGAGACTAGAAGTGTGAGCACTGCAAGATATTCCCCTCAGGGGATGAAGCCGCTCTGGGAAGAGCAGATGGTTTCAAGTTCCCTCCCTGGCTTCTGCAAGATAGGGCTGAGAGAGATTCCTGCCTGCAACCTTGGAGAAGCTGCTGCCAGTCTGTGAAGACAATACTGAGCTAGATAGACCAATGGTCTGACTCAGTATATGGCAGTTTCCTATGTTCCTATGATGTTGGGGTCTGGACTCTGCCTTTCTCCTCCTCTACATGATGTGAAGACTTTCTCTGTTCTGTGATGACGCAGTCTGAAAACATGTGGTGAGGCCGGGCAGATATACTGAAAATCATTCCCTGAGGCTTGAATCGAATCAATCAAGGGGGCTTCTCCTTCCCTGTAGGGCAAGGCTATTTGTGCAAAGCACAGATTCCATTGCTAGCTGGACTGAGTCACTCTGAGTGGATTTTGCCCCACAAATGTCAAAGGAAAAGCTATGCAGATGTGCTGCATTTTGTTAATATAGCTGAGCTCAGCTAATTACTATGGGCCACTTCTCCACTAAATTGTCAATTGGTTATTCATAACAAGTTGGGAAATGTACTGTATCTTTTCTACTCCTAGAAGGAATGTTTCAAACTGTTGTCTGTCTAGGCAAGGAAATTCCTCCCTGCGTGGTTCATTTCTTTGAAATAGAGTCTGCTGAGGGGGGTGGGCTGATGCCTCTCTGTAAGGGAAAGAGGTGGGGGATGTCCTATTCAGTCAGATTGCTAGTTTGACCTGAGGTACACTGCCCATCACTTGCACATGCAAGCAACCACTTATGTAAGAACATAAGAACAGCCCTGCTGGATCAGGCACAAGGCCCATCTAGTCCAGCATCCTGTTTCACACAGTGGCCCACCAGATGCCGCTGGAAGCCCACAGGCAGGAGTTGAGGGCATGCCTTCTCTCCTGCTGTTGCTCCCCTGCAACTGGTATTGAGAAGCATTGTCCCTCTGAGGCTGGAGGTGGCCCACAGCCACTAGACTAGTAGCCATTGATAGACGTGTCCACCATGAATCTATCTAAGCCCCTTCTAAAGCCATCCAAGTTGGTGGACATCACCACATACCATGGCAAAGAATTCCATAGATTAATTATGTGCTGTGTGAAAAAGTACTTCCTATTGCTGGGCCTAAATTTTCATGGGGTGACATTAAATAGAGGGGTGCTTTGCAGAGCTACCCTGAAGCAGAGCAGTCCTGGCTACACAGCCTCAATGCTGGATGGGGGAGAGAGAGGATGGGAGGGAGAAAGCGAGCAGGTGCTGGCACAGCAGCAGAGGCGGTGAAAAGGAGAGGCTGGTGGTCAAAGCTGCTACCAGATGCATGCTGCCTTAAGCAGCAAAAGGCAACAATCTGGCGATGGCCACTCATACAGAAGCTTTTCCCATCACTTTATTTCCACACCAGGAGAACTGGCCAGGAGAACAGGAAGAGAGCTGGTCTTGTGGTAGCAAGCATGACGTTGTTGTTGTTGTTGTTGTTACATTTATATCCCGCTCTTCCTCCAAGGAGCCCAGAGCGGTGTACTACATACTTGAGTATCTCTTTCACAACAACCCTGTGAAGTAGGTTAGGCTGAGAGAGAAGTGACTGGCCCAGAGTCACCCAGCTAGTTTCATGGCTGAATGGGGATTTGAACTTGGGTCTCCCCAGTCCTAGTCCAGCACTCTAACCACTACACCACGCTGGCAATCATCCCTTAAGCTAAGCAGGGTCCACCCTGGTTGCATATGAAAGGGAGACTAGAAGTGTTTGCACTGTAAGATATTCCCCTTAGGGGATGGAGCCGCTCTGAGAAGAGCACCTAGGTTCCAGGTTCCTTCCCTGGCATCTCCAAGATAGGGCTGAGAGAGATTCCTGCCTGCAACCTTGGAGAAGCTGCTGCCAGTCTGTGAAGACAATACTGAGCGAGATGGACCAATGGTCTGACTCAGTATACGGCAGCTTCCTATGTTCCTAAGGCCTTTGGATGCTCTCCAGCAAAGGCCTTTAACATATTCCCACCCCAAATATTTCTGCCAAATATGGCAGCTTCCTGTGTTCCTATGTTCTGCCTGTAGGTGTGCATGGAATCAATTGAACCTGATGCATGCAACCCTCTTCTCACAAACGGCTCAGGGCTGGGAGTTCCTGCACAAATGAGCATAAAGCAACTTGCTGCCCCTGGAGGAACACTGCGGCCATCTGGGACAGTTCTGAATAAATACCCAATAGGAGCTCCAGCAGCCACCTAATGGCACAGCAGGGAAATGACTTGACTTGCAAGCCAGAGGTTGCCAGTTCAAATCCCTGTTGGTATGTTCCCCAGACTATGGGAAACACCTATATTGGGCAGCAGCGATATAGGAAGATGCTGAAAGGCATCATCTCATACTGTGCAGGAGGAGGCAATGGTCAACCCCTCCTGTATTCTACTAAAGACAACCCCAGGGCTTTATGGTCGCCAGGAGTCGAAACCGACGGCACACTTTACTTTAGGAGCTCTGGCACATGAAGAGAGTTTAACTGTAGTAATTCATGATGTAAACATGTCTTCTCTCTATGTGTAAATGGAATTAACCAGGAATGGTGCCTTTCACACAGCAAAGAATCAATGAGGTCATTCACACAATCGAAAACTGTGTTCTACCTGGGTTTGGGAACTGTGTGTACTCCCAATTTTTGATTGTGTGGAAGCAAGGTTAGAGGAAACCCTGGGTAGAAGTGATTGTGTGGAAGCAAGGTAGGAGAAAAAGCTACCCAGGTTTTCCTCTAACCTTGCTTCCACACAATCAAAAATTGGGAGTACACACAGTTCCCAAACCCAGGTAGAACACAGTTTTCGATTGTGTGAATGACCTCAATGTATAGCCGTTTTAAACCTGTAGCAGATTCAGCTCCTTTGCTTGGATAAATAATGCCTCCCTAGTTCTTGCTAAAAAGTCAGACTTCAAGGGCAACAGTATGTGTTATATTAACCCCACCATGAGTGCTGATTTCTGGGCGTGCATCATTAACAAGTACATTCATTAACTTCATTAGCACTCTTCTCCCCACCACCACCACCAAATGATAGCCATGGGGAGCATGATATGAATGCGGGGTGTGTGTGTGTGTAACTGTTTGCCCAGTCACAGTCCCAAGCCAGATACCCTCACTGCTGTTACTTTTGAAAGAAAGGTTAAGCCTGTCAGCACTAGAGGAGGGCTTAACATAACATGGAGGTTGGTCCTAAGGCCAGAAATAGACTGTCATTTTTAAGAGAGTTGAGAGAAAGTGGTCTGAGAAAGGTTTCACTTCCTATTGTGTGCATACACATTTATTTTGCCCCAGGGCTGTATGGTAGAAGACATTTTGCAGGTCTTGAGGCAATTAAAAAAGCTGCCAAACCTATTTATCAGCGATGAAAGTGGGATGAATGTACATCCCATAAGCACCAACCCCTCTTACAAACCAGATATCTCGCAGAATTTTGTTAAATGTTATCTCCAGTCAGTGTGCATTCACACTTACAGTCCCCATTTCAAATGACACCTCAGCCAGTTAACTCACTGGATGACCTGCTTAAGCAAGTCGCTCTCTCTCAGCCTCAGCCTCCATGAGGCTGTAACCCAGAAATGTGGTTACCAATTGTTGGGTTTTATTTTTTCTCGCCTCCCTCTTGTGCCTTTAACAGCAGCCTTACATGGAGGAACTGAATCAGATAAACTTTTATTATGTTTGTTTACACAGTCAGACAGGCGTTATTGACTAGTTTGTTTTATCCAGACATCGAGTCCTTCCCAAGGACCTGGGATGGCTGAACTTTATTATCAATGCTGTTGCTGTTATTATTATAGATATCGTCGCAGAATATAGGCTGTTCCCAGTAAAGTTGATTTTTGTAATTGGCTGATGGTGATTTCTGTGGCCCCTATGGTGTTGAGGTGCTCTTCAAGGTCATTTGGAACTGCACCCAGGGCGCTAATGACCACTGGGATTATTTTGGTCTTTTTCTGCCACAGCCTTTCAGTTTCAGTCTGTAGATCTTTGTATTTTGTGATTTTTTCTATTTCTTTTTCTTCTGTTCTGCTATCCCCTGGTATTGCTATGTCGATTATTTTAACTTGTTTTCCTTTCTTCTTGACTACAGTTATATCAGGTGTATTGTGTGGCAGATGTTTGTCTGTTTGTAGTCGGAAGTCCCATAATATTTTTACATCTTCATTTTCTACCACTTTTTCAATTTTATGGTCCCACCAATCTTTGGCTACAGGTAGCTTGTATTTTTTGCAGATGTTCCAGTGTATCATCCCTGCTACCTTGTCATGCCTTTGTTTGTAGTCAGTCTGTGCGATCTTTTTACAACAGCTGATTAGCTGGTCCACTGTTTCATCTGCATTGTTGTTGTTGTTGTTGTTGTTGTTGTTATTGTTGATTTCCCTTTGCCATCCTCTCTCTCCATCCTTGGAAAAAGTTCAGCTGCTACATTTCTGCATTCCAGGCTATCATTAAAGGCAAAGAAGTAGAGCCAGTCAGAAAGGCAGCAACCTTCTATCAACATAATAATAGAGTAGAATTATGGAGATAAAATAATATATGTGGAGCTATTTGAAAGATCATGAGCATCTATAAATGCTGTATTATAGTTGTTAACCAACCAACATCCTGACTAAGGCAGCATGGGCATTATGTGAGATACATGCTTGCAGTGGATGGGTGGACTAACACACTATCTGCATGTGAGGGTGGGACAAATTTCAATGACCCCCCTCCCCAGAAGTGCTACATGCCACCTGAAAATATAGCCCTCAGGGACATATTTCTGGGTGGCACAGGGCACTTCTGGGGGAAGGAGATCGACAAGATTCGCCTTCCTATAATACAAATGCTGGTGCTGCTTTAATCTGAAACTCTTCAGCAGTATTGGTACTTCTTCCTGTAGTGCAAGTGCTGCATTAGGCAGGATATTGGTCATTGTTTACTATTTATTCATTATTATATACAAGAGGGCAATTATTAGACCTCTTTTAAAGAGGCCTACATCAGATCCATCAGTTAGGCAATTATAGGCCTGTCTCCAACCTCCCATGGCTGGCCAAGGTGACTGAGAAGGTGGTGGCCTCTCTCAGCTCCAGGCAGTCTTGGATGAAGCAGATTATCTAATGCCATTTCAAACTGGCCTGTGGGCAGATTATGGGGGTCATAAGCCATCACTTATGAGGTGGAGACTGCCTTGGTCAGCCTAATGGATGATTTCCAACTGGGAATTGATAGGGAGAGTGACTCTGTTGACCCTTTCGGATCTCTCGGCAGCTTTCAGTACCATCTACCATGATATCTTTCTGGACCATCTGAAGGGATTGAGTATAGGAGACATTGTTTTATAGTGGTTCCACTCATAACCCTTGGGTAGATTTCAGATAGTGTCACTTGGAAGCTGTTGCTGTGCAAAGTGAGAGCTTTTACATGGTGTCCCTCAGGGCTCCATGTTGTCTCCAATGCTTTTTAATATTGACATGAAATTGCTAGGGGAGATCATCAGGGGATTGGTGCAGGGTGCTATCAGTATGCTCATGACATCTACATCTATTTATCCAGGTCAGCTTCATCAGGAAATAGCATAACTTCCCTAAATGCCTGCCTGGGGATAGTAATGGGCTGGATGAGGGATAACAAACTGAGGCTGAATCCAAACAGGGTGGAAGTGCTCATTGTAGGGAGCCACAGTTCAGGAGATGGGATAGATCTGCTGGTTCCACATGGGGTTACACTGCCCCAAAAGGAACAAGTATGCAGCTTGGGAGTACTTCTGGATCCCTCTCTCTGATACCTAAGGTGGAGGCTGTACTTTTTATCAGCTTTGGCTGATATGCCAACTGTACCCTTTCCTAGAAAAAAGTGACCTTAAAGCAGTGGTGCACATGCTGGTGACCTCCAGGCTTGACTACTGCAATGTGCTCTATGTGGGGCTGCCTTTGTAGTGCATTGTCCAGAAACTGCAATTGGTGCAGAATGCTGCTGCCAGGTTGGCCTCTGGGATATCCTGAAGAGACCATATTACTTCTGTTCTGAAAGAACTACACTGGCTGCCAATAGTTTTTCAGGCAAAATGCAAAGTGCTGGTAATAAAATCCAGTTGATAAGCTAACATTAATGGATGGAGAAGACCCAAGAACACCTGTTTTCAAGTAGTTTTTGGTTGTCTGTGATCAGGAGATCACTGTCACTATGCTTGCCAGTAACAGTAAAATACACATTTTAAAAAATAAAAATCCCTTACCAGTTGCAGATGCAAAAAGGAGGTTACGAATGATATATGTTGGTTGGGATCCAGGACTGCACGCAGCTTAGCCATGCCAAGAGTCTGAGGGTTTCACTTTGAATCTGCTTTTTGCTATTTATAGAAAATTACAAGTGAGGGACAATTTGAATTGCCCTTGTGAGAAACATTCCAGGACTGGTCAAATGCAGCCCAGGGAAATGTAGTCTGGGAATTTCCCAAGAGGTCAGCATCTCACTCCACTCAAGAACAAAAAAAGAATTTGATGCCTCCCTCTTTTAAACAAAGTAACCTCACTCCAATCAGTGTTAGTTACACAGGAGGAGGAGGAGAATGAAATGACAGAAGTCAAGACTTTGAATTTCAGAATGAAAATGCGCACAAGTTGCTTTTCTCTTCCTGCCTAGCAGTGTTGGAGTTGGAATTCAGCTTCTTGAGTGAAGGGAAGCATTTTTAAATGTCAAGTAACATCCCTAGCATGAAAGGTAAATATAACAAGCCATCAGCTCTGAGACAATTGCGGCCCTGAACAGGGAAGAGAAAATGGGAGATGAAGCTGGATTCCTTCCATAAAAGAAACCAGCACTCATGATGGCTTGTTAAGCCAAGAGACTATCTAAATATGACAGCAGGGCCAGCAGGCTCCTGGAGCATACTGACCATCTGACACTCAATATTTGATAACAGTAAGATTTGAATTTTTGCCAGATTTGAAATTTTGGTTAAGCTTAATCTCAGCTCTAATGCAAACCAATGCAACATCCTTGCCAGATCCCCTTCAAAACAACCCATTCCTTACGCTTAACTATGTTGCAGTTGTAGAATCAAGGATCCCCATGCTGCACAGCTGCAAGCGTATCCCTCTCTTCCTGGTTCCAGCGCTGGGTGTTGGTCCTGCCTCCTGCTCCAGGGGAAAACTCAAGGGCAGAAGCACAGGAAGCTGGGTTGAAACTGGTGCTGGTCAGGCTGCCCATCTAGCCCTAGTGCAGCGGCTCTGCAAGGTCTGGTCTCTTTCCCAGTCGTGCTGCTGCCTGAGACCCTAGAGAAGCTGCTGGGGCAGACCGTGGGGCCTTGTGCATGCAAAGCATATGCTGGCCTCTACCACAAGGCAGTGTGTGGGGGCAGAAAGTCCCGCCGCCACATTCCATAGTGCCGCCTTTCCCAAACACTCCTTTCCTGAATTAAAACTGAAACCACGCATGATTCTTACACCTGAAAGTGATTTACTTTTACCACATATAAACAGAGGCGCTCTCACCCCTGGATTTCCAGGCCGAAGTCCAGGGCCTCCACAGCCCCTGGGGCCCCCCAAATCCTCTTTAGTCTGTCCCAGGTGGTGCGGTCACCTGGCCAAGCATGGTGATGCTTAATTTATGGGGGGGGGCTCCAAAGGCCTTTAGTTCCAGGCTCCACAATTGCCTAGGCCCACCTCTGCATATAAGCATAAGGATGACCCGCCTCAGAGGAACCTATCCCAGTCGTCCTTTTGGTGTTCTCACTCTCTCCCTTCCCCCAGCCAGGCCCAGCTTTGTGGGGAGTCTTCTCTGGCTTCTTACAACAAGAGCGGTATTCTCTACCAAGCAACTGCAAAAGGGTGTGATTCTTAGCAGGGGCTGCTCCTTGGTAGGTGTTTACACAGGGTGGAGCACAATGGGGCCTGTGGGTATTACAGTAGGGTAAATATTGAACTGGCAATTTGAGACATTCCTTAAGTGTAGGCATGGTGAGAGCTCAGGCAATCCCTTCCTTTCGTTGAGGCCGCCTGTCAGGATCCCTGCTGCATTTAAACACAATGGCCCTGCTTTGGCTGGGACTTGCTTTTTATACACCGTCTCGGTTTTTCATTTAGCTGCTTTTGCCCTCTGATCCTTTTCTCCACCCTCAGCCCAGCCCTCTCAGCACATATAGCCATCACTCACTGTCACTAGCCCGGAAAGTATGGAATAAGCATAAAAACATTTTCCTATGTGGCTTCTAGGAGACATTTCACACCGGCCAGTCTAAGGCCATTTCCCTTTGCCCCCAAGGTTTATAGCACCCACCTCCAACCTTCAGAAGAACACAGTTTCCCAGAACAGAATGCCAAGAAAGTAATTTCTAAATGGTCCTACAAGCATGCTTACGTAGCAAGACACAATTTGTTTCATATTGGTTAAGAAAATTGTAGTCCAGTCCAAAGCATGTTTCCTCAGAAATAAAAGTCCCTCTGGGTTCAATGGGACTCCCAGACAAGTGCAGACAGCAGGACCGAAGGCCTTGCTGTCTCCCCAGGCTCTTCATGAATATTCGTCCAGGGGGAGAACTGGTGCAGTGCCTTGGCTCAGAGTGTGCACTGTGGGTCTGGACAGGAGTCCCCAGTTCAAATCCCTCCTAAGCCCCAAACCCACTAGACAGCAGGCCTGCTGCTGCTACCTCTCAACCTCTGCGCCACCATCAGCATTAAAGAAAAAGTAAAGTGTGCCTTTGAGTCAGTGTCAACTCCTGGCGACCACAGAGTTTCATGTGTTGTTTTCTTTGGTAGCATACAGGAAGGGTTTACCATGGACATCTCCCGCACAGTATGAGATTATGGGGCTATTCCCACGACCAGCAAAAATCGGGCTAGGAGAGCCTAGCCTGCTTTTTACTGGTTGTGTAAACCACCGGGCTCACAGGCGAACCCGGTGGTGTACAAGCAGGCAACCCACTTAATTGCCCCTGCCCTTAGCTGAGGCTAGCAGAGCGAGCGCTCCGCTAACCCAGGCTTTCCGATCGTGAGTTGCCCCGGCGCAGCTCCATGCCGCGGCAACTCACAAGTAGACCCCTGACCGGGAGGCTAAAGAGCAGCCTCCCGGCTTGGGGGTCTCTCCAGTATGCCCTGCACGCTCGGACAGGGCATGCTGGAGCTTCTGGGGGCCACCAGCCCCCGATCCTCCCAGCCCTTGCCGGCTCCATAATGAAGCCGGCAGTCGTACGGGTGGCTGGTTTGGCCACCCAGAGCAGACTGCCTGCTTGTGTGCGGGGAGAGCAGGCTAAGCCCGCTGTCCCGCTAACCCTCCCCAGGCTCTTCTCACCGACCATGAGAAGAGCCCCTATGTCTTTCAGCATCTTCCTATATCGTTGCTGCATGATACAGGTGCTTCCCATATTCTTGGAAACATACCATCGGGGATTCGAACTGGCAACCTCTGGCTTGCTAATCAATAATAGTGACCTATTTTACAAAGTTTTTGTGAGGATTGTTGAGATAACAGAAGGGAAGTATTCTGAAGATGCTAAGAAGTACTGCATAAATGTTCAGTTTTTAAATACCACACACTGACTGTGGATATTTTCAGATAGTCTGATTGTTAGTTCGAAAACAAAGAAGAGCCGTTTGGGGCTACAATGTGTGTTATAATCATACCCTAACATCTTTCAGGATCTTGGAAGCCCATCTACACATACAAATACACATACACTCTGACATTTCACAAAGGAAAATAGGGGCATGCCTGTGAATGTGCAGAGGGCGTGACCAAACAACCTGGGAGGTGTGGTGCACAATTCTGACAGACTCCAAGCTTGTCACAAATGGAAAGGAGGCAATAAAGGGCATACAAAGCTCATAATTTCAGACTAGTCAAGCAGATGCGCCAGGTCCATGCCTTCCAACATTGTGTAGATGAAAACAGGTGGAAACACTTGTAACAACCACTTAAGGATTACTGCCCAAGCTCCACACCCACGATCACAGATTGCTGAAGACTTGATTCCACGTACTATACGCTGTGCACTGCATAATGCCTTGTGCACTCCCTGACATGCATAAGGCATAAGGGAGGCAGTGCATCTGCATTCCCACTTGGATATTTAATTCCTAGGAATTCTAGGGAGGGAACTGAATCCTGAAGAATGACAACTCTTGCAACTCACGTGGGGGGTAGAACTAAACAAGGCATCCACAAGAGGCAAAAATAGGGGCAACTGGGATAAAGCTACATCTTTGTACCATTTCAGAATTGTGGGGCCATTCAAATGACCTACAAGGCAGTCAGCGGAGAGGCTTCCCAAACCTTGCCTTTCCCCCAGATGACAATTGTTTACCTGCTGGGAGCGCAGAGTGTATTGTGCTCTCACACAGTCATTGCTGCTTTGTGCATCGCAGAGCAGCACAGATTTCTCTGAGGCCAAGACTCGTCGTCCCGGCCTCTGAGAATCCCACAGTGCACTGAGCGCAGTGCACTGGGGGATTCCCCAAGGAGATGGGCACTAACTGCCTGTCTCTGAGCAAGCGCTGACACACGACCCTGGGACTGGGAATCCACGGGGATCCCATCGCTTCTCACAAGCAGCCAAGCCCAGGCTGCTTCTGGAACAGCCTCTGTATGTTTGATGATTTCCCTCACATCAAAATCTCCCTGCTCCCTATGAAACCAGCATGCAAGGAGAAGGATTCCAGCCAGAGGTGCTCTTACCCCTGGACTTCGGGGCCTAAGTCCAGGGCCCCCACTGCCCTTGGGGGTCCGCAAATCCTCTTTAGTCTGTCCTGGGTGGTTTGGTCGCCCAATGGAGCATAATTACGCTTAATTTATTATTATTATTATTACTACATTTATACCCCGCTCTTCCTCCAAGGAGCCCAGAGCAGTGTACTACATACTTAGGTTTCTCCTCACAACAACCCTGTGAAGTAGGTTAGGCTGAGAGAGAAGTGACTGGCCCAGAGTCACCCAGCAAGTCTCATGGCTGAATGGGGATTTGAACTCGGTTCTCCCCGGTCCTAGTCCAGCATTCTAGCCACTACACCATGCTGGCTTTACAGGGGAGGGGGCCCTCCAAAGGCCTTTAGGTCCAGGCTACAAAATCACCTAGGTGTACCTCTGATTCCAGCCTAGCCTTCCTTCTGATCATCCAGCTTTCAGTATGCAAGATGTCTTTTATTTTTATTTTTCACATCAGCAGAGTATCTGACCATGAGCTGGCAATGTATTTATATATCTTGAATTTGCCTGATAAACCTTTCTGCTATGCTCACATGTTGCCAAGTATTGTTTTTGGAGTGTTGTTTGTTTATACATCTCATTTCAATGGTTATTTATCACGCATTGTTTGAATCATTTTTGCACCATATCATTAACAGCTCGAAGGGTTCCTTAGAGCCATGTTTGGTGGGGTACACTTTTTAAAAACAAATACTAAAAACTAATAATAATAATCCTTGTGTTTCCTCACTTATTTTATCATTCATGTATTTATTTATTTAAAATATTATGATCCACTTTATAACACATAGTTTTCGGCATGGAGCACAACAAAACATTATAAGCATAAAAAGATACACGATGTGTAATAGTCCAGTGCAGTAGTAGAAAATAAGATACATGATCCAGAGTCTCTTAAAGATCAAATGTTTAACTGCTCATCTGAACAAACCACACATTGGATTTGGAAGAACCTCTCCTGTGGCAGTTTGTTGCACAAGTGTGGGACTACTAGCAAGAGAAATTATATTAATAGTCAAAGACAATCGTAGCTCTGGAGCTGTGGAACCCACTGAGAAACCTTGCAATGAATGGGGAGATATATCTGGGAGAAGATGATCCCTCAGGTATCACAGAGACTTTAAAGCTGTGAACCAGCATTCTAAATTTTGCCAGGAAACATACTGGCCACCAGTGGGCCACTTGCACTCTGAAGAGATAGTCCAAGGAACTCTATACCTGGGTCATTCCCAGATGGCGATTTTACTTTGGAAGGGCAGCTGTGCATTCACATATTGTCCAGATTTACGTCAAAGTCCCTGTAAGCTATCAGAGAGCACTCCATACACAATTCAGGTTTTTCATTGCACTTTGGAGCTTAGCCCAATTTATGTCTGGAGTAAAAAAAATCCACTTTTTGCATCAGTTTTTTGAGCGAATTTGAAATATCCAGTATGTCCCGTAACTCGCAGTACTTCACCCCTCTTAGTCCTGCAGTAAAACCTACTGTCTGGGAAAGACCCTGGTTATTTATCTGGATACATTGATAGATGCTAAGATGGGAGCAATGAGGATGACCCTTGCAATAATCCAAAGACTCCAAAAGAAACACCTTCCGCTGTTACCACTGGTAACCTAACTGGATTTTACTCTTGACAATATTTTCCCTAGTTGTCCAAGATATCTTTCTATGAAATAGCCCACTTGTACAATTCTGTAGAACTCATATGACGTTTTCATGGCTCCCAACAAATCCTACATTTAAAAACACGCCATTTTCTAATAGCCTGATGCACTCCAGGCCATGCTCCATATCGTTGCTTCTGTTACACATACCCAAATGACATGTCTACAGAGAATAGCCAATGCACATATGATTTAGCAATATCACATGGGTTTAATTCCTGCACTGACTATAGCAAAACTGTCTCTATATGGTATTTCTAAGTGGTTTATTCCTTTGCCTTGTGCAATCAACAGTTCTGGCAAAATGAGTGAGCTTTGAACCCAGTTTTGGGAGATGGTGGGAAAGTGCTCAGTATTAAAGTTTACAGAACAGCAATAAATGCAGAGTGGTTTATTGTTTATAGCCCACCTTTCCTCTAAGGATCTCAGGGTAATGCAGTATGTCTGGTTTTTTCTTCTTCTTCCACGTTCTCTTCACAACAACCTGTGAAGTTAATGAGGCTAAGAGACAGTGTGGTAACAGTGACTGGCCAAAGGTCATCCAGTGAGCTCCACAGCTGAGGGCTCTTTTCAGCCCTCAGTCTTGCATCCTGTCCATTTAAAAAAGAATGTTTTGGGGGGTGAGAGGGAGAGGGGGAGGTGGGATGGCCAAACTTCACATGAGGAAATTTGGCCATCTTCCTTTTACCTCGTGTCTAGGATTGCCAGCCCTCCAGAACTGGCCTGACATCTCCAGGAATCAGCATCCATCTCCAGAGAGTTATTTGCATGCAGGGTAAATGTTTCATGCTGCAGGGTAAATGTTGAGCAAAGCCACTTCGAATCACACTCGCGGTATTGAGGGTAGCAGCCCCTCCCCTCTGCACTCGGGTTTTGTTTTGATGCAAGTTCACATGGCATGCCTCCGTGTTTTCCTTCTAGCCAATGGTGGTGGTCGGGGGGGGGGGATTGCTTTCTAAAGAGCTATATATGCATTTCTGAAGAGAGTATCCTTCTTATCATGCTAATGATTCTATGCAGTGCCTCTCCCTATTTGCTCCAGTGTTTTCAGAAAAAGTAGCTTAAAACCTGCTTTTTTAATACCCAGAAATACATCGAGATGAGCTAGACTTCAAAAGACAAAGCCCGGTTTGTGTGTGGAGTGAGTCCAAGGATCTCGAAGGGATTTGGGGGTAAGTTTGGCACACACAGTCTCTTCAGAAGGAGATTCGGGGTAGTAGAAGCCCTGTTTGTAAAGCCTCCTGATGAGCCTTGACAATGGTGGCTCAAGGCAACTGTGCCCCTGAGGCAGGGTGCCAAGAGCTGCTCCCTTTGTCTGCAGCCTCCTCTCCATCTCCCCCTGTTTTAAAAAGAAAGAGGGGGACAGTAGGGTATCTTGCCATCTTGCTGGTGCTCCAATAATCTGCTCCCTCCCGCGACCATGGAATGTGCAAAACGCTTCAATATCAAAACATTTTGACTTTAAATGGGCCATTTCAAGTGTTTCGAGTTCAAAACGCCCTTTGAATAAAGGGTCTGTTTTGAGCTTGGAACAAAACAACCCTGTTTTGATCGAAACATTCTGATGTCTTGAGCACCATTTGGGAGGTCTGTTTTTCCCTTGCTGATTGGTTTTCTGGCACTGGCTTCCCAACTGGCTTGCAATCTCCTTGCTTCTTGGTTGAGTTATTTTTATCATACAGATCAAGTGTTGTTGTGGGCAACTGTGCACCCATTGGTTGGAGGGAGGGATACAGGAACACACAAGGAGGGAATTTCAAAATCTATTCAAAGGGACTGAGAGGCAGAGAGCGCCCTTATACTGTGCCTATCTTGAAGAAGAAGATACATCAGGAGAGAAGGCAGATAGGTTTATTTTTGTGGTTTCCTTTTCTCAGCACTGAGTATAATATGATGCTGTGCGATTGTTGCTATAACTATCTGGTTTTGCTGGATCTCAGATTGACAAAGGCAGAACGTGTGTGCCTTCCTTCCTTGAGTTGTGATTTGGTTTATTTGTGAGATAGTGTTGTGGTGAGAAATGGACAGTGGCAGTTCTGTGTGTGTGTGTGTAGGTGTAATATTGCTTGGTGATTACTGTGATGTGCTCCATGTCTGACCTTGAGAGTAACTTGTGCTTCACTAACTGAACTGCTCTGCTCTGCAGTCTTCATTGCAAGGTGTACTCACTCAAAAAATTTAACTGAAGTTGCTCTAGTTGAGCTTATTAGGGGTATGCACAAAGCTGGGTTTCCCCGTTTGGTTCAAATCCAAACCGGATTCAAACCAGACCAGCTCAGTTTGCCTCCCAGATGTTTGGTTCAAATTTGAACTGGTTCGGGCTATCTTGGAGCCCTACTGGCAAAGGGGAATCTGGTGAGCATTCCCCATTACCAATAATGGGGCAGTGGGAGCAGGGGGGCTTCTCTAACTGTTTAAGTTATTAAAGTACTCACAATGGTGCCAGTGGCAGGGTGGTGGCAGATCCCCCCAACCCCCACCGGCCTCTCTCCAAGTCTCCTGGGCTGGAGGCGGCCCAGGTCAGGCCCAGGCCAGGCTGTTTTGCCTATGCGCAGGTGTGGAGACCATTTTATTTCCCTAGCACATTTGCACAGGCCATTTGTGTGACCATGCATTTGTGAGTTTGTGCATGTGCACACACGTAGACAACAAAAATTACCTCCATGCATGTGCAGAAGCTCCAAAATGGGTCAGGGCCCAAACTGGTCTGCCACTGGCCCAGGAGGCTCAGGGGAGGCTGGCAGGAGCTGTTGCCCCCCCCCCCCCCGCAGCTACCGCTGGCACCATTGTGAATACTTTTAAACAGAGAAGCGCCCCCCCCCCCCGCTCCCACTGCCCCTTACCGTTAAAGGGGAATCATAACTGAATTTCCCTTGGCTGGTAGGGCTTTGAACTGGCCTGAGCTCGCCCAAACCAGTTCAGTTCAACCTTGGCCCAAACCTGACCCATTTCGGTTCGAGGTCAAGCCTTTGAACTGAACCGATTTGAGTGCGAAGCAGCTTAATTTCAAACTGGTTCACACATCCCTAGAGCATATGGCTACACTTGCTGCTAAGTAAGGGTGCAGCTGTGGCAATGCTAAGAAGTAACGTAAGGAGTCATAATTGTGTGTGAGAGAGCAACCTGCGCCAGTGATGTTACTGCAGCACAGGCACTGTGGCTGGCAGTGGATTCTGGGTCAGCGATTCATTATGGGCCATTTTTGGACTGTGTTTGAAATGTATGTTCTGTGTATGGAGGGACAGATTCCCTTTTATTGTGTGCTTTTGCAGTGTTTTTCAAGGCAGGGTTGCAAATTGCAATGCAAAACTTGTGTGCACTCTTTGAGTACAGCTTGTTCTGATCATAGGGAACAACGAGGAAACCCAGAACACCCCATTGTTCCCCATGGGTAGCTTCTAGGGGACACCAAAGTGGGCAGTGTGGCAGGGCATGATGGGTGCTACCTGCCACCCATCCTACATACCTGCCACAAAATAAATGGGCAAGCAGGCGATTTTTAACTAATGTTTAACCTTTCCCCCCAACCCCCATAGGATCCTATGGGGAAAGGTTATACATTTGTTAAAAATCACCCGCTTGCCCATTTCCTTTGTCGTTTGGGTGGTAGGTGGCACCCATCATGCCCTACCACTCTAAAACAAGCAAATCAGAAAGGAAAATCAACTCAGAGCCAAATTACATATAATGTGGGGCATCTGGGCATGGATCTCCTGCTGTATTTTTCCTCTCAAAGCAGCCAAAAAGAGCCTGAATTGGATTAGGATAGCAGGGGAGGGTGATCTAACTTTCCCCTTGCACTGATTCTTTGACCAAAATCCCACCTGCAGAGCTACTACTATTACCTGTGAATTGGAAAACACAGAGGCACAAGTTTTCCCCTCCACTTATTCAAATCTCACATTTCATATGAGGCAGCGAAGTCTGACACACACATCCATCAACCCATAGGTAAAGGTCTCCTCCCCCCCCCCCTTCCAAAATTCCTAGGCATTGCAGAGTTTTCCCTCAGGGACTTACTTGTAGGGCAATCAGACATAGGCAGCATTGCTTAGCAATATTTGCAAGTTTGAACCAATCAGTGACTTTGAAGCAGGCTTTCAAAGGGTGGGTGTCAATGCTGAAGGCAGATGAAATTAAGAAAGGGTATTACAACTATTCAGACAGTGATCTCCTTTAACTATCACAGCTACTGTATATTTGATCAGTCAGGGCTTGGGAAGGAAGTGTACTGGTAAGTGATAAGGGGTATGAAACAGAATGCTTGGGGCACTTCTTTCTATTTCCGGTAATGTAATTATATCAGCCTGCTCTCATGGAAATCTTGGGGATAGTTTTAATTTCTATATATGCATAAAATAAAATAAAAACCCAAAGGCTTTCCCATCACATATGTGTTCATCTTTCACCGTACTTTTTAAACGTAGTTGCAAAACTGCTCCAGATTTGGGGAGCAGAGGCAGCTGGGTTCATGATAACATGACCATTAGCCAATAGGTGGCCAGTGTTTCCCCTGTTCAACCATGCTGGGGAAAAACCATGCTGGGGAAAAAGCAAAATCAATATTACTGCTTCTGTGGCACTAGCCCTGATGCAGCAGCCGTGGTCTGTGGAACTGTTTCCATGCAATACATGGTGAAGAGTTGTAAGTGTATTAATGGAATTTTGTAGTCCATATTTTTAAAAATCATGTGTATTATAGCTGATCCACATAGTTAAGGTTAAGCCACCCAGACAGAGTTTGGAAGGGTCATGTCAGAAGCCAAGAGTCTATGAAGTGGCACGACATATCTTAGGTGACAAATAACATTCTGATTGCCCAAGCTGAGCTTTTGAGCAATAATGTGTGTACTGTTTCCTAACAGTTCAATAAGAATGTAATGCTATTATTAGATAGGACAGGACTGCATCTAGAAGCAGCAATTCAGTCCCCCTGGATTACATACCTCGTACAACTGAACTCTTTCCAGATGGAGTTCAAATCAGGTCTTGAGTCCGCTCTATCTCCAGGACACCCTTCAGAAGAGCCCCAGCTTCTCGGAAGATGATACTACAGAAGCCTTCACCTTTCAAACATAGGACAAAACTTGACATTGTAAGGCAAGGGTTTCCAGTCTTGGGTTGTTGGACTACAGTTCCCAACATCCCAGCCACAATGGTCTTTGGCCATTGGGAGTTGTAGTCTAACAACATCTAGGGACCCAAGGCTGGGAATCCCTGTGATCAGGGATGCATGGCTGACACCAGTGCCAGCAGCCCCATGCCTTCTTGCTGCAGCCCCCACCCTCAATATCTGTTAAAAGAAGACCCATGCAATGATGCCATTGCTTGCCCTCCCTGCCAGTGAGCAGCAACCGATGAAGTGAAGCTGGGGGTAGGGAAACTCTGAGCACAATGATATCATTTTGTGAAAAACACCCATTTCACATAGGAACCTAGGAAGCTGCCATATACTGAGTCAGACCATAGGTCTGTCTCACTCAATATTGTCTACACAGACTGGCGGCGGCTTCTCCAAGGTTGCGGGCAGGAATCTCTCTCAGCTCTATCTTGGAGATGCCAGGGAGGGAACTTGAAACCTTGATGCTCTTCCCAGAGCAGTGGCTCCATCCCCTGAGGGGAATATCTTACAGGGCTCACATTTCTAGTCTCCCTTCCATATGCAACCAGGGCAGACCCTGCTTAGCTAAGGGGACAAGTCATGCTTGCTACCACAAGACCAGCTCTCATATTTAATAATTTAAATATATAAATAGTTTTACATAAAATTATGTAAATTGTTTTATATAGGCAGCCTAGAGATTTATACATCAGGCAGTATATACATTTGAAAAATAAATAAATCATGCCACACAACTTCTTTTACTAGACCTAACTGGGGAGACATGGGGGAGGTCCACAGAAGCATGAGAGAAGGTTGTGATACTTACACAGCTTCTGCTGTTTTACTGGCCTGTTTCTCCAGCTGGAATGACCCTTACTGACATCAGCCAAAGGAGCAAAAAAACCCCCTCCCTATACAATTTAGTGCAATCTTGCATAACTGGAGTTACATTGTTATAAGAGAATTGTGCCAGAAACATCAGTGCTGTTGTGATTATTCCTTTAAAAAAAAAAAACTGGCAGTCTCTTTCAACCATCTGACTTTCGCTTCAAGCATAAGTAATTTGTAACAGCTGACTAAAAAAAAATTAAAGGGAAAGAAGATACTTCTTATCTGGGAGGAGTAACTGTCAGAGGCTCAGAGCTTCATTCCTCCCTAGGACTTGGCAGTGCCAAAGGGCACCACATGGCAAATGATAAGCAAATGATAAAAAAATAATAAGCAGGCTTGCAGAATTCCTGCTAACTAGATAAGCAATGCTGAGTCTATGCATCTGGGATCCAGCTGCATTCAAGCATAGTTTCTTCTGACTCAAAAATGAAATCAACTATAACTTTCCTGCACCAATGAAATCTCTCTCAGCTGACCTGGTTGACAAAGAAATTAACAGATGTAGGATCCCCCATTTCTCGGTGGGAGGGACATCTGTTAATCCTTTGTCAACCAGATCAGCGGAGAGAGATTTCATTCTTTCCTGTGGAATCAAAAAATAGTTTGCCAAGCTGGGACATCATGGTGTGGAAATCAAATACAGCAAGCACACAACTCTGCAATATAGTCAACACCTCTCCGCCCCCAGGGATTCTGTGCCTTCATAGGCAGAAATTTTGTGACTGCCCCCTCCTCTGCCCAGTATAGCTGGTATGCAGTGATGGGGAAAGGATCAGTGGTTGATTTATGTTGGTCATGCAGACATTAAAGACAAAGAAGCCAGGCAAGGATGGAAGGTGGCAACTCTATGTAGGCCTGTATATGTGGCCTGACTTTATCTGGTTTAAGAACTGGATGACAGATTATAGAACCTAAGAAGGTGAGGGCCCAGTGGGAACCATTTTGGATTTAATCCAAATTTAACCATTTGGATGGGTTTAAATGCTACCAAAGCAAGGCACTTGATGTGTTGCTTTGGGGAAGTGATGACCTCTGCCCCGTCTCTGGTAATTGAATAACACCAACCAGCTATACTGGGTTGTTTTGAGGATTACTGAAAGACCTGGCATGTAAAGAGGTGCTGCATGCAAGAGGGTGTGGTAGGTAAAAGAGCAAGATGGGAGGCAGGGAGTCCCCAGTTCAGATCTTGCATCTGCCATGAATTTCCCCATTCCCCAATTTCCCCAAATCCCCATTCAGCCACGATACTAGCTGGGTGACTCTGGGCCAGTCACGTCTCTCTCAGCCTAACCTACTTCACAGGGTTGTTGTGAGGAGAAACTCAAGTATGTAGTACACTGCTTTGGGCTCCTTGGAGGAAGAGCGGGATAGAAATGTAAAAAAAAATAAAAATATATATAAATGAATTTGTGAGGTAGTTGCAGGCAACTTAAGCCATTGTTCTCTCAGCTTCCAGCCCGAATCTGTAGTATGGGAATAATAATCATACCAGGCAACCTTACAGGATTGTTGTAAGGATTACAACAATCTGGCTGGCATTCAGACTAAATTACTCGTGAATAGGCTCACTGAAATCTATGGGAGAAGTTAGTCCCTACTGATTTCAATGGGATTACTCATGAGTAATTTAGTCTGGCTATCAGCCAGTGAAATAATAAGGTAAAGCTAAGGAGCCCCTGGTGGCACAGTGGTAAAGCTGCCGCCCTGTAACCAGAAGGTTACAAGTTCGATCCTGACCAGGGGCTCAAGGTTGACTCAGCCTTCCATTCCTCCGAGGTCGGTAAAATGAGTACCCAGAATGTTGGGGGCAATATGCTAAATCATTGTAAACCGCTTAGAGAGCTCCAGCTATAAAGCGGTATATAAATGTAAGTGCTATTGCTAAAGTGTGCCATCATCAAGTTGATTCCAACTCCTGGCACCCACAGAGCCCTGTGGTTTTCTTTTGGTAGAATACAGGAGGGGTTTACCATTGCATCCTCCTGCACAGTATGAGATGATGCTTTTCAGTATCTTCCTATATTGCTGCTGCCCAATATAGGGGTTTTCTGTAGTCTGGGAAACACACCAGTGGGGATTCGAACCGGCAAGCTTCTGCTTGTTAGTCAAGCATTTCCCCGCTGCGCCACTTAAGGTGACTTACTGAGATAATAATCACAATTATTATCATTGTCATTATTTGGTGTTGTAGTAATTATATTCTCTCTTAAAGACTGTCTACACCACTCTCAGTAACTGCTTTCTGTTACAGGACCAGAGCACACATTACACTACTAGCCACTGAGATGTAACTGAAAATAGTGCCTTTGCTGGCAATCATGGCTACAGCAGCGTACCAGGAGGCTCACTGCCTTAAAGTCTTGAGTCTCCACATACCCACATTTCATATTCCTGGCCACAACTAATGGAGTATCCACCACACACACTTTTTTAGCCTACTTTCATTAACCCCTGCTAACTTGGCAAAGAGGCACCTTTAACGTGGTGATTCTCTTTTATTTAGCAGGGGGAGAGTAACTGGCCCTATCCACCCCCAGCACAGTACCTCCAGTGACTGTTGCTGGTGTCTGTCTTACGTTTCTTTTTAGATTGTGAGCCCTTTGGGGACAGGGATCCATTTTGTTTATTTGTTATTTCTCTGTGTAAACTGCCCTGAACCATTTTTGGAAGGGCAGTATGGAAATCAAATGAATGAATGAATGAATGAATGAGGAAAGTAAGCTTATGAGATCACCCGGCATTCTGTGGGGTCATTCACAAGACTAGGGGTGTGCACGGTCCGGAATTCCCCCGGTCCGCCACGGGGGGGACTGTTATTTTAAGTGGGGGGGGTGGTAGTACTTACCCCCCCCGCCGCTCTTCCCCCTCCGGTGCTGGTCCTTTAAAAAATCTTCTTGGGGCAGCAGAGTTCCTCCCTGCCGCCCCTGCCCCCGTCGACTTCCTTTAAGCCTTGAACAGAGAAGAGCTAGCGGCGCGCATGCGCTCTTCACGGTGCACGCGCTTGTTTTTGTCGCTGGCGCGCGCACACCACATACATCATGTATGCGGCGCACGCGCACCAGCGACAAAGACGAACGTGCGCGCCGTGAAGAGCGCATGCGCGCCGCTAGCTCTTCTCTGTTCAAGGCTTAAAGGACAACAACGGGGGCAGGGGCAGCAGGGAGGAACTCTGCTGCCCCAAGAAGATTTTTAAAAGGACCAGCACCGGAGGGGGAAGAGCGGCGGGGGGTGGGGTAAGTACTACCACCACCACCCGCTTAAAACTACATGCCCCCGCCCTGCCGGACCATGCACACTCCTACACAAGACTAGGCAGGTGTCTTGTGGGGGGGGGAGCCGGGACATAGCAAGGTTGGAGTGGGCCCAGAGACAAGATTTTAAAATGGGCCCCCTCCCTCACTGAAGCTCAGCTCATGAAGTAAAGAAATATTAAATGAGGCTGAATAGTATATATATCTCCTATGTGCCACAATAGAACATCATCTTAAATTATTTTTTAAAAGGTTTTGTAAATTGTGGATGATGCAAGTCATTTGATGGTACTAGAGAAAGACAGGCTGTTCTGGTAGCTCCAGGTCTTAACACTCACATCAATTTCGGAGGAGGAATACAACTGAAGGAAGCCCGGGCGGGTGCGCGACTGTGGGAGTCAATCATGAGACTTGCCTCTGGGGGCCTCCCCAAGGCAGTGAGCCTCCAGACAACTGCCTCCCCTTGCCCTATTATAGTTATGCCCCTAAGGCTAGTTAAACTCAGCTTCTCCCAGCCAAGCACGGATCTATTACATAAGAACAGCCTTGCTGGTTCAGGCCCAAGGTCTATCTAGTCCAACATCCTGTTCCACACAGTAGCCCACCAAGTGCCTCTGAGAAGCCCACAGGCAAGGGCAGGACCTCTCTCCTGCTGTTGCCTCCCTGCAACTGGTATTCAGAGGCAACTTGCCTCTGAGGTTGGAGGTGGCCTATAGCCAGCAACATATAGCTGCAGTGAACACACAATCCCAGAGCTGGGTTTAAAAACAGGACTAGGTGGGATCAGGCCCAATCCCGACAGTTCTCATGCAGAGCCTACCCCAGGCTGTGTGTGTGTCCCGGTGTATGTCCCCTCTATCAACTTCACAATGCCTGGACCAATATGAACCAAATTTGGTACAGTTGTAGTGAGTGACACATAGGGACACTTCATCTTGTGATGATGTCATCCACCCTAATTCAAGATGGTGGATGTGTAAGCATTTAAGGTGCAAGTGGGCTAATTTGTGAATTGCCTAACCAATTTGGACCAAATTTAGTCCAGTTGTAAAGGTAAAAACTAAAGTGTGCCGTCGAGTTGGTGTCGACTCCTGGCAACCACAGAGCCCTGTGGTTGTCTTAGGTAGAATACAGGAGGGGTTTACCATTGCCATCTCCCACACAGTATGAGATGATGCCTTTCAACATCTTCCTATATCGCTGCTGCCCTATATAGGTGTTTCCCAAGGTCTGGGAAACATACCAGTGGGGATTCGAACTGGCAACCTCTGTAGGGATGGTGAAAGGGAGGTAGATTACTTCTTATTGGGACTATTTGTTATTGTTTGCAACCCCTTCTCTTGGCCCCATGCAATCAGTGGAGTTAATGCATTTGCTGAGGAGAACACAGTTTGATGTTCTGAAGTGTTGGGATCAGGGTCTTCTTATATCTGGAAAAAACTGAGCTTGCTCAGCCTCAAATGGGGACCAAGGGGGCCACCTGCAGCTCTGGATATTGCAGACATCAGTGCCAAAATCCAATGATAATGTCTAGCAAACACACCCAGATGGTTCAGACAGTTGCAAGGCTGATTAGATGCTTTAGGGGAAAGTCTGTTTCCAGACAGTCTAGCCGGAGAAATGTTGTGATCCCTAACGTGGTTGATGATTTAGATCCTGAACCCACAACCAGGATTCACAAGTCAAGAATTTGTTTTTATATTTTAACTTAATATTTTAATTGAGTCATTTGTATAGTCTTGTTTTTAATGTTTGTGCAAACCGCCTTGGGATTATTTTAATGAAAGGTGGTATACAAATTTAACAATCAATCAATCAATAAAATAAAATAAAATAAAATAAATATGCAATTGAAATTATCTCATGCACCAGTGTAGTTGTCAAGGATCATCGCAATGCTGGAACACAAGGTGGCCTCCCTCACTAAATGCTATCACATAGAAGCCCTAGTCAGACATTGTATTGTGCCTGAGTCCAGATGTCTGTAGTAAACATGATTTTGTGTGAAGGTCTGTACCTCCATTCACTGCAGATCTGTACATGTGTTAAAACAGAATATATGAATAGAGCTTTGATAATTCCACTTCCCCCGCCCCTAAGGAAGGGGGACTTGGAAACTATGAGCAATAACTAGGAACTTTCCCCCCATTGTGGTAAGTGGCAAATATAAAACTATATCTGTACAGATATCTATAGCCTGCTACCAGAACCCCACAAGGGCTCATAAAGTGTCTTTAAATGCAATTAAAACAATATCTAAAATGCAAGTGAATTAAAACCATTTTTAAACTACAAGCCTGTTCACACAACCATCCACATTAGGTTTGCAGGCCTTCCATTCTGGTTTGCATAGTTACATGAACTTCTTCCCCTTCGTGGCCAATCAGAGGGCAGCTATTGATGTAATGAGGTCAGTCTACTGGCAGCACAAATCATGCTGGGAAGTCTTGCAAGGCCTTCAGAGACCACTCTATGCTTCCAGCTCCCGATTTCATCAGTGGACTCCTCAACTGGCTTACGCAACTGTTTCCTGGATTTGCTGACCCAAACAGAGGGTCCTATCGTCTGGTGGTACAAGGATAGGAGCTCTCTAACCCCCCACCTCTACCCCATCTCCATATGATTGTGTGAAAGGCCCTTATATGGGTCAAATGGTCAATACAACCAAAACCAGCTGCAAAAAATTAACCAAAGGCCAAGCAAAACAGAAAGGTCTCGGACTGGAACCAGCAGTCCTGGCCTATGCTGAGCTATTGCGGGTCTCCTATTTATCCTACAATCTTTGAGCTTACCATCCATGATTTGACATCATCAAGCTAGAGATTTCCCCACTCCAAGTAGCAGTCCACTAAATGACGCTGAAGCAGGGGTGGGGAAATAATTACATCACATCATTCACTGAATATTCCCAGACACTGGCGGGGAGGAGAAGAAAACCAAGGTGCTGTTTCTGCCAGTGGCCCGATGTCTTCCTTAACATCTAGTTCCAGAATTACCCAGCCTATGAAAGATGACAAGTGTCACCAGAAAGGTTCCTCTGGGCAAAGAGCTGTACAAGGAAGGTAGTCAGGGGTGTAACGATGGGGGGGGGGGCAGGCAGGGCACGTGCCCTGGGTGCCACTTGCTAGGGGGTGCCAAAAAGTACTCCCACCGATCCCCTGCCTTTTAAAAAATAAAATAAAATTGGGGGGATTTTTTTGGAGTGCATTAAGAGTTGCAAGCAGTCCACATTAAGAGCAGTCCCCCTCCCCCGGTCCCGGCGTGCCCCCCCGATTGCTCAACTCCGTCTCCGCCTCCGGCACTGGGCGCCGCGTTTGCCATTTGCGGTGCCTGCTTTTTTGCAGCTCTTCGTCTATCTCCTCTCTTCATCTGTCTCTCTCGTCACACTTGACTCGACACTCCTGACGCTCACTCCGTCCCCATCCCGCTGCCCCGCCCAGCCCCCAGTCGCACATGCATGGTGTCTGGCCTGGGAGAGCTCGCCGCCTGCACGTGCTGCTGTGCACTTCTTTTTGTCTTGCCGTGCGGCGCGTCGGGCGGGCTGTGTCTCAAGAGCGGACCGGGGAGGACGGAGGAAGGATTCGGCCAGCCAGACGAGGCGACGCGTAGTGGACAAGCAAGGATGGAGGGAGGAAACAATAGGTGTGTGTGTGTGATCTGATCTCTTTTGCGAGCCTTCGAAGTGACTCTAGCTGGTGTCAAGGGGCGCAGAGTGCACGTGAAGCGCCCCCTCTTTTTTGCACCCCCCTGTCTCATGACGCCCTGTTATGCAGTCTCATAACCTGACTGGAATTTTTCTCCCTCAGTCTCAAAGCCTCCCCCCCCCCGCCGCTCCCCTGGTGCTGAGCTGCGCGCGTGTCTCTCTCCCCACCTCCTTGTAGTTAGCTGGATATTTGCCTTGTTCAGTGCAGTGGTGTAGCCTGCCCTTTCTATCCTCGCTGGCTTTTAACTCTTGCGACAGGTTTCAACTCGAGCAGAGCCTGCTCCGCTCCCGACATTAGGTGATAAAAATAAACCCTTTCCTACTTCATGATGGTGCTTCTCCCCCACCCACCCCGGGGTGTGTGTGTGCGCGCGGTTCTTCTAGAGCTGTGCCTTGCTCTTGCATGAATCAGGGTGAAAATGGCTTGTGGTTGGGGACGAAGAGGAAAATGTTTTCTTGCGTCATCTTAGTGGTGGGTGCAGCTGCTGCTCTGTGGAGGTCTACGCCTGCTCAGGTCCAATGTAAGATTTAGATCGTGCAACACCCACGCAAAACACACACACACACACACACACACACTCCCAGGGAACCCAGGAGTCCTGCCGGGCCCTCCCAAGCCACTTCTGCTCTAGCTCCGCTATCCTCCCAGGGACCGCAGGAGCCCCGGACCTCTCTTGTGTCTCTCTCTTGTCCTGCTTTTCCTATAGACTGCACCAGCTTTTCCTGGCTTCTACAACGTTCGGCGGCTCTCTTCAAGTTGGAAAGAGAGAGAGTGAGAGAAAGAAAATGTTTGCTGTCTCTTTAAAATCTCTTGTGATTAATCCCTCCCCTTACTAGGTTGGACTGTACCAGAAATGCAAAGAGGGGAGGACTACTTTAAAAAATAAAATGTATAAGTTGAGAGAAAGAATTGAATGTTGCTGTGAAGAGTCACTTTATTTTAAGACAAGAATTCCACACATATGCATGCTGGCGTCAACACTGCTTCTTTTTCCTTTCCATTCCTCCCTCCTGCTCGGACATATCCGGAAGCAACTTTCCTCACCTCCACCCCCGCCTTTGGTGTCGGTTTAATCCCACCACAGAGCAGAACCACTCTTTAGGCTAGAGGGGCCAACTCCCTCCACCTATTATGCTAAAATGGGATATCGCAGCTCTTGGAGGACTGCTGCTAGAAAAGTCCCAGTCATCAAAGAGAAAGTGGGTTACACTTATAGCCTCCACCAGAAATTGGTTGTTGTTTTTTTAAACCCATTTTTAAAAATCTTTTAAAAAAAACTTTAAGCTTGTGGCCTCCTCTGTGGTGACCATTTGGGATCCGCCTCTTCTGTTAACCAGAGTGACTCTTCCAAGCCAATCAGAAACGACAGAGAGGAAATTCTATTTCCCACACTGTAAGGCTGTCAAATCTCTACCTTAAATGGGCTTCTGAACTTCTTGTTGCAGGACACAATAGTGGTGGTATTATTGTAATACCGTGATATCTTAGACTTTGTATTTTCCAGCTTGCTGTTTGTATATTTTAACTGGTATTTTTATTTGATAAGTTATTGTGGTTTTATCTGTATTTGTTTTGTGTTTGCTAGTCACTTTGAGAACATTTATTGAGAGAGATAACACCCATAAAGAATGAATGGATGAAGTTGGCACAGGGGTGAAAAGAACCATAGAGTTACAGTATGTAAAGGATCTTAATACCCAACATTCTTTAAAAGAGCTTTTGCTCTTTGGGACTAATAGTGCCTAATGATGTGATTCAATACAGCAGATGTTGCCAGACTACAGCTCCCATCACCCCCGGCCAAATAACATTTGGCCATTTTGATAGAGGGTAATGGGAGTTGTAGTCTGACATCTGGGGATCCAAGTTTGAAAACCCTGCAATAGAATTTGTCACAGCTGTATCCTGACTTTTCAGCAAGGGGCCTTATCCCAGTTTTTTTTTTAATTTTCAGAAGCCTGTGAAGTAGGTTAGCCTGGTAGAGACATTGACTAGCTCAAGGAGTTGACTAACCCACTTGCATGTAGGACAAGAAGTCTGAACCCAGGCCTGACTAAACTCCAGCACTCTGCCCAGTACCCTGCACTGGCTCTCAGTTTATTGTTATCACTTAGAAGTAATTATGATGCAATTACCTCTGTAATACCTGGAAACAATGCAACCATTATACACTAAAGAGACCCTTTCACATAGTGTGGCTTTTCTTGTCCAGTGCTGTGTGGTCCCGTCCCCTCCTTATCAGTCAACGTTCTGGCTCTGCCAGATTTAGAGTGTCCATCACTATGCTACAGTGTGGGGCACCCTATAGCCATGGGGCCCTGGGTCATTGTCCCAACCCACTTGTAGACTGCCCTGTGCCCACCCCCCACTATCTCTGTTAATAATTGCTCATATGTCTTGATGTGCAAAGCACTTGCAATTCCTGATCTGGCTTGTCATCCTTACACAGCAGCCCCTTTGGGTAGGCTAACCTGAAAGGCAGTGGTGATGCAGTGAGCACCATTCCACACCTTACAACATTTCTGTGCAGCAGGTATTTTTGTGAAGGAATACAAGTGTGTAATTTCGCAATCCTATGCACTTGCAAAGTCACCTAGTTGGAAACGGTGATTGAATAGATTTGGTTTCTGAAACATGTGTGTCAGTCAGATGTATGTTGGGGGGGGGGGGCGGGGGGGTGCAATTTCAGTGCTTGCCCTAGGCGCCGTTTTCCCTAGTTACGCCTCTGAAGGTAGTGCCACTGAGAAGGCTCTTGAGCCATCTGCCAAATTCATGTTAGATACAACTTATTTCGGTCTTTGACCAGCACAAAGTACAAGAGATTTAGACACAGTTTCCATCTGCCAAACTGAAAAGGTGGTAGCACTCAGAGTCCCCAAGGACGTTTGGGAGCAGGTCTTCCTCCAAGTACCCTGGCCCCAAACATGTTTCTGTCTACCATTAGCCATCACTTTCTCTGTTCCAGAAGAAAGGAGGACACACAACACAACACAACACAGCCTCCCCATCTCTTACAATTTTTAAAAGGGCAGTCAAGACACATTTGTTCATCCAGGCTTTTAATTAGATACTGTTTTAATTGTGTTTTAATTGTGTTTTAATAATTTTAACTTCTAATTTTAACTGCTGAAATGTTTTAATCTTTTATTGGCTGTTTTTATTGTTTTGTAAACCACCCAGAGAACTTGCATTTTGGGCAGTATATAAATGTATTAAATAATAAATAAAATAAATAAATAGGCTTAAACTGATGAATGCAGTGCCTGCTCAGTTACTTTTACCAAGATGTGTTGTGCTAAACCAAATCAAAAGCTTGCCAAAGCAGACAGGTTTTCAGTTGTTTGTGGATCACTGGCAGAGTGGGAGCTGATCTAGTTTCATCTAGCATGGAGTTCCACAGGTCAGGTCCCACAACAGGTAAAGCCCTCTCATTTGTCACTGCAAACTGAACCTCCGATGGTGCAAGATTAACCTCTGATGGTGCAAGATGACCTCACCTGATGATCTCAGGGATCGTTATTTGGCAGATGCATATGGGGAGATGAAGTCGCAAAATTGCTGTCGGGAGTGGGTGGAGGTATGCTGGTGAAGTCAAGTGTGCTGGCTAGTCAGCACTATTCACAGTTTGCTTCCCCCCATAGAAACACACTGAAAAAACTACAGAAGACGTTTCCTTCCCCTCAGAGCTTGCCTCAGAATAGAAGAGGGCACATTTGGGTAGAATGTAATATTTCAAGCGGCCCGCATTGCCCTGCAAATCTTATGTATGTTTGATCTTATAAACAATCTTATGTATGTTTTTATTTTAGGTTCTTATCAGCATTGGCTTTCCTACTGTGAGACAGGAAATAAGCACATGAGCACTGATCTGCCTGACAAGAGTGGCGAGTGAAGAAATTACTGTAAAGGTACCATGACATTGCTGATTTCAGGACAGATACAAGATTAGTATTCACTGGAGAAAATGGTTCGTATAGAACTCCTCAGCTTGCCTGGTTTTGTTAGTGTCTGAGACAGCGTCTCAGACATGTGGCAAAAAACAGTTTTCTAGGCTGCATGCCCTGACTGGTTGCCATTATGTTCTGTCAGCAGACAAGCTCGAGGAAATGAACTTTCATTTCATTCTCCAGCTTTCATTCCTGTGTTTGGTAAGCCACAATTGCTGCATTGTAATTTCATGTCATCTCTCTTTCTTTTAGGGCTGCAGATTTGTCACACAGGACGTGGCAACCAGAGCCAGCCCTACCACGAAGCAGAGCGACATGGGCCTCTCCAGGCATTGGATTCTGGGCCAGTTCTCAGGGATGGCATGGCAGTCCACCACCCCATCAATGCCCTGCAGAGGAAGGAAAGCAACCTTCCTTCGCCATGCTGGTGTTGGAAGTGAAGGACTATGCTCTGTCTCTTGTCTCAATGACATAGGAGGACAGACTAGTGAGTCAGAGGGCTAGAGGGTCAAGACATTGGTCATCCCTTCTCTACTGCTCTGACACTATCCCTTTGGAATGTAGATTGGTACTCTCAGAGACTGACTGACTGCCACTTCCTCTTCCCTTCTTCTTCCCTTCCTTCTACCTTGCAACATGCAAGCTCCTCTCCCTTGCACTATGTGTGCAGAGATGCAGAATCCATCTGCATCCAGCTAGAGAGATAGATTAGAGATTCTATCTTCTAACTTTCCTATCTAGAATGGAGTTCTCTAATAAATACAATGTATATTGATTTGAAACTATGAACTGGCTCCAAGTTACTTTACTCTCAGCATACACGCATGCCTAACTAAATTCCGCTGTGTTGTGCCTCTGTGCACTCTGCTATAATGAAAAAGGGTTTCTCTTACCAGAGAGAATTCCCAGCAGCTGGCACTACAGGGCTTTTCTTTTTTCCTTCCTAACAGAACAGAAATGAAGAGGAGAGATTGGAAGGAAGGAAGGAAGGAAGGAAGGAAGGAAGGGAATAGGGGTGTGGTTTTAATTGGGTGGAAAGAGAAAGTGGGAGGGAGCCATTTGGTGCTCGGTGTCAAGCAGCAAAATGTCAGAAGCTAGCAGTGACTGCAATCTTGGGTGAAGATCTGCACAATCCAGTCGTTTTTTTAAAAGGTAGTTAAATGCAGAGGACGCCCCAAGCTGTTTACTAATGAAGGGTGTGGCCATCATGTTTCTTGATTAATGAAGGGCCTGTCATAGCTATTATTTAAGTGAAAGAATGATTGCCAGCTTTCAGCATGCTGAATATCAAGGTTAAATGGGGGGGAAATATATGTCCATAAACTGCATTTATTTAAGAATGGAAGGAAAGCCAATCCTTCGTTCAAGCAGCCACGCCACTCAAGGCAAGCACCCACCAGCCATGCCCAGGATTGTTGCCTTGCTGTTGCTCCTGCTGGTACCTGTCAGTATTTTCTGGTCGGCAAGCGCAATGGTAGCCAACTGGATTGGGGATTTTTCTCGTAGTGAGCATGTTACCATTTTAATTTCAAAGGGACTCTGAGATGAGTAGTTTTCCTCATAAGGTCAGCCACTAGGGTTGCCATATGCTGGCTTTCCAAATCTGGGTGCCTAATTTGCATATTATGTAAACTGGCGTCAAAATAATTTTTGAGCCGAATAGTGACTGCACGTTTTGCTCCATCACTCCGCTTCTACAAGGGCTACAGCTTAGATTTATTTTATTTTATTTTTAAGAATGAAAGCTGAAATCCAGGTGAATCTGGGTAGGCTAAGCAATCTAGGTGAGATGCTTAAAATCCGGGTGAAACCTGGAATTTCAGGGGACATGGCAACTCTATCAGCCACTGTCTAGAAGAACCCTTAATGACCTCATTCATTCAGACCAATTCAAACCTCCAATTCCCTCCAGAATAAAACCAGTACATTTCATCACGCCCCAAAATGAAACTGCTGAACAGAAGCCATGATTGTTTTACCCCCGCACAGCTTTCTTGATACAGTGAATAGCAAAACAATTCACAACATAAAATCCTGTTTACAAAAAGAAGGGGTTTAGGCCTCATACCTCCATAGCCTGCATCATGGGCTGGGATAGTACAATAGAAGGCAAGAGTGGGGAGCATTTGGGCATCTGCCCGAGCACAGTATGTCTGTAGCAATGCTTTGCTGCAGTCCAGTGTCTGGCAGTCTGGAACCTGTTGTGGGCTTCCCATGTTCAGGTGGGCATGCTTAGTAAGCCTGTGACAGCTGAGCCGAATCTGGACTTATACAAGAGAGTGACTACAGGGATTTTCTGTTTGGTTTCTGTAATCATTCCCTTGCATAAATACTTAGCCACAGTTATTGTAGGCTAGCTAAATATCTGTTCCCCACCTGTGAGTTCATCACATCCTATTAACATCCTGGTCCAGTGTTTGCAGCAGCACCTTTTAAAGTGGCGATTCTCTAAGATTTAGCTGGGGGAGAGCAACTACCCAGCCTCAGCACAGCATCCCTCCTGTGGCTGTTGCTGGTGTCTGCCTTATATTTCTTTTTAGATTGTGAGCCCTTTAGGGACAGGGAGCCATCTTATTTATGTATTTTTTTCTTTTTCTATGTAAACCGCTTTGAGAATTTTGCTGAAGAGCGGTATATAAATATCAGTAGTAGTCGTAGTAGTAGTAAGGCAGAGGCTTATCCTTACCCTGCTACCCAAGATCCCTGACATGAAGATGCCAAAGACTGAACTGGAGACATTGTGCATGCAAAACATGTACTCCGCTCCTAAGCTATGGCCTCTAGATGAGATCATCTTTCTCAGAGCATTATGAAATATGACAGAAATGTGGAGGGAGATGTGGGGCAACACAGGAAGAAGTGGGGAGAGAGATTTGGGGGAAAGGTAGAAAAGGAAATGTGCGCAAGAGTGAGCAAAATCCTTCTTCAGGAAAAAGAGTGTATGGAGAGTGGTGGAGAGATGAGGGTGCAAAGCAGGTGAGGAGAGTGAACTAGGCACATCGGAAGCTGCCTTCTACTGAGTCAGACCATTGGTCCATCTAGCTCAGTATTGTCTACACAGGCTGGCAGCGGCTTCTCCAAGGTTGCAGGCAGGAGTCTCTCTCAGCCCTATCTTGGAGATGCTGCCAGGGAGGGAACTTGGAACCTTCTGCATGCAAGTGTGTAAATGCTCTTCCTGGAACAGCCCCATCCCCTAAGGGGGATATCTTACAGTATGCACATGTAGTCTCCCATTCAAATGCAAACCTGGGTGGACCATGCTTAGCAAAGGGGACAATTCATGCTTGCTACCACAAGACCAGCTCTCCTCCCTTATGCACGTAAGTGCATAAGATGAGGCTGGCTCATAAGGGACAAAGGTCTGCTTCAGGAAAGGATCAGACATTTCCCTGTGGTCTATATTATTTTTGTTATAATCCTGTTTTGACCTTGGGTGAGGTCATTTTTGCCTTGCTGAAGCAAAACTTTTTTCTTTTTTTTGCCTTGCTGAGTTCTTGAGATCTTGTTCTTGCCCCCACCTTGCCAACTCATTTTGTTGGTCATACCATACATTATTTGAGTCTCACATCCTCTTTCATACTCTGATCATCATGTACCGGCATTCACTCTTTTCCTTCTGCTTCAAAGCCTTTTAGGAATCTTCAGGTCCGTGACCCAGTTTCTTCCATTTTTTCACAATTATTATCCTACCCGTTCCGGGTATTACTAATAGTTCTGGCTTCTTTAAATTCTGCTCTTGCTTCGTCACTTGACTGTTTTACTCCTCTCTCTGTTAATTCACATTATCCATTATCTTCACAACCTTGTCTTTCTCTATTTCTCCAACTTTGTACTCTTGTACTTTGAGGACTCATGGGAAAGATCTAATTCCCAGGGGCATAGCTATAATTGAGTGGATGGGTTCAAATGGGTGTATTGAACCCCTCCGCTCAATTATAGCTACACTCCTAGGTTCAAAGAAACCAGGCCCCCCCAGCTCCTGAGAGCTGCCCGGCTCACCCCTATTTTCTTAATTATCTCCCTTACTCCAAGGGGCTTCCAGAGAGAGGGTCAAACACGAGCCTTCTCTCCCCTAGCTGTGCCCCTGCTGATTCCTTACCAGATTAGAGAGCTAAGCCCGCTCTCCTCGCAGACCTCACTGAGGCGCTTCACAGCAATTGTGTGGAGAGCCTCACTGACTACTTGTTACAAGCTCTTCTGGAGAGGAACTCTGCAGCTGCTTGCTTGTAGCAGCCATGTTGTTTTATAAATTTCCCTCTATGACACAGCATCATTGTGAGGCACTGTTGACAATCAGTGGCTGCCATACACAGAGGGGCACCTACCTAGGTAATTTTGGAGCCTGGACCAGGAGGCCTTTGGAACTGCCCCTCCCCTGCAAATTAAGCATCATCATGGTCAGCTGGACAACCATACCATCCGGGACAGACTAAAGAGGATTTGGGGGGCCCCTATGGCTGTGGAGGCCCTGGACTTCAGCCCAGAAGTCCAGGGGTAAGAGCGCCTCTGGCCATACATCTTGAGGAATATGGGTAAAACAGCATGTCCACAAGCCGGTGGCTGCATGATGGAGCTTCTCTCCAGAGGAACTTGTAACCAGTTGTACTCTTTTTTTTCAGTTTAAAAAGAAAATGAAAAATAAATTGGGTTCCAAAACTAGAACGCTCATATGTTCCATTCATTTCAGGATGTATTCATTTAGGAATTATTGGAAATGAATACAAATGAAGCCCATTTGTACCCTTTACATTTATTCCAGAAATGAATGTCTGCTATTCATTCTGTTGTGCATCTCATCTTTCCTGCCCATAATTTTGACCTTGTTTCTCCTCTTCTCTTGGCTCCTTCCTTATTCACTTTAAAATTCTACTACTCACATTTAAATCCTCACACTCTATTCTCTCAGCTTATTTTTGTTTTGTGATTTCTTTTTATACTCCTCTCTGAGTTCTGAGTGCCTCCTACTCTGGCTGAATTCAAACATACTTGGAAACCAGAAGTCCCTTCATCTCTGGTTTCCCAAACTGCACATCCAAATTTGGGAAACTAGAGTTAAGGGCGAGAAGGGACCCAAATTTTCCTTCCCAAAATGCACTCAGTCAGCATGCCCATACCTCCAGTTCTGTGGTGCCAGCATTACATCCAAATGCTGCCACTGCAGTTTGGGCCCGACAGAACCGGAGTTGAGGGAGGAAACTCCTCCCTCACTCCAGCCTGATTGGCTGTGTGGGCTGTCCTTCTGTCAAGCTCCCCTGCCTCTCTGCAGAGAGGAAGTTCTCCCCAACATCCAAATGTGGACGGGAGAGCAGGGGGAAGAGTGTGTGCAACTGCAGTTCCATTGGACCTGCAGTTCCGTGTTATGTCTGAACCAGGCGTTTGAGTGCCTCCAACACCAAACTTCCACATGCACCAACCAAGGTTTCAATGAGGCTATTAATGGGGAAGAACCAGGTGAAAGGAACCCAGCTCAGTTTTCTCCCATCATGAGAACCACCGGGCTCGTGGGTGAGCCCAGTGGTTCTCTGGCAGCTAGCCCGCCAAAGAAGCCCTCCCCTTAAATGGGGTTAGTGGAGTGAGTGCTCCGCTAACCCTGTTTTCCCGATCGCGAGACACCACGGTGCGGCTCCATGCCATGGTGACTTGCAAGGAGACCCCGCTGGGAGGCTAAAATGAGCCTCCCGCTGTCAGGGGTCTCCCCAGGATGCCCCATGCACTCACCAGGTGGTCCCTGATCCCTGCAGCCCCTATCGGCTCCATGACAGAGCTGGTAGTCATATGGGTGGCTGATCCAGCCGCCCAGCAACGAGCAGCTGCTTGTCTGTGGGGAGAGCAGGCTAAGCCCTCTCCCCCCTGCAGAACCCTCCCAGGCTGTACACACGGATCATGTGTAGAGCCTCAATCTGTTGTATCATTGCTTCCTCCATTATCTTTGGCAGCACCCTATCTTTAGAATTAATTGTCTCCAGGTATTCATGTGATTCAGCCCCTCCCACTCTTTAAAAGTGCCTCAAGACACATTTATTTTTCCAGCTGCCCCTAATTTGCTGAGATGTTAGCTTAGTATCCTTCCACTGTCTTTCCTTACATCTCTCCTTCCTTTTGCCTTATGTGTCTGTCTATTTAGATTTTGCTACACGGAGAGCATGGCGTGTATAATTTAACCATGCTTCCCTTTGACAGCTCCAGGACAAAAGTTGTGTGTTCCAATTCTTACCTCCAGCAGGAGGACCGGTATCACCCCAAACAGGAAAAAAATTGCACCTGACATGGCAAACGTGTAGGTGAACCCAGAGGAAGCCTAAGCATCCTCTAAGGGAATGTAGTAAGAGACGTGCTTAACTATTTCTCCATAAACTGTTGTTGCAGGGTGTGTGTTGTGGGGGGTGGGGGTAGAGGATGAAGTCAACATGGCAATAAAGAACAGAATATATAAATGTGAATCATTTACTTTGGGCCATGTAGGGCTAAAGTGTGCACTTTTGGAGTACATGAAAAGTTAACCCTGGCTGATGAAGAAGGTTACCAAGCTTCAGCTATCATGAAGATGTTACCAAGCTTTCAACCCAATCAAGGTCTTTCCCCACACTGGCTAATACAATTAAAACAACAACAACAACAACAACTGTTGTTCCTCCATAGTTAAGTCCTACTTAGTTCAATGTGACCAGTATCATAGCAAGTCTTACCTATACCTGGAACAGGATTCCACTTCTATATTCCATCTCCCCCTACTGGGGCGAGATCTCACTGGGGAGAGATACCCACTGGGGAGCCATCCAAGGTCATGGGTAAAGGTAAAATGTGCCGCCAAGTCAGTGTTGATTCCTGGCGACCACAGAGCCGTGTGCTTGTCTTTGGTAGAATACAAGAGCTGAAATTCCAAGTTTTCACTGCTCAGGTAGACTGCTCCTATTTAGTTGCTGTTGCACAAAAGCTTGCAGGCAGCGGATGTCCAAGGTCACAAGACCTCGGTTTTCTCCTGCCTCACCAGCAGTATTCAGTAGCTGAATGCGCTTGACTGTGACGGTGTTAGATTGCAGACAAAGGGCCAGTGTGAAGCTGCAAGGGTGCCACTGCGGCTGGCCTGGCCTGCTGCCACAATCTCTGAGCAAGCTGATGCCTGGCTTTGCACCTACTACTTTGAAAAACATGCCTAACTATTTCATACTGAGCAGAAAATATTATCTGTATTGAACATTCTTTCAATTATTTTCCATATATATGACATGATCTTTGATGCCCATTTTGCACCCTATTTACACTAGTGGATAGAACTTATTCCCCACCCTTGTAAGGGAGATTAGGACTGCATCTCAGTTAGTTCACTGGGCAACAAATTAGCCTCTTCAACCCCTCCACCCCCTTTTTAATATTACCAAGATAGTCCACTGCAAATAATGTTTAAAAGCCACGCTCCTATTATGCAACACCTGTTTAAAATTAACTCATCAGCTTCCACATAGATACCAATTTAGTACAGACCTTGGAGCGGGGGGGGGGGACCCTTCAAACAATGTAAATTTATTTTCCAGTCACATCCAGTGACTTGGAGGTGATTGCACCTAATTGATCTGATGAACCTTTAAATAGCTGCCAGATTTCAGAATCTTGGCACTTGTTCCAAATGATGCAATGCAGAAAGCACTTTCACCGATCCAGAAGGTTGGAGAAAAATCATGATACAGAATACCCCTGGCTGGGTTAGTGTTCTGAAGAGATCATGGAAGAGAAAAGGGGATAACATTTTCAAACCTATTGCATTATAGTTCTTTGTCTTCCCACATCTCAAAGATACTTTCTTATCCCATTCTCAGTCTATCTGAAATTGTTGATTCCTAGTGATGAAATGTATTAAGTGTCTGTGGATCATGGCCAGATGAAAATGAACTTAAGTTACCTTTTGGAAGGATCGAAGCATCAAGCAGAAAAGAAAAACTAATCCATCAAGGATGTCAGAGAGATGTATTTACTCATATGACATTTGTATCCTATCCTACCACCAAGGAACTCAAGTCAGCAAACCTGGGTCCATTTAATTCTACTCATACAGAATATGAAAGCAGCATATCTCGGCTCCCCAAGGCCCTCTTACCTGGAGATCCCAGCAAATCAACTGGAAGCGTTATAGATGTCAACCTACTGCTAAGCACAGGCTCTCAGTGCTATTTTTTATGTTTTATGCAAAAACTGGAGAGCCAATGGGTTACTCATGATGCAGGTTATATCAGTGAGTGTGTGTACTCAATAGTATGGGTTACTCATTCAGACACCACATTTGGATATGTAAGTAGGCGCAGGAATAATTCACAGGCATTTCCTGAGAGGAGCTCTTGTACCTTTAATAGCGACATGTCAAGCAGAAAATCAATGGATGCAGCTCCCCCTCAGAGACACACATTATCCTTACACTGGAAGGAGCTGTACCAGTTGAACTTCTGAATGCAAAGCAACTGACAAGGATGCACAAGCCTCTGTCAGAAAGGTGGAAACACTGGATCAGGTTTTGGAAGATGACCAAAACTGGTTGTGCCTGGTACCTGAAAAGAATATCGTTGGGAAGAATATTGAGTTTTTTCTGCAAGCTTTCTTATATTGTGAACAGCTACACATCAGGTGGAAATTCAACAGCTAAATAATATTTATACAAGTTGTTCTAGTAAGAACTAATCTGCCTACTTTCATTATCTCTACAACTGAACTAAATTTGGTTCAAATAGAGGTCCATAAGTTAGATCTCTTGTGCCTCAGCTGTTCATGTGCCTGCCATCTTGGATCGGAGTGGATGACATCATTACAAACTACACCACTGTGGTGTCCCTGTGTGTCACTCACTACAACTGTATCAAATTTGGTTCAAATTGGTTAGACCATCCTGAAGTTATTGCACTTGTGCCTTAAAAGTTCACACGTCCACCATCTTGGATCAGAGTGGATGACATCACACACTACACCACTGCGGCATCCCTATGTGTCCACACAGCTGTAGCAAATTTGGTTCAAATCGGTTAGGCAGTTCACAAATTAGCCCGTTTGCACCTCAGAAGTTTACACGTCTGCCATCTTGAATTGGAGTGGATTACATCATGACAAACTATGCCATTGAGGTATCCCTGTGTGTCACTCACCACAACTGTACCTAATTTGGTTCAAATTGTTTAGACAGTTGACAAGTTAGCCCACTTGCGCCTCAAACGCTCATGCATCCACCATCTTGGACTGGACTAGATGACATCATTACAAACTATGCCCTTGAGCTATCCCTATGTGCCCGTACTGCTGTAGCAAAATTGGTTCAAATCAGTTAGATAGTTCACAAGTTAGCTCACTTGCACCTCAAATGTTCATGTGTCCGCCATCTTGAATTGGGCTAGATGATATCATCACAAACTATGCCATTGAGGTGTCCCTATGTGTCCCTATAACTGTACCTGATTTGGTTTATGTTGGTCAAGGCATTGTAAAGTTGATTGTGGGGGAAGGACACATGGATACATGGAATGCCGGGTGATCTCATATGCCTACTGGAAAGTAGGCTAATAACACCAGTGAGTGTTCAAAGCATGCCACATACTTTCTCAATAATCATTACAACAACACTATAAGGTAAGACAATATTATTGTACCCATTTTGCAAATGGGAACTGAGAAATGATGGCTTCTTGAAGGTCACCTAGTGAGTTCATGGCTCCATGGCCTATAATCCTCTTAGACACTGCACTCCACTGACTCCGCTCCATCATCTCCATACTGAAAGAAGATTCAGCTGTTGCTTTTTTGCTGCCCCTTGTACTATTAAAGAACAAAAGAGGTGCCAGCAAAATAATTGGCAACCCCCGTTATTTGCGATCACAGGGAATATGGTGTCCCTGCCAATGTGTCCCATCACACTGATAAACACTCCTCTTCCAGTGTAGAATACATTGAACAGTAAAAAGGCGGGGCATTCAGTAAAGCCAACTTAAGAGAGCAGTACGACCTGCAGGCCCAACCAGAACTCGTAGTCTGGCTTCATGACCTCTGGACCATGAAAAGGATGCCCCAGTAGTGTTCCCTAGTAGTCTACCCTTCAGTTAGCCATAACAGATGCCTTTGACAAACCAACTATTTTTTAATAACAGAGAAATGCTATAACTGAATGAACTGAGAGATTTTCTGCAGTATTACACCACTGGCAAATTCTTTTAAGAATGCCATTTAATATGATGACTTTAGCACATGTTTCCAGGAAGCAGAATCCCTGCAAATGACGAAGAGCACCCTAGGACTTGGGGTCAAATTACACATTAAACAAACACTACAGACCTGTGTATCTTCTCTTCTGAGGCTGCCTGGAGTTAACGAGAGGCAAAGAGAGGGTGCCCACAGCTGCATGTAACATGCAATTTGTCCCTTATTGTACCATGAGGATCACACCACCATACCAAAATGCTGCTGGTATTGCACTGTCCAAAGGGCAGCACACACTGTCAATAGTATACACCAATCCCAGTAATCTGTGGGTAGGACACACATAGACTGGAAGGCACAGGAAAGCTAATCAGTCAAGGCCAAATCACAACAAGCTGTGTTCCAATGCCCAGACAGAGTCTTTAACGTTCAATAAAATTTGGCTGTAATTATTTAACCATGAAGCTGCACAAGAGAGACGCTGTTTTGAACTGGTGCAAAGTGTTGGTTCCAAGTCTCTCCTAAGACCCCTTGCTGTACCTTTCCCTCATTTCTTAAGAGTCCTAGAGCTGGAATGGCCATCTAGTCCAACTCCTTGCCCAAAGCAGGGAATCGATCTAGAGCATCTCCAGCAGATGTCTGTCTAGCCTGGACTAGAAGACCTCCAGCACAGGAGAGCCCACCATGCCTCCAGGTTCAGTTGTTCAGTTGTCAGACTGATCTAACCACTCGGTAATTTCCCCTAGTGTTCCTCCAAAATCTACTCTCCTAAACTTAAGTCCATTTGGTCTGCTCCTGCACTCTGAGGCAGCAGCGAAAAAGTCTTTGCTCTCTTCTGTGCGACAACCCTTCAGGTATTTGAAGAATGCCATCACATTCCCAGAAGAGAGGTCTTCTCTTCTTCAGGCTAGACATACCCACTTCCTTCAAACTTTTCTAATGCAGCTTGTTTTCCAGACCCTTCATTGCCTTTGATCGTGTCTTGCAGGGCTGGGCAGTGCCAGTCTCATACTGAGGACTCACCAAGGGAGCTAGATGTAAGTCAAGGTCACAAGCCAAGTTCAAGAGAGCAAGCATAGGTCAAGGTCATGAACCAAGGTCAAGAGCCAGGGAGTGAGGTCTACAAGAGGGCAAAGGCAGCTGGGGAGCGAGGCTGGAGGCGGCCTGTGTTTGGCTGCGGCGGCCCCTGGCCCTGCCCCCACGTCTGACATCAGATTAGTCTGTGCTGCGTTGGGCAGCACAGGCCGGAGCAATTCTCCCTGTCTTTAAAGGAAGAGAGAGCCATTCCAGCTGTGCTGTCTGTTGGAAGTTAAAGGACTTTGCGCTGTCTCTTTGCCTCAGACAGTGGAGGACAGACTAGTAAGTCAGAGGGCTAGAGGGTCAAGACATTGGTCATCACTTCTCCACTGCTCTGATGCTATCCCTTTGATGTGTAGATTGCTAATCTCAGGGACTTCCTTCCTCTCTCTCTCTTCCTACCTGGCCTCCTACCTTGCAACATGGCAAGCCTCTCTCCCTGCACCATATGTGCAGAGAGGATGCAGAATCTATCTGCATCCAGCTAGATAGATAGATTAGAGATCCTAACTCCTCACTTTCCTATCTAGAATGGAGTTCCTTAATAAATGCCTTTTATATTGATTTGAAACTATGAATTGGCTCCAAGTTACTTTACTCTCAGCACACATGCATGCCTAACTAAACTACTGCTGTGTTGTGCCTCTGTGCACTCTGCTATAATGAGAAAGGGATTCTCTCACCACAGAGAATTCCCAACACTGTCAATGCAGCGTGGGCCGATCTCCCTCCCAAACGGGTCCGCAGGCTCCATTGGGGAGGGAGATCCGCCCAGCTGCATTGGCAGAGATGCCAGGAGTGGCTCTCCCTGCCTTCATAGGTAGGGAGAGTCGCTCCAGCCCGCATGGTGTAGTGGTTAGAGCTGAACCCCTTTTTAGACTAAGCCCCTTTGTTGGGTCAAGCAGAGTCTGGCCACATCCCCTGCTTGGGAGTGATGGAAAACTTCACAGGCCTGTACCTTATTATGCAGTTGCTGGCACCGGTGTAACTGCAGAACTGGCAATGGAACTGGTGTGGCTTTGGAATCTTCTGTACTAGAGGAAGGAAAGAAAAAGGGTGTCATCAGGTCAAAGTGGGGGTTCAGGGAGGCGAGGATCCCCAGAAACTGCACATGTTGCTGTTGAATGTTATTGTATTAGTTTCAGACCAGTTTTCCATGCAATCAATGACATTTTGAATTGTATCCCTGTCTCCTGGGGTATTAGTTATCCTAGCCATCCCAGTTTGTCATCTGCAAATTGGATGAGGGCTTCATTAAGCCTTTCATCATGGATAAAAATGTTGAAGAGTACTGGGCCCAGAACAAAGCCGTGTGGCACCGCACTCAGAACATCCAATGATGAGCACTCTTTGAGTCCAATTTTTCAATCACTTGTGAATGCACCTATGGTATTGCCATCTAGCCTGCATTTGTCCAGTTTGTTAACCCAAATATCATGGGGAACCTTGTCAGATGCTTTGCTGAAATAAAAACAAATTACACCAGTAATTTCCCCACAATTTGCTAAACTAGAATCCAATGGCAATTACTCTGGTGGGATTTATTCTTGACCAATTCATGACTGCAATTACCCCCAGCCCAATCATTTTTACAATTGTAAGTCAAGGAACTGTCCCAACCCCAGAGAATGTATGTTCTTCTTCAACCCCCACTCCCTAACAAATGGGCAGGGCTGGTGCTTATGACCCCTATAAATACAAAGTGGAGGTCTTGGCACTTCACTAAACTAGTGGTAGAAAAGGAGTAATACAGGCACTCCCCAACTTACAAACACGCAATTTACAAATGGCCCATACTTACAAACAAAGCTTATTAAATTAATGAAGTCCCCAACTTACATACAAATGCCAATGCACACATACAAACAAGTCATCCCTCATAAGAACTATATACATTCTGAGTTATGAAAATCCAATTTAAAAAGAACTTTTGGAACACAACCTGTTTGGAAATTGGGGACTCCCTGTATTTAAGAGGAGTCACAGTGGGTTTCTTCACATCACCCAAGTTTCAAGATGTTTTGTTTTAGAAACAGAGTATGCTGAAAACATACACAGAACAACAAGATTATCCTGACCAAAATATTTATAGTGTTGTACATAAATAGTGATGGTACGCCACCCTTTTCCATTGTAGGCACATAGCTGTAGCCATTGTAGGGATAGAACCCTGTAGGGACCTGCATTCCCTCAACAATATTCTGGGCATCTTCTCTAAATTTCCAGTTATTGCTTTAAAGAAGAAGTAAGTCTCTTACCTTTTTGTTGGTGGAGATACAAAGAACATCGGGAAGGCAGGATTCAACCCAACTGCTCACTAAGAAGTCCCATGTTCCATGTTCTGGCCATGTTCTGTCATTCCATGTTCTGGCCATTGAGTTCAACAAGTTCTGGCAACAAGTTCCATGTTCTGGCCATTGAGTGCAAAGGATGACTGTACAAATACTTGGCATTCACTTTTCAATTATTCCTTTTCCTTATTATTCCTTTTCTAAACCTCTTTGAGGACTTTTGTTTGTGTGAAATGCAGTATTAGGCCGCTGGCTCCATGGGAGCCAGGTGAGTGGCGCGGAGGCGATTCACCGCCGCAGGGGCTGCTGGGCGGCAAAGAGCACCAGCTCCGTTTACACTTAAAGAAGCCGCCTGCTGCCCGCCGGAGGCGCATCCATGGCCCGCGCCTGCCCTCAGGGACTTTTTTTTTGGTGGGTCCACTGATTGGCATAACTTGCAGCAACAGCACTCCGAGGCCACTCTTTGGGTTAGTTCCCTCTTCATCTTTTCATCCTCTGTCCTCTCTGAAACTGCCTTACAGCACCATCCTATGCATGTTTACTTGGAAATATTCCCACAGGGCTTCCAGTTGTGCTTACTCCTAAGTAAGCATGACTAGGATTGCAACATTAAATCGACAGCAATTTAGAGAGAAGAGAGGATTTTGCATTTGTTTGGGACTAGCATTTTTTAAGGGAGATGCCACTAGGTGCCCCAGTGACTGAGCAAGGACAGACTATTTTCTGGCCATGATCCTTAGTTAAAACTGTGGGTCCCTTGCCAAAGGGGGAAAGATCCACAACTAACTAATAATTGCTTGCATTAATATTTTTAATAATTAATTTTCATGCAATAATGTGCTGAAAATTTACCTTGACCCTGATCACCGTTGTGGTTGGTTCAGGACATTTGAGTTGTGCACCCCTGGGTTAGGCCCAGAGCAGGGGTTTTTTTTAAAGGAGAAAATAAAATGCTCTTCAGATTAACCGAATAGGGTATATTCTGGATTTTAAGAACCAATATAAATTCACTTTGTATTATGGATTCTAAAGTTGAAAGTTTCCCCTTTTAAAAACAACTGTTTAAAAAGAAATGTTGACCCACTATTAATGCTGGGTCATCTTTTCTTTGTCTCTCCAGGCTAGCCTCATCACAGACACTCAGAAAAGATTACATCCCATGGCGGACTCCTGAGACCTCAGGTTAAAAAAAAAAAGTGGCTGCCCATACAGCTGTTACTCCTGGAACCTGTGATGGCTCTGGAGTGCCTTCAGCAGCTGTAGTGGCAGCCACCATCTTTCTTTAATTCAGTGCTCCCACCCCGACCATTGTGTCACTAAGCATAGGAGTAGGGTGGGCTGGGCACATTGCATTATTGCGGGGCGGGTGGGGGGGAGATGCTGGCCACCAGTGTGCAGCCATCACATGCTCCAGACCTTCATCACCATGAAGATAAGCCTGGACAAGTGTTTGAGGGAGACTTTGGTTCATGGCAGCAGTGATGATGGCAGCCTAGAGGACTTTTTGACAGTCATATCCTATATAATAAAACCCTAAGGTACCTGCGTCCGTGTCTCTTGCGGGTGTTCTGCGCATGCGTGGCGCAGAGGGGCGGCGGCGGGCGCGGCCCGGCCGCGGGGAGGCCAGAGGCGGTGGCGGCGGGGAGGCCAGAGGCGGTGGCGACAGGCCCGCTTGAGGCACAGATGCTCTGTGCCCGGGCCCACTAGTTTATTAATAATGCAGCAGTGCCACGCCACCCCACCGGGAAAACGGCAGAAACATGGCTTGCACAACCAGAGGAGAGCTGGTCCTGTGGTAGCAAGCATTACTTGTCCCCTTATCTAAGCAGGGTTCGCCCTGGTTGCACAGGAATGGGAGACTAGAAGTGTGAGCACTGTAAGATATTCCCCTCAGCGTACGGAGCCGCTCTGGGAAGAGCAGAAGGTTCCAAGTTCCCTCCCTGGCTTCTCCAAGATAGGGCTGAGAGAGATTCCTGCCTGCAACCTTGGAGAAGTCGCTGCCAGTCTGAACTAGATGGAACAATGGACTGACTCGGTAGAAAGTAGAATGCTTCTGAACAGTGTTGGGGCTGACTTAGGAGTCTGCAGCGACCTGGACACAGTCTGCAGGGACACACAGCGTGACACTCCATAAAGCTGTGCACCATGTAAGCCACTGTTTTTAAGGGACTCAGTTTACATGTTCAGCTGTTAGTCATCAAATGTAGAACTGAAATCCAGCTGAAGTCCATTATGCATGCCTCTCATTTGATTTCTCTGCAGTTGTTTGTTACTATAATGACAGCTGACTCTTTTCCATTGGAAAACTGTGCTTGAGTGATAGGGTTTCTGTGTGTGCACGCGCGATAAACATGCAAATCACCTTTCGATGTGATCTGGACATATATGTGCAAACCAACCGCAGTGAGGAGAAACCGCTTGCATGATGCCTGTCTGAACTAGCAAACTAGCCAGGTGAAGATTTCAAAAGTGATTGGTAATAATCTTTTCCTACACTCATTGGATGTGCAAAGTAATGTATAAAGCAATGTTGGGGGCCGTTTTACACGGAAGTAGTCTCTCTCCCCCTGCTATTGGCGGTCAATACACGTGGAAAACCAACACCATTCTTTGGTGGAAGCGCACCGTGGCTTGCGGGTGAAAGTTGCGTGCCAGTGCCTGGTGAGGATGCAGAGTGCGCAGAAGGACGCCTAGTCCCAGAAGCCCCGTCCTAATCTAGGGGGTAGGGGACTGCCGGCAAACCCTGTCCTGCCGAGGGCCCTCCTCGCGCGTACCATACCCAAACCTCGTGCCCCGCAGACGCGCTCGATCACTTGCTGGAATGGCAGTCACACCCCCACAGCCAGCCTGGCGATCACGTGCCAGCCTCCTGCTCGTTCACGGGAAAGCTCCGCCACTATTGGTTGGCCCGGAAAGTTCGGAGCGCGCCCATTGGGTGCGGTGCAGCTTCTTTGCATGCAAGTGTGTTCGCGTTGGAACAAGAAATCTTCAGAAGTAACAGGAGCGCTGCGCACCACATGCATTTTGAAACTGGACCTGAATTATGCGGGAGAGATTGGATGGGCAGAGCGACTGAATCCCTGTTAGTGATTGGCTGTGTCGTCGACTCTGTCCGCAACTCCGACCTGCAAGGCTATAAAAGGCTTTTTTAAAAATTAAAAGCTGCCGATTTGTCAAGAGACGGCGGCCCTGATGCGCGTTCTGCTGCTCCAGGCACTCAGAAGGGCTCCAGGTATGTGGGTGGAGTTGGAGAGAACTTAACAAGGTGTCCTTCCTCCTGGGCGGGCTGAGCTGATCTCTTCCCTGGCGTTTGCTTCCGAGGTCGGGCCCGAAATGAGCCATGTCGGAAATGCAGCCTGCGTATTGTAACGAAGACTGCGATTCTGAGTTGAGGGGAACTTTGTTTTCAAGTAAACTTGCATAGAGATTGTGCTGCAGCGAGCCTGTGCTCTCCGCTTGTGCGAGTGCGTCCGAACACAGTGGGACTTACTTCCAAGTAAGCGCGATAGGATCGGGTTGCAATCCTGTGTGCATGATTAGTAGGGAGCAAGCTCATTTGAAATCGGGGGCACTTTCTTCTGTGTAGTGATGGGGAAAGCGCACGGCGTCCTCCGAGGCTCGCGCTTTGTGCACCTGGTTGCTGAGAGACCGCTCTGGAAGGGAGGTAGTCTCTGCTTGCTTTGTCGGCTTCGAGCGATCGGTTTGAATGGGCAGGGTGAGGAATTCCGCCGGGTGAACTAAAGGCGAGGGGGAGTCATTGAAGGAAGCAACCTTCCGTGGTGCGAAGGGTGGTGGGCTTATATTTGGCGTCATTTTGGGGCTTCCTCTCTGTCGTAGACATGACCCGATGTGGCCGCTGCCTTATCAGGAGGCAGGCAGGCTTTAAAGTTTAAATCTGGTGAGTTAATGTTTTATCGCATATTTGAAGAGGCAGTTCCTGAACTTGTAAAAAACGGGCCCTTTGGGAGTCAGTGCTCAGTGGCACAATCTGCCTTGCATGTAAAAAGTCCCAGATTCGTGCCCTGGATTCTCCAGAGTGGCTCATGTTTCCCAACAGGGGCTGTTGCTGCTAGTGTCTACCTTCTTATATTTCTTTTTAGACTGCAAAGCTTTGGGGACAGGAAACCCAACTTCTCTGTTTCTTATTCTCTTCCTGTGTAAATTGCTGCTTTTGAGACTTTTGTAAAAAAAGTATAAAAATATCTGAAACTCTGGAGATCTGCTGCCAGTCAGAGCAGAAAACAGTGGACTAGATTAACCCCGTGGCCTGTCTTGATATAATAAGCAGCTTTCTATAGATCTACTTGTGTAAGATATTTATGGCCTTTGCACTGGGGAGGTTTAATGGGCAAACTGATCACAGTAAATACTTCATTGGCTTTTACCAGAGGCCATTAGAGCTGCATACTAAAAAGAAAAGTGCTGTAGTCGCATCCTGATTCATTCAAGATTGTTGAAACGCTCTAACATCCCATTGAATTCAGTGGGCCTTGCTCCTAAGAAAATTTGCAGCCTCGGTCTTCCAGGAACAGTGCCCTTCTGGATCCATTTCCACTTGGTGAAAAGAATGTGGAGTGGGTGTGTGAACAGAGATGCTTCTGCCTAGATTGTAGGGGTCCCTTATTCTGTAACTTGAATGATGGCTTCCTTTGGTGTACAGATGGAGGAGGGGGGAACCCTTGGTATTTGTGCTTAAGGAGATCTCAGCTCACCATGTCTTGTTTGTCTTAGGCAATGGATCTATAGCTACTGTGGGATGTGAAATCTTGGTGCACCTCTGGCTCCCAACGCTGCTTCCAGTCTCTTGAGGCATCTATACTGATAACCTCCTTTGTCCCTATGAGGTATGTAGAAATGAACACATTCTCTCTCTCTTTTGACAAACTGGAGGATCTCCAGTTTGTTTGTTTGTTTGTTTTTTAATTCTTTCTACTGTCATTTAACAAGTTCCTGCAAGGGTCAGACTAGAACTGACCCTTATTTAAACTATGAGCTTGTATCTGTGTCATAGATTTCCCTGAGAATTCTGGGAATTGTTGGTTGATGAAGTGCTGAGAATTCTGTTACAGGGCTAAGAATTGCCTTCCCAGAGAACTGTAAGACTAGAGTGGGACTGCTAAACCAGGTCAAAGCTACAGGTCTGTGTGCACTTACCAAGGTGTAAGCAGCACTGGCCTATTGTTGGCCGTTGCTGTCTTCAGCTGCTGTTGGCTTTGTCTCCAGAAAAATTTGGTGTTGGAAGGAAGAGATGGAGAGGGAGAGAGCTGGGTGTTGGCACAGAGGCGAGGCCAGCTGATGCTGCTGGAGGCATGCTCCACATTGCCCTATGCTGTGCAAGCAGGCGGCAGCGGCATGCCCCAGCAGCTGAGGGAAGGGGGCAGTGCCTGGGCTGGTGAGATGGAGGGCAGGCAAGGAGGTGGGGTGTCAGAGGGGGCCAAAGGCTGGAAATAGGGTGGTAGAGGCAGAGTTCAGTAGAGAGTGGTGGCAGAAACCAGGTGAGGTGATAATGAGGTGCTTGCATTTGCTGCCTCTTGGCCAGGGTGGATGTGATTTAAATCAAATTGATTTGAGTCACTTTTCAGGAAGGCTCAGTTTAATGACTTAAATCACTGGTCAGGAGCATTCTATTGAATCGTCATTTTCTTGTAAAAGTCTGTTCTTGTTGTCTGACAAAAACAGAGCCAGCGTGGTGTAGTGGTTAGAGTGCTGGACTAGGACCGGGGAGACCTGAGTTCAAATCCCCATGCAGCCATGAGACTAGCTGGGTGACTCTGGGCCAGTCACTTCTCTCTCAGCCTAACCTACTTCACAAGGTTGTTGTGAGGAGAAACTTAAGTATGGAGTGTGGGATATAAATGTAATAAATAAAAAATAAAAACATATCATCACTACTAAGATACAGGCTTCATTTTTAGAAGGTAGGTACACACTATAGTATACGCTACTGTACATACTATATAAGCAATGATTGTTTCTGAATTTCCCCTGGATCAATTTTCATTTTTTTTAAAAAGGGTGTATGTGTGTGAGATTGGGTCATTTTATTTAGTACCAAATCAGATGCACAGTGCCATGTTTAGACATGCTACCTTCAGTATCTTCAAAGCAAGAGCGCTTCTCATTATGCTGTTCCATTTGGGCAACCAGGCTTTGCATTTCTTGTTGCACTGTTTGCATTTTGCACACACGCCTGTCTTTTCCCACAGATATGAGGACTTCATTAAAATATTTTCAAACGGAGTCTCTCTTATGGCCTGCTGCCATGATCGGCACTCCCCTTCTATAATGGAGTGTACACTCGGAATACATTTTCTCAGGGCTGTTAAAATGTGCTGCTCTCTAATCCTCCCCATTACCCCTTCTATTTATCACAAGACTCCTTCTCCTTGCTCAGATCTACTCTGTGCCCCCAAATCCTCAAAGAAGTCCAATCAATAGTTAATCAGTTAATTAAAAGTGTTTGCACTTTTAGAGAGAGGGGAAAGGGCTTGACGTGCATGTGTGTGTACACACATGCCACCTGCAGAATAGGACTGATCAGGTTGGCTGTCTCTCATTTCCGTATAAATTTTATGTTAATAGCATATAATTAGAAGTTATGATTACTATTCATGATATATTTGACTTAGGTTCACTTCTTTTTGCAAAAAAATTTTAAGAGAAAAATTAAAATCTTGTTTGATTTTTATCCGCCCTTCGTTTGGCACACTTGGTGCCTCACCTGGCCTCATGGGGAATGAGGATGTGTCTGAACCAGCTCAGGTGGAGTGGGGATCGGTTCTTTTAAAAGGCGGGTAGGGAGGTCCTTACTTGTTCCTCCACCACCTTTCCAGGCACGGCACTCACTTTACGAAAGGCCACGTGCAGCTGAGGTGCTGCTCCCAGCAGCTTGCCTGCAGTGTTGGCGTGCATATGGCTGCCACACATGTGTGGCGGGCATGTGCATGCTGACGCCGCATAGAGGCTGCTGGGAGCAGTGCCGCAGCTGCGCAGCCTTGCGTAAAGTGAGCGCCACTCCTGGAAAAGCAGTAGGGTGGTGGAGGAGCAGGTAAGGCTCTCCCTACCTGCTTTTAAAGGGAACTGAGAGCTGAACCAGTTCGAATGCGAGTGCACGAACCAGTTCGGCACTTCCCTAAGGAGGCGCTGAACTGGTTGGGGCACATCCCTCATGGGGAGCTGCCCCTGGGTGTAAACCTGGTTGGATTCAGCAGGACTTGCTCCTGCGTAGATATGAGTAGGGTCAAGCTTCACATCTGTAGCATGGATATACCCCAGTTGAATGTTGTAGAGCTTCATAAGCTCTTGTTTCAGATGTCTTCACTCCCTTTGAAGCATCTCTAGTGCAGTGTTGTAAATTACCTCTTTTACTTTTATTTTTAGTTGATCTTTTGGGGCTTGATGTCAGCAGAATCATGCTCTGAATTCTGACTCTTGGGTATATACTTTCCCCAGTGACTCCTCACTTCCCGGACAGCATCGGTACATGTCTGTCAGAACTTAGTATAGACAAGCCAGACCTGGCTTCTTGGTCTCTCCCAGGTAAAATGAAGCACTGAAAATGTTCCTTTCAGAGTTTGGGAGCATAAGTTGATGGAGATCCAGTTTATTGTATACTCACTAGGCTGGTCTTCCAAGTTGCAGGGTGGAGTAACCTATGAGGCCAGAGTGTTCTTGAATGGACTGGGCCAGGGATTCTCAACCTTGGGTCCCCAGATGTTACTGGACTTCAGTTCCCATAATCCCCAGCCCCAATGGCCTTTGGTTGGGGATTATGGGAGTTGCAGTCCAACAACATCTGGGGACCCAAGGTTGAGAACCCATGGATTGGGCCATCATACATACAAACCTCTGCATGGTGCACCTACTGTGAGCATACATCACATTATGGTGCTGTGATGGGGCACCACATTTCTACCATGTGAACTGGAGCCCTGGCCTAGTGAGTCACTAAGCAAAGCCTGTATTGCAGGATGTGATGGGAGGCGTCTGTTTCAGCATAGTGGAGAGTAGGCCTAGGATTTGGGAGACCTGGCCTTGAATCCCTGCTTGGCCATGAAGCCCAGTGGGTAATCTGAATTGGTGTGTCTCAACCTCATCTCCCTCACGGGGTTGTAATGAGGATAAAATGGGATAATCTGTGCATTGCCCAAAGCCCTTTTCAGGAACAGTGAGATACAAAAGTGATCATCAATCATGAAGTTGGGTAGTAGTGTAGGGACTGGCTAAGGCAGTCAGGAAAGGATTTTTTTAATTACAAAAATGAGTGTAATTGTCTGCAGACCAAATGGATTTGGATGTTTTGGATTTGTATTGCTTCTGTTAGAAGTATGGAAATATATCAGTAGCTATTCATTTTTAAGAAATGCAGAAATATTAACTGAAGGGAGAGAGTGTAAGAATTGCCTTATTAGGTCAAACCAAAGGTCCATGTAATCTAATCTTGCGATAACGGCCAACCAAATGTTCTTGGGCAGTCATAAGCATGATATGAAGGTGATGGCCTTCCCTTTTGTATCTTTCTCTAGCATCTGGTGTTTGGGGGTATACTGCCCTTGTACATGGATCTTCCATTTAGGAATTATGGCTAAGAGCTGTCAGTGGGCCTTTGCTCCATGAATGTGTCTAGTCCTTGTAACTTAATTCTAAGTGGTAAAAAAGTTATTGGCTATCACAAGTTCATCACGTGCTGTGCCAACGCTCACCAAAAGCATAGTAAAATGGAGCAGCTAGAGCCTATCTTAAGCTCAGTGTTATTCAGATCTATTTAAAAAGGCAATGCTAAGTTATCCTTTCTTCTTTAAAGTCTATTTCTGTTACTTGTGCATTCTTGTAAATAGTGTTACCTCTGGTTTTGAAGAGTGGACTTGTACAATAAACTCCTGTCTCCTGGATTGGTGGCTGTCTCAGATCTTGAAATGTTGTAAACATGACAGTCTTGGCAGATTGAATCCTCCTAGGAGCCTGCAGGAAGCTGGAAGCATTGTACTTGGGGCTTGTCAACAGAAATATCTTAAGGCACCTTTATCCTCTAGAATCGGTGTGCAAAGTTTGAACTCGAGAAAAACTTTGCACTGCGGCTGGAAGACAGTAGCTTAACATTTTTGTGGCAGCGCAGTCCTTTGAATGATTATCGGAGTAAGTCCCACTGGCTTCAGTAGGGCTTACTCTAGAGCAAGTGTGCATAAGGTTGAATGATTAAACTTGTAAACAGAGCAGAAATATAAACACCAGGTCAGTTAAAAATCTGATGTAATTTGGAGATGGTAATAGGAGTTAGAGCAAGACTCTAGGTTAGACTCGTTTGTTGTTGCTGGAATGATTGTATCTGCAAGCAGCTGTTTTTCTCAAAGAGAAATTAAACATCTTTCTCACAATATCTGAGCTGAATTTCCAATGAGAACCCCCATGTTTCTCTCTCATAAAATAAAATTGTACCTTTTCATTGTACAAGAAGCTCACTTTTACATCTGGATTTCAGCCTGATGCAGCAAGTGGCTTCCTGAACAAATTACATGTGAGTTGGTTACTATTTCAAACTAGACGAAACTTTAGAGGATTCTTTGTGTGTCGAGAGGAAAAAACAGGGCAGTTGTCCAGTAAGCATTGATCAGTTCTTCCCAGAGGGTGTATGCATGACAGCAAAATTGCTTGGAATCTCTTTAATACACAGCACCAAAGATGGTCAGGTCTGGCTTGGGCTCTTGAGTAACTTTTCCACTCAAATGGGACTTTGGGTCCAGACAAGAGCCCTGTTCACACACTGAGATGGCTGGGATGATACTTTCCCAGTGCATGTGATTGGAAGGGGGACCTGCCAGATAAGTGCCCATTGTGACATCTTTTGCAGACATCCTGACTCCCCCTCTATTGTGAGAGAAGGGCTGTTTATCCAAATGGCCACTCTACATGTAACCTTGAGCAAACAGTTGGGATGTGTATGAAAAGATGTTATGACAGGGATGCACTCAGTGCATCCTCCTTCTAATCACATGGACTAGGGAAGTTGCATTCAAACTGGCTCATTATGTTCAATGCAATCTATGTACAATGTACACACATACAATTATTCACACACTATGTTCAACACATGTATAGTAGTATGCTTCCTAACGGTACCCTGCACTTGAGGTAGAGTACATAAAAGTGTTCCCAGGTTAATTTTCAAAATAAATGCACATACAGTCATTTGCACAAGTATGTACAGGAGAACCTCATTAATCGCAGACCCAATATCCATGGTTTCGCACATCCGCAGTCAGGGCCGGACTAGGGCACTGAGAGGGTGGTGGAATGTATGTGGGGAGGGTGCTGGGTTTTGAGCAGAATGGCTACTTAAGGGTGGGAATATTCATTGCTGCCAAGTGCGGCGGGGCACAGGGGTGCCCTGCATGTGGGGCACACCGGGAATATGCCCTGTGGGCCAGTCCGAGCCTGTCCGCAGTCAGGTAATTGCCACCCGAGCTCAGTATATGCAATGAGATTAGGCATTTAAAGGATTAAGATCCACATATCTGTGGGTTGGGGATGGGCAGTTATGACCTATGAGGTCATTTTCACCTAGAGCCATTTTGTGTGTGTGGTGGGGGAGAGGATGTGATTTTTTGCCAAAATATGATTTTTTTAAAAAAAAATGGGCAGGGGGGCATTGCTGGATAGCTGGGGACACAGAGCATAGTAGGGCACCCCCCCGCCACTTTCCCCCCACTTACATTTGCTTTTTAAAAATCCAGTTTTCACCCTTTTTCGCTGCCTCAGGGACCTGAACCCCCATGGATAACAGGGTTCTCCTGTACAGATACCTGTATACATATACAGGTATCTAACTAGGGTGAAAAAGATTGCGTGTGTGTGTGTGTGTGTGTCCCTGAATAAAAAAGTGGCATTTGAACTTTCTACCACCCAGAAACTCTTTCCACTTCATCTTGTCTGCTGATCCAGCCCTGAACATCTGCCCCAGAACCTCTGTGTTGCAGAAAATTGAGGGTTGTTCTAGAGCAGCACACTCTTGGTTTATGTTGAGCCTTGCAGCAACAGCAAATGCACATTAGAACCCCACCCCACCCATTAGATCTTCTCACTGAGGAATCTCTGCTAAGCTTCCAAGGAACTCCAGGGCTCCTAAGAATATAGTTTGGAAATCGCTACCCAAGGAATAGTTACATTAATCTTACAAGATGCTTGGTAAGAACCAATATTGCTGAGACCTAGTTATTATGAGTATCTTAACAGCATAGGGCTGAGCAGAAGTGTATAGAACTCTGGTTTGTGCACTCAATGGGCGAGTCTTAGATGTGTCAGGTGTAATTGTTTCCGTTGGTTGAATCCGTGTATATAAACATCAGAATTGCACAAGTAAAGACATCTTGTTGGCAAATAGTTCTGTAACTTAACTGGCCTTGAATTACATTAAATTACTGGACTTCTTTTTTTAAAAAAAAGTTTAATATCCTGATTTGTGCCGTTCACTACTAACCTGAGCTTCAACGCTCACCCTTTACTTTCTGTTGTTAGCCTCATTCAGGTACTATAAAATTGCCCTGCTATAGCCACGTACAGCAGGGCAAAGTGGGGAAGAAGTCCCGCCCATTGTATGTGTGAATGGTGGGATGCACTACTGATTAATGCAGTGGGGGTGGGATGTCCTCCCCCTTTGCCCAGCAACACAATCTTATAACGCCTGAATGAGGCTATTGTCTTTCACAGGTAGTCTAGTGCATCACAGGTCTCCATGTTTGGGGTTCCTGAATATAATGGGATTGGAGGCACTGAACTGGCCAATCAGTATGGCAAGCCAACATGCTATAGGAATCTCCCAAAGTTCAAATCTAAACTGCTGGTTGGAAACTGAGTGAGAGCAGTGGTGGGAGATCCTAGTCTCTAGGGAGGCTTGTGCCACTGAGTCACCCAGTAGCAGGGCAGAGCAGTGGAGTGGAAAGGAACTTGTCATTGGGCCATTACGGCCACTTCCGTGATGTACATACGCTATGATGACACCAAAGGAATGTCATGAAGGTATCCTATCCACTTTCCTTTCTGTCTGGGTCCTAGTGAGAGAAGAGTGCAGAATGGGGTGGAGGAGATGATTATATCTGTCTTGAGCAGGGTGCCTTGTTCAACCATGAGCCAGCGTGGTATAGTGGTTAGAGTGCTGGACTAGGACTGGGGAGACCCATGTTCAAATCCCCATTCAGCCGTGAGACTTGCTGGGTTACTCTGGGCCAAATCCCCATTCAGCCATGATACTAGCTGGGTGACTCTGGGCCAGTCACTTCTCTCTCAACCTAACCTACTTCACAGGGTTATTGTGAGGAGAAACCTAAGTATGTAGTACACCGCTCTGGGCTCCTTGGAGGAAGAGCGGGATAGAACATGTGTAAGAACAAAAACAAAACTTTGGCCATAGAACAGGTGGGAGCAGGAATTTGGCGAATGGGTTTGTGGGGGTTAGAAGCTGCTTGCTGACTTTTGGTGAGTGTTTTGGGAAGTGTCTTCTGGAATGGGTGAGAGCAACTTCTGACTGACTTGAGTCGAAGGTGTTTCTCTGTGGAGGACAGCAGGGATTTTGTAATATTCTCTTTTTGCTGTTACCTTGGTGTATACTACCTTGACGAAAGGCAATCCAAACAAACATTTTGGGGGAGCCAAAATACAATAGATTCTCCTGAGGAAGAAACAATAATCTGACCTTTGTCAGCTGCATCCCTCAAGAACTGCAGGCAGGACCTCTGTTTTGGCTGGACTAATAACTGGACATGGGATTCATCCTCCCTAATGCCTGCTAAAGGGGGAGTCCTCACCAGTCTGGGTGAAGCTTGCAATGTGCCCCCACCCACCCCCATCTGCTTCCCAAGCTCTTCTGCATATCCAGCTGCCTCACCTGTACCATGTGGAGCTAGCTTAACAGAAGACCTGCTGGATCAGGCCAAAGGCCCATCCAGTCTAGCATCCTGCTTCACAAAGAGGCCAGTTGGGTGCATCTGGGAAACACACGAGTAGTGAAAAGGGAGCAAATGCCCCCTCCCATTGGAGTTCTGGGCCATGCCCCTACAGATCCTGCTAGGTGAAGACACTAATTTGCCTACTTTCTACACACTTTTCAAAAGTTCCCTATCGGCAAAATCTTCTGAGATATTGAGACCTGATTGCTGATGGAGAATTTTTTTTCTACAGAATTCTAACTTCTGTAGAAGCCTTCAGACAGTTGATTTGTAGCAACTTAGTTTATAGGATGAATGCTACTGCACCACTAGATCTGATCGGCCTACCTACATAATAAACACTTTAAAACATCTTTAACAGCTTAATTGTGTTTATCCTGTGAAACTATTTTGTTTCACTCTGAATTGCTTTTATTCTGTGAAAGCGGTTTTTTAAATTTTTTAATTGTGATTTGGATTGTGTACACTGCCTAAAGATGTATATATCTGTCAATAAATAATATGATAAGTAATAACTGGCTTTTGCTAGCATTTCTTGGTTTGGGACTTGGTATGCCACATGGTGATGCTCTTCTGAGGTGTAAAACACTCAAAACTGAACCTTTTGCTGACGGGTTGGTCCTACCATGAAGTAAGCTGCTTCAGGCACTGAATTGTAGGCCAGTTCTGGGGGGTGGCACAAGAGCCCACCCAGTGCCACCCCTGCAATTGATGGCATGGGGAGGAAAAGCAAAATGGCACCATGCTACTTTTCCTGTGCTGCTCCTCCTAATAGAAAAAGGACGATTTGAACGAAGGCAGGAATTGGTGTCTGGTGGTGGGAAGAAAGGAGGGGATGTCATTTGGTGCCCTACTCCAGGCAGGGCAGTAGTGAGGTTGCCAGCAGCCCTGGGACAAGCCGCTGAGGCCACCAAGCCCACTAGCCAATGGCAGCCATGGCCCTTCTGCCATATCAGCATGCCAATGCAGGGGGCATGGCTGGCATTGGGAACAAATGTGAGGTGGCCCCTCAGCTTCTGCCGCCAGTGGAGTGCTTTCTTCACTGGATGGATGCTTCCCTCATCACGAGGGAGAAAAAGGAAGCACCCAGCCACTGAAGAAGGTGCTCTGCTGGCTGGAAACGGTGAGGGGCTGAGGTGGGGGGGGGAGTGGGTGAGGGGCGCCTTGGTGACACCTGGCCCAGCGATTCCCCCCCACACACACACCTTTTCTCTACGCGTGTGACTTTGGGAAACAAAATGTCATGGCTCAGTACTGGGAGGAGTGCTTGCAATCTGGAAGCAAACATTACCAAGCTAATTTAATACTTCCATACGCTAACAGGAAATAGTAGAAAATAGTAACATGGATACAGTACTCAGAACTCTGGTAGTTTCCCAATGTGCTACACTTCTTTGCATTCTGGTGGGTCACTTAAGTATTTTAGTCTATTGTTTTTGAAATGCTAGTGTCACTGGCATTTCAAAAGCGAATGACTAAAAGGGCTGGGAAGATTTTTATTTGTTTTTTAACCCCAAGGGAAGTGAATGCCACAGTGCCCTCCACTTTTGCCACTCAAATACCTGGAAAGAAGCACGTAGCAAAAGTAGAAAGTAGGGCATGACCCGACGATTGCACTGCCAAGTGCATGACATCCGGAGAAACTGTTACAAGAGAGATGAACTCCTGAAGTGTGTCAATACTTTTGAGCTATATGACGAGGATGTGTCTGCTGCAGCTTGCTTCCCAACCGAGTTCAAAAGGTCTGCCCCTCCCTCTCTGCCTGCTGCATATTCAACCGTCTCTTCCTGTTTCTCCACATCTGAAGAAAGTTTCCCATGTTTGAGGGTGTTGAGAGCTTGCTACAAAAGGAAGCCCTAGCCGGAAAAGTGCAGGAGTTGTCCTTCGTTCAGCTGTCAGAGCAAGACTGGCTACGCTAACAGAATGGGCATGTCAGCCATTCATTTACCTTCTAACATCTTAGAAGGGCCTCAAAGGATGCTACTGAACAGGGCGCAGTTTCATTGCAGCAACCTTTGGGTTCCAGGGTGAGCAGGCTGATGAATGTATCCCTCTTTGGAGATATTTGTTGTCGGGAGGATTGTTGCTATCAAGAACACTTTAAATTGGGGTAGTTTTAGTGGGGTAGAGGGGAAGGATCAGTAATGCACTTCATATGAAGCACAGGAGGGTTGGGGTGGAAAGAATCCAACTTCGGTTCGTTTGTATTAGCACTTCCATGTTGTAACAGCTGCATCTGAAACTAGAGTTGAGCAGTGGATCCCAACAAGAGCATGTTAAATGACACTGGCCATCAAGGTGGACTGATTTGAAACTGCCATGATTTCAGTCAATGGTTTTAAATTACAAGGGGGGAAAGGTGACTCGAATCCAGTTTCTCCACTTGATAACTTGTCTCCTTCTGAACGTTTGTGCACGTTAATGGTTCTAGAAATCAGCCGGAATGTAATTGGCTTGCAATGAATTGCAGCCTTTATACTACCCAACATAATAGAAATCCCTTAGATTTTGCATCTTACATAGCCCTTGCGCTGCTTAAAAGTATAAATACTTCTGTACTGCATTTGGTTTTCATTTTAAACCAGTTTTTTTTTTTTAACTAAGCAAGATATATCTACAATCTCAGAAAAAGGCTGGTTCTTTTTTTTTAAAAAACCATCAGTTGTATAATTAAGAGCCTCTTATATTTTTTTGATGTGCATGTATGTTCTGTAGGTACCCTTTTTGGAGAGCTAGGATTGGCTGCTACTGGTTAAGACTTTGAAACCTAGGTTTGTTGCTATATAACTCATGCTATGGTGCTTTGAGTGACTAATCACCCTTGTTCATGTTTTTGCCTCCCTCAGAATATTGGAGACTCTTCCTCAAAAGTCCATGATGGCGGTGGATGTAGCCATGCAACTGTACTTGCGTTCGCCCTCTTTGCGGAGAGACCATTTTGCCTACAAAATGGCTCCGAAGCTCAAAAAGCCTTTGCGTCCTTGCATCCATTTGGGCAGCAGTACTGAACTGGATGAGCTGGGAGCAGAAGTAAAAGCTTTGCAGAGGAGCAGGGTGAAAAAGAGGGTTTCCTTTGCAGACAGCAGAGGCCTGGCTCTGACGATGGTGAAAGTGTTCTCCGAGTTTGACGACCCATTGGATATTCCATTTAATATTACAGAACTAATAGACAACATTGTGGGCCTGACAACCGTGGACAGAGATGACTTTGTCTTGGATTTTGTACAGCCTTCCTCAGATTATTTGGACTTCCGGAATCGTCTCCAGGCAGACTATGTCTGCCTGGAGAACTGCATGCTGAAGGATAAAGCCATCGTGGGCACCGTGAAGGTTAGGAATCTTGCATTTGAGAAGGCCGTGAAGATCCGGATGACATTCGATACCTGGAAGACTTTCACAGACTACCCATGCCAGTATGTTAAGGACATGTACGCAGGTTCAGACAAGGACACATTTTCCTTTGATGTCTGCTTGCCAAAGAGAGTCCAGCCCCATGAAAGAATAGAGTTTGCTGTGTGCTACGAGTGCGATGGCAAAGTGTATTGGGATAGCAACAAAGGTCTGAATTACAGGATCATTCGGTCTGAACTCAAATCTGTCCGGGAGATTTCCCAGCCTCAAGGCGAACCTGGTTTTGGAATTGCCTTTGATCAGTTTGGAAGCCCTAGGTGTTCCTACGGCCTGTTTCCTGAATGGCCTAGCTATTCAGGGTATGAAAAACTTGGGCCTTATTATTAAATTAAAGACTGTTTATGTATTTAATGTGCAGGGTTTCATTTTTTTTTAAGACTTTGCTCAAGTGTCACAGTTGCCAAAGGAGGTGCATATTTATAGCTGCAGAAAGTGAAACAAAAGAACTTTTGAAACTGGTGCCTGCAGATGGTTTAAAACCAGATGGACTCTGCATCATTCTGGTTATTGTGAATTTAAACAGCTAAAAGGTGGATGTGGGGGGAATGTTCCAGGTGTTAAGACCATGCTGCTAGTCCAGTTGAGCACTCACTGCTTCCATTTGGCTTGCATATCTACATCCACAATATTTGGGAGCTGTGCAGAGAGACTTTCTTAACTCGGCTGTACTATGGAGTCTGCTTTTGCGACACATTTCTAAAAAGCTACTTTATTTTTTTATTTATATCTATAGTCTGCTTTTCAAGATTAAAAAAAAACTCAATGCAGTTTACAGAGAAAAAAGAATAAGAAGCAGCTGGTTCCCTGTCCCAAAAGGGCTCTCAATCCAAAAAGAAAAACTCAAAGGAGAGCTTGCCAATAGCCAGTGGAAGAATGCTGTGCTGGGCATGAATAAGGATCGTTCGCTGCTTGCTAAATATAAGAACCACCACATGCAAGGTGCCTCTTTGCCCACTTAGCAAATTTAAACAGCTAAACTTGTGACTTGTTCGTTTGACGAAAAGTAATGGGAATACTATGGGTGGGAACATGTAAGCAAAGACTCTTCTCCTTTAGTTGAGTTGTCTTTCCACGAGAGACCAAGACTTTCCGATAAAAGGGACTCTAATTGCAGCTAGAATTAGGACCCTGTTTCCTTCCTTATTAGGAAATGCCTTCATTTGTGGGAAGATACCAGGGTGCTTACTCACCATTCTGCCTGTGTGTCTTTTTGTCAAAGAGAAGAATTAAGTTCTCTGCAACTGTTGAAGTGGAAGATTCTTTCTGTAGTTTCAGACATGTGGTGGTGTAGCTTCCGAGTCGGTGTATGTGAATATAGGTATGGGGCTGCTATTTTTATAATGTGCCTTAGCAACTTCTGTAAGTTTGGAGGCAGGGGTATGAAGAATAATTTTCTATTTTATTTTTAATTAAAACCTCTTAACTTTTCATACCACCATCTTATTTAAATATACTTCCTTTTGGGGTCTGGTGGATGTAGTTTTATTAGAGTTTTTTAACTACTACTTTTTTGTTGTATGAATTTTATAGAGTGGGTAAATGTTACTGACAAAATCAAAGCATATTGGTCATTTAAAGAACATCCACTTTATCCAGTTTCACATTGCCCACCTGTTGTCCAGGCACAGACCGAAAAAAGGTGGGCAGGGGAGGGCCAAAGCAATGGAGGTCACAAGACTGGTTCCTTGGAAGACTCAACAACCCAGAAAGAACTGCAGTGCAAACCTTTTTGTGTTCATATGTTAAAAAATGTGTTCTTCTTAACCATTAAAGTAGATGGCTCCAGTAATAGTTTGGCAGAAACCTAGCTTTCCAAGCCCTTAATGCAGACCTGCTCAACTTAAGCCCCCAGATGTTTTTAGACTACAACTTCCATAATCCCCAGCCTCAGTGGCCAGTAGCCAAGGATTATGGGAGTTGCAGGCCAACATCTGCAGGAGGACCGAAGTTGAGCAGCCCTGCCTTAAAGTATAAAACTAAAGAAATCCAGGTCCTTCCAAACTTTCTGTTTGTGAGTCCAAGTCAGTGGAAGGTCAACCCAGTACAGCAACACCGTGAACAAACCGTATTTTCTCTAATCCCTTCTCACTGCAGTGAGTAAACTACTTCAAGGCATGGAACAAATTTACTTGTTGGGTGCTGCAGGGCAAAAATGATGCAAATTCACTTACTCTGCCCAAGTGTGGTGTTTTTCAACAAACCTTGAAAAACCATTTTGCTATATGAGACTTGGCCTCCTAATCAGTAGCTTTATCTCAGTGGCAGAGCACATCTCATGCAGACAGGAGATCCCAGGTTGAGTCCCTGGAATCTCCAGGAAGGGCAGGGAAGGACCCGCTCTGAAGCCATGTTTTTATGATGAAGTAGAAATACGTTCCTAGAGTCTCCCACTAAGTGGGAGTAAAGAGTAGCACCCAGAGATCAGGGGAGAGCACTGCCAGTGTGTGCTGAGGACTGGGGGAGTGCCGCAGGTATGGAAATGGCAGCAAGCAGAGGAGGAGCAGGGATGGGCCTGTTCTCTTCCATGTTAAAGGTGCTGTGGAAGCCTTCAGTGTTAAAGGGACTGTACTGCGAGTTGGATGCTGAATTGCATTTTGGCACATCCATAGCCCCCAGTTGCTAACCCAGAGAGGAGGCAGTGGCTGCTGTAGCAATGGAATTTGACAGCAGTCTGCTTTAGGGAGAAGGGCTTGGACCCTTGGCTACTCCTTCCTCAAGCACCCACCTGGCAAATCTAGTTGCTAACCAGAGCCTCTAAAGTGTGTGCGTTCCTCTTTCTGCCATGGAAAAGCAAACTGTCTCAATATTATGGCTGATAGAATCATGAGAGTGGGGACTATAGCTCAGTAGAGACCTGGGAGCTTTTGCTTTGCCTGCAAAAGGTCCCAGGTTCAGTCCAAGGCCTCTCCAGGGAGGGCTCCAATGGTGCACCTATTTTATGTGTCGAGATGATGACTTTTTAACAGCCCTCAAAATATATAAATGGGGTTAATGAAGCCTGCTAGAGGTCAGTGTCTAAGTGTAGGGAAATAGTTAAAATAAAGCTTTAGCATTGCAGCTTGAAAGATTACAGCAGCAGTCATTAAATGGATTCATCCTTGCTGCATGTTCAATTCCTACCAGACACCTAATCTGTCTTCACATTTTACAGGAAAAGTATATCCTATTTCTGCTTTAGTGTAGAAGTCTTGCATTCAGACTCCCCCCCCCCCCCGAATTGTAAACTTGGGCTGTTCATGATTGGTGTCCCTAGATACTGACAGATGTTGAATTCATTCACTGGAAAAATACAGCTGTGATTAACTAATGCATGATAATCTAGTTCTTTTGATTCGAGGCTATTTTACCCCCTGATCGCAGTCTAATTTGCACACAGTCCCCAACGTGAGTTTTTTACATGAGGTTGGGTGCCAGTGAGCCTTCAACTCACATAGACTTTTCTTTGCAAGCCCTGACCATGTGATCTGCTCAGTATATATCAAGCCTACATCCTGATACCATGTGGGGGATGGAACTGAGACTTGTGGAACTCAGCACACTGGAACATAAATCGGGTTAGCTGTTAACCTCAAGGGTTGGGATCCAGTGTCTTCCATAAATCTGCCTTCCTGAGGGCTTTATGTCAGGCTTGAGTTATTTCCTCTGGTAGCCTTTAGAGCTGCTTCAGGTGACCTGAGGACAGTAGCTTCAAATGTGAAATTCTGAATTGTGCCTAAGTTTGTTACAGTCTGCAGTATGGTAGTTCCCTCTTAAAAATGGGTGGGAACTCTGTGTTAGATGCTGTGTGTATGCCGGTGGGGTGGGGGGTGGGGGCGTGCCACACAGCAGATGGCAACAAGACTGTGAAATGGAAACCTAGAACTGTTGCCTCAAATACGCCCATCACAATGCCTTCCCCTCCTCACTTTTTCCTGTTTTATAGCCAACGTTTTTTGGTCTGTCCTACTGTGAATGTAACTGAGGAATTGTTCTCTTCCATTTTAGGCTTCAGAGTGCCTTGCATGTGTTAAAATATTTTGTATACAACTAAAAAATGCACTTTATAATCACAATGGATTTATTTTCTGTATTATGACCATTTGGTTTTTATCTGACAGCAATAAATAAATGTTACAAGGAGATATGGTCTCTTGTCTATCAGTTAAGGGCCTGAAGATGCCTGCAAATGTCTCCTGGGGTGTGAGGGACAACATCTGGGAAAGGATAGAGTTGCACCAGATGGCAATGAAGTTTGTAAGCAATGTAACACTGTTGCAAAAATGGTGTGTTTCATCTAAACTAGGGAAAGACAACTTGTGACAGTGCCCTATTGGTCAGATCTAGCCCATGAAGTAATGTTACATGGCCTTTCAAAACTCTAGTCAAAACTTTACCACATCTTTGTAAAGGTTTCACTTGTGAAGTGCTAAAAGAACTGTTTCAAAAACTGAAGTGTACTGATTATGTTTAAATGTTGAATAACTTCTTGGATTTTGTACAAAATGGCATAGCTGTGCACAAGTACATGTACATCATACCTTTATGGTGACGTCTTGGTTACAGAGCTTTACCACGATAAAAGGGTCAGATTATGCAGGAAAATACACTTTTGGACCGTGATTGAGCATCTCTGATATAAAGCACTGAAGCCAACAAGCAGAAAACTCTCCTGATAATATCTATCTATCTATCTATCTATCTATCTAATCCTCCTGAGTGTGCCTTTGGAATGTGCGGCCCGGAGCCCAGCTGATTGGCTGGGCAGCGGAGGTGCCTGATAGGCTGAGGCGCGCCCAGGAGGATTGGTTCTCACGGTGGCGAGGCGGCAGTGGGCCCAGCTGTAGCACTTACAGGCCCGAGGTGGCAGCACAGTGAGGAGGCGACTAGGCCACCTGGAGTCCAGCCTGCGCCAAAGCACAGCTGCAGGACCTGGCGGCGGAGAGGCCGTGCCGTGCCAAATGGATCCAGCAGCCTGTGGGGGTGAGAGGCGGGCAGCGGAGCTGCGCCACAGAGCAGGCCCAGGAGGGGGGAAGAAAGTGGGGTGGGCAGAAGTGGCGGTGGGGAGGAGAGGTGGCTGGGCCCGGCAAGGGCCGGCCGTGGTCCGGAAGCAGAGACACGGGCAGAAGGTGGCGGGGAAGAGGTAACCGCCGGCCCCAAAGAGTGCACAGATGCTCTGTGTGGGGTCAGCTAGTCTATATATAATTCTCTAAGGCATACCCTGTGGCTAATCCAGTGTGTGGCAGCTCTTTCGAGCCTGTGATGGTTAAAGTCAGAATGCAACTGTTACTGGTCGGAAGATGTTCTTGATTGTAAAGGAGAGGAATATATATGTGTGTGTAAAAGGATAGTGGGCAGGGGTCTGCGAAGAGAGGAGTCGTGAGGGAGGAAAGAGCCCCTTAAGGAGGAGGCTGCCATTGTGTGAATTAGATGAGGAAACAAGATCTGTTAAAGAGAGTGAGAGAAGAGAGAGGAAGAAAGACAGAGGGGTTGAGCGAGTGGAGGGGAGAGAGAGAGAAGGAAGGCCCAAGCCTGTCAGCAGCCTGAGGGGAACGAGCAGCCATAGTGGCGGCAGCAGCAAGGAAGGGCCCAATCAACCACTGCTGCTGCTTGGGGCTACCGAGGCCATTGGTGCAGGCAGGCAAGCAAGCAAGGGACGGGCCTGGGCCTGTCAGTGGCCTGAGGGGAATGAGCGGCCATGGCGGAGGCGGCAGTGAGGAAGGGCCTGGTCAACTGCTGCTGCTGCTCTTGTGGGGAGGAGCAGGAGCAGGGCTTGGGTGAGAGTGGGGAAGTCTCAGGATAGGGGGCTGCAGCTTGGCCAATAGGCACCAGCAACACTGCAGCCGTGACCAAGAGGGTGGAGGGGGATGGAAGCAACGAGATGGAGGAAGAGGAGCAGGAGTGAGGGAGGTGAGATCTCTGAGGTGAGGGAGGCTGTGACGGGGTGAGAGGAGCAATCAAGTACTAGCACACAGATGCTCTGCACGGATTAAGCTAGATTTATTTACTTTATTTAATTAAATTTAGACACCGCCCAAACTTAGGTCTCTGGGCGGCCATATATGATAATATGGTTTTGACGGCCGCAAGTTAAGGATCCACAGGCAGCTGTTCTTTCTGTTCACATATTAATACTCTGTTCCAGTTGATGTTAGTTACAATTAAGTCCCACTGAAAGCAATGGGATCTATATATTTAATTATCCTAGACGTACTCGTTGCTAATCCCATGCATGGCAGCTCTCGCGGGAGTTCTCAAGTAAGCTGATGATTAGTGACGGGGATGGCCAGCCACCAAGGGAGGAGAAGCGATGGCTGGGCAAACAGTTGGCTGCACGGGGGGGGGGAAGCAGCGGGGGAGGACTAGGGGCGCAGATGCTCTGCGCCAGGTCAGCTAGTTTACATTATTGCAGAATTCTCAGCTAACTCGTTCCATTTATTTTAATGAGTCATGATGACTTGACTTTTGCTGGAATGGACTCTAGGGCTTTAGAGGAAGAGGTCCTATTCTGTTTAGAGAAATCAAGAACTAACCTTCCTAACTTTCATTCTTCTGAAATACTGCTATGATGGAGTGAAGAAACAGAGTGGGCAGGGCGGGCAGGCTCTGTGTGTTTGTGGTTTTAAATAACTCCAACCCAAAGTGCATGAATAACTTAAACCAGCTGACCTGGTGCAGAGCATCTGCCCCCCTAGTCCTTCCCCGGTGCTTCACTCCCCCCTACCTGCGGCCGGCCATTCTCCAGGCCACCGCTTCTCTCTTTCCCCCGCTTCTCTTTGAGTAGGGAGAAAAATTAGCTTCATTCTGCAACCTGCTGGAGGGTTTTATCTCTTTAGCTGAACATATCGCATTCTCAAAGTCTGGGAAGCTGTCCCTGTAGACAGCCTCACAGCTTGAAGGTGAATGCGGCAGATGACCTGACTGACTTGAACAGTTGCATTCCAACTGACATTAACCATCACAGACTCCTTCTCCCTATCTGCATATGGAATCCCCACTACCCGATCACCATGGTGCTTCTGCTCTCACAGGCTCCTCCTTCCTATCTGCATATAGAATCCCCTCTGCCCAATCAGGTGCTTCTGTTTGCAAACTCTCGCAAGAGCTGCCACACACTGGATTAGCCACAGGTATGTCTTTGAGAATTATATATATATAGATAGAGCAGTTATTTGTGGAAGCTGTGGGAAGAGGCAGATAAAACTATAGGGCTATAAACATATTGAGCTCATTCTGAAGACTGGCCCTATATGGGTAGGGCGGTTCATTAGAACTGGTGGGTTCACTTCCAATCCTGGCGCTCTTCCACTGGGTAGCCTGAGCTTGAAACCAGGGCCAAAAGTGAGGTAGGAGGATGCAAGTCTGCCTCCTACCGCACTGCTCAGTTGTGTGCACAGTCAGGGCTCTAAAAATGGCCACCGACTGCAGTGGGGCCAGGGAGAGGAGCCCTGCTGCATTACAACCGGATGCCTCTCTGTTGTCATGTGGTGCATTGTGGGATGCGGGAGGACCTCCTCCTGCTGCTCCCACATTGGGTGACTGCCACCACAATTACCACAATGGTTGTGTGGGCATGTGATCCTGCCCCCCCACCACTGTTGTGTGAATGAACTTCTAGATGTGTCTACATGTACTGTGTGTCTGTACACACTTTGTTTGAAAAATTGGGCATTCATTTAAAAAGTCAGTGTGGAGACCTGACCCCTCATAAATGGAGTACCAATCATATGCACATCGAGCATAAGGGCTGACATTCTAAGGAAGCACCAGCACTTTCAGTGAAGCTGCACAGATGGTGCTGCTGCATTCTGGAGTCATGAAGCCCATGTGGCCCCAGAGAAGGGTGGTTTCTGCTTCTCTCCCCTGGCTCAAGAAGTACTCCCTGTAACACAAGTGGGTCCCTGGGCGGAGGGGTGGCACTTCTGGGAGCAGGGGCAGTGACAGAAAATTGTACCATTCCTGCACAAATGGTAGCACTGCATTAGTTTGCAGTGTAGCTGCACTTCATGAGAAGCGCTGGTGCTTGTCAACCAGTGTGAATAACACTGACTACATAAAGAACAATTTATTTATTACATGTTTATCCTGTATCCTCAAAACAATCCTATAAGAGACTAGGCTGAGAGAGTGTGACAGGCCTAAGGTCATCCAGTGAGTTTTATGGCTGAGTGGGGATCTGAATGTGGGTCTTATCAGGTATGCACTGCTCACAGGAGCCCTAATGAGATGTTACGTAAAGTGTGGATGCTGTATCTAGGTACGGCATCCACAGAAGTGTGCCAGCAAGCCCCATCCCCACACAGATGTCTCTCAGGAATCAAACGCTGTACTCGGAGAGATTCTCCTCATGACTGGGAATGCTGGGATGTCAAGTGTTTGTAGTCATTGGAGAATCTTTCCCTGAGTACAGTGTTTGTCTCTTTAGATAATCTCTGCACTTGAACACAGAACTTGCTGGTATATTGTCATGGATGCTGTACTGTACAGTGTCCACACTTTACATAATGTCTGATTAGGGCTAAATGTACACGTGTTGAACATAACATGAATCAGACATACAAGTCTTTCTGGACTTAATCCTAAACAATATCCACACAATCCAAGTTCACTCAATTACTACCCAGAAAGGTGTTAGTTCAACCCTGTCTCCTGTGAGTTCCATCACATCTCCATGGCATATGTATTTTACTATGCAAAACAATCTGATAGATCAGTTTCTGCAATCGCAAAATTAAATCCAAAGTACAAATGAAATTATGATTTTAATGTACACGTTTGTTTTTGTCAGGATGTCTGTGATTCATCATCCTTCCTGGTTGTTTCCTTGTTTAAATAGATTCGTATGTGTAGAAATATGTTCTTTAATTTCTTTTCAGGTTTTGGGGCAAGATGCCAATTTTCATTTAAGAATTATAAGTGTGCCTGTTAGACATTGTACTGTACTGAAATAATATTCTCCAAAGTGAAGAGCTTTTCTATGAACAGTCAAGTACTTGAAGGAAACAATCTGTAGATTTTGGAAACAAGTAATTAAAATTCACCCTTTAACAGATAGGAACATAGGAAGCTGCCTTATACTGAGTCAGACCATTGGTCCATCTAGCTTCTCCATGCTTGCAGGCAGGATCCAGGGCAGACCCTCCTTAGCGAAGGGGACAATTCATACCTGCTACCACAAGACCTGCTCTGCTCTCTCATTCATTTGAGAATGAGCATTCTCAGATGAATGCTCATGCTATAAATCAGAAGCACAGCTGGGGAGAGGGGTGAGGGAGATAATGAAGAAAATAGGGAGGGGTAGAGCTGGTGGGCCCTCTAGAACTTGGGGTCTGGGTCCTTTGAACCCATCTGCTCAATTATAGCTACGCCCCTGCTATAAATTAAACTAAACATATATCTTATGGAAATATGAAGGGGTTTTTTCAACTGTCCGAAAATGGTGGGGTGTGTTTATAAACTTATTCATGCACAACCAGCTTAGCAATAGCAATAGCACTTACATTTATATACCGCTCTATAGCTGGAAGCTCTCTAAGCGGTTTACAATGATTTAGCATATTGCCCCCAACATTCTGGGTACTCATTTTACTGACCTCGGAAGGATGGAAGGCTGAGTCAACCTTGAGCCCCTGGTCAGGATCGAACTTGCAACCTTCTGGTGACAGGGTGGCAGTTTTACCACTGCGCCACCAGGGGCTCCTTATGTAATTTTCACTTTCTCCAATCAACATGACTGTTCCAGCAGGAAGCATATGGAGCCACCAGCATCCCACTGTGTCCCATGAACACAGGCCTGTTGAGAAATCATTTGAGGGGGAGTTCCCCCCTTGCTGTTGTCTAGAAGCTCTGCAGCCAGTCACCTGCTGTGGAGCTCTGAATGCTGCCGCAGCTGGAGGCTCAGGCGAATCCAGCAGCAAGAAAGCTGCAGGGATGGAGGTGGTGCCAGAGGTGAAATCTCTGACATGCACAATGCCTTCTTAGATCCTGCCCCCAGAGCAGCTGATAGGCAGTCAGCACAGTGGGAGCTGCTGCTGGCTCCTCCTGGCTTTTTATAATTTTCAGTTTTTAGCTTTTAAAATAACTTTTGTTTTGAACCTAATAATGGTTGTGGTTTTAATCTGACTTTTAACTTGTTTGATTGGTTTAATTTTATTTTTATTGTATCTATTTTATTGTTGTGAGCCGCCCTGAGCAGTAGTGCACTAGAGGGGCGGGGTATAAATATTTTAAATAAATGAATACCAGACCTGCTTGCTTTGTCATTTTGGGGGTACTTCAGTGTGCTTCCTAAACTCACGCCTCAACCATTTTCTGTCTCTATGATTAATTGGAAGAGAAACCATGACTGCATTCCAGGTAAATGGAGGTTCTGACAAAGGGTTTTCCTAAAAAGGCAATACTCAGGTCCATTTGCAAAAGACCTGCCACAAACGCAAGGAAATACCCTCGCAGATTGCATTATGGCATAAGCAGGTGAAATAAAGAACAGACCTGCCTGAACATTAAGGAACAAAAGAGAGAGGAATGCCAGCATTCTTCCCTCTTTGGCTTGAAATGAGTTCTCAAGGCCAAGTGCTACTCACCATTTCCTCCCTATTGTTATCAGAATTTAGTGAGTCTGTGCGGGTGTGATGCTCCCTCCTGCCTCCTCTTTTGCTCTAGCAATCTCCCCCCTTAAAAAAAAAATTGTCATGGAAGATGCAGGAAAGCACCACCCAAACATAACCTAATCATAACTACTATTCACACCTTATCAGGAGCAGTAATTCCTGACATCATTGGGAAACTGCCAAAGGGGACCATCAGTTGTTCTCCCGCTAGCCTCCGGACATGTTTTTGCTTATAAGAACTCCCTTCAAACATGGGAACACACTTTTGGGAACGTGATTTTGTTGCTCCCATCACATCTTTCTACCACACTTGCTGCCTGTATGCCTGTACACACTTTGTCATCACACGCTGCCCAGGTATGCCCATAAGCTCGCTCTGTGCTTGAGGTCCCCAGAGAGAAGGATTCCTACGAGCGAGATCTAGACAGACAGGACACACGGCTTTCCTCTTCTCTCTTTTTCACTCTTAGACCTCTATCTTCCTTCCTAATATGGAAGGAAGGTTGGGGGAGGCTGGTGGGAAGTTGGGGGAGGCTGGTGGCCTAGTCTGGTCCCAGCTTCTTCCTCCAGGGTATTCTGTAGAGGAGCAGGTGAGGGGACGTGGGCAGGGAGGTGGAGTGGCTGTTGTCTATATAGATAACATCTCCCTTACCAGGGTCCCTGTCGAGGTATCTGACCATATTGAATGTGTGTACCTAAGTTTGGGGACCAGGGATAGATTGGGACTTCTGTTGGTGTACTGATCGCCCCGCTGCCCAACGGAATCCCTTACTGAGCTCACAGACTTGGTTGTGGAACTTGCGTTGGAGTCTCCCAGACTTTTGGTGCTGGGGAACTTCAATGTTCATTTTGGGACCAATTTGTCCAAGGCAGCTCAGGAGTTCATAGCAGCCATGACAACTATGGGCCTATCACAAGTGGTCTCTGGACCGAGGCACATTGCAGGTCACACATTTGATTTGCTCTTTTACTCTGATCAGGGTGGTGCTCCGTGGGTGGGGACTCCTATGATTTCCCCATTGTCATGGATGGACCACCATCTGGTTAAGGTTAGGCTTACAACCACTTTCTATCTCTGCAGGGGCGAGGGGCCTATTAGAATGGCCCACCCGAAGAGGTTATTGGATCCAATAGGATTCCAAGAAGCCTTGGGGGGATTTAATGTTGGCTCTGCCAGTGATCCTGTTGATGCCCTGGTGCAAAACTGGAACAACATGCTCACCAGGGCAGTAGACAGGATTGCTCCTAAGCGTCTCCTCTGACCCGCTTCAAAACTGGCCCCTTGGTATACAGAAGATCTACGGGGGCAGAAACGGCAAGGTAGGCGACTGGAGCGCAAGTAGAGGAAGACTCGACTCGAATCCTACGGATTACGACATAGAGCACATTTAAAAATCTATGCTCAGGCGATACATGAGGCAAAGAAGCTGTTCTTTTCTGCCCGTATTGCATCTGCAAGTTCACATCCAGCGGAATTGTTCAGGGTTGTGAGGGGGATAGTAAGTGCCCTCTCCCCTGAATCAGAATTTGGAGCCATCAGTTACCCGTTGTGATGTGTTTAAAGAGTTTTTTGCAGATAAGATCTTTCGGATTTGGGCCGACTTAGATGGAGACTCCACAATTAATTCGATGTCTGAACTGGAGGTGTCTGGCAACTCCTCTTATGTGGTTCGACTGGATCGGTTTCAGTTTGTGACTCCCGAGGACGTGGACAAGCTGTTCTGAACAGTGAAGCCTACCACTTGTTCTCTTGACCCTTGTCCAACATGGCTTGTTCTATCTAGCAGGGAGTCTGTTGTAGGAGGCCTGGTAGAAATCATAAATGCTTCTCTGAGGGAGGGCAGGATGCCTCCTTGTCTTAAGGAGGCAATTATTAGACCTCTTCTTAAGAAGCCTGCATTAGATCCCTCAGAGCTGAGCAACTATAGGCCTGTTTCCAACCTCCGATGGTTGGGCAAGGTAATTGAGAAGGTGGTGGCCTCTCAGCTCCAGGCAGTCTTGGAGGAAACTGATTATCTAGACCCATTTCAAACTGGTTTTCGGGCAGGCTATGGGGTGGAGACTGCCTTGGTCGGCTTAATGGATGATCTCCAATTGGGAATTGACAGAGGAAGTGTGACTCTGTTGGTCTTTTTGGATCTCTTGGCGGCTTTCAATACTATTGACCATAGTGTCTTTCTGGAACGTCTGAAGGTGTTGGGGGGCACTGTTTTACTGTGGTTCTGCTCCTACCTCTCGGACAGATTCCAGATGGTGTCGATTGGAGACTGTTGCTCTTCAAAATCTGAGCTTAAGTATGGTGTCCCTCAAGGCTCCATACTTTCTCCAATGCTCTTTAACATCTACATGAAACCGCTGGGAGAGATCATCAGGGGATTTGGAGCGGGGTGTTATCAGTATGCTAATGACACCCAAATCTACTTCTCCATGTCAACTTCTTCAGGAGATGGCATAACTTCCCTAAATGCTTGCGTGGAAGCAGTAATGAGCTGGATGAGGGAGAATAAACTGAAACTGAATCCAGATAAGACGGAGGTATTTATTGTGCGGGTTCAGAACTCTAGAGACTATTTTAATCTCCCTGTTCTAGATGGGGTCACACTTCCCCCAAAGGAACAGGTTCGCAGTCTGGGAGTACTTCTGGATCCACACCTCTCTCTGGTTTATCAGGTTGAGGCGGTGGCCAGGGGTGCTTTTTATCAGCTCCAGCTGATACGCCAGCTGTGTCCGTTTCTTGAGATGAATGACCTCAAAACAGTGGTACATATGTTGGTAACCTCCAGACTTGACTTCTGCAATGCGCTCTATGTGGGGCTGCCTCTGTACGTAGTCCGGAAGCTTCAGTTGGTACAGAACGCAGCAGCCAGGTTGGTCTCTGGGTCATCTCGGAGAGACCACATCACTCCCTTGTTGATAGAGTTACACTGGCTGCCAATAGCTTTCCGGGCAAAATACAAAGTGCTTGTCATAACTTATAAAGCCCTAAATGGCTTAGGCCCTGGGTACCTAAGAGAACGTCTTCTTCATTATGATCCCCGCCGCCCATTGAGGTTGTCCGGAGAGGTCTGTCTCCATTTGCCGCCAGCTCGGCTGGTGGCCACACAGTTTCTCAGTTGATGCCCTGAGACTGTGGAATGCGCTCCCTTCTGAGATGCGATCCTCCCCACCTCTGACAATTTTTAAGAAGCATTTGAAAACCCACCTCTTCACCCAAGCCTTTTCTGTTCTTTAAAAAATTTTAAGGTTTTAATTTGTGGCTGATTGTTAAATTGTTAAATTGTTTTAAGTTTTTGTATATATCTTAACTTGTTTTATACTATTGTTAACTGCCCAGAGATGAAAGTTTGAGGCGGTGTACAAATGTAATAAATAAAATAAAAAATAAAATAATATAGCAACTGGTAATGTGGCAAAACAACCACCTTTTCATTTACTGTACCCCAATTGCCCCTCAAAAAAGCAACTCTCTGTTTTCAAAGTCATGTCTCCACTCTCTTTCTTTCCAGTACATCCATGTTGTGTCAACCTGTCCTGTACAGCTCTTAAGGTATTTTTATTGCTGTTCACAGGTCTGCTCCATTTGATGTTAATTTCCCCCACTTGAGCAAAACATAGGCGTGGAGAGCGGGAGCTGACACGCCTCCTGCAGACCTCGTAACAGCAAGAATGGGAAGACTTAGTCTGGCAGTCTTCTTGGAAAGATGCATCACCCACCCTCACTTCCTCCCATCACAGTGGGAGGAAATACTAGTCTTTTAAATGGGAAAAGGGCATCTTCTCCTTGCAGCACAGAGTGGTGATTCTTCAGAATGATGCTTCTCTTATATTTAGCAGGGAGAGAGCAACCCCTATGCAACTCCAGCACAGCATCTGTTCAATGGCTGTTGCTGGTGTCTGTTGTCTTCTTTATTTTTATTTTATTTTATTTTATTTTTTATTACAGTGAGCCTTTTGGGACAGGGAACCATTTTATTATATTTTGTTTATATTTAACACATTTTCATATTATTTCTTGTTTACACAGTCAGACAGGTGTTATTGACTGGTTTGTTTTATCCAGACATCGAGTCCTTCCCAAGAACCTGGGATGGCTGAATTTTATTATCAATTGTTATAGATATCATCGCAGAATATAGGCTATTTTTTTTAATTATTATTATTATATTTATATATATATATCTTCCTCCAAGGAGCCCAGAGTGGTGTACTACATACTTAAGTTTCTCTTTCACAACAACCCTGTGAAGTAGGCTAGGCTGAGAGAGAAGTGACTGGCCCAGAGTCACCCAGCTAGTATCATGGCTGAATGGGGATTTGAACTCAGGTCTCCTCGGTCCTAGTCCAGCACTTTAACCACTACACCACGCTGGCTCTCTCTCGCCCCATATGCAAGTCCCTGGGCAGTTCACACTCTTAAAACACAGCAATTAAAACATTAACACAATCAAAATAGTTTAAAATAAGGATAAACTCTAAAATGTAAAAAATTAAAACTATAAACTAAAAGCTTGACAAAACAGGTATATTTTCAGGTCCTTCTTAAAAACATCCAGAGATGGGGAGGCTCTAATTCCATTATGAAACACATTCCAAAGTCCCAGAGCAACCTTACAAAAAGCCTGGTTTCAAGTCTCCACCAATTGAGCCGGTGGCAACTGCAACCAGACCTCCTCCGATGATCTTAATTGGTGGCAGGGTTCATGAAGAAGGCAGCATTCCTTTAAATACCTTGATGTTGTAAACCGCTTTGAGGTTTTGTTGAAAAGTGCATATAACTATTAATAATCAAAGTGTAGCATAAATTATTAGTAGGGGGACAATACTTTTCTTCTGAAGTCCTTTAAACAGCAAAGCAACCATTCCTCAAGCAGCTGAAAGGACTGAGGCTGGGAGTGAGATTGGCCTTGGTGGCAAGGCGTGCACACCAAGGGAGAAGAGCTGGTTTGTAGTAGCATGAATTGTCTCCTTTGATAAGCAGGGTGTGCCCATTTGTATTCCAATGGGAGACTATATGTGTGAACACTGTAAGATATCCCCCTTAGGGGATGGGGCCACTCGGGGAAGAGCACCTGTATGCTTGCATGCAAAAGGTTCCAAGTTCGCTCCCAGACATCTCCAAGATAGAGCTGAGAGAGACTCCTGCCTGCAACTTTGGAGCAGGTCTTGTGGTAGCAGGTATGAATTGTCCCCTTTGCTAAGGAGGGTCTGCCCTGGATGCTGCCTGCAACCTTGGAGAAGCTGCTGCCAGTCTGTGTAGAGTTTAGAGTACTGAGGTGGATGAACCAATAGTTTGCCTCGATATAAGGCAGCTTCCTATGTTCCACATTGTCTGGGTCCTGATTGCCCCATGCTGAAAGGAAGCAAGTGTGAATGATACAATACATATGGAACATAACGAAAATACAAGATAAACAGGGGCCGGTTATTATTTCCTGAATGTATGGATTGTATCAACTCATTGGGTGAATTTTCTAATACACAATAATGCTTCCTGTTTGGGTATTTTATTTTGGTGAAAGAAGGTTCCAGTTCCCCATGCTTGCTCTGGCTGAACTGAAGTAGCTGTGTTGATCCTGTGAGGGACAATGGCTGACATGATGAGGAAGGTGACTCAAAGCATTGCCTAACTTGTCCATTTCATTTCAGTGGGACTGCCTTGAGTAATTTTCCTCATGCCAGTCAGTGAGTGTTGGTAAAGGAGACCTGTGGCATAGTTGGTAAAATGGCTACTACTTCTCTGTCTGGTCTAATACTTTAAGCACTAAATTATGTTTAGTGGGCCACTGTGTGAAACAGGAGGCTGGACCTGATTTTCATTATAAACTGCCCAGATATGCAAGTTTTGAGCAGTATAGAAATAGTTTAAATAAATAAATTAAATAGGCCTTGGGCCTGATCCATAAGGGCGGTTCTTACATTCTTGCAAATGAAACCAGAGTTTATCATTCTACTTGCTGTCTTGAAACCAGTAAATCATTATTAAGAATATGTCGACACCACTTTTCAGTGAAAATGTTCTCAAAACGGTTTACATACTAAAAGGAATGAGAAGAAGATGGTTCCCCCACGCTCCCCCAAAGGTGCACAGTCTGAATGGAAAGACAAGGGAGCCACGGGCAGCAACAACCTGAACCTACGGCAGGACTTGGTGCTGGGTTGAGCAGAGACAGTTGCTCTCCAAACCATCAACCTCTTGCCCCCCTTGGCAAGTTACTTCCCCACTGCACCATGAGGTGGCTTTCTGCGATCCAAGCAGCAGTGAAATGTGCCCCCTTTAGGATCGCCTTGCATGGAGATACGGGCGATGCTCGAGGTATATTGCATGTGACCGATCATTGTCTTGTCTGCCTCAGATGTCAGTTTGTAAAATAGGTTTGATTGCAATAAGGTACATTGTTACGTGTGACAAATGAAAGTTGAAAGAGTCAGCCAGGTACAGGAGCTTTCCCGGACAGGTGGCTTTACTGTGGCAGGTACATGCCTAAAGTTAAGCCATTTTGAGCACTGCACCAAAGTGCTACTTTTTTAGAATGCATTTAATTCACAGTAACTGCAAATCGTCAGGAGCAAAGCTGAATATGCCATTGGCTGTATGAATGGCACCTTCTGTCACCGTCCTGATGTTTCTGTAAATGAGCCTCTTGTATGAACTCCACCCATCCACCCCACCCAGCCTAAGTGTTGCGAAGCTGTGTTCAGTCTCTGCTTGGAAAAGCTCCAAGTAGTGGGTGCCTAATACAAGTTGCATTGTCAGTTCTCATGAGACTGAGTGGGGGTGGGCAGGAAATGTTCCAAGCAAATGTGATGTAATTACGAGTATGCTGGAGCTGAACAGGGGAAATCCTGGTTCATCCCTGCTCAGAGATTAAGCTTACTTACTGCATGGCCTTGGGCAAGTGACTCTCAGCTTAAACTTCCTGTTGTGAATGTTGAAAGTGTTGAACTTGGGCAGATGCAGGTTCAAATCCCAACTTGGATACGAAGCTCATTGGACCAGTCATTAGCTTCTAGCCCAACCTACTCCACAAAATGGTTATGAGGATGAAAAGGAGATGGGTTGGAAAATATGTACATATTTATTATTATTTATTATTTATTTGTTGTATTTCTATACCGCCTGATATAGAAATCTCCAGGTGATGTACAAATTAAAACATAAAACAATATAAAGCAGTTAAAATCTATAAAATAAAATCTCAATAAATAGAAAAACATTAAACACATATGTACCTGAGCCCCAAGGTAGAATATAACGATGTTTAGAAAATTCACTCAGTCACAGCATCAGAAGAGAGTAACAGAAGCCATTCAGTTTGATCTTTTGCTACAAAGTCAGAGCAGCTACCCTTCCAGATCGACCCACATAATCCAACCCCCACCCCATGCACCCCAAGCACAAGAGCAAGCCCACAGCACAATGATGCCAATGGCAAAGCAAAGGCATGGGGACTCGGAGGTGAGCTGGAAAATCCCGTGGCTTCTTTGCCAGTGCCTTTAATTATCTTGCTGCCAATCAGAAAGGGGCACACTGTTTTGTTCTTCCCCCACCTATCTTTTGGGAAAACATTAATATCTTGTTGAATGGCAGCCAGCATTACTACGCATGAAAAATCATAGCTGAGATTCACGTGATGATGGCTTAAAGCCAGGGCTAAAAGTAACTTAATGAGATTGAGATCAAAGTTGCTTCCCCTACCCTGTGTCCTTGAGGGATTCCTTCCCACACCGCCCCCGCCATACATTGACAAGGTTGAGTTCTTGGGAGCTGCTTGGAACTCAACCGTTACTTTCCCTACTCCCAATAATCCATATTCTTCCTGGGGGGGAAATTCAATGAATGTTTCCCCTGGTGAAAAAATGTAGGCTACTTAGCAATTTGTTGACAGTTTAATATATTGTATAGTTGCACTGAAAATCAGAGTCTGCTGTGTAGTGACATGAATATATAAGAGCAGCTGGGAGCACCTTAGTTACAATGTGCAGATCCACAAATGGTTCCTATGATCCTGTCTTGATGCAAACCTAAGAGGCACTCAAGGTTGCCTTAGGGAAATATTGTTTGGAAGGTGCCCTCTGAATAGGGTTGCCAGCTCCAAACTTTGAAATACAGGCAACATAATTTGGATGGTATTCATATCCCGTGCGATACTAACTAATGCAAATTAGATTTGCTATATTAATTCTTCTAATGTGTGTAATTTGCATCCCATGGCAGAGGGAGAAAGGACAAGGGATGTTCTTCCCGACTTCTAAATTTTTCATTGTCGGAGAAGGAAGGGACTATTGTGGCTTTTTTCTTGCAGTTTGGACTGATTGATTGTGTTTGCTCCTATTTGCTAATCTATTCTGAAATCTTTGAGTCCCCCTGTCAAGATTATTTCCACCCAAGTGGGGAGTTCACGGAGCTATGAGCCATACATACTCAGGTCATTCAAGGATGAAACAGGAGCCAGGGATGCTTGCCATGTGCTTTAGTAGTAGGGATGTCCAGAGGGATGTGCCATTTCAAGCTCGAAACAGAACACACCCTTTAAATCAAGGTTAACATGGGTTTAAGTGCCACATCCAAAGATCAGTTTGAGACGATCACTTTCCAGAGGCTGTGGTCAGGCTCAAGCAGCCAGCAATGTGTCCTCTCTTAAAACTCTTACACATTCCATTCCTCGTTCTCATTCTACCCTGCCAGTGTCTACTCTAGATCATGCCAGCCAGTACAAAAAAGGAGCCCAGGAGTCATCAGCTCTGAGTAAACACCATCAGTCACTTCAGTCTGAATGTTCCTGAGCCCAAAGGTGTATGCATGTTTTTCACTGGTGCTTAGAGTTGCTTTGTGCTGCTTCTCCAGTTTCAGCAAGTTTTCAATTATTCCAAAGGCATCTATCCAGAGGTGCTCTTATAAGGGATGCGCAAACGTGTTCGACGTCAAACCAGTTTGGTTTGACCATTCGGGGTCAAACCAAACCATCCCCTTTTTGGTCTGACCTTGGACTGAACACCTCCCGACTATTCAGGGGGTTCGCGATTTTTTTTAAAAAAAATAATTTTTAACTTACCCCTCCAGGGGAGTTGTTGGAGGTGGTGGGGTGTGTGTGTCCGCAGAGGTTCCCCATCCCACCGCCGGCCTGCCTCGATGCCCATACGGGCCAGCCAGCCAGCTCCTCAGCCTGTTCTGGCCTTTCCTCCTCCGGCACAGTGGCCATTTTGGAAGCCACCGCGCCTGCGCAATTGGCCTCTGCATGGCCTGGGTCACTTCTACATCTGTCTCATGCTTTGCAAAGTTGCTCAATTTGTACATAAGAACATCAGAACCGCCCTGCTGGGTCAGGCCCAAGGCCCATCTAGTCCAACATCCTGTTTCGCACAGTGGCCCACCAGATGCCGCTGGAAGCCATAGGCAGGAGTTCAGGGCATGCCCTCTCTCCTGTTGTTACTCCCCTGCAACTGGTACAGCTTTGTTGCTTTATAGTCTTGGATGATGGACTGGGCTTGCTCCAGGGGGCATAGCTATAATTGAACAAGGGGGGAAACATATATCCTTGAGCCTCTGAGGAAGGTGGGACCCACTGGCTGAGTAACAGCTTGCTCTTCACTCTCCCCGTCCCCACTCCAAGAAGGTAGGTGGGGAGGCAGGGGTTCATCTTCACTTTTTGTCCCAACAAAAGCCTTGCTACACCCCTGGCTTGCTCCAACTTGCTATGGCCTTCTGAAATTTCACTCCCCCCCCATTCCCTCTCACCTCTCAGCGCCACTAAAACCTGTTTTTCTGCTCATGTTTAAAAACATTAGTAGGCAAAAAGCAATGTCCAAACTGGCCGGGAGAGAGACAGTCCTAACACTCACTTATACTTTTCTTGTGTATCTTTGTAATGCTGCCCGAATTCAAGCAGCTGCACTCCAAAGGCATTTGTTTAATAGATCTCCAGCTCCCTCCGGCTTTCCAAAGCCAGGGTGCAATTCTCAGCCGCTGCCCTTGTGTTCTTGGTTTCTGGGTCACACGAGGAGACATGGTTGCAAATGTTGCCATGTGGCTTGCTGCAGAGGCGGGTTGAAAATAGTTGGCCGGAATGCTCTCTAAAGACATTGATGTGGTTTTTTCCATTGACTTTCTTGGGAGCAGAGCCAGGTTCCTTATTTGAAAGAGACATTGACGAACAAGAATTGGTGTACATACACTGTGAAATGTCTGTTGGAAGATTTCCTTCCTTCCTCCTCCTCCTTTTGTGTGTGTGTGTGGGGGGCATAAACAGAACATAACTTTTTCTTCCGTGATTGATATTTTTTCCATTTCTCGAATACTTGAAATAAGGGTCCCCGTCAATCAGCTTCTTGTTTGTTTAGTAAGCCTCATACACAAACAGCAACATTAAATTAGGAAGTTGTCTTTTGTGCTCATATAGCTCTGTTCATACAGCACCAAAAATGTTACATGAAGCTTTACAATCCATAATCAAAAGCCTTCTCTCACCACGCTCTTGGGTGACCAAGAAACACAACCCATGATGACAAAGCTATGTGAATAAGACTGGTCTGGTTATCATGGACTCAAGGCCAGGCCGCCCACCAGGCAGACCTAGGTGGTCGCCTAGGGTGCCAACTGGTGCGGGGCACCATCAATCCCACTGTCTGCCCGCCTTTGTCTCCAGCCCTGCCGCCCACTCGCTTGCCTGTTCACCGCCACAGCTACCTGATGCCTGCCTGCCTGCCAACCACTTAGTCGTCTGCCTGTTGCATCCAGCACCACCAGCCTGGGCCTTTACTAGGCCTCAAAGCAGGGCCGGACTGGGGGCACTGAGAGGGCGGTGGAATGTATGTGGAGAGGGCACCGGGTTTTGAGCAGAATAGGTAATTAAGGGTGGGCGTTTGGGCGCAGGGGTGCCGCGCGGGTAGGGCGCACCGGGAATATGCCCTGTTGCCCTGTGGGCCAGTCTGAGCCTGCCTCAAAGTGTCATGCCTTGTTATAATGATGTCACTGCACACTGCAATGATGTTGTCATAATGTGTTGTGGCACTTTGAGGCCTAGCAAAGACACAAGCTGGCAGCCCTGGACACAGCAGATGTGGTGGTCAGGCAGGCAAGCAAGTGGTCAGGCAGTAGGTGAGGGTGGAGGAGGAGGAGAAGGAAGAGGCAGGAGAGGCAGAGGGCAGGAGAGCGAGTGGCTGGGGTGGGTGATGGGGGTGGGCATTTCTATGCCTCTTGCCTCCCAGTGGGTGTGGGGAGGGGGGTGCCAAAGCCAGGCTTTGCCTCAAGCACCAGAAATCCTTGGGCTGACCCTGCAGGGGCTCCCACAGAACCATTATATCAAACAAAGTAAATGGACTGCTATCTAGTCACAGCTAGAAGGGTAAATAAAACTAGAGACTGTGGGTTTCATGAGAGCTGGAGCTCTCTCTTCCGCTGTCACTCATCAAAGTGGCCTTTGGGTAGTACTACACTGCTGCTTGCTTGCTGCTGCTGCTGCTACAACAATTATTTATATACCACTTTTCAACAAAAGTGTTCGAAGCAGTTTACACAGAAAACTAACTAAGAAATCAATAAGAGGGCTCCTTGTCTCAAAAGGGCTCACAATCTCAAAGGAAACATAAGGTAGACACCAACAACCACAAAGGATTAAGTGGTGGTGGGGTGTGTGTTCCTCTCCCCCTGCTTTTCCTAACTTCCTTCCCCACTAGAAAATGCAGGGAGAGCTAGGAAGGAAGTGAGGTGTGTGGGTTTTGATAGAGAAAAGAATAAAGGTGTGGGGGGAGGGGGAGAGGGCTGCAGTATGCCTTGGGCAGCACGGCAGAGAGTAACCCAAGGATGGGCACCTCCTGAAGATGGGCCATTCACCCTGGAAGCATCCTTTCCATTCTAATAGTCGGTTCGGGGATGAATGTACAGAGATCCTTGTGTTCTGCTGTGTGCATCTTCCGGTTCCACACAAGAATCTGAGGTCTAGAGGGACAGGATTGTAACGAGTATTTTTGCAGACCCTCAACTGACTTCCCCCACACCTTTGTCCCCCTCACTCTTTTGCTGGAGCCTCAACCCCATTCACTCACCCACCGAGCTGCATTACAGAGTCCAATGTTTCACGGACTCTGGAAGTACTGGGACCCCACTTGGCTGCTCTGGCCATTGACCTGAAGGGCAAGGACCGAGCCGCAGCTTCCTCCAATGACTTGTAGACATCCCACTCCGAGTTTCTGATCTTATCAGGGGCGGATTAACCGTTTTGCCACCCATAGGCAAAAAGGCTGTTGCTGCCTTAAAAAAAAAAAAAAAAAAGCAAGCTCCAGGGAGGGGGTGCAAGAGGAAATCGGTATATTTCCCTTTTGAAAGTGTGGGCTGCAGAAGAATTGTCCCTATAAACCAGCCCTATTTTGATTTTGGCAGGTATCAAATATACACTGTCAACTGTCAAATGCTGTTAACTGTACTTGGCATTGCAAGTCAGCTACGAGAGACAGTCAAATTCGAAATACCATTGCATGCCAATGATCAAATATTAAATACCATTGCATGCTATTTGAATACTGTCAGATTCAGAATACCATTGCTGGTCATCTGTTAAATACTGTAAAATAAAAACTATTGGATGTCAAATACAGATATTACATATTTAGCGTTTTTCAGCAAATATTCAAATATTCTGAGAATAGCTTGAGCTTATTTCACATTAAAAATGGCCAAGGGAATTTCTGAAGATAAACTTTTGGAGCAAATGGATTGTAGCTTTTGAGACAGAGACAGAGAGGGGAGGGGAGGATTGCATGCCTGTTATATCCATTTTTAAAGCAGATTTATTTTTTGTTGAATTTTTTTTTAAAATGACATTTGAAAATAAGAAAATAGCAACATAGATAATAACAAAAATGTTTCTGGTGTACAGATAAGCATCTATTACCACGTATTAGTTATCACTGTAAGGAAGGTTAATAAGAGACAAATGATTTCAATGGGTACAGAGCTTCACAGAAATGTTAAGGAGGCAAGCTTATATTTTATTTTAATTTAGAAACAGGCCAAGAGCCTATGGTAAACCAGAGTTCCAGAAACCTTCCCATTTTCTGACATCCTGCTGCAACCCTTATTTAGTGAGTAAGTCTTGCCAGTAGTTCTATGTCACAGATTTTATTACACTACTGTGAGATGGTTTCGGGGATTTTTTTGCTTCCTGTGACTTGCTGGTCAGCTGGCAGCTGTAAGCATGTACATTATCAAGTCTCTTTACATACGTGGATTACCAGCTGTGTGAATCAAGTTCAGTCAAAGTTATTGGGGGACAGAGAGGCCTCATTCAGACATAACCCCAAACCAGAGATAAACATGCCAGAGATTTGAATTTGTGATTGTCCGAACATGTGAAGCTGCACTTTCGTCACCTGACCGTGGCTAGGTTTTCACTCCCAAACCTGAATTTGAACCCTTGGTTTATAGTAAGTTTCACTGCTGAAACCTGAGGTTGGAAGGCAGCATTGTGTCATCCGGATTTTGCCCCTGCTATAACCTGGGTTTCCTGTACAAGCTCCTACTGCCACCATAGAGAGGCCATCTCAGAGCAGCCCATAAATACCTCAGTTCTAGGGCAACTGTATTTCATGCTGGCCGCCTCTCAGAGCTGATGCCCCACCCACTACTGTCTCCTTACTCCTCCTGCCACTGCTTGGCAACCAGAAGGGATGTCGCTGAGGGACCCTTCCCGGAGCTTTGGTGGAACTGTCAACCAGGGCGGACAGTAAAAGCCCTCCAGCCCGCATGTGTGTCTCTATGGTCAAGCACTCTTATGAGAGAGTGGTTTGCTCCAGAGCAGGATCACACACACAAAATATCTTGTGTGATTTAATCCTGCTCTAGATGGACAGTTCTTCTCATGGGATTGGCCACGACCAAGCATGCTTACGCCCAGTGGAAGGGGCTGGGCCCCACTTCCCATACCTACTTGTACAAAAAATAGAACAATACTACCAAAAATCAAAGGGGCAAATCCTAAGTAATCTCAACCTATTCCTAGAAGTCTCATTCTGTCCATCCATCCATAAGCACTCATACATGGGATAAGGATTGGGGTCTAGGGGGAGGGAAAAAATAGAAATCCCCAAAGAAATGGGGAGCAGGGCCATGCGCCTCCTGAGAGCCAGCGTGGTGTAGTGGTTAGAGTGCTGGACTAGGACCGGAGGGACCAGAGTTCAAATCCCCATGCAGCCATGATACTAGCTGGGTGACTCTGGGCCAGTCACTTCTCTCTCAGCCTAACCTACTTCACAAGGTTGTTGTGAGGAGAAACTCAAGTATGTAGTACACCGCTCTGGGCTCCTTGGAGGAAGAGCGGGATATAAATATAATAATAATAATAATAATAATAATAATAATCTGCTAGGAAATGGGCTGGTGTGGATGTGTCACAAATGGCCATTGCTGGTAACAAATTCATTCTGTGAACACATGGGGAGAAGTAAAGGAAACGCTTGTGAAGTCTCTCTTTAACCAGTATGGGTGGGAAGAGGGGGGCCACAAGACCCTTCCTCCCCAACTGCGGAAGACAGTGGTGCGAGTGATGTGATGAAAGGGTTCACATGTCATTGCCTTGCCGAGGGTGGGCAAACACTGCCAAAAAGGAACGATCGCGCTGAGCATACCTCCTCTAACATTGCAGCCAGTGGTTGCAGCTACATTAGCATGCTGACGCTTTGCGCACAGTCTGGCAACACGATGGAATGGAGCTTGCTGGGATACGGCCTGGGTGGACTAGGAAGAGGGAGGGGGTTTCTCTGCCCAGAAGCCGGAGGTTGACAAACTGTAGTGAGTCCAACATCTGTGGCATAATTTCTGGCATCACAGATCAACCATAGCTTGATCTACCAGAGGCTTCACGCTCAGTCTGAACGGAGCCAGAGTTGGTTGATAACCCATAAGGATGTGTATTTCAGATGTGACCTCTACTCTGTTGTTGCACTCATTATTCCACATGAAGCATGCTTTATAAACATTTAGCAGCCTGTTTGCTCTCTAATTTGCCTAAACGTCCTTTTAAAAGCTGAATAATGATTATGCCGAGAACAGGAAACAGCAACAGTGTGGAAATAACAAACAATGCAGAAGATTAGGCTGCAATCCTTAGGAGGCGTGTTCCATGGAACATGGAACATTTCCTAGACTAGAGGAAGTCCTATTGAATTTCCTAGACTAGAGGAAGTCCTATTGAAATTCTGTAGTCCTTTAGACTACCATTGAGAAATTTAGACAGGATGTCAGACAGTGCAAGTTACTAAGTAAACATGCATAAGATTAAGATTTAGCAGCCCACCATAGAAAGATCTGTGTGCCTTTTGTCAGTCTGGTTTCCCCTGCAAGATTTATGCTTGGCATCTGGGAAGAACTGAGTTGGGCAAACACACAACTCATTCCAGGTTGCCCAAGGAGGCACTGAAGTTGTGTGTCTTGACCTGGCAAACAGCTTTTGAAATGGAGAGATATTTCAAGAGCAGTTTGTGATCTCTGCCCATTAAAGGAGGGGAAAGTCGAAATTCTCACTGAGCTTCCTGAAGTTGCTCGTTGGATTCCAGCCTTGATTTTTAAAGCCACGCTTGAACCTGGGAAGAACACAGGAAAGCTTTTCTAAAGACACTGAACCTGGCCTCTGAATCTTTAATGTGGATCACGTTTTGTTCTCTCTCTCCACTGACCTCATACAAACCACCACACAATGAAGACAGATATTGGCACAGGTTAATGCTGTGTGTGTGCGTGCTACAAGAGAGCACAGTCCTCAGGGACATATTTTCAGGAGGCACAATGTGCATGTTAATCTAGATGTCAGCCATAGTTTTTTTCTGTTAATGCATGTTTGTATTACAACTTCAGCAAGGAAGGGGATAGAAGAAAGCAAGCAGGGTTTGGTTTTGTCTGTTGGATGTGCACATTTCTCAGAATAATGGTGTGTGAGGTGGTATGCAAGTGCAGTCTGCGGTTTATCTATGATGACTCACTGACCTCCTCCTCACCGGATCCTGTAATCTTCAGCAGATGCACATACTAACCCAATATCAGGAACGGGAAGGTAAAAAAGTAACAGGACCAGACCTGATTGCTGCTCCAACCAGCAAGCATCACCTCCAAGTTCTTGTAAGGGTCATGGACTATCACCAGTTCTGCTCTTAGTGGTATATGGGTATTTCTTTCCTTTATATAGCTAGTATCACAGTGGCTATTGCCTGGAAATGAAACTTACTGGACCCTTTCTCCTGAAGCAGAAGGGAGAACTGAAAACAATGGAGAGAGACAGAATTTTAACTTGCTGTGACTGGGTAGTGGTGTGCCCCCTCCCAAACAAAAGGTAACATTAAAGACAGGAGTGTCTGCTCTTTCTTACTCAGGACTTGTTTTGTGTGGGGAGAGAGAGAGAGAGTGTGTGTTAGTTTTTCAAATAAAAAAAAAAGCCATGCCAATAAATATTATCCTCCTGGTATTTAAGTGTTAAATAAGTATATCCTCTGATGGCAGTCCTCCAATATAGTCCACTGCCAATATGGCAGGTTAGATGTGAAGCTGAGGCTGATTGTTTTTATTTCCAGTCCAAGATATACAAAACACTCTTCAGGTTGAAGGAAAAATCCCATCCCCACTCCCAGACCTAATTCGGGATGTAGGATTGCCATTGGGGTAGCTGGTGAGGGCCCAGTGCCTGTGGGAGGGTCCATCCCTGAGACCACCTCTGTGCCCATAAGCTTCATGTGATGGTAGACAAGTAACTCTCTGGAGGTTCACTCAGCTGGAAGGGACCGTGGAGAGGAGTTTGTTAAAAAGTCCCTCTGAAATTCGAGGCTGGCTCTGCCATTGCACACAGAATCCTTGTGCTCCATTAACTTCCATGCAGTGGTGTGATTCTACGTAATATGAATCTATGAGAGAGAATAGCTTTTCCCCTTATCTCTGTGGTGTCCCTGCAATTCTCTTCTTTGGTCAGAGCTGGATGGTGGTACACAGGCCGACTGCCCAGCTGACATCTTTGAGGTCAACAGTTCAAGATATGGTGATGGCATTAGTTCCAACCTTGCTCATGTGGGACCATTAAGTGCACTTGAATGTTGCTTTATGCAAAATGTTGATGACAAGTGAACAGTTACTAAAATAAATCAGGGTGTGGGGACTGGTTGACCTGGAAGACCATGTAGTGAACATGCCCTGAGAACTGCTAGGGGAGAGGAGGCACGCGAGAATGCAGTCAGGCAAAACCATCCTAGGCACTCTGAGCTCCAATGGTTGGAACACAGTGAGTGCAAAGCGCATTGTAGGGAAATAGTTGTATGGTTCATTGCTTTCTAGGTTCATTAATACAGTGTGTATAAATGTGATCTTGATTGCCTACCAAATTTATAATTAGACCTGTGGATGCCTTCCAAAATATATGTGGCCTCCTTCTGCTATTGTACGAGCAGGTTCTCAGTGATGTTTCTCTTAGTCAGCAGAATTTGGGACAGCTTCTTGTTGTCCCAGTTGTGGATTGAAAGGCTCTCATTAGCTGGAATGTGGAGATTCACAGAGCTGGGGCAACAATGAAAAGATTCATTGTGGATGCAACTGCCCAATTTACTGTCGTGCTGCCCCTACAGTGATCCAGAAAGGGACTTAGATTGTTTTAGTTTTCTTATTCCTACTGCTGGACCCAAAAGCAGGATTGGATGCCTGTCAAACTTTTCTTAAGTCTGATTCTCCATATTATTATTCTTGGAGGTCAAGCTGCTCATTTTGTTGAACACTGCAAAAATATAATGTTGGAAAAACAGGAACCATAATATTCAGAGGCAAGATGTGCAAATAAGAATTGCAAGCCGTATATTTTGTTTAACTGGTCTGACCAATAAATCTATATTCCAGCTGGTTACAAGATTTGGGGTTTCAAAAGCCAGTTAACATCTGAGCCTGTCCAACAAGGATATTTTGCTGTGGATCTCAACCCAGAGACCTACTAGGCACTGCACCTGACATGCTGGCTTCTGCCAGGTTCTATCCACAACAAGCAGAATTTTGTCCTGACCTTGGCCCAGCCTACTTAGTCCAACTTTCTCCTTACCTTTGGTTTCCTTCCCAGCCCAGGGAGCCAACTTTTAAAATAGGAAGATGCTTTGTATTGAATCAGACTCTGATCCATTTAGCTCAGTATTGTCTACAATGACTGGTGCAAATCCAGTTCTTTTATTTGCCTCAGTAGGCTTTTCATGTGATCAAACCCAAATGACAACTTTTTGAAGTTTGCAAGTTTTATTCAAAGACTTGAGAATGGCAATGAACAGCAAAAGATACACAAAATGCAAATGCATGGCAAAGAGATGCCAGCATGGAGGATGTCCAAGAGGATGCCAGTCCTGGAGGATGCCAGCATGGCTAATGGGTACTGTCAAGGAAGCCATAAAAGGAAAGAACACTCCTTTCCAAAACTGGAAGGCCTGTCCAAATAAAGAGAACAAAAAGGAACACAAACTCTGGCAGAAAAAAATGCAAGGTTGACAATAAGGGAGGCAAAAAGAGAGTTTGAGGGACATTTTGCCAAAAGTATCAAGGGGAATAACAAAAACTTCTTTAAATATATCAGAAGCAGGAAACCTGCCAGGGAGGTGGTTGGACCATTAGACAATGAGGGAGTGAAAGGGATTATTAAGGAGGATATGGAGGTTGCAGAGAAGCTAAATGGGTTCTTTGCATCCGTCTTCATGGCAGAGGATACTGAGCATATACCTGTTCCTGAACCAAGCTTTTTAGGGATGAAGGCTAAAGAACTGAGTCAGATAGAAGTGACAAGAGATGATGTTCCAAACTGTCTGGAAAAACTGAAAACTAACAAATCACCAGGGCTGGATGGCATCCATCCAAGAGTCCTCAAATAACTCAAATGTGAAATTGCCGACCTCCTTGCTGAAATATATAACTTATTGCTGCAATCAGGCTCTGTACTAGAGGACTGGAGAGTAGCCAATGTAACACCAATTTTCAAAAAGGGATTCAGGGGCGATTCGGGAAATTACAGGCCCGTTAGCTTAACATCCGTTCCAGGCAAATTGATGGAAAGCATTCTCAAGGATAAAATTGTAAAGCACATAGAAGAACAGGCCCTGCTGGGAGAGAACCAGCATGGCTTCCGCAAAGGTAAATCTTGCCTCACAAACCTTTTGGAGTTCTTTGAGAGTGTCAGGAAGTATGTGGATAAGGGTGATCCAGTTGACATAGTATATCTGGACTTCCAAAAAGCTTTTGACAAAGTTCCTCATCAAAGACTCCTGAGGACACTTAGCAGTCGTGGGATAAGGGGACAAGTACATATGTGGATTGCTAACTGGTTGAAAGACAGGAAAGAGAGGGTAGAGATAAATGGAGAGTTTTCACAATGGAGGGAAGTAAGAAGTGGGGTCCCCCAGAGATCTGTACTGGGACCAGAGGCTTTTAATTTATTCATAAATGATCTAGAAGTAGGGGTAAGCAGCGAGGTGGCCAAATTTGCAGATGATACCAAACTCTTCCGGGTAGTGAAATCCAAAATGGATTGTGAGGAGCTCCAAAAGGATCTCTCCAAACTGGGGGAGTGGGCGACAAAATGGCAAATGTGGTTCAATGTTGGCAAGTGTAAAGTGATGCACATTGGGACAAGAAACCCCAACTTCAAGTATACGCTGATGGGGTCTGAGCTGTCGGTGACTGACCTGGAGACGGATCTTGGGGTCGTAGTGGACAGCTCGTTGAAAGTGTCAACTCAATGTGCGGCAGCTGTGAAAAAGGCCAATTCAATGCTAGGGATCATTAGGAAGGGGCTTGAAAATAAAACTGCTAATATTATAATGCCCTTATACAAAACTATGGTGCGACCACACTTGGAGTACTGCATACAATTCTGGTCACCACATCTAAAAAAGGACATTGCTGAACTGGAAAAGGTGCAGAAGAGGGCAACCAAGATGCTCAGGGGCCTAGAGCACCTTTCTTATGAGGCAAGACTACAACACCTGGGGCTTTTTAGTTTAGAAAAAAGATGACTGCGGGGAGACGTGATAGAGGTCTATAAAATCATGCATGGTGTGGAGAAAGTGAATAGAGAGAAATTCTTCTCCCTCTCCCATAACACTAGAACCAGGGGTCATCCCATGAAATTGATTGCTGGGAAATCTGAGACCAACAAACGGAAGTACTTTTTTTACACAACGCATAATCCACTTGTGGTATTCTCTGCCACAAGATGTGGTGCCAGCCAACAACCTGGATGGCTTTAAGAAGGGTTTGGAAAACTTCATGGAGGAGAGGTCTATCAACGGCTACTAGTCGGAGGGCTGTGGGCCATCTCCAGCCTCAAAGGCAGGATGCCTCTGAGTACCAGTTGCAGGGGAGTAACAGCAGGAGAGAGGGCATGCCCTCAACTCCTGTCTGTGGCTTTCTGTGGCATCTTGTGGGCCACTGTGTGAAACAGGATGCTGGACTAGATGGGCCTTGGGCCTGATCCAGCAGGGCTGTTCTTATATTCTTATGTTATGTTCTTATGAGACATCAAAATATAAGTAAACTATAACATTCTAAGAAGCATTACATGTGTGGCACTTGAAGCTACTATTTATTGGTAGTGTGAATAATAAAATCTACCCACTAAAGGATCTAAACCCCTTTACCTATGCCCCCCAAATGAAAATTAAGATAACTTTTAACTTTTATTGGGGGGCATGGGTAAAGGGGTTTAGATCCTTTAGTGGGTAGATTTTACCCTTCCAGCAAACTGAGGTATTTTCAGGTTTCTCCAAAAAAGATTTCAAAAACTTAAAGTCAAGCCAAGTAGACCTTCAGCTATTTAGTGTATAGACAAATTTATAGGAATGTAATAAGTGGTATGTTTCCCAGACTACGGGAAACGCCTGTATCGAGCAGCAGTGATATAGGAATATGCTGAAAGGCATCATCTCATACTGCACGGGAGGAGGCAATGGTAAACCCCTCTTGTATTCTCCCAAAGAAAACTGCAGGGCTCTGTGGGCACCAGGAGTCGAAATCGACTTGATGGCACAGTTTACCTTTACCTTAGTAATAGAGCAGTGGATCTGAGCAAATGCAGAGCATTCTTCTGCACCACTCCCCACCAATAGCAAGCCTCCCTCCTCCTCATGCATTTGGACTTAAGAAGCAAAGCTTACAGAGTGAGGCCATCTCTCCTACAAAGTGTAAAGGCTAAGAACTGAAAGAATCCACTCTGGGTTTCCTTTCCCTGCCCTTCATTCCAGCCAATTCCCAAAATAAACCTGTCCTATTTTCTTTGTGTTTTAAGAATTTACCAGCACAGTGAGAGAAGGCATGTTTAATGCTTGTTTTGACTTTCTATCAAAATAATTGGGGTGTGTGGGGTTGAAAGGCTGAAGAGAAGGCTTCTCTTGCAATATTCCTTCCTTCCTCTTCTAACTTGTGCCATAGCTTTGGTAGAAACAGAGATTGCTAACATGCATTTAGTTTGCATTTAACATTGAAGAAACGTTGAAGAGGAAAGTTGAGTTTGTGTGTGTGTGCGGGGAGCGGGGTGTGGGGAGAAGAATCAGGAAAAGCATTTAAAATAATACACTTTATGCCTGTCTTATTGCTTGCCTCAGATCACACAAGTTATAGTTGTGTGATCAACAATTACAGGTTGGGGCACACTATAACTAGTTAGATGTCAACCGTACAAAATGTATATACGCAGCTTTGGGAGACTGCTCGTGATGTCTATCCCAGGTTTTGGCTTTATTCATTATTGTTGATGTTGTTATATTAATCCCCACACTGCTTTTCAACAAAAAGGTTCACAAAGTGGTTTGCATAGCAAAAGATATGAGAAAATGGTTCCCTGTCCGAAAAGGGCTTAGACTCTTTTGGTACAAAGGAGATGGCATCAAAAGCCACTAAAGAGTAGTCCTTGCCCTCTCTCCTTTCTTTTTTTGTGGTAAGAGAAGAACTCTAGAGATCTTCTAGTTGGCTCACTCTTCAGAATGAAGGATCTGGACCTGTAATGAAAGAGGAAGCAGCAGATTGTTTCTTCTTTAGCCCAGAAACAATCTTCCATCTCCTCTAAAAATATATCCGCCTCTGTTTGTTTTAGCTTACTCTTCCCAATGCAGGCTGTCAGATTTCCTGATGCTAAAGGTCAGTATTAGATAAGTCCTGGAACTGGTCTGGGTGATGAGCATTGATGGCTACGCAGTTCAGGAAATGGGATTATGAGGCCTGGCAGCGATTCACACTCACACCCTCTGCAGTTGCAACTATAGAAGGAAACAGCATTCGTGTTCAAAGTGCTTTGCTTGCCATAATATTACACTTTACAAAATTGCAAAGGGCTTGAGTGAAATGGGTGCAGAGGAGGTCAATTCATAGCACTGAACATTGTTTTCTTCATTCAGAGAGCCTTTTTATGTTTGGGAGTTCTGTGGGCAAAATGGTAACATCTTGCACACCAGTGCCCAATAGTAATTAGCACACGCCCTGTTCCTGTGAATTTTAGTGAAAGTTCAGCTATAAGCAGTATATTTCTGAGTACTAAATACTGAGACAATGCGGGGGGAACGCTCTTGCCTGCTTATGGGCTTCCCAGTGGCATGGGGTGCTGCTGTGGGAAACAACATGCTGGGATAGATGGACCTTGGGTCTGATCCAGTTCTTATGTTTAAATGAGCAATGCTGCACAAATTCACCATTAGATGCACATATCATTGTGGTATTTTACTCCTTAAAACTGTTCTGGCTTTGTATTTGCTCATCTGTATTTAGTCCTGCCATTGTCTCCTCTTTTTCTGCTCATCAGCGTCGGCTTTGGCATCAGGAAATATAAACTCTGACAGTTGCTTAAGGCCCAGGAACTTTTATAGTGGAGAAAACAGTAATGACCCGAAAGGTTCTAGTCAAGTCACCTAATCATCTGGTGAGCACAGGCCAACTACAGGCCATTCTTTGTCCAAAAGCAGATCCTGCCTTTATCAGGTTCTGCAGGGAAAAGAGAAACCAAACCATATTTGGAAGTAGGCCCATTCCAGGCCTAGCCCTCTAGCCATCAGTTTTTGATGCTGTTGCTGCAAATACAATCTATTTGCTGTGTGCTTGCAAGGGGTGACTTCTATTTTTATTCCTCTTGTTTTGGTTTTCTTTGCCATCTGAAAAGTATTACATGGTCATGCTATTACTCAACATTCTTTCATTATAATCCCAGGCGATATCTTGGATTCCAAATAGTGCTGGAGTCATGATGTGGCTTGGATCCATACCACTTGGAAGGTTTCACCTCACAGAAGGCAACTGAGGCCATCCTGTAGAGCTCGGGCATGGTAACATGATCCAGTGAAGATAAGTGTGGTCACGTGGAGCCCACACATGTGGTGTTAGTCCTCTGGGGTAATCTTACAGCTGCAGCTGGCTTTCAGTGTGCTGGACAGCTTTGGGCAGTCATAGGGCCAGAGCATATGCCACAGCCCAATTTTAGACTTGAACTGTTGGAGATTAGCACCAAGTTCTCTGTTATTGAATGACATCACACAACTACTGAGGGAGCCAATTGCCTTCACAAAGGGCTGCACTTGGCGCCACTCAATGGCCTTCTCGTTTTAGCAGATGACCCATGGATAGAAGTGCTCTGAGGGAGAGCTGCTTGAGTATTCAGCCGTAATTAGAAAGACCATTAAGCAGCTGTGGCACTCTTACCCCTAGACTTTGGGGCCAAAGTCCAGGGCCTCCACACCCCCTGGGGGCCTCCTGGGGCCTCCACACACCCTTTAGTCTGTCTTGGGTGGTGTGGGCACCGCTGACCCACTGTGCTGGGCAGCCAAGTGTGATTGTGACCTGTGCCAGGTGCTTTAGAGACAGAGGGGGGAGTTGAGAAAGAAATATTTGGGATAGGAATGTTAAAGGCCTTTGCTGGAGAGCCTCCAAAGGCCTTAGGAACATAGGAAGCTGCCGTATACTGAGTCAGACCATCGGTCTAGCTCAGTATTGTCTTCACAGACTGGCAGCGGCTTCTCCAAGGTTGCATGCAGGAATCTTTCTCAGCCCTAACTTAGAAAAGCCAGGGAGGGAACTTGGAACCTTCTGCTCTTCCCAGAATGGCTCCATCCCTTGAGGGGAATATCTTACATTTCTAATCTCCCATTCATTTGTAACCAGGACAGACCCTGCTTAGCTAAGGGGACAAGTCATGCTTTCTACCACAAGACCAGCTCTCCTTCCAATGATGATGCTTAACTTGGGGGGGGGGCTCCAAAGACCTTTAGGTAAAGGCTCCAAAATTACCTAGGTGCACCTCTGTTAAGCAGTATACCTAGTAAGGTAAGCTACAAGGAGCACTATCATACGTTCTAATACATGTGATACTTTAGGTTTGTTCTCGTGATTATGAATAGTATACGAGGCCTGTCCTACTCCGGTTTGGGAGTGGCATGTGCTCCTGTTTTCTGCTCCTGTGTGAGTTAAAGGTGCCAACAGGGATTGTGTGCTAAGCACCAGCTGAGTAGAAGAGTTTTCCCTCCTATTGGGCTTCCTTTGTCACATCTCAGACCTCTCCCCTCTATCCAGAACTCAGCTTCCAAAATCATTCAGTTCTCTCATTGTCAGAGTCTGTGATGCCCTCCCTCTTCAGATCCCTTCACTGGCTTACCACCCGATTGAGTGAACTCAACACAAACTCCTTGTTTGGACCTTGCCCTGCTTTATCTTTCTGCTGTTGTCTTCCTACATATTTGTAAGCCTTCCCCTTTCTGCACTTACCACCCTCAGCCACTCGGAAGCCTCTTATCTCTTACATTATTCTATCCATTTGCACCTGCTACCTCTTACTAGTCTGCAATTTCCTCTCAGACCACCTCCAAGGTATCACCTGTTTCTCCCTTCCTTAACATTCTTCCTCAAAACTCATTTCTTCTATGAAGCTTTTGGCTTAAGCCCTTCATATTTTCCCTGAACCAAAATGAAGCCTAAGCTTGTGTAACTGCCTTTGGATAGATCCATCTTGTAATCCTTGTCTTTTCCTTTTATTTCCTCCTCCTGTTGTCTTTCCCGATGCTGCAATTTAAGCTTATGCATTCCTTGGCGCAGGCCAGAGTCTTTTTTTGCATATACTACTCTGAAAAGTGCCATATGCATTAATAACACTATACAACAACTGCAAGAGTGTACACGGAATATTTAAGGCTAGAGGGGTGTAGCGGAGGAGCTGTGAGCAATGTCACTATGAGATGAAGTTTTGGGTAAGAAGTCCTGAGGAGAATTTCCTATAAAACAACTTTCAAAGTTAAAAGGTGTTGGGGAGGGTGGGGATTATGCTGGCTTGCAACAGCTGCCATTTTACAAGGCCCAAACTCCATTTTGGCAGCCAGCAATGTCGTATTGTGTGTTTTACCTGTGTGGCACATAGTGACCAAAAACCTGTTCTTCTCATCCCCATCTGTTTATTTAATAGCTATCAATCAACCTTAAGCAAGCATCCATAAATACTTTGTAGGGAGCTGATTGGATAACCCCAGAGAGAAACTCTTTACTTCCCGGACAAATTAATGTCTCAACACTTAAGAGTGCTTAAATAAAATCAAGCTTTATTAGCATGAAGTAAAGGCTCATAAGCTTCCTTACTGGCTTTTTCCAATGCCCTGCTTCTTTCTGTTCCCAACTTTCCACAAAAAAGAATATATTGGGCTTTTCCAGATGGTAATTTATTCAAGCACAAATTTTGACAGGACATGTAACAACACATCCAGAGGACGTAAAAAGCCAGCGTGCTAAAATTTTTTGCTAACAATCCATGAAAAAGCTGTGACTTTTTGAAGTTAGAATAAAAGTAGTATTGAAAAGTGTTCTGGGCAGGGGTGGATTAACGCTTTTGCCGCCCATAGGCGAGCAAGGATTTTGCTTCCTCTCCTCTCCCTGAGGATGTGTCATAAACTCCAATATACAATCAATCACATGACTCGTGAGAGATGATAATGTAAATGTAAATGTAAAAAATAATATAATGCAGCAAAATGCTTCTCCTTCTCCAGGTCCCTCCTTCTCCTCTTCCCTCACCCCCGGAGGCAGCAGTAGATAGATGGCCATGCGGGCCGGGTCGGCCTGATCGTCCAGCAGGTTATCCCATGTGTCTCTCCCTACCTCAAGGCCCATTCCCAAAAAGTGGTGCTGGGGGACTACTGCTCAACCCCATGGCAGTTATGCTATGGGATTCCGCAAGGTTCCATTCTTTCCCCAGTGCTGTTTATCATCTACATGAAACCACTGGGAGAAGTCATCAGGAGATTTGGCTTGAGGTGTCATCAATATGCAGATGATACTCAGTTGTATCTCTCTTTTTCATCAGACACAGGTGGAGCGGTGACTATCCTGAATCAGTGCTTGGATGCAGTAATGGACTGGATGAAGGTGAACCTTTACCGCTTAGATTACTGCAATGTGTTGTATGTGGGGCTGCCTTTGAAAATGGTACGGCAGCTCAGATCCCATCAGCGTATACTTGAAGTTGAGGTTTTCTTCGTCCCAATGTGCATCACTTTACACTTGCCAACATTGAACAGCTTTTACCATTTTGTTGCCCACTCCCCCAGTTTGGAGAGATCCTTTGAAACTGCAGCTGGTACCAAATAGGGCTGCAAGCTTATTAACTGGGACTGGACATTTTGATCGTATTACGCCAGTGCTTTGCCAGCTGCACTGGCTCCCAGTCCGTTTCTAGGCCCAATTCAAAGTGCTGGTTTTAACCTTTAAAGCCCTAAATGGCTTGCGACCGGGTTACTTGAGAGAGCTTCTTGCCCCACATGTCCCTACCGTACCTTAAGATCTTCTTTGGAGGTCCTCCTCTGGGTGCCCCTGCCAAATGAGGTGAGGCAGGTGGCTACCAGGCAGAGGGCCTTTTCGGTGGCTGTACCCTGTTTATGGAATAGCCTCCCCAGTGAGGTTCGCCTGGCTTCATCACTTTGTTCTCTTAGACGCCAGGTAAAGACCTTTTGTTCACCCAGGCCTTTTAAATTTGGGTTTACATTTGGCTTTTCAGATGTTATCTAATTTTTAACTAATTTTAAAATGAGTCTTTAACGCTGCTTTGTATTGTATTTTCACCATTTTTGGTCTGTTATGGTTTAATGTGTTATGTGTTTTTATTGTACAGTGGTCCCTCGACTTACGTAATTAATCCATTCCGAACGCACATTCGGAGGTTGAAATTTTCGTAAGTCGAAGAGCGCACCACGGAAGTCTGAAAACATTCGTAAGTCGAGGAAACCGCATCTAAAAATTCGTAGGTCGAGTAAGCTGAATCTAAACCGGCAACTACTTCCGGTCTTTTTTGTCGCTCGTAACTCGAAAACATCGGATGTCGAGTAGTTCGTAGGTCGAGGGATTACTGTATGTATTAATCCTCTGTTGTAACACCCAGAGAACAATTTGTTGCGGGGGGGGGCTAACAATTAAAGTTTATTATTAGCATTATTACCTGCCTGTGTCTGACAGCTTCCTTGCGCTTCTCTGTCCTGTGTAGTCGTTGTCATCCTAAGGTGGGACCTGGTCCCTGTTGAGGGCCAGGCAAGCAGCACTGGTGCCGGCGCCCACAGTGCTGAGAGTTGGCGGATGGATGGATGGAGAACAGAAGCCTGCCAGCTGAGCCAGGCCTGGCTGGCCTGCAAAGGAAGTTCCGCCCCCCACCGCGTCCGTCCCCCCACTGTGGCCAGAGCTCCTTGGGCGGCTTCCGTGGCCAGGCTCCCTCCATGTGCCTCTCCATGCCGGCCCCGCCCCCCCGGCTCTTCCTGCACTGGGGGTTGATCTCCAGCCAAAAAAACACTCTCTCACACACACACACGCATTCCAGAGTCAGTTGCCTGCCGGTTGGGGAGCAAGAGGAAGCAACGCTTGTATTTCTCTCATAAAGAAGACGACATCAAGCAAGGGAACTCAGCAAAGAAATAAGAAAGAAAGAAAGAAATCGCCAAGAAAACAAGAGGGGAAGGAGAAACTAAGTCTGTTAGGGCTGGAGATTTTCTAGGGTTGGTTTTCTGGCTGGGGAGAAGTGTTTGTGTCTTTGACCAAAGAGTAGCCTGAGTGGGGGATTCACTCCAGGGGAGGGCCTCAGCTTGTGAGAGGGATCACATTCCTGAGCACAATCAGTTTGTCTGCTGATCTTGAATACAAGGGTGAAGGCCCGAGAGCATAGCGAACAGGGATAGCAAACAGGGCATTGGAGTTTAGCGGGAAGTGTGTGGGGGAGCCTGAAACAAGTCCGCTTGATCACAAGGAGCCCCGTGGGAAAAGAAGGCAAGTACTACTCCCTCCTTCATATTCTTGATAAAGGAAGTTTGAGCATTTAAACAGCACCAATACAGCTAAGACCTAACTTGCTAATAAACTGTCTCCAAATACTGCGAACAGCCAACAAAATCAGTTAAGAAGATAGAAAACCAGCAGGAGAGGGGGCATTTCCCAGTGTATTGCACAGAGTGTCACATGTATGACTATTTGCTCCATGGGCAGAGGTCATGGGCGTGTGCTCGGTGAAAGGAACTCCTGGCTCTCAGGGAATAAGTTCGTTCCCTCGAGACCAAGATGGCATATCTGGAGAAGCTCAGAGAGACAGAGACGCATGTGGATGAGACCTTCAGGGACATGGTAGAGGCATCCCATTCCAAGGCTGATAGCTCCTCTGCAATCAGGAAGAATGAAGGTCTCGGGGAAGGAGGACATCAGTCTGAGGAAAAGGGAAATGCCCCCTTAGAAGGGACCCCTTCTGTGGATGCTGAGCCCATATCCTCTCACACAAGGTATACTCCTCCAGGGGGTGGGTGCCTGCTTGTAGTGGGCGATCCAATCATTAGAGGTATAGAGAGATGGGTTTGTGACCCGTGTGTTGACTGCACGGTGACTTGCCTGCCTGGTGCGAAGGTTGCAGACATCACACAGAGTCTAGATAGGCTGTGAGGCAGCGCTGCGGAGGAGACAGCTGTTGTGGTGCACGTCGGCACCAGTGATGTGAGGAAATGTAGTTGGGAGGTCCTGGAAGCCAAACTTAGCCTGATATGTAGCATTTTGAAGCCCAGGACCCCCAAGGTAGCATTCTCAGAAATGGTACCTGTTCCACACACAGGTACAGTGAGACAGGCAGCATTGAGGGATCTCAATGCATGGATGAGACGTTGGTGCCATGAGGAGGGGTTTAGATTTGTTAAGAACTGGGACACATTTTGGGGCAAGCAAAGCCTGTACACAAAAGGGACAGGCTGCACTTGAACCAAGATGGAGCCAAACTGCTGGTGCTTAAAATCAAAAAGGTTGCAGAGCAGCTTTTAAAATGATGCCTGGGGAACAGCCAACAGGAGTTGGGCAGTATCCGGTTCAGCAAATGCCATCCCGTAAGGTGCTAGGGTGTAAAAGATTCAGATAAAAATAGAAGGGGACAGAGCAGAACCACATAAAGAACAGACAGGAGGCTGTGCCAGCTGGTCAAAGAGATCAAAGAGCCAAAAGAAAGGCAGCATACACTATGTAAGAGATTCAGTGTATAGGTTCTTATATGCCAATGCCAGAAGCCTCCGAGCCAAGATGGGCGAGCTAGCTGGAGTGCTTGGTTGCTAACGCAAAAATAGATATAGTGAGGATAACAGAAACATGGTGGAACAGTGAGAACCAGTGGGACACTATGATCCCTGGATATAAACACTATAGAAAGGACAGGGATGGGTGCCTTGGAGGTGGAGAAGCACTGTATGTTAAGGAAGGGATAGAATCTAACAAGCTAGAAAACCTAGGAGGACCAGAGTCCTCCACAGAAACCCTGTGGGTGGCAATACAAGGCCTGAAAGAAATGTGCTACTGGGACGTGCTATCACCCTCTGGATCAAAACGCTGACAGTGACGGAGTTGCAAGAGAAAATCAGGGAGGTGTCAAGGAGAGGCAGGGCAGCAATAATGGGTGACTTCAATTACCCACACATAGACTGGGTAAATTCACAGTCAGGTAATGACAGAGAGGTCGAATTTCTAGATACACTGAATGACTGTGCCTTAGAACATTTGGTCTTGGAACCAACCAGAGAGAAGGCAACCTTTGGACTTAATCCTGAGTGGCACCCAGGACCTGGTGCATGATGTCAGTGTCATCGACCCTTTAGGAAACAGTGACCATAGTGCGATCAAATTCAGCATACATGCGGGGAGAGAATCACCAAGGAAGTCTAACACAGACACTCTGAAGTTCAGAAAAGGAAACTTCTCCAAAATGAGGAGTATGGTGAAAAGAAAGCTGAAAGGGAAAATCAGGAGATTCACTTCGCTCCAGAATGCATGAAGTTTACTCAAAACCACAATACTAGAAGCCCAGTTAGAACGTATACCCCAAAGGAGGAAAGGTATCACTAAGTCCAGGTGAATGCCAGCATGGCTAGCAGGTAGTCAAGGAAGCCATAAAGGAGAAGACGACTTCCTTCCAAAATTGGAAGACCTGCCCAAATAAGGAGAACAGAAAGGAACACTGATTTTTAAAAAGGGATCCACTGGCAATCCGGGAAATTACAGGCTGGTTAGCTTAATGTCTGTTCTAGGCAAATTGATGGAAAACATTCTCAAGGATAAAATTGTAAAGCACATAGAAAAACAGGTCCTGCTGGGGGAGAACCAGGATGGCTTCTGCAAAGGTAAATCTTGCCTCACAAACCTTTGAGTGTCAACAAGTGTGTGGATCATGGTGATCCAGTTGACATAGTATACTTGGACTTCCAAAAAGCTTTAGACAAAGTTCCTCATCAAAGACTCTTGAGGAAACTTAGCAGTCATGGCATAAGAGGACAAGTACACGTGTGGATTGCTAACTGGTTGAAGGACAGGAAAGAGAGGGTAGAGACAAATGGAGAGTTTTCACATTGGAGGGAAGTAAGAAGTGGGGTCCCCCAGGGATCTGTACTGGGACTAGTGCTTAAATCACTATACAATAGGGGCCCAGCCACATGCTATTTTCTCACCAGTACAGTCATTAGTTGCCAGCAACCAGGCACCATGTCACCAGCTGTTACTAATGTCCTGGCAAAAAAGGAGCGGCTGTAGGATTAATGCTCCCTCAGCCAATGACCTGCCTATTGCTAGACTAGGTAAAACTCATTGCTAGTTAGTTAATTAACGTTCTTCTGTATTTTCTTTTGAGTTCCTGTGTGCCTTTACTACCATTCCCCCTATTTCCCACAAATCCTTATTGTATGCAACCCTTATTTCTTAATAAATTTCATATTCTTAGAAGTGGCTTCAGTTTGCTTTAAAAGGTTCTGTAGGGTTACTTCAAAACTCTTCCAATGTGCCTCATAAGGTCATGCACTACTGATGAGTTGTTTTAAAGATTAATTTGTCTAGAGCTGGGTTGTGTGGACTCCAGCTACACAGTGCCCATAAGTCCCAAGACAGACAGTTCTAGAGTGTCTAAGCCAGGTTAGCAGCTTTAGATCAGTCTTCAACTGGTGGCAGCCTACCTTAAAGGAGTGGTGTGCAAATAAAATTGGGATCAGAGCAATCTCTCCACTGAAGGTAGATTCCTAGAAAAACAGCAGAACCCTCATATTGTCACAGAGGGCAGGGACCAGGTGAGGGTCAGCTGGTACTACTCGGAGAGACAGATTTGGCTCTGGAGACTGAAAGGAGGCAGCGCCTGCTAACACATTTCTCTCTTGCTTCAAAATGCTCCGTGCCTGTATTCATGAACGGCATTCTGAGTCCCTAGAGACAAAGGGTATGTGGCAGTTCCCATGAGTTATGAAGGTCTGGCACTCTTCCCGGTGCCCTCACACTTGCACACCTCCTGGAATGAGCAGAAAGAATATGCACAAGGGCCCATTTAACCTGGCTGGCCACTGGATGTCACCCTGCTGAATGCGCCGCAGAAGTATTGACTTGGCAGCCACAATAATGGGCTCTAGCAAACTGCAAAAAAGCCGCAGAGTCCAGACTTGCTTATTATACTGCTGCTTAATGACTTTGGGGCTTGAATAATGATCCTGCATTGCTTGCCTGTGCAATGTTGACATGCTTTGGCACTAGAAATCCAATAACTCAAGGAAATTCTTTCAGCAGTTTTCCAGGGGCTGCTGCCAAGCAACTAAACCTGGCTCCAAATGAGCCAATGAGCCTCTATGTCACTGATCTCAGGGGCCACAAGCTTGGAAGTTAGTCATCCCATGGGGATCAACAGTGAGTATGCTTGGGGTGGGGTGGGGTGAATATGTGTTGAAATCAGTGGGGCTTAAGCATTTAACAAATATTCTCCAGTCTCAAAGAGTGATTTGGAGAGTAGGTAAGATATTTATCAACACACACCTGAAGGCATGTTAATCTTTATAGAACCTTGCTCAGTGCAAGAGGAAGGACAAGTGTCACTGGGACATGGACCCATCATGAGAAGGAGGAAACCAGCCAGGCCTGTCAGACTGGTCTTCTCCTTGCCATGATGGGTGCTTTTCCATGCACCCACCACGAAGCAGGCATGTGCGAACAGGTTTGTTTTGGAACCTGTTTGACATCGAACCAGTTTGGTTTGATGGGTCGATCTTGGATCAACCCCACCCCCATTTTGGTTGATGTCAAACCAAACCCCCAAGCCTGTTCAGGGGGTTCTAAGTTTAAAAATAAAAAATTATCTACTCACCCCCACCGGGGGGGGGGCTTCTCTAAGGACGTGGTGGGGGAGGGGTTCTGGAAACCTGCCCTCCCCCCACCGACCTGCATTAATGCCCAAATCACCCGGTTTGGGCAGTCTCCAGCCCGTTCCAGGCCTCACCCCTGTGGTTTGGGAGGCTGTTGCACATGCCTAATGGGCCTCTGCGAGGCCTGGGTCATGATGCCACCATTGGAAAGAGAGAAAAAGAAGAGAGAAGACAGTCACAGGGGAAAAGCAAGTGGAGGAGAGAGAAAAAGAAGGGGGGAGAAGAAAGAAGGGCAAGGGATAGGCCTGTCAGAGGCCTGAGGGGAATACGTGGCGGCTGCGGCGGCGGCGGCAGCAAGGAAGGGCCCGATCAACCATTGCTGCTGCTTGGAGCCACAGAGGCCATTGGCTGAGGCAGGCACGCAACGGACGGGTCTGAGCCTGTCAACATCCTGAGGGGAACGAGCAGTCATGGCAGCTGCAGCAGTTGGCATGGTCAACTGCTGCTGCTGCTACTCCTGAGGGGAGGAGGTCTGTGGGGTTAGGGGGCTGCAACTTGGCCAATTGGTGCCTGCAATGCTACAGCTGTAACCAAGAGGGGTAAGGGGGATGGAGCAATGGGATGGAGGAGCAACCAAGAGGGGTGACGGGATGAAAGTATTGGGATGGAAAAGAAGCAGGAGGGCAACTCAGGTGAGGGTGGAGAGAACTCTGAGGTGAGGGGGCTGTGGCAGGGGGTGAGGGGAGCAATCAAGTACTTGCGCACAGACGTTCTGCGGAGGTTAAGCTAGTATGATTGAATACTCCTGCATATGACAAACACTTCCCTAGAGTTTGGAGTCGCAGAGAAAACTAGGTTATATTCCTTCTCCCTGGTTTCTAGTTTTCTACAAGGAGGGGCATTTTTGTGTGCGGAGGAACTTTCATTCATCAAAGCCCTACCTGCTGTCTGAAGTGGTGTGGCCGCCTTAGGTCAATGACAGCCACCGAGTTGGGTAAGGAGACGATTAGCAGCAAGCACAGGATTCGCAATCTTGTATATATGACCAACATGCAAAGTTGGGGAAGGGGTGCTAAATAAACAAATATATAACATAAGCCAGAAATTGGCTTACGCAAGAAAGCCAGTAACTGATTTTTATTTTATTGGGGGGGGGGCGAGACCAGCAGGTCAAATGTACTCAACATACATGTTTTTGTTTTTGTTTTTTACACAAGTGTATTTGTGTCAACTCAGACTTGATCCAGCAGGAGTTATATGCTAACAATGTCATCAGTATATACATGTCTCTCACAAGTTGCTTTGTCATGGTTTTATAAGCTTGATACATCCAGAACTGACCTAGCAGGAATTGAATGCAATATTTTGCAACATTTGTATTTAGTTGAGTTTTTCAAGTATTCCTTTTCTAGCACTGTGATATAGTTATAGAATACATTTAGGACAGCATCCATTCCCTCCCATGCATACAGAGAGTATCTGTGGAGGAGATCCCCACAGAGAAGCTACCAAGTCTTTCCCAGGTTACAGTTGGGTATGCTGATGTGTTGTGCTGGACACCCTGTGTCTAGCCATTATAATGGGAGAGCCTTCTATGCCTTACATAGAGGAATATAATAGCTTGATCTTCTCCAAGCTACTCCCACAAGGCATATCATTTAGTCTCCATGCCAGGAACTGGGGAAAGAGCAGGCTATCTGATTAGCTGCATGTGAAATGTGGAAAAATCTCCCATTATTGGTCATGGTTGGGTATATGGTGGTGCACCCAGCACAACAGCAGCATGGTGCTGAGTGGGAGGAGGTGGAGGACAGATACTCTTGTTTCCTTGGTCAGCAACTCAAAACAAAACACAAAAACCAGGGGCCATATTTGACCTGAATAAAGACTGTACTCTCTTCTCATGCCTTTGGCTATGTAAACCATGCATATCAATATTCTAATTATTAAAGAATAGCAGCAGAAAACCAGCCTCTAGATGAAAGGCTACTAAAGTGGAAATGAGAAGCCTGCCAAATACAATGTTCTGGATCTGCTATTTGCTGTGCAGTAACAAGTCAAACAGGTTGGACTGTCTTGTCTGTCTACAATTGAATTATCTTCTGTTTGCTTTACAAGCCATGACTGAGGAAGGCTTTAGCTTCCAGGTCTGCTTTTTATGTGCACCCTCCTTGTGGTTTGCCTGTCTACTTGGAAAAACATTTGTGGAGCCTAGCTGAAATAGGTTTGGCTCTCTCAGTGACAGACATGGCCCCACTAGGAGGCAACATGAGACAATTGTTTTGGGGCACTGTTAGGGATGGCAGCACAGGAGAGAGATCTGATCCATACAGAGCAGCCTACCAAGAAGGTATTTTGTGCACGCCCCACTGTAATGAATAAAAGCTGTGCAAGGCCATGCTAGAGGCCATATGTTCAACTGAGCTAGGAATGGCAACATCCTTGAGCCCCTAGTGGCGCAGTGGTAAAACTGCCGCCCTGTAACCAGAAGGTTACAAGTTCGATCCTGACCAGGGGCTCAAGGTTGACTCAGCCTTCCATCCTTCCGAGGTCGGTAAAATGAGTACCCAGGATGTTGGGGGCAATATGCTAAATCATTGTAAACCGCTTGGAGAGCTCTGGCTATAGAGCGGTATATAAATGTAAGTGCTATTGCTATTGCTATCCTTGTGACAAATGTAGTAATTGCTCTGGTCACTTGCCATGGAAATAAGTTGAATAGTAAATTGTAGGGTGGAGCTGAAACTACTCACCATTTGAGGGGGAATATTCTCTGCAATGTCAAAAAAGCCCATCTGCCACTTTTTGGGTGACTGCTTGTGAAAATGTTTGCCTGCTTATATCGCCCCTGCCCATGGTCTTCATTTCTCCTCAATGACGTTGCCACATCACCAAATTAATTGGCTGCACAATGTAATGCTTTCATCCCTTTCACTATATAGTTCCTGGCTGACTAAGACTATCTGTGTGACTAAAGTAGAAAGGCGAAATGCACTGTGGCAGGGGTTTAAAAGAAAAAAGAAGGCACTGACACAGTAGCAGCCAAGGATGTAGTATTTGTTATTTACTATATGCCAAGGAGGGAACGTGGAACCTTCTGCATGCAAGCATACAGGTGCTCTTCCCAGAGCAGCCCCATCCCCTAGCCTAGGGGAACATCTTACAGTACTATCTTACAGGTTTACTCATATCTTTATCACATGGGTCAGGACAGACTGGCAAAGATAATCTGAAATGGCCACTGTCTTCCAAAGCAACGCACCTCACTCAAAACTTCAATGCAGTGCTGGTAGCAAGCACTATATGTAAATAAACATCAGATACAGATCCTGCTGTCAGATGTACAAACTCAAGACATGCCAGGAAAGGGGAATGGAGGGAAACAAGATGGAGATCAGTTTGACAATGTCAGAACAAAGCAAGGAGCTGTAAATTGGGCATTTATATCCAGCTGAGGCCAGGTAGATCTTTTCCTGGTATCTTGCTTGGATAGAAATGGGACAGCTATACAATGGCCTAGTCGTCTGGATGGCATCAGAGATCAAAGTGATAGTGGTCTGGCCTCCATGGTCTCAGAGAATGCGATAGTTAGAGTCAGAGGTGGAGGGAGAGCAGCAGTGGCTGCTCCCAGGTGCAGCCCTATCCCCACCCCCACATCATTTATTTATTCATTATTTATTTATTTAAAGTATTTCTACCTCACCCCTCCAGTACATTACTGCTTGGGACGGCTCACAACATTCATAAAAGTTACAATATAAAATCAGACTAATAAAATTAACCAAAAATTTTTAAAAAATTAAAAATCCAAGTTAAAACCACAATCAAAATTCAGATGCCACGGACCCTGCATCTGACATTTGCAAGCAGAGTCTGGCCAGCCACCATTCCAATGACGCCATCATTGGAAGTGAGTTAAGCACATGCTCAGTTGCACTGAAATCAGTGGTATCTAAGAGAGCTTGACAGAATTATACCCTTGGCTACACAGAACATTACAAAGCTCTATATATTAAGAGTTAATAATATTTTATTAAACATGGACCACCTAAGCCTTTTATATATAGATGTGCCCCATCCATGGTCTGAAATGGTACAGCCCACACAAAGATTTTTATTTATTGCATGCCTTCCTTCCAAGCTCAGGGCAGCACACATGGTTCTTTCCCCCATTTATCCTCACAACACTCTTGCAAGGAGTTAGGCTGAAAGAGAATGACTAGCCCAAGGTCACTCAGTGAATTTTACGGCTGAGTGGGGAATTGAACCCGGGTCTTACAGGTCCTAGTTCAACACTCTAACCAGTATACCATAGTAGCTCTCAAGTATGAGATGATCACCTCAGTGACAATTAGGCCTGTGAGCACGCTGTCTTATTATTTTAATGATGGCACTCTGTAGATAAAAGCACCATGTAGAGATGCTAAAATAGGTCAGATTGATTGCCTGCATATCTGAACAATTTCTTTTAAGCCGCAGATCAGGTGCCCTCTGGAAGCTTGCCACCATGGTCTCCCAATCGAACTTTTACAGCCATGACCTGGCTTAGGTAGTCTTTGGCATCTCTTGGGAGACAGTAAATAAGAGAGATCAGGGCCAATGGCGATAGTGGCATCTGCAAGGGGGACAAGTGGGCCCCCTGGAAACTGGCACCAAGGCTAACTGTGTGTTTGCATTGTAGGTACCCAGAACATATCCAGGGTGACAAATAATAAAGTTAATAAATAATCTTTCTGTGTGGAATGTGAGCAACTTGCCCAGGTGCACCAATGGGAACTGCAAGAGCAGATTTTGGAGGTTTCTTCAGAACTGTGAGGCTTTCTCTAGAACCTTTTAAGACATTCATGCAAAGTGCCATTGATCAGAGCACAGTCCACAAGGAGCAGGGCGAATGGTCACGTGCTGTACCCTGGACAGAAGCAACCCATGTCACTGCTAACAGGCAGGAGTACAATTATGCACCAAATAGTCTATTGCTATGATAGGCAAGGCGTATATTGCAAGGAGCCCTCAGGAGTATACACAATGCGCACACACTGCATGCACATACTTATACACATGCACACAGGACCCCTGTTGGTGGGTTCAGAGCCACTCCATATCCACAGCAGTGGGTGGCTTAGCTTCCACCCAATTATGTTCTTCAGGTGTTGTGCTTTACTTCCCCCCATACTATTCTTTTATATGAGCACCTATTCTTTTATATGAGAAAAAGCAAAGGTAAGATGTGTCACCAGCTGCTGTGTTCTTGATGTTATGAAAAATGTAGGAAGCTGTTGTTTGGAAGCACACGACTTATTTTAGATTACAGATTTGGTTACAGAAAAGATTCCTGCTTGTTCTCCTGCTGCATTCTGTCTTGGCCACATGTTTTGCCTTAGAATGTGGTGGGTAGTTCCTTCCAGTACATATTTCCTTAAAGGGACTTTTAGCCACATATTAGTGTTGGGCTAATCCTGCCCCTCATGTTTCCAGTGTTTGAAGCAAGTTTAGCCTCTTTGAGTTTTTAACTCCACAAAGCTAGTAACGGTTAGGGATGTGCATGAACATGTTCGGAGGCCCTTTTATGGGCCTCTGGACAGGTTCAAACAACCAGCGTGGGAGAGTTCTCTTACCCCTGCCTGATGTGAGCACACACGCCAGGCACTTCCTGTCACTTCTGGTCCAACAAAGGAATAGGGCGGCAGGGAGGTATGCTGCTGCTCCGCTGGACCATTTGAAAGTGCAGCGCCGGCAGGGGAAATGCGGTGGGAGGGGTAAGAGCACCCCCCCAAGGTATCCCCTTCACCTTCGAACTGGCCCCCGCCGGTTCCGTGCACATCCCTAGTAACCGTTTTGGGAGAGACTCGTTTAGACTGTGGAGACAGCAAAGAAAACATTAAGCACCCTATCCTTGCCTTGTCCAAATAAGCAGCCCCATGTGGCTGCTTTGAAGTTAAAAAACAAAACAAACTTTTAATGGATCTCCCACAATAGGTCTACTGTGGCCCATAGATCATGGTGTGCAACAGCTTTCATCTAACACCACTCCTGCCTGCTGAAGGAGGTCACATCAACTCTGCAGGGTGGATATAAGCCTAATATTACAGTAGTGAGGATTGGGTTCCAAAGGGAAAAAATTCTTACATTTTGCAGCAGGTAAGCTAGATTCTGCATCAAGGAAAGCTGAACTTTGCAACCCTTATACAGTCTGCATTTATTCAGTTCCGATATAGCTTTTCCACATGGCTGCCAAAATGTTTTCACATAACTATTCTGCATTATGTGCTTATTTTAAAAATGCATACCCCTTGTTTCCCATAAATTATGGCACAAAGTGGCTCACAATACTAAAACAATATAATTTTTTAAAACAACCTATTGTTAAAGAACAAAACACACAGCACAAGAACAGCACCAGCAGCAACCCACATCCAGACCAAGTATTTTATGTAGACGCCAAGTCTTCACAGACCACCAGGAGGATGCCATCATTGGAAGTGAGTTAAGCACATGCTCAGTTGCACTGAAATCAGTGGTATCTAAGGGAGCTTGACAGAAATATACCTTTGGTTACACAGAACATTACAAAGCTCTATATATTAAGAGTTAATAATATTTTATTAAACATGGACCACCTAAGCCTTTTATATATAGATGTTCCCCCGAATATTCAGTGGGTCTGTTTGCCTGCACTGACTGTTGAGTAACTTGGCATGGACTTTGTCACTGGAATGGTCAAATATATAAATAAATCAGGTAAAAGGCAAAATGAAAAACAGCAGCCACACAACTTTAAAAATCTCTAAAGTGGGGGAAAGCATATTAACGGAAGAGTCCCAGTGAAGGAAATAAATTGAAATCAAGTTTGAAACAGAGGCCCCAACCCAGTCATAGTCAAGATAACTGTAATCATGATGAGGAAATGTAATCAATCACATGGGGCAATGATTCCAAATCGTTATGGTCAGCATAACACTTCAAAATTTTGGAGTACAGTCCAGCCAAGCTTAAGCTATTTCCCATCCCATTGATGTCAATGGGAGAATTAAGCACGAGCTTTGATTGAAAAGTAAACATGCTTAACTTTAGCTAGCTCATGCCCCTTGATAAGGATTTTGCAACAAAGTGAGCAGATAATTTGAAGCTACTCTGGTGCAAAAGTTCTTTTTTTAGCCTTTACCCCCACAAACATCCAATGGGCAGGTGTCCTCTGGCAATCTATTACCTTGTTGACTGTAGTTTGATAACTCTGTGCTGGCCCTCTGCATGAGAATCTATAGAGAATGTCTCCACTGATTCCCAGTTGGCAGATTTTCTTTCAGTAACACAGTGTGCCATCATGCACACAGTTTGAAAAGCAAGGATGCAGTGTCCTAGGAGACCTTGGAGTTATCTGGAAGCTTATCAAGAGTTCTGCAATGAAAAGAACATAGGAAGAGCCCTCATGGATCAGGCCAAAGGTCTATCTAGTCCAGCATCCTATTTTCCACAGGGGCCATCCAGAAGCCTCCAAGGAGGATTATTCCCACAATCAGGGAATAAAAGTAATAGACCTCTTACTAGCTATTATAGACCTCTTATTATGGCTAGCAGCCCCTCTTGATCCATACATTAAAAACCTACCAAGGTTGCTGGCCATCAACACATCTTGGGGCAGCAAATTCCATAAATTAATTAAAAATGACTTCCAGCAACAATGGCAGACAAGCTTCTCTTGATTGTCCATCACTACCAATCATCCCAGTGCAACATGCTGCTGCAGGGAGTTCAGACTGCCCTTTGGAGTTGCTCACTTCACATGGTGAGGCCCAACTAGCCAGCCTGCCTGCCAGGAGCACAATGTAGCACTCATGGAGTGACCCTATTTTATTCTCACAACCCCATCAAACTGAGACTGTGACATACTCAAGATCATTCAGTGAACTCTCCGATTAGTGATGTCACCCTAGGCCTCTTGGATCCAAGTCTAACTAATATGCCACACTGGCTTTTGCTTGCATTCTGCCTATACATACCAGAATGCTTTGTAACACTGGAATTTTGTAGCAGATGTAGCAGTGTTGTAGCAACATGGAAAGCATTCTTAAAAAGTAGAAACTTTGAAAAACTCTGGTTTAGTACACCTATGAATTGAGTGGAAGATTTAACAATCAATCAATCACCATTCACTCTATGAATGGACCTTCTAGTCATTGAGGATTAACAAGATGTCTTACTCTAGATGGTTAAAATTATACAGAATCATATCTTTTATTTTTATTTACATTTTATATCCCGCTCTTCCTCCAAGGAGCCGAGTGGTGTACTACATAGGTGTCTCCTCACAACAACCCTGTGATGTAGGTTAGGCTGAGAGAGAAGTGACTGGCCCAGAGTCACCCAGCAAGTATCATGGCTGAATGAGGATTTGAACTCGGGTCTCCCGGGTCCTAGTCCAACGCTCTAACCACTACACCACGCTGGCTTGTCACTTGGCTCATCTTGCATGATGTGACACATTTCCATTTTCTCTATCAGCTCCTAGGTCAATGGGTAGACATCCTCCTTGCAACTTTAGGGTAGTTCAGTCAAAATTGCCTCCCAGTTTCTTATCTTACTTCAGGGCTCAGGAATAGAGCTGCACTTTCTGGGCAATGGGAATGCCACTAAGATTCTCCCATATCCACGAGCTACAACATGTGCTGTCAGGAGAATCTAGCGGATAGATAGATAGATAGATAGATAGATAGATAGATAGATAGATAGATAGATAGATACACACACACATCCCTCATAGATTTGGGGGATGGGGCATCAGTGTTGAATAGTGCCTCCACCCTTCAAGAGGAAGAGTGAAGGATGCATCTAACATGGTGGCTTAATTTTTGAAGGTATACTTCATGTCATCTCAAAACACACTTGTGGGCCCTGGCAAGTGGCTTAGGAACCAGTACATATTACAGTGAAATCTGATTTTTAGATGTATACTGAACTTCTACTTTCCTAGGAGACGAGCAAAACACCCTTTTAGTGATGCAGCTGGCACAGCTGCTATCATACCCTGTCCTAAAGAGTTATGTGCTTCTCCAGATCAGACTGTAACAAATTTCAAACTGTTCTCTGCACAATAACAAACCTTTCCCTATAGTGCATTAACCTGGACTGGCACAGAAGGCTTCAGCTATTCACTGAAGCAAGTGGCATTATGCCCAAAGTACATGATAGACTCTGGCCTTTAACAATCATCTCCTTTATTTGCAAAAAATGTTGGGTATTTTACTTCAGAGCAGCAGCACTAAGCAGTTCCTAATGAACTTTTCAGCAGAATTTGTAACTAAGTAAATTGCTTGATCTTCCATCTTAAGAAAAAATGTGAGACACATTAGCTAGTCCAAAAGACCTTATGTTCCTGGATAAGAATTCTTGCCAAGATAAGAGAAATAATTTCCTTATAGCAACATTAATTCAACAATGTGCCTGGCTGTGCTTACCTAAGTTGTCAGTGAATAACTTCTTAGGACTTGCACTGACACAGAAACTGTGTCATCCTGAACAAGGCTAGGCTGTCCTTTCTATAGTCTGATATTGCAACAATTATTACATTAGGTTACTGCTATATACCAACCACATACACAAAGTTGATGAGTCAAGGGTGCCCAGAATACCTATTTTAAAGTGCAATTGTTGCCCAGTTTCTACTCACCTGCCACTTGTATGTCTACCTGTATGTGATGCTGCTATGGGGAAACAATGTGAAGAGGACAAGATTTTTAACTGGCATAGCCATGGTTATGTTGGATCAAAGCCATGACATGCTAAGATACCAAGTGATAATCTAGTGAAAAATCAAACTTGTATCCTGACAACTGATGCTTAAAGGGTACCAAAGATGGAGAGAGTTAGTGTAGCAAGTAAGATCTCTGCCCAATAGATGACAAAGAACCCCTCAGTTAAAATCTTACTTCTGCCACAATTTTGCTAGCCACTATATCTCATCCTTCAACCCTGTGTTGTATAAACACACCCTACCATCAGCAATATGGAGATAATGCTGGTCTCTTTGATCACCATCTGTAAAATGAAATTATTAAGGTGCATGTTCTGAGCACATAGCTCTAAACAGAACAATCCAAAGGAGCTGGTACTTGGAAGCATGTATCTTCTCCTCCAGCCCACCCAGATTATTTTTTATTTTATTTCTTACCATGTGTCTTACCATTTTATTTTTTACACGTGTCAATGAGTCATACATTGTAAACCATTATTATAAAATGAAAAACCACCTTGAGTATTTTCAGAGAAAGGTGATCTATAAAATGTAGCAAACAAAGCCTAATAGAGACAGTAGCATGAGTAATTGTTGGACTTGCATGAGGAAAGCCTGGGCGTATGCCTGCTCAGCCATGAAACTCACTGGGTAACTTAGCCCAGTCACATACACCCATTCTTGATCTCTCGTTCAGCTTCACAAATTTGTTCCTTTGCAGATGCAAGGGATAAACATACACTTTATAACCCAATTTTAAAAAGGTAGGAGCATCTACCCACCAACACTACTAGACCAAGTAAATCTACAAAAACTGTGCATTTGTACAACAGTAAAATATTATCTATTTTATGTGCCGGTTATGTGTGCCTCAAAACATTGAAACAAAGATTTATAGTCTATCCCTCTCTCTACACACATGCACACGGGCTTTTGGTCTTAGGAATGAATTAATAAAATATTCACATTGGCCCCAAGACAAAACCTAAACTATTACAAAATTATGCCCCTTCAAGTCTCCCTTTACAAAAGAGGTAGAATGACCTCAAATACATCACACTACCCCATGTAATTGAATCTGCAATGGGAGGCAGAAAAATAAGCAGAAACGCTCTACATACATACAGTAGTGACAATGCAAAGCACATTGATTTCAATGGGAGAGTAGAACATGTGCTTAATTCACCTTCTGAAATTAGGAACTATGGCTGCAAATCCTAAAACAGTCTGACAATAAAAAATGTTAATGTTAACTGTATGAAAATGTCTTTCTATTCAATGGGCTAAAGATGATGAACAAACTAAAGAAAACCCTATACATTCTTAAATTCTCCCAAAATGCAAAAACAGAATACATCACACACCCCACCACTGTGCAAGATTTAAAAATAATAATAATATTTAGTTTTCAAATTTGAGAATGTAAAGCCAATTTGGTCCATTTCCCACAAAGTCCAGCAGATCCTTGTATGTTAAAAAAAACAAACACTGGTAAGCAAAGATACATTAGACCATTCTGCTCAACACTGTTGCCACCACCTATTTCAAACCAATTAGGAGTAAAAAGAGCATTGTATATCCAGACACAACTTTCGGCTCCGACCCCGTTTTAAAGAAAGCCATTTTAACAACTACCTGGATAACTTATATCTAACCTAATATAATCAACTGAGGAGCAAAACATTAATAAAACTTTAATTACATTTGTGGTACAGTGATAAACTGTACATTTCAGCAAGTTGTTAACTTGGGGATCAAGCACTGGTTTTGAAGTTCTCAAGAATGGCCTCTCAAAGTCCTAGCTGATCTTGGATATGGTCCTCAATACAGCACAACTCACTTTCTCATATTTATCTATATCGGGACATCTGTGGTGCAGGAGCTCCCTCTACTGGGGCAGAAGAGGAGACTGTCAACAGCAGCCCACCATGCAGTCTCTCGTTCACCCGTAGCTCACATCCATCCTGAAGCATACGGACTGCTATCCGTGCAATGTTCTTAGAATCATCAAGTCCACTGTGAGGCCGTCCATCGTAGTCCATTCCTAGCTTTTCAAGCATGGTTGACAGTTTAATCTGGTTTCTGGGAACCTGGCAAAGGAAACGAACCATACTAAAGGGAAGCAGATGAGACAGAACAAAATCGACAGATACTATTCAGCTCCCATTAAAAAAAAGAAAAAGAAAAGTCTTAGCCTTATGCAAGAACCGAAAGGCAATCAGTCTCCACACTAGGCAAAAGAAACCCTAACTAGAGTTGCAGGAAAGTATTCAGTGTCTTTAGGAGCACAGTGAGTAATGCATATGCTTCTCCGTTCTAATTTGACCTTTCACTGGTCTTATCATTCCCACATCTTACAAGTCCTTTAATAACACGTCTCTCCATTCTTCCTTCCTGGAGCTACAGAGAACTCTCTCTTTATGGGACTGAGTTACACTGATGATGCTTTAGGAGTGGCTGAGCCTTGCTGGCGAGAAGCTTGGGAGTCAAACTATCTCACCTTATGTCCAAGCCAATGGGGGTGAACATGGGGAATTTGCTGGCTTGATACTCTACTCCCCACTCCACTACTTTTGGCTTGTGCTACAGTCATCCCTAATCAGTTTCTCTTTCCTCCTCTGCAATCAAGTTGGGGCTCTACTGCCATGACTCCCTGCCTCTGGCATGTGCTCCAACTGCAGTCTGCAGATGCTCTTGAGAAACATCACTCATAGGCAACTCAAGATTAGCCAGGCCAGGAAGACCTATAATTAGGCATCATGACAATGAAAAGCAGGCAAGTACAAGAGAGGCAGTAATACCTTTCAAACACTTGTCAGTAACACCTATCAAGCAGACAGTACTGACTTGAATGGGAGCAGTGAGGACACAGAACGGCAATGAAATGGTTACTTGTCACAACGTACAACCGGGTCCTTGCCTTGCCTAAGACTGAAAAGTCTAGACTTATTTTTTCCCCATTGGTCAGCTGAATTTTTCAGGCTGGATAAGACAATTTGACACAAACCTTGTAGAAGTTCCCATAGGATTTGCGAATATTGATCCATTTCTTAGCAAAAGAAGGATATTTCAGACGGCTAACACGACACTGGATGTTCAAAAATTTACTCATATCCCAAGATCTTAAACAGAAAACACACACACACACACAAACACACGTGGGTCAGGTGCAAAGGAAATACTGCTGGGCACAATATTTTAATGATGCTGTTCTGTCTTCAGGCACCTCTTTGGTGTCAGTAAGACTTAATGAGAAGGCACTCAGAGCAATCTAAAGGACCACCCCTATGCCCATATATACCTGCCTGATTGTTAACATCAGGCTTCCCACAGCAGCAGCTAACACACCTGGACTGGGGCAAGACGAAGCTGTTTCCTTGTTCCCGCCAGCCCTTGTTGGTCCTTAGAGCTGCTGCAGAGAAAAAGTGATGGCAGCCATGGGCCATTCTAACATCTGTGACCCAACGGAAAAGAAACACTACCCCCTGCACCTGTCATCTAATGACAGGTTCTTTCTAGGAACCACTTTCCTGGGTCGATGTGCATCAGGCCTGCTACAGCTTTAAGCAGCAAAAGTAGTCACAGTCAGACACTTGTATTTTTGTGTGTATATCTTGCCCTGCTACCCCACATTCGCCAATTTCCAGCCCCTCAAGCTAAGAAAGAAACTCTCTTCGACTCAACTGGGGGTGGGAATTTGAGGGGCAGCATCCTGGAAATTGGGGAATGGGGGAGTGGAGCAACCCCCCGTGGGAAACCCTTTGACCCTGTAGTAGATCCTCTACAGGGAGTTGCCCCGTGACGCCATCCCCCAATTTCCAGTTTGCAACCCCTCAAAACCACCCCTCGAGCGAAGAAAGAAATGATCACTGCCAATTAAGAATGGGAATCTGGGGGGCAAGGCAACCTCTGACCCTGTGGGTTCCCCATGGTGGCTGCCCTGAACCCCTAATTTTCAGTAGGCAGCCCCTCAAAACCACCAACAGGACATCAGAAAAAATGTTGGTAATTCTGACCCAATCTAAACAAACAAAAGTTTGTGTGTTGTGGGGTGGGGTGGGGGATGGCGGCCTGACAATTTCTCTGTCAGGTTCAGTCGAATCAGATCAGATCCAACATTTTTCATTGTGAACAGGCCTAGTATTTAAGCTCTATAGCAGGCCTGCACAAACATAAGGCCCGGGGGCCAGATTTGGCCCACAGGGACTATTTTACTGGCCCTCAGGTATCCTGCAGCAACACAGAAGCTGGAAACTGACTTATAGTGCCATCCTATGCATGTTTTCTCATAAATATGTTCCATGGTGTTCCCAGTTAGGGCATGTATTTATGCCTAGAATTGCAGCCTGAAAGCAACAACTGTTTAGGGAGAAGAAAGGACTTGGCATTTGTTTGGGGCTGGCATGCACTCCAGGGGCCCCTGTTTGAGTAGGGACAGGACCTATTTTCTGGCCACTATCTTCGGTTGAAACTATGGGTCCATTGACAGGGAGAATAGATCCACAAGTAACTAATATTTTTAATTTTAATATAATGTGCTAAAAATCTATCTCGGTCCCTGCACACCAAGTTGTGGATGGTTCCGGCCCACTAGGGCATCTGAGTTGTACAGCCCTGCTCTATAGCCTACTGAGGCACTTTCACAATAACACTGGGGGGCTATTTTGGAAAGTGGGCCACTGTGTGCACGTAAGAGCATGTCTCCTGGTGAATTTGCACACTTCCATACATCAACCTTAAATATGGCATTGGTAGCCAGAAGCGAAATATTTTTACGTTAAGCTTCCACGCCAATAAAACAACCAGTGAGGGGGCCTTTTCTGGAGTGGTGCCACACCTGTGGAATTCCCTCCCTGGAGAGTAACCTGACACCATCCCTGATGAGTTTCAGATACAAGGTTTTGTTTGCCCAAATTCTTAGTTAAACACGAAACCAAAAGAAACCAAGTTCGTCTGCTATTATATTTTTGCTTTCTGCTGTTTTAATGATTTTACTAGTTATATTAACCTTGATTTATTAGCTGTTCTGTGTTTTATAACTTACTGATGTTCTATATTTCTTTAACCAAAGGCAGATTCCATAAAATCAAGAAAAATACCAACAACAAGCTTAACCCACACAGAGCATCTGTGCGCTAGTACTTGATTACTCCCTTCACCCCCTACCACAGCCCCCTTCACCTCAGAGATCTCTCCACCCTCACCAGAGCTGCACTCTTCCTCCTTCCATCCCTCTCACCCCTTGGATGAGGCTGCAGCGTTGTGGCACCTATTGGCCAAGCTGTAGCTCACTATCCCCAGAGTCTTCCCCACTCTTACCAGAGCCCCGCTTCTGCTCCTTCCCACAGGAGCAGCAGCGGTTGACCAGGCCCTTCCTTGCCGCCGCCGTCATGGCCGCTTGTTCCCCTCAGGCTGCTGACAGGCCCAGGCCTGTCCCTTGCTTGCCTGACTCTGCCAATAGCCTCGGTAGCCCCAAACAGCAGCAGTGGTTGACTGGGCCCTCCTTTGCTGCCGCTGCCACCATGGCCACTTGTTCCCCTCAGGCCGCTGACAGATTTAGGCCCATCCTTCTTCCTCTCCCTTCTTTTTCTCTCTCCACCACTCGCTCTTCCCCTCTTTCTTCCTCTCCCTTTTCACTCCCCCCCCCACTTCCTGAGTTAACTGATCTTGTTCATCTTGTTTCCTCATCTAATACACACAACAGCAGACTCCTTCTCTTGAAGGGGCTCTTTCCTCCCTCACGACCCCTCTCTTCTACTCCCGCATAGGAGTAGCCAGGGGAATTTTTTAGAAAATTTATATTTATATAATTAATAATAATTTTATATATATATATATATATATATATATATATATATATATATATATATATGTTGGACTGCAGTCTTTATTCACAAAAGCTATATGAGAATGTATCTGCTAACAAAACAAGTATCAAAGAGAAACTGAACTCGTTTGTGGCTAATTTCCAATGGTACAGTAAATATACTCTTATTCTGAGAAGTGTATGAGAACTCATGCCCCAAAACCTGGAACTCTGGTACAGAATTTCTCTGCTCAGAAGTAGCACCAGAGGGTGGACAGGGAGAGCCGTATGAGTATTTGGGAATTCCTTCATTCATCCTAATGTTAAAAATTGCAGGGAAAGCATCTGTTCCTACTTTAATAGTTTCAAAATTGTATCCCAAAGAAAGCTAAGTAAGGATTATGGCAAAGCCATCAATGTAGTATCTCCTGACAGTAATAAGACTAGTTCTGTAGTTAAGAATTTTTACTTGACTGGACATTTTCATAACTGTTTCCATTACATACCCATCAGTCAATATGGAGTAGCTATATTTGCTACCCAGTTCTTTTTGTTTCATCCAGTCTATGGCATGTTGCAAAACCTTTGGAAATTCATCAGCTTTGTCTACAAGGTCCTGAAAATATGCAAAACCAGCAGTTAATGAAAACATAAACACTGGATGTTGGAAACCAAGGATTAAAAAAAAAAAAAAAAAGACCAAAGGGCAAACTTTAAGGAAAGATTAACAAAACTAGGACTGTGTATAAGCAACATATTTATTAGTATGCCAACAAGTGTAGTATTAGTTTTATTTTCAGAAAGCTATAAAGCTCAAAGATTCTATATACAGGTTTATTATTGCATGCAATGAACAGCACCCATTTTCAGCCATTCCTTGCACAACACACTGACAACTCTTGGAAGATCGACATTCTGTACTTACTAGTTTCTACATCATGCACCTCAGGTGCTACTTGAAACAATAGAGAAATACTTAAAATGTACTTCTACTACTGAGCAACAAAAAGCATTAGGAGCAAGGACACAAATTAGGATACCTGCAGTAGTTTAGAAGTTCCACTACATGTTTCATTATATGGACATTTTAACAATGATATCACAAGTTGTACTAGTAAGAACTAATCAGCCTACTTTCCTTTCACTGTCTCTACAACTGGACTAAATTTGGTTCAAATCAAGGTCCACAAGTTAGCTCTCTTGCACCTCAATGTTCATGCGTCCACCATCTTGAATCAGGGTGGATGACATCATTACAAACTACACCACTGAGGTGTCCCTGTGTGTCACTCAATGCAACTGTACCCAATTTGGTTCAAATGGGTTAGGCAGTCCACAAATTAGCCCGCTTGCGCCTCAGATGATCACATGGCTGCCATCTTGGAGTGGATGACATCATCACTCACTACGCCAATTGGGTATCCCTATGTGTCCCTGCAGCTGTAGCAGATTTGGTTCAAATTGGTTAAGCGGTTCACAAGTTAGCCCACTTGTGCCTCAAAGGTTTACGCATCCACCATCTTGGATTGGGGTGGATGACATCATCACAAACTACGCCATTGAGGTGTCCCCATGTGCCCCTACAACTGTACCCGATTTGGTTCATATTGGTCCAGGCATTGTGAAGTTTATTGGGGTGGGAGGACACACGAACACACACACAGAATGCCGGGTGATCTCATAAGCCTACTGGAAAGTAGGCTAACAAGTTGGTAGAAATAACAGACGTTAGAAAATTTCATCTGTTTTGGTTAATTAATGGACACAATTTAATTAGTGGCACTGCTCCTGAACTATTAGGAACCTAAAGATTTTGGGGTCAAATCCTTACCACAATCACAACAATGGACTTTGTAGTCATTACTCCTACAGCAGACTTGAAATTAGTGAAGAGGCAATAAAGCAACGAAATTTAAATGATTTTAGCGCTCCCTCTCGCAAACACCAACCACTGCATATTTGTGATGGGCTCTTTCCTTACTCTTATGCTTTAAAAGCAAACTGGAAACCAATCTTTCAAACAGGAAAAAAACTTTCGAACCTAAACTACTGGCAGAATCTATGCAAACCTCATTATAGCTGGAATTTTAAATTCTATTTTATTCCCTAGAACAGTGGTTTTCAACTTTCCTATGTTCAATAAGTCTCTTGCACCTTAACTTGTTTGCCCAATAACTATCACATATCTGCTGAGGGATTCATGTGTCAGGCAAAGAACTCTGGGGTGCATTTCTAGAGCGTACTCTCAAGTTACAAGGGGTAGCGATTAGATTACTGCCTCACACAAAACTGAAGAGCATCCAATTGTCTCCAATGACCATGCATTACAAAAAACCAGATTAGTAATGGCAGACATTGTTTAAGCTGCCTTTCATGGAGCTTGTCTGCCATCACTGGCTGCTAGTCTGGTGGCTATAGGCCACCTCCAGTCTCAGAGGCAAGATGCCTCTAAATACCAGTTGCAGGGGAGCAACAGCAAGACAGAGGGTATGGCTTAACCTCTTGCCTGTGGTCTTCTCAGAGGCATCTGGTAAGCCCACTGTGTGAAATAGGATGCTGGATTAGATGAGCCTTGGGCCTAATCCAGCAGGGCTGTTCTTATGCATACCTGCCAACATGTCCCTATTTTCCTATTCACCTGAATGGGAAAATAGGGACATGTTCACAGCTAAGCTTATGTTCTTACTGCTTTTCTTACCCAGAAACCCCTGATAAGCGTTCAAGGAATGCCAGGTCTATCCAAAAAAATAGGCTGAAAACCACTGACCTAAAACGTGACTAATGTCCCTGAGGCATTGATCTAGAATAAGCCAATTAGCAAGGGAAGTCAGGAGGCCACAGTAACTCAGTGGGCCATTAATATACCTAATAAATGCATTTAGAATCTTAACCCTAATAATCTTTTAGAACCACCTGTTCTAATTATGCTCGTGACTGTGGACAATTGCAGAGAATATTACCTGAGAAATTCCTGTCAGATTAATGCAGAAATCTGAAAGCTGAGGATTAATTTCTGGTTTCACATATTGTTGAAATGTATCCTCCTACAAAATGAAATTAAAAAACAAAGAAGATTATTTGTTAGCTATGCAGAAAATTCAATGTTACAGCATTGAAAATAGCAAAAAAGTACTAATAAATAAGATAATAATAATTAGACAACAACCAGCCAAAAGAAGGCTTCATTAAGGATATGAAGAAGAGGATGACCAGCAGCAAGGTAGATGGACTTAATTACAACAACAATGAATGCACCACTGAGCGACCTTAAAGGCCAAGTTGAGGACAGACCATCCTGGAGAGACTCTATCTATGTGGTCGCTAAGAGTCGACACTGACTTGATAGCACTTAATCAATCAAAGGATATTTAAGCATTAATAACCAAAAATGAAATTGCAACGTTTTCCTACATCACTTATACAAATCCTGCTACTCTTGCTCCAAAGCTTCGTCTACACCTGTAACAGAATAAGGTAGAATGGATGATATGTGGTTGGGGATCACATTATTTGAATGTTCCTCTATGTAAAACTGTCAGAAAACTAGTATTTCCTGTCAGAAAACTAGCACAGCAGAGTGTGAGGTGCCCCCCTACCCCAATATGCTAGTTGTAGGAAACTTAGTAGATAGCAGAAAAATGCACCCCCTCCACCTCCCATCTAAACTGATACAGTACATTCTATTCCCTTACTTTGCTGCATGTGTAGACTAGGCCTTACGGACAGTGACACTCTCCTGCTCCCACTTCAAGTGTCCACTTTGCTGGATCATGAGAAACTCAGGGCCCATTACAGCCCTTGTGCATTTGTCTACAAGTAGAGCTATTATCCCACACATCCTTAGGGGAAATACAACATAAATGTAAACAACTAAGTTCAATTTTCTCTCTTATTTAAATGAAAAGTGGCATTGGGATGCTGAGATTCTGAGCAGAGGGAGTGATGGGCAGGGTGTTTAAATCTTTGCCACTGATTTATTTCCCACACTCAAAATCACTCCCCCATTCCCAAGCTGCTTTTCCTCCTGTGGGGGCCCAGATGAATATTCACCCTTCCATAAAGCAGGAACAAACATGAAATTATTTTTTACATAACTGACTGGCTAGGAAGAGTGCATGTAAATTGAACTGTCTGCGAGCACATATAGCAATAGCACTTACATTTATATACCGCTCTATAGCTGGAAGCTCTCTAAGTGGTTTACAATGATTTAGCATATTGCCCCCCAACATTCTGGGTACTCATTTTACCGGAAGGATGGAAGACTGAGTCAACCTTGAGCCCTTGGTCAGGATCGAACTTGCAACCTTCTGGTTACAGGGCGGCAGTTTTACCACTGCGCCACTAGGGGCTCACATATTAAACAACATTTGCGAGAAAAGTACTTTCGATTTCTGAAAAGGCCTAAGCTCTCTTAACTTTGCATTCTATACTTAAAATATTACCCCCAGTTCTTGATGTAGCTACAAAGTATTTAACAAGTTAGAGGAAACAGAACCGCTTACTATTTCTAGTGTCCGAGTATTTAATAAGACAACAGGAAATTCAATTATTTCATGTGTAAATTCAGGCTGATTGCCTTCTTCACAAGTTGCTTCAAAGTCAATAACACATATGTAATCATAGTAATTCTCTCCATCTGTAGGCTGTTTTTGCATCAACTTCTCCTTCTTATAGTAGTTTTTCAGCCTCTTTTTCAACACATCTTTCACGCCTCTGTCAAAGGAAGAGAAAGTGTCATAGTGATTGGTTCAGGGTGTTTGAACTCATTGCTGAATCCGAGTAGGAACACGCCATTTCCTGCTCCATTGGTATGTAGGCTCTCCCTGCAAACTTCAGCCTATCTCTGGTAAATGGCTATAAAGGAAATTACAAAAATGGTATACTGCAATCTATGTGGATGTAACAGGCCACACAAGCAAGTTGCATCTACTGGGCAGTCTTGCCTGAAGCCAGACATCACAAACTTAAAGTAAATCCAAAAAGCTTCCTACCAGAATCAGAAAAATCCATGCCCTAAAGAAATAGATGGACTACCACCTTCAAATGTATCCCCATTCTTTATACAACAGATCAAAAGTGAAGTGGAAATTAACATTCTTTTTAAAAAATGCAAAAAAGCCTGTGTGTGTCTAGGTAAACAAAATGTATAAATGGGATAAAATAGGAATTCAACAAATATTATAGAATTATATACATGCCATTTATAAATACCATCATTCATAATATATAGTTTATACATTATATTATTTGTAAATGTAAATGGTGTACATATAGCACTTTGAGATTACAAAGTCTTCCATCAACCTTATTTTTTGCCCATGAAACAAACCCTGTTTAATAAACTACTAAGACTCAGTTTATAAATGGGAACTGAACCCAAAGAATAAGAGACTTGCCCAAGACCATAACATGCACCCATGCAGGACTTGGAAGTAGGACCTGGACCAGCTCTCCCTGCTCCAAGTTTAACACTTGTCCATTACAGTAGTTATACAGTAGTTATACTGCTTTGTTTGTTCTGACAAGGATACATCAATTTAACAATTCAATTTCTATCCTTGTTATGTTTCTTACAGGCTGAATTCTCTTTTCCCACTTGATTCATTTTTAAAGCACTTAAAAGGCATGTATGGAACTTCTCTCACCTGTTCCTTACACTGCAGAACTGTCAAATATTTTTGCACTTATAGCTTTACAGTACAAATCCTGATATAATATAGGCAAGAGCCAGGTGTTGGAAAACCACATCAGAAGTAGGAGACAGGGAGTTTAAATCAGCTCTCTGTGACTAAACTATCTCAAATCCTTTAACAAAGCCTTCCTTTAACTGTGCCATCTCACTCATACTGCTCTTGGCAAACTTTGCCTCACTCCTCTCTATGTACACTCTCTTTCAGGCTGTAGAATTTCCTTAGAATAGGGGTCCCTAATAGATAATAATACTGATCACATCTTTACATACAACAAAAATGCATTCTTTTGTTCTCAGAGATGACAGGCACCTGACAAATGCATACCTGGTGTCGAGTTTGAACTCAGCGAGTTTAGTTCTAAGCTCATCTCTACTCATTCTATTGATATAACCATTTGTCAAAGAAATTTCTTTATACACTGGGTCACTAAAATCACTTGATCCAGATGTGGATTTCTTTTTATCATCTTCTTGGCCATCAAATCTGCAGCGCTGCTTGCCCTGCAAGAAAAGCTAGGTAGTAAGATCAGAAGAAAAACCAAATAAACAAGACTAGCATCACCTTCCTCATCCAACGAAATTCAGAATGGTATTTTCACTCAACACACACTGTTTTGTTGTTCTAAAAATAAACAATATGCTTAACAGTGTCTGGGGGCTGGAAGAGCCGAGATGTTATACAAAAACTCACATTAAAGTTTGGATCCCTTCTTCCTCTCACAAATGCACAATTTTTGAAAAAAGATTTCTTATGAATGGAGATGTGGGCAAAAATTATCACACACTGTTTAAGTTTTGTTAGGGCTATCAAATTTAGGAGGCATTTAGAATTGCTTTATGGGCCAGATCTACATCCCTGATGTAAATGCATGTCCTATGGCTTCTACTTTATGGCTCAAATCTCTTATAATCTACACAGAGGTGAGATGTTTTGTGTCACGGTCAGAGAGACTGATCATCCATCAGGCAGTTTATGTGTACAACTGATTCAATATGAAGGAATTATGTAATATCCATTTCCTGTGTAAATAATATTGTATTCCTTTACACTGTCATGTTATACACCCTGTATCTGGCCCAGATTTTTAATCACATACATTTTCCTGGAGTGGCCCGAAGAAAGCATATAGCACTGATTTAAAAAGAACTCCACTGGCTGCCAATATATTTCTGAGCAAAACGCAAAGTGCTGGTCATTACCTATAAAGCACCTTCTCTGTCATGAACCTGCCGCTTACTGAGATCATGTGGGAAGCAATGGTCCCTCTAATTTTTTTCATCTCTGTGTGCAATGAGTTTTGTTCTGGGCGGCAGTATCAAGGCAGTGTGTGCACACATGCATTCAGGATTGGGCCTTCCTGATTCAAACTGAGCGGGATCTAAAATGAACTGAGCGGACATCCAAAAACCTGTGAGCGCGCACATGTGCATACGCCTTAGAGGGAACAGTGGTGAAAAGGTTTAGTTACAGCTGCCACAGGCTCATTTGGTGGCAACAAAGGACCGAGTCTTTTCTGTGGCTGCCCCAGAGATTGGAATGTGCTCCTTTCCAATATAAGAGCTTCTACATCTCTGGCTGCCTTTAAAAAAAATCACTTAAGACATGCCTGTTTTCTCAGGCCTTTTGTTAAAACCATTTTAAAGACTGCTTTGTTTTTATTGTTTTTAAGGTGTTGTACACTACTTAGTTTATAAGCTAAATGGCTTATAAATATAATTAAATAAATAAATTCTGCTCTTCCTCTAAGGCGCTTGGAGTAGTTCCCATGACACCACTATTTTATCCTAACAACTCCTTGAATTAGACTGAGAGAGCAATTTGCCCAAGGCCACCCAATCTACTTCATAGCTCATAGAGGATGTGAACTCAGTCCAATGGTGGTGTTCCTAGGTCTGTAGTCAGCACTAAATGTAGTGTTGATTCAGGCCTGCTTCACACATTAAAGGCATAAATCTAAGATTTTTCTCTTTTTTTAGGAACACCCCAAAGCACATGTGCATGACATGTATATATGTTTCAAAATATGTGCATCATACAGGTCTGCTCTTTCAGTTCAAACAATAGTCAGTTCAAACAATAAGCCAGCAGCTGATTTCAAGAGAAAAAAACTGCTGATATGAGTGGTTTGCTTGTAAAAACAATGTAACACCCACCCAAGTTTGCAGCTCCTTTTCCATTAAAACAAGTTTGCAATGTTTCTTTTAACAGAATAGGTGTCAGTCTCACACAAGTTTGCAGCTGTCACTTTCCAGTGCTAACATGGAGAGCAGTGAGCAGGATTTCTTCCTTTCTGTCTTAATGCACTTCATCCACTGACATATTGTCAGAACCAACTTGGAATGCCAGCACTCAACTATAGCTCCTTGCCAAGGGGGCACTCAGGATGTAACTCCCAGGCCAGATTGCCAACTGATCAGGGGAAAACAACAAGCCAACCCAAACAGGTCTTGCACAGCTACTGAACAGGTGATAATATTTATCTGCATGCCCCGAAAAGCTGCTGATTCCCGCTAAAAAGCAGAGAAGTTCGGGCAGGTTGAGCAGTTGGCAACCCTAACTCGGCAAAACGGATAAATGTCTCCTCTCACGCAACGATCCACGCAGCCTGATTCTGTGCAGGAAGCACTGGAAGTGGGCTCCATTAAGCGGAAAGCCATCTAAAACCACGCGTAGATCACTGGCCTGGGGTGCGGGAAGGAAAGGCGCGAAGAGCGCGCGACCCCTCCCCCCGTTCCAAACGGCTTCTGCCGCATCACGTGACTTTTCTCGGCAGACGCCGCCACACCGGCGCGCGCGGGCTAAACGGACAACGCGACGACGGTTATTAAACCGGGACTGAAGAAAGGGGTGGGTGGGCCTATCCACAGGCCAAGGGAAGGGAACGGAACGGGAGAGTATCGTCGGCAAGACTCACCGGCAAGCTGACCGCGCGGGCTTCCGTTTTTTCTTCGACCTGCTGCGGCACGTTCTCTTTCTGCTCCTCCATTCTAGCTGGCGCCGCCCGAAAACAGGCGCGCGGGCGCCAGAAAATAAATATATATTCTTTAAGGGGGGGGGGGAGAAGCACGCACGCACGCACAAACCAGAGGTGAGGTGGAGCCACCAAATCTCACATAGCTCCACCCAGCGGGGGTGGGCGGGCGCGCAGGAGCACCAGGGTCGCTGCTCTTCCTCCTGATCCCGCCCAGCGTCCTGCCCTCCGCCCCCAATCAGAGCGCGTTGCGTGGCCTCCTAACTCCGCCCCACACTGTCTGATGCCCCGCCCCCTATTTTTGGCGTTTCAAGTCGTCCCTAAAAGAAGAGCTTTGCTGGCTCAAGCCTAGGGGGCTGTCAGGCAGCCAGATGCCGCTGCGTAGCTCGGAAGTAGGGCACGAAGGCAAAGGTCCTGGCCCTGCTGTTTGTCCCCCAGCAACGGTTTCTGTTCTGCCTTTTCCTCCACCACCAAGATTTGTCCACTCGTTTAAAACTGTTCTCTAAGCTGCTGACTATTGCTTCTTCTGGTGTCAATACACTCCACAAGTTAATTGTGCATCGTGTGGAGAAATATTTCCTTTTGTATGTTTTGAGCCTACTGCCGCTTAGTTTCATTATGTAATCTTGGGTTTCTAATGCAGAGAGAGAGATCTCTTCCTGACCCGCATCGTGCATGTCACCAGCTGCACGATCTGAGTTCCCATCCAGAGGTTGTGAGTGAAAGCCTCGGTGGAGCCAACCTTACTTGTATGGAAATTTGGCTCTGGCGGACAGAGGGCAGGAGAGGATCCTTGGTGTGAATTTTAAAATGAGGGTGCCCATCTAAAAATAAACCACTGCCCACCCTGCTTAGCATTCAGGGCACACATCCAAAAATAAACCAGGATCTATCAGTTATGGAATTATCCTATCTGAAAGATAAGACTGGATTTCAAACAGTAGCAAATCTGATTAAATACCTGCGGATTAATTTAACCAGGAATAATAAAGGCCTGTAAGAATAATAAGAACATAAGTTCCAGATGCTGTTCCGTTCCTCACCCTCCATCAGCCCTATGGAAAAGATTGCTGCTGGCAGCCTGAGTGCCCACACAACCAGGAGCGATTCTGGTGCTGTACACAACCAGCCCTACATAAGTTCACCCTGTCCCTGTAGGGCTGGTCATGTGAACAACCTAAGTGTATGGACTCAGACCAGAGCAGCCATGGCCACCGACAGATCAGGCCATGATGTCACAACAAGCCACAGAACTCTGTGATCTTGGTTTCCTTTGGAGACTCCTTTGGATTCTCTACAGGCTTCCTGCAAAGGAACAGAGATGGGGTTGCTAAGAGGAGGTACACCAAAGAAATAACGTAAGGGATCTGAACTGTGATTTGTAAAAACAAGCCAACAGATCCGATGACATAACAAAAACCAAAAATACAACTGAGTATATAAATATAGATTATATTAGAAGTGAAACAAATGAATAAATCATTCAAATCAATAAGATACAAATCAATAAGATATAACATCCAAACAGCAATAGAAATATGAGCGTAAGAACAATAGAACAGTATTTATTTCTGAAGTGTATAAGCATAACAGCTTTCCCATAACATTTTGATATACCTTTTCAAGCACTCATAAAAGTTCAAATTGTTCTTCATAAGAAAATAACGTTGTATTTATACTTCTGAGCTGAATAATAGATCCTTTTTAATGGGAGCCCACGAGTCTTCTCCCACCATATGTCCATTCAATATAAAGTTCTCATCTAATGTAAACAGTATTCCCCCAGGGTTATCCTGAACCTATCTCCTCAAAGGTTTAATTTGATAAATGATTTATTCATATTACTCTACACATATGTTTGTTTCACCTTTAATATAATCTATATTTATATATTCAGTTGTATTTTGTTTTTTTGTTATATTATCAGATCTGTTAGTTGCTAAGAGGAGGACTAGCGGGGGATCCAGGATAGCTAGGAAAAGAGCTCTGCCCGAGAGCAGCTGTCAGTCAGACTAGGGTGAGGGTTTGACTGGGTATAAGGCAGCTGCCTTGGTAAGCATGGCAGATTGAGCCTGGCCATTGTGTATCCAGGGTCCTTTTCTTCCATTGTCTCTGTGTGTGCATGTTTTAGGGAGCAAATCCCAGCTGGGTAAAGTAAGCCAACGCAATTGCCATCAGGTCTTAGCCAGTGCTAAGCGATGTGTTCTTTTTCATTCCGTTTGTGTGTATGTATTTTTTTTTATGTTTTGTTACCATCTGTGAACAATGTCAGCAAAAAGGCAGAACAGCAGCCAGTGTTGCTAAAGTGGAGCAAATTTATTTTGCACAAATTATTTAAAAAGCATCAAGCCATGTTTTATTTGCTGACATATGCAAAGTATATTGCAAATGTTGATTTAATATATTAAAAAATCCCCTTCAATTTGCTACATATTGGGAACTGTCAAATGTATATCTTCTCACCTAAGTTGTCCCTTTGTGTGGCCAAGCTGGCTGGGGAGGCTCAATTAGTGAGCAGCTACGAGGCCCCCTGCTACTTGCTGGTCAACCTAATCCACAGGTGCATTTCAGACAAGGCAGCGGGGTCTTGAGAATGTAGCTCCTAGACAGCAGGAGGCTGAGCAGAAATACAGGTCACCTGGTCCTAGGATTCCTCACTGTGCCGGTAAGTTGCATTTTTAATTATCTTATCTCTTAATCCATGGCCTCTTTTTGACATTTGTTTCTTTTTCTTTCTTTCTTCTTTTGGTGCTGAATGCCTTCTAAGTCTTTTTTCGGTTATCATTCTAGACCTGGCCACTATTGCTGGTCCCGAGCCTCTGTGTCATTAGTCAGAAGTACGTCCCAGTAAAATCAATGGACTTAATTCTCAGCAGCACATTTTTCTGAGAAAGAAGGTACTGGAACTAATGTTTGATGGCTCAGGGGCCAAATATGCCCTGTTTGGAAGCCCAAGGTGGGGGCACAAAGGCAGTCGCCTCCCCCCCACTGCATGCCCGCTGCATCTGGGATTCAGTCTGTGCACTTGACGGTTCTCCTTTGTCATCATGCTTTATTGCAATTGAGGATTTCTGCTCCTCAGTGAATTTGCCTGATCCCCTTTCCAAGCCATGGCCACGGCCACATACTGTGGCAGTGAGTTGCACAAGTTAATTACACATCATGTCAAGGGGAGCTTTCTTTTTGTCTTTCCTGAATAGAGGCAGGGTCTCAATGCCAAGTAGCAGAGCAATTTCCCAGCTAGGGGACTTGAATGTGAGGCTGCGGGTGTGGAGCATCCATGACACGATGGCCTTTATAGCGTTACATTTGTTTACTTTTGTTTTGTATGTTTTTACATTCATATCCCGCTCTTCCTCTAAGAAGCCGACAAAGTGGCAAATGCGGTTCAATGTTGGCAAGTGTAAGGTGATGCACATTGGGACGAAAAACCCCAACTTCAAGTATATGCTGATGGGATCTGAGCTGTCGGTGACTGACCAGGAGAGGGATCTTGGGGTCGTGGTGGACAGCTCGTTGAAAGTGTCGAGTGCGGCAGCTGTGAAAAAGGCCAATTCCATGCTAGGAAACATTAGGAAGGGGGTTGAAAATAAAACAGCTAATATTATAATGCCCTTATACAAAATGATGGTGCAACCACACTTGGAGTACTGCATACAATTCTGGTCACCACATCTAAAAAAGAACATTGTTGAACTGGAAAAGGTGCAGAAGAGGTCAGCCAAAATGATCAGGGGCCTAGAGCACCTTCCTTATGAGGCAAGACTACAACACCTGGGGCTTTTTAGTTTAGAAAAAAGATGACTGCAGGGAGACGTGATAGAGGTCTATAAAATCATGCATGGTGTGGAGAAAGTGGATAGAGAGAAATTCTTCTCCCTCTCCCATAACACTAGAACCAGGGGTCATCCCATGAAATTGATTGCCGGGAAATCTAGGACCAACAAATTGAAGTACTTTTTTACACAACGCATAATCCACTTGTGGAATTCTCTGCCACAAGATGTGGTGACAGCCAACAACCTGGATGGCTGTAAGAAGGGTTTGGATAACTTCATGGAGAAGAGGTCTATCAACGGCTACTAGTCAGAGGGCTAGAAGCCACCTCCAGCCTCAAAGGCAGGATGCCTCTGAGTACCAGTTGCAGGAGAATAACAGCAGGAGAGAGGGCATGCCCTCAACTCCTGCCTGTGGCTTCCAGCGGCATCTGGTGGACCACTGTGCAAAACAGGATGCTGGACTAGATGGGCCTTGGGCTTGATCCAGCAGGGCTGTTCTTATGTTCTTTTGTAAGCCCAGAGTTTATTTTTATTATTAGAAGAACCCTGGGAGCTCCGTCTGACTCAGTGAGCAACTCCTTATTAAGGTAATCTGCAAAAAATCTAAACCACACAACCCGAAGCAGCTTAGGGCAGATGACCAGCACCCTTCAGGCGATTCCTTGGCATCTTTGCTCTCACCTCCAGGGGGCTCAGTGATATAGGGGGAACTGGCTAGCCCATACATTCCCTTCACACTGCCTGCAAAGCCTCCAGCGCCTTTTGCTCTGATCGAACCACCCTTAGATGCTTTGCCTGCTGAGCCCTTGCTGATGCCGGTATATGTAAGTCTGAATCCCCTGTTTCTTCCATGTTATGGAATGGCTAAAGCAAGTTGTTAAAGAATCAATGCCTGCCACCCTTACGACCCGAGCCATCTGCAGCTCCACTCCCCAACCCAATTCCTCTCCCACCCATGGTGCTTGCCCTGGATCGGCACCTGCTCCCCAGCCCATGGTGCCCAGATGTGCAAATAGAAGGGGTAGGGACCATCTTTCCTCATCCTCCCCAGACTCAAGCCCCCACAAGCATGCAATCCCTGCATTGGACAGGGGCCTTTTTTGTTCAAAACTGCTAGCTTTTAAACGCAGGAGAAAATCTCACCATTCCTCCTCCTCTGAGGAGCTATTGAAGACCAAACACCTTAGTGGCTTGCCTGCATTCCTGCTCCCACTGCCCCTCCACCTGTTCATAACTCCAACCCTACCTTACCTGTGTTACCTATACCTGCTCTACCACTGCCCCATGCACCACACGCACCCACTCGGCCTCCTATTCCTGCTTCCCAGCCAATCTTGTCTCCACGTCACCCTACCACCTCCCCCAAACCCTCCTCCTCATCCAGACAGACCTGCCTTGCCTGTATCTGATTCTGAGTCTTCCTGTTCGGGGCCAGGGGGACCCATCGATCCTATAGAGTCCAACAAAGAGGAGGGGGAGTTATCTGAGGAAGAGGTTACGCTTCTACTCCCCATGTCTTCTAGACTTTTCTCTTCAGCAGATTTTGAAATCTTTATTTCCAAAGCAAGGAGAACTATTGATGATGTTGCTCCATCAGAAACCGCGGACTCTTACCCCATCCAGGACCAAAATGTCTTCCCCATAGGGTCAACTTCAACTGCCACAGTACCTTTCCCTTCTCTTTTTCGCGAGGTTATGTGTGCCGAATGGCAGTACCCTGCTTTATCTCAACTGATAAGCAATATATCTAAGAAAATTTTTAATTTTTATTCATTCATTCATTCATTCGATTAATATACCACCCTTCCATGATGGCTCAGGTCCTTTTACAACAGAATAAAACCAATTAAAACCAATTAATCAAAATCAAAACTATTAAAACTGAATAAAACCTATTAAACATTCTAACAACTAAAAACCCTGGAAAACCAGGGCAAACATTTAAAACAATTTAAAACAGTTTACAGTAGTGTAAAAACCCTGGAAGGAAAGACAGTAATGAACTCAAATTATGGATTTCTGCCGGGAGTGCATTCCATAGCCCAGGAGCAGCTACAGAGAAGGCTCTTGAGTCGCCACCAGACGAACCAGTGGTAACTGGAGACGGACCATTACAATCTTCCTCAAGACATTATGTCTCTTCTAGCTATTCCCAAGTTAGACCCCCCCAGTGGCACAAATGGTGTCTGGCTCCATTGTTAATACAGAGGGCCAGGAGCCATTAAAAAATCATGAAGACAGCAAGTGTGACTTGCTCTTGAAGAAGGTGCACGATGCCTCAGCTACTGCCATCAGAACAGCCACCACAAACTCTTTTCTCTCATGCCTCCGTTCTGTGGGCTAAAGAACTGATAGCCTTAGTTCCTCCTGAGAACATTAAGCTCAGACAAGGCATTAATGATGTGACCAAAGCTGCAGCCTTGATGGCAGATTACAGCCTTGACTGCAAACAGTAGTCCTCCAGAACTATGGTCACTGGGGTAGCAGTATGCAGATCCCTCTGGCTTAAGAGTTGGAATGTAGACACCAAATCCAAACTTGCCTTAGCATCTTCCCCCTTCGCTGGCACCAACCTATTCGTTCCCACTCTGGACCCTATTCTTGTAGAGACGAGGGATAAAAAGAAGGCTATGCCTTCGAACTGCAAGGACTCCCGCAAGTTTTTTCAGCCTCCATCTCACTCCTTTCGTTCCAACAGGCAATTCCAAGGAAGTCCAACCACACAATTCCGAGACTACCAACCTCAAAGCTCCAGAACTGAGACTATAGTGCCTCCGGCGACAGGAAATTAATGTCACGTGATCCAGTTCTGTCTTGAGCATGCTCAGTACACAACCCTATCTGATGAGCTTCGAACACAGGGAAAAAGAACCCTTCACGGTAAGCCAATATTCCTATTTAGCAATGTTCCTATTTGTTTCTCTGTGTAAACCGCTTTGAGTACTTTGGTAGAAGAGCGGTATATAAATATTCATAGTAGTGGTAATCTAAACTGATTACAGGTAGCTGGCATTTTCTCCTGTTCTCCAATCCTATTTCCAACTATTCTCAAACTGGGCCCCACACAAGGTTGGGACAACCGTGATTAAGGAAGTTGCACACACTAATTTGCCCTAAATCCCCAACCCCACTAGGAATGACCCTGACTTCTAGAATGGTGTCTGGAAAATTGGCCCCCTCAACGTAAATTGAAGCAAAAAGCAAAACACAGAATTGATGTGTGCCACTATTCAACGAATGTTCCTCAGTAAAGCCAGCCCCTTCCAAATGAATGCAAGCACAAATGCAGAATGAATGTGTGCTACTCAAAAAAGAAATTTCCCAGAGGGAACCATCTTTATTTATTTCTCACTTTTCTATGTAAGCCGCTTTAAGAACTTGTGTTGCAAATCAGTATATAAATAGCAAAAACTGAAGCAAGTACCCTTCCCCCCACCTTCAAAGCTCTTATTTTTAGTCCTATCACTTGTATGTTGATCTGATTGATCAGTCAATTGATCAATGAAAACTAATTTCATGAATCAATCAAAGTGTCCTTAACTGGATAATAGCTCGATTAGGTAGGAAGGCTTTAAAAAGAGTCCTCAGTTTCCCCACCACCACCAGTTTTGCAAAGCAAGAATGAAGTTGACAAGAGATCCCTGATCAGGGGGAGAAGGATCGTGTTTAGGCACACAAACACTCACCTACCACGCAGGACACTGCAGGACTACTGTCCGAGTATTTCTCCAAGGCCAGAATGTGAGAGAAACCCTTCTTGGAGAGATCTGTTTGCTTCAATCTCTGAGACTTTTCATTCCTTTAAAAAAAATAGAATTTTTTAATTTTAAAAAATTAAAGAATGAGTAAAGGAAAGATACATCAAAAATGTCCAAAATACAGGAGATATCTAACATTACAAATTGTTATCAACATTGGAAAAAGGAGAAAAACAACAACCTCTTCCCTCACTTATCACCACGCATAATTTGGTAACTGAATAAAGAGGCAACCTTACATTTCATAAACACAGATAAAAGTAGAAAAGCACCATTTCTATAAAAATTGCCTAGTTAACAAAAGAAAAGTAAAAGTAAGCCCTATATATTTATATTAAAAACAGCTATAGAAAATAAAATATAAGTATACAAAAATTCAAACAATATTCCTATGAGAGATATAAAGGATAAGTTAGAAAGAAATATCAGACACTAAATAGCTATAAAACCTTATCAGCACAATTTACCTTATGTACCAAAGACATCATAAATCCTGACATTGGGAACAAATGATGACCTTGTTGAATATTATAGTTTATAAAAGGCTCCCAAACGGACATAAATGACTCAGTGGACAAATCCTTCTTATACGCGGAGACTTTCAAAATTGAAGCACAGTCCCATAATTTCAAAAACCACTCATTTAAAGAAGGAATCTCAGACACACGCCAGTTAGAGGCAAATATTATCCTAGCTGCAGTAATCATATACATTGACAACTCATTAAGTTTAGAAGAAATATGGGGTTTTGTCATACTTAGAAGAAAAATTTCTGGAAGAAAAGAAAGTTTAACCTCTAAGATTTGTTCGATTTTACTGTGAATTTGCTTCCAGAACAATTGAGCCTTATCACAACTCCAACATATATGATAAAATGATGCAGGATGTTTGATTACATTTCCAACAGTTCTTCGAAAAAGCGTCATCTATTTTGTTAACTGTCAAAGGAGTTATGTACCATCTAAAAAACATCTTATACCAGTTTTCTCTTAAATTATTGCTCAAAGTCAATTTAATATTCTTTTTCCACTGGTATTCCCAATCGGAAATATCAAACTGGCCTGTTAAAATTCTGTATCCATTTTATCATGCATTCTTTAATCTGCTCAGTTTCTGTATCATATCTCAGTAACAATTTGTATATTCTGCCTAGCAAATGATCCATATTTCAAGTAATAAGATCCTCAAAGTTGGTCAATTCTTTAAGCTTTCCACCCTGTATCTGCAACTCCTTCCGTACTATCGAACTAATCTGGGCATGTTGAAACCAAGATAAGTATTGAAGAGGCTGTTCAAAAGTCATTGATTTACTTTGAGCTAGGCATTGAGTTAGACTATGCAAAGTATATAAGTTCTCTCTCCAAAATTTATATTTAAACAAGGATTCCTCTTCATAAAAATAAACATTCAAAATTGAAGTCAAAGGTGATAGCCTTGGGCTTATTCTTTTTTGATAATTGTCCCAGACATATAAAAGACTTTGCCTAATGGCATGATGTTGTATCTCCTGATCTTTTCTTGAACCAGAAATCCACAAGTAATTGTGTAGAAAGACCAGAGTTCTCCAGTCCAGTAAAATGACTGTAGGGAGATATAATCCAATCTGAAATCCAAGTCAAACAGCTAGTATAATAATAAGGTTTCAAATTAGGAACACCTAGTCCACCTCTTTCCTTTACGTCTTGCATAACCTTAAATCGTATTCTAGATTTTTAATAATTCCAAATGAACGAATTAAGCTGCCTCTGCCATTTATTCAATATCTTATCTTCAATCTTTATAGGAATCATTTGAAAAAGAAAATTCATCCTAGGCAGTATATTCATTTTTATCGCAGAGATCTTCCCAAGCCAAGAAAGGGTCAGCTTTTTCCATCTTTCCAGATCAGCCGTAATAGATTTCCAAATTTGCATATAGTTGCTTTTAAACAGATCTTTGTTATTCTTGGTAAGATTTATGCCCAGGTATTTTATTGGCTTCATCTTTATTTGTAATCCTAAAACATTGGAGAGATATTCCATTTCCTTCTCCGTAAGATTCCAAGTCAAAATCTGTGTTTTCCCCCTATTAATCCTGTAACCTGAAACCAGAGACTTTTCACTCCTAAGCACCATTACTTGGACAAAGTAGGTAAACTGACCACTTAAAGTACAAAAATTGTGCCGTGTTTGGATTCCTCCCTTTTCTTCCTCTGCCTTTACTTAGAGTAAAAACAACTCTCTGACTTTAAGGAAACTCACTCCAAAGAACTGATCTGTTGACTGTAACTTCCCACCCGCCTGTCGTAAATCTGTCAAGCCAGCCAGCCAGAGCATAAAACAGGCAGAGGCAGAAATAGAATAGCAAAGTCTTACAGGAATAAATTCTCCAAACCAGGTTCAGTCGGAGTCAAATCCAATCAATACAACAGAGTCCAAATCGAAGTCCACGGGCAAGGTCAACACAGTCCAGGGTCCAAACACAGTCAAGGCAATACACGAACACAGCCAATTAGTTCACAGGAAATTGACGTTGCTATCAGCAGGGTAGCTGTGGTGCAGTTGTCTTAGATAGACTGACCCCCGGTGCTGTTAATCAAGAGTTCCTGAGTCAGCAGCTTTGCCTGTTGTTCTACGCATGCGGTTACTTAACTCTTGCTCTTGGACCAATGCCTCTCCACAGATGAGACTGGTCGCGCCTCCTCCACAAGAGCGGCCTCACCCGGATCTAACTCAATTTCAACTCCCCATGCGTCAGACCCACTCTCCTTTGCAACTTCTGGGCCTTGCTCTCCCTCCTCTGCTGTTAGCTCCATTCCCTTCTCTTGCTATAAGTGGTGTGATATGGTGGTAGCTGGGGTGTGTGCATGCACACTGGTGAAGGAGCTCCCCCACTCTCCCTCTCACAGTTCCAGCAGGAGACGAAGCCTGTGCTGTAAGGAGAGCAACTGGTACGCGCTTTCCTTCTCCAGCCCACCATCCTCCTCCTCCTTCGGAGCCCATTAACTCTCAGCACCCCTGGCCAGTGCCACTTGGGCCACGTCGTTGAGCTGGACCTGAACAGAATCTGGTTGGAAGAGGGCACCAGATGGGGACAATTCAGAACAGATGTAGAGAAGTCCCAAATGAAGTGCAGGACACTTGTGCCATTTGTCTTTCTCGGGCAGGATTTCCTTTCCTTTTTGGAATGGAATTGATGCTAAAGATGCTCCTGCAGTGGTAGAGTCCACAGTTCCGGAGAGCACAAAACCTTGGAAGAAGGGAAGCAGAAGGATGCAACTCACAGCAGGCTGCTCATGAGGTTAGCCTGGTCTTGAATTAGGAACTGGTTCTGGCTCACACTGGCTGGGAATTGCAGGATGCTAACACTTCTGCCCTCTTCCTTGTTCTGATAGAGAAGGCCCACAATCTAAAGGATACCCATCAAGGGGCTCGATGCCTCCATGTGTATTTGTTGGGGAATTGCATCTTCAAAGTGGCTTTGAAAGCAATTCAGGAGGAAAGGAGCCTGGCTCTCTAGATGAATGCCCCTCTGGGGCAAGAGTGTCCTTCTGGCCTTTCCGTGGAGACAGTTCCTCCCCAGGGTTCTTCAAATATCCTGAGAATGAAGACCCATTTCCCGATGGACTGACAGCTGCTGAAGACACTGCCATCTTCTTTGCAACCACCATCAGCTTGGTAGAGGCTCGACCCAATGCCAGCACTGACCATCCAAGTGCTGAGCTCTACCATAGACCTAGAAATAAGCTGTGTGTCTCCCCCTCATCTTTCTGTGTGTCTCCCGCTCATTTTTCATCCCCCTCATCTTTCTTCCCCCTCATCTTTCACTTAACATATTCAGCTTAGAGAGATCTGGTGGAAAGAAGCCCATCACCTCCAGCAGCCACGCAATGACCCGGAAACTGCTGCTGCCTTCCCTGCTACCAGAACCTGGGGTCAGTCCCAGCCAGGCCTCGCAGGAAATCTCCCTTTTCCTTGATGGCCCAGCCCCTGTGGTTGGACCATCAACGGAAAGGGTGAAGCCTGCCAAAAGATCCAAGAGGCAGCCCCAGGCAGAAAGCAGCACCAAGTGGAACCTGCCACGGGAGGGTAACCCACCAGCCCTTCTGGGGAAGATCAAGGCTGCTAGGTGTGTGGCCAATGCACCAGGTGGGAGTGTGCCTTCTGGGGGAGACCCCTCCTCCCTGGGGAAAAGGAGACTCTACAGAAGGAAGCTGGAGGCCGCCGTGGCTCACACCAAGACATTGCAGCCCATCCCCAGGAGGAACTTAGCCCTATACATCCTCCACAAGAACTCAGCCTTAGCCTTATGCCCATCCCCAGAAGGAACTTCCGGCATGTCCAGGGAGATGGTTCTTTCCCAAAGTATTTTAAATAACAACCCACAGAAGAAGACCCTGACCCTGATGGGCCAACCCCTACTAGAAATAAGCTGTGTGTCTCCCCCTCATCTTTTTGTGTGTCTCCCCCTCATTTTTCATCCCCCTCATCTTTCTTCCCCCTCATCTTTCACTTAACATATTCAGCTTAGAGAGATCTGGTGGAAAGAAGCCCATCACCTCCAGCAGCCACGCAATGACCCGGAAACTGCTGCTGCCTTCCCTGGTACCAGAGCCTGGGGTCAGTCCCAGCCAGGCCTCGCAGGAAATCTCCCTTTTCCTTGATGGCCCAGCCCCTGTGGCTGGACCATCAACGGAAAGGGTGAAGCCTGCCAAAAGATCCAAGAGGCAGCCCCAGGCAGAAAGCAGCACCAAGTGGAACCTGCCACGGGAGTGTAACCCACCAGCCCTTCTGGGGAAGATCAAGGCTGCTAGGTGTGTGGCCAATGCACCAGGTGGTAGTGTGCCTTCTGGGGGGAGACCCCTCCTCCCTGGGGAAAAGGAGACTCTACAGAAGGAAGCTGGAGGCCGCCGTGGCTCACACCAAGACATTGCAGCCCATCCCCAGGAGGAACTTAGCCCTATACATCCTCCACAGGAACTCAGCCTTAGCCTTATGCCCATCCCCAGAAGGAACTTCTGGCATGTCCAGGGAGATGGTTCTTTCCCAAAGTATTTTAAATAACAACCCACAGAAGAAGACCCTGACCCTGATGGGCCAACCCCTACTGAAGGCACTGCCATCTTCCTGGCAACCACCATCTGCTCAGCAAAGGCTCAATTCCACTGTCTTTGGCACCCACCCAAGCCAGTCAGACCCTTCCTCCTGGGGAAATCCACCACTAACCTCCAGCTCTGTGGACAAACCATGGCCACCATGCTGCCTCACAAAGCCACAGCCTTGAGGTGACACCACCACTTGCTCCTTCCCAAGGGCCATGTCTTCTGGTGTGAGGCCTATGCCGACCTCTGCCAAAACCACTGAATGGCAGCTCCCATCTGCTCAGCAGGGGCACAATCCCACTGCCACTGTTCTCTATCCAAGCGATGGTGCTCCCTGCCCCAACCCAGAGTCACACCCTTCCTCCTGGGGAAAACCACCACTAGCCTCCAGCTCTGTGGCCTCACACCACACTGCCCCACAAAGCCAACCCAATCAGATCCTTCTCAAATGCTGTCACTTTAGGTGTAAGCCATACATAGACTGGCTGATCTTCTAATGGTGACTCCCTAGGGGAAAGGAGGCTACAGCAGAAGTGCACCACTCAACATACCATCATCCAGACTGCTGGAGCACCTCACAGGTCTCTCCACCTCTGCCCTTCCATAGTGATGGACCTTGTCCGAGGGACTTTTGTTCTGGAATTAAGTCTTGTCCTCCTGGCTTGCCTTGGAGGGAACTACAACCTCCTCCAAACAAGCAGCCAATATCTGAATAGAGCTGTTTTCAGCTTCTTGCCAGCCACTCATTGTCAAAGCCCCCAGCCTTATACCCTTGGGAACAGCAACCACTTGCTCCTTTCCAAAGGCTGTGGCTTCTGGTGTGAGGCCTACACCAACTAGTTGATCTGCTGGTGGTGACCCTTTGAGGGTAAGGTGACAGTGGTGAAAGAGTCCCCCAAACACCACCATCTGGGCTGCTGGAACCCTTCTGTTAGATCTTGTCACCTCTGCCCTGCCATGCTGACAGACTCCATTCCTTGCAATATGATGGCAGTGGGCCAACATCTGAGCTGCTGCGGGGCCTCTACCAGGTCCCTCCTCTCCAGCCTTGTCATGGGGAGGGACCTAGTCCCTTTGGCCTGACCTTTGAAAACTTCAGGGTTATTGATGACACTCAGGATTGAACACTAGTGAGTGTGTGAGTGTGTGTGTGTGTGTTTGTGTTTGTTTTAGGTGGCAAATCCGAGCTGGTAAGGTAAGCAGAGGCAATTTTGCCATCAAGTCTTCCCAATGCTATGCAATATGTTCTTTTTCATTCCTCGTTTGTGTGTTTTGGTTGTATGTGTGTTTGTTTCTTTCTTTCAGGTGGCAAATTAAGGTAAGCAGATGCAATTGCTATCAGGTCTTGCCCATGCTAAGCGATGTGTTCCTTTTCTTTCCTCGTTTGTGTATTTTGTTTGTTTGTGCGTTTGTTTCTTTTAGGTGGCAAATCCGAGTTGGGTAAGGTAAACAGAGACAATTTTGACATCAGGTCTTCCCAGTGCTATGCAATGTGTTCTTTTTCATTCCTTGTTTGTTTGTTTGTATATGTGTTTCTTGCTTGCTTGCTTTCAGGTGGCAAATTAAGGTAAGCAGATGCAATTGCTATCAGGTCTTGCCCATGCTAAGCGATGTGTTCCGTTTCTTTCCTCGTTTGTGTATTTTGTTTGTTTGTGTGTTTGTTTCTTTTAGGTGGCAAATCTGAGCTGGGTAAGGTAAGCAGAGGCAGTTTTGACATCAGGTCTTCCCAGTGCTATGCAATGTGTTCCTTTTCATTCCTTGTTTGTTTGTATGCGCGTTTGTTTCTTTCTTTCAGGTGGAAAATTAAGGTAAGCAGATGCAATTGCTATCAGGTCTTGCCCATGCTAAGCGATGTGTTCCTTTTATTTCCTCGTTTGTGTATTTTGTTTGTTTGTGTGTTTGTTTCTTTTAGGTGACAAATCCAAGCTAGGTAAGGTAAGCAGAGGCAATTTTGCCATCATAGCATCTTCCCAGTGCTATGCAATATATTCCTATACATTCCGTGTGTGTGTGTGTGTGTGTGTGTGTGTGTGTGTGTGTGTGTGTGTGTGTTTTAGGTGGCAAATGCCAGCTGGCTAAGGTAAGCAGATGCAATTGCTATCAGTTTTTTTCAGTGCTATGCAGTGTGTTCCTATCATTACGGGGGTGTACAAACAGTTTGATAGTGAACCAGTCTGCCACAAACCAGCTGTCACTGCTGTGCTCCCTCTCCTCAGTCTTTGCAGGGTCCGAGGTTCCCGCCCACCCTCCCTGGTTCAGTGAGAGATTAGCTGGTCGCTTATGGGCCGAGTAGGAATTTTTGGTCTTCACTTGATTGGCTTTGAGTGGAGATTTTTTTGCCTACTCCTCACTGAAAGACTTTTAAAGGGAATATCCCCTTTTTAGGGGCGGGAGTCTGGTTGTAGGTTAAGTGGTCATTTTGTCAGGCGAGTGTGGGCTTTGGCAGTTAAGATCTTGATTGGTGTTCAGCTATAGGCACCTTTCAGGTGTAGGAGGTTTTATGGAACAGCCCCTCAGGGTTTTGTGGCCTGGGGGTGTCTGGGAATGGATCACTTTTAGGGCTCCGTTCAGCTCATCCACTCAGAGCTTTGGGGCTTGTGGGGTATTGACCCTGGTGGCTACCTCCTTGACACAGTAAACTGTGTGGCTATGCTGAGGTTTCAGATGGTGTCTGCCAAGCCCGGCTGCTTCACCCAACGGTGAGGGGAGGTCAGCCCTTGCTAGGAGACTGTGCCTACCTAAAAATGGGGGTTGAGTTGCCCGCACTCTAGTTTATGTAGGTTATGGTTATACCTGTTGCAGATCTCTGCATAGTTTATAGTTAATAAAGTGGCCCTAGTTTTCATCCATACACGTGTGTCCTGTCTTCCTTTGGGGATCTGGGGGCAAAGACTTAATGGCTTGGCGATGCTGTCCATCAAAAAGCAGAAGATCAAAGAAATTCTGGACTTCAGTCATAGAACAATCGAACTGCTTGTAAGACAAAAGGAGTGTCGGGTCAATTTTCTTTACCAACAGTGATCAGAAGAGGCATTGCTCCGAACAACGAATTGGAAGATTGAACCATGTCAGAAAAAAAGAGGAAGCAGAACAGCCACTGTTGCTGAAGCTGAGCTTCTTTATTTTGTACTCATTGCAATAAATAAATTTAAAAAAAACCACCTTGAACCACCTTTTGTTTGTTGGCATAGACAAAAATAAAGTGTGTGTTAAATTATAAATGTCATTTGATTAAATAAATAATTACTTTGGCTACATGCTGCTTGGACAGAGTCTTGGCAAATACATCTTTCTTCTCACCTAAATTGTTCCGAGTGCAGATAAGCAGGCGTGGAGGCTAGAGCTGTGAAGTATCTTGCTACTGGCAGTTCGAAGAGGAGTTGGTAAAGCTAACTGGGAGGTGAATTTAAAATCAAGAAGCAGGGGTCTTGGGAATTAATTATTGTGGCTGGGGATGCTGGGAGATGAAGTTCAGCAACATCTGGAGGAACTCAGGTTGGGAACCACTGCACTAGAAAAAAAGAGGGTCTAAGAAACATTAGGTGTACTTAAACAATTTCCAGCACCTAAGTGTGATGTTGCTTTGCAGAAGAGCCACATTTGGTTGATTATTATTATTATTTGTTATTTACATTTTATATCCCGCTCTTCCTCCAAGGAGCCCAGAGCGGTGTACTACATACTTAAGTTTCTCTGCAATACTCTGACAAAGCAAGAGAGAGGATGTTGACACACAGATCTCTAAGCTGCTCTTAAATATATAGCAAAAGAAAAAATTATGGGGAAAGATCTGTTTTTAGGATCTGTTTTTACAAGAAGCTGAAGATTACTGCCCCTCACACACCACACCAGCCAGAGTTAAAAGTACAGTAAGCTTTGTAAGTGCTGCCTCATTCATGGCTTAAGGCTTTTGTTGGGTTAGTGATGATAAAACATTTGACAAAACGATTAGCACCTTGAAGATGGACCAAGGACTAGTAGCTCATGACTTGTAGGCAAAGGCAAATGACTTGTAGGCAACTTGGTGAGCGCCTTTTTCAGCATGATTCTCACTGCACTCAGCAGCAGTGAATACTCCCACCCTTAATTACCCATTCTGCTCAAAACCCAGCACCTTCCCTATATACATTCCACTGCCCTCTCAGTGCCCCCTGTCTGGGCCTGCTCCTGGTGACCACAGAGCCATGTGGTTTTCTTGGTTGAATCAGGAGTGGGTTACCATTGCCTTTCTCCTGTGCAGTATGAGATGATGCTTTTACCATTGTCACTGAAGTGAGCATCCACCTCCAACACCTTCCCTATATTGCTGCTGCCCAATAGAGGTGACTACAAATATATATTTACTAGGCATTGTCTGGGAAGCACACCAACGGGGATTCGAACTAATGGCCTCTTGCTCCCTAGGCAAGCTTCTTCCCCGCTGTGCCACTGCAGCTGATTGTTCCATATGCCATGGAGCTAATTTTGAAGCTTTAAGTATACAAGAAGTGTGTGCCCAAGGATAGCTGACAAGAAACCAAACCAACGTGACAAATGTGGGAGACTGCACATAGACTGCACTCGACCAGTTACCAGACTTGTGATAATTGCCTTTCGGTCAGTCACTGTGTGTAATTTCAGTTGAAATGTAGAGAATTGAAATGTTGAAGCATGGATTCTCCTTACTGTGGTAGGGTGTGAAATGTTTCTTAGCTAACAACACACATTCACATGATTTGTGCAGTCACACAGGGCACCATGCTCGGGGTATGGGGGTCACCACTGCACTCCCCTGTACTGAAATATTAAATTAGTGGGGGTTCTGTGGTCTGGAAAAGTTGGGGGCGATGCAGTGAATCCAAGGGGATGACTTGAGAGTAGAAGGTCCTAAGCTTGAGTAAAAATGACTCGGGATGAGGGTTAATTCATTTTTCTGTGCAAATGGCTTTGGGAATTTTTTGTTGGAAAAACTATATAAATATTTGTAAGAGTAGTAGTAATCTAAGTGGGACTTACTTCTAGAATATATAGAATCAAGCCACATACATTCCCATTTCTTTAATTCATCTGGCCTTACTTCTTAAGCTCTTTATCATTTAGTTTGCGTTCTTTGACCTCTCTCTAGCTTCTTTCATTTTTTCCCAAATAGTAGTGCCATACAAAGGTTACAGGAAATATCAGGGTCAAGTGTAGCTGTTTATTTACATGTCATAACTTAAGATGCTACCGTCACTGTTCCCACTGTTGTTGATATGACAACATTACTGTTCTTTTGGGACCAGACTTTGGAAGGGCTATAGCTAGTTGGGATAGAAGTTCCTTTTAAGTATATCAGTCCCCGTCCCCCCCCGTTTCATACCATGAAGAAAGAAATCTTTGCCACTGGTACTCTCATCAAATTCCCACAGGAACACTTATAGGAGGGTGCAGAGGGAGGATCTGGATACATCAGCTTTGTGTCTACAGTTTTTGTCTATGGTACTCTTGGTAGCGGGAGCAGCTGAACCGTTTCTTCCACTTTGGCAAGCTGCATTTCCTTGCCGACTTTTCTGCACTGGCTTTTCATCTGTTAACAAGTCAAATAATGTGTTATGACTCATTTGGGAACTACCAGCGTATCCACTGATGAATCAACTTCTAGTAACTTACCTGCCCTTTTACAGATCAATTATATTTAAATAAATGTGAATGCTACCACAACTGCAGTGTAGATGGGCTGTTTGTTTTTGACATACAGAAAGAACAAAAGCTATGCCTCCTTGTTAGAAAGAGCATCTTTAATACTGACTTCATTCATTTCCTGTTAGAGCAAATTAAAATAAAATAGCTTTGAAAATAAGTGTGCCCTTCAGCCATAATCTCTCACCATTAATATTTGTCTCCACTAATCTACCAATTAAAAAATGTATAGTAGTGCTATTGTTTATAGATGTTGTATGATGGGAAAGGATTTATGATGATATGAATATTATGAATAGCTCGAACAGGGTTAACTGAACTTGCAAAGGTATTCCTCCATTCTAATTGATTAATTTATTTTATTTTTATTTATTTATTTGACATCTTCTGTTCCGCTCTTCCTCCAAGAGGCCCAGAGCAGTGTACTACATACTTAGGTTTCGTCTCACAACAACCCTGTGAAGTAGGTTAGGCTGAGAGAGAAATGACTGGCCCAGAGTCACCCAGCAAGTCTCATGGCTGAATGGGGATTTGAACTCGGGTATCACCAGCCCTAGTCCAGCATGCTAGCCACTACCCCATGCTGGCTCAATTTCAGTCAAAATTTCAGTCAAAAGTTACAATACTTCAATAGGATTGCAAACCACCACCACCCCCAAATACCTGCTGCATGCAAGGAACTTTTGACTTATAAAGGCATGCTTGTGGTAGGTGGGAATTAATAGCCTCTAACAATATTGTAACAAAAGTGCCCAGCTACTTCAAAGAAATGGATGATGTCTGATATTTTGCTTGATGTATGAATGCTGCTCACCTATTTCAAATATTTCCTTAGAAGATCGTGGTTTGTTCTGGGCAGGCCATGGCTTTCTGCTTCTCTTTGGGAAATCCTTAGAGGGGAAAATCACAATGGTGGTGTAAATGAGACCACATTTTAAAAACAACTGTGAGTATTAAGTAATTTGTTAAAAATGACAACAAAGCAGTAAGTAAGTAAAGCCAATAGGAACAGGAATCGAAATAGCAAGCTGAAATACTATGTACCATCTAATGGGTTATCTAGTTAACAATTACACATTGAGGCAGGTCTCACGATCAGTGAGACCCACTTTTGCTGGGTTTGCAGGGAGAGTGGGCTAAGCCTGCAGACGATCGGGCAGACCTGCCTGGGCGGCCAGATCGGCCGCCCACATGACTGCCAGCTCTGTGACGGGGCCGGCAGGGGCTGGGGAGTTCAGGGGCCACGTGGCTACTTGAGTGGGTTACCCGCTCAGGAACCACCGGGCTCGCAGCCGAGCCCGGTGGTTCCCACGGTGGGACAAAATTGGGCCAGCAGAGGCTAGCCCAATTTCATCCCATCGTGTGAATAGCCTCATTGAATAGGCTATAGATCTAGCACCAGAGCAAGCCTGAAAGCAAAAGCTAGCCCTGAATTTATAGGCTGTCCCCAAAAAGAAAAAGTGGAGCACAGTAAACTCAGTTCATCCCACTCTGTATTATTCCCTTTAAAATAAACATGATTCCTACAGAAATGTTTATTTTTAAAGGGGGGAAAAACCAACCAAGGCCGCTGGGAAAATACAACAAAGTCAGTCATACAGTTAAATATATTTTATGTTATTTTTAATTTCATATTTGGCATCAAATTATTTCAGTCTGCTTATGGTTCCTTTCCTCTAATCCCTCTTTGTCTATTCTATAAATTTCAGCTGATATTATTTACAGTAACATCCCATTGCTGTCCCAGAAACAGGATTTGTTTCTCTACTGGCAAATAGCATCTTCAGAGATACCCATGTTTTGCTTGTGTTTTTCTCCCCATTTGCCAGCAGAGGGCAAACAATACACTTGAAGAGTTGACAAAGGGTTGACATAGAATGGCCTCTTAATAAACCAGACCTGCTCAACTTCAGCCCTCCTGCAGATGTTGGCCTACAACTCCTACAATCCCTGGCTATTGGCCACTGTGGCTGGGGATTATGAGAGCTGTCGTCCAAAACCAGCTGGGGATCCAAAGCTGAGCACGCCTGTAATAAACCAACAAGGAAAGGATCTTCAGCAATTATGACATTACAAGTGAATTTTGGCCCGTTGAATAACGGGCGCTAGTAACGGCGCTCCTGGACCCCCGCCGCCATTCCCCCTCCCTCCGCCGTTCCCCCCCTACCTTTAAGGGCCAAATCGGCCCAGGCATTTGCCCCCGCCAGGCCGGGGAGACGGAGACCGGGGGCGGAGCGGAGGCCATGTAACCTTAAAAAAAAATTTACTCCCGCGGCCGCCGCCGCCGACCACCCACCCTCCCACCCAGCTGCCGAGTCCCCCTTACCCTGGCCGACTGCTGTCGGCCGAAGACAGCCCTTAATTTAAGAGGCCGAGAGGAGCTCGCAAGCAGAGCTCCTCTCTGTGCAAAGCCTCTTGCCGAACTGCCGCTTTGGGCGCTTGCGTCCCTTGCGCCCAAAGCGGCAGTTCGGCAAGAGGCTTTGCACAGAGAGGAGCTCTGCTTGCGAGCTCCTCTCGGCCTCTTAAATTAAGGGCTGTCTTCGGCCGACAGCAGTCGGCCAGGGTAAGGGGGACTCGGCAGCTGGGAGGGAGGGTGGGCGGTCGGCGGCGGCGGCCGCGGGAGTAAATTTTTTTTTAAGGTTACATGGCCTCCGCTCCGCCCCCGGCCTCCATCTATTTTGGCCGAGGCGGCGGCTCTGATGGCTGGCCCAAGATGGCTGCCGGGTGCCGGCGAGCGTGTCTCCCTTGCCCTGTTCTGCGCCTGCGCGAAGCGCAGGCGCAGAACAGGCCAGGGAGGCACGAACACACGCCTTGGTGTCCGTCCACGGACGGACACCAAGGCTTTTATTAGAGAGGATTATTTTGTGTCTCAAACCGTGCTACTTACTTCTGAGTGCTCAGCAAAGCATCTCTTCCTGGCTTTGGGGTGGCAGTACAAATATCTGCAGAAAAAAAGTACACATAATGTGGATTTGGATTCAGCCAACAATGTAAGTCATGCCTTGCTACAACACAGCTCTGTACTTAATAGTGAGAACTGAAGACCATTCACATCTGTACACTTGTATGTTGTAGTACGAGTGTCCAGATGTCTGTACATTTTGTGAGAATGAATGACTATGCCTGTGTTCATTTTAAAAATGAACCTGTGTACAGGCTCCTCAAATGCATGGTACAGATAGAAAAGCCCTATTCAGATGTTATCCTGTACAAGTTGTTAATGGAACTGGCAGATACCCCATGCAACGTTTTAGGCTTCTGTGGGGGAATTAGCGAGCTTGGGAAGAGCAGCCCACCTTCAGAATAGATCTGTGTAAAGTTTCGAATGCTGAAAGAACTGAACAGAGAGATTAGAATTCAAAAATAGAATAAGGTTTATTTGAGGGCTTTTAGGGGTAAAGGAAGATAAAATAATGGTCAATAGGCAACAGTATTTAACCAGCGCGACTAAGAGGTTAACAGGACTATGATACAGCTCACAAGGAGGCAAATTGGCTTGAGTTTCTGAATTAAGTACACTCAAAGCTGGCAAGAGACAGGTTCTGGATTTTAGAAGAAGAGGAGAGGGAATGAGAGATTTGAGAGCAGGAGTTAGATACTACCTCGATCCTTCCAGTGGGATGCTGTAAAACCTTTGTAGCTCGGTCATTAGCGAGGGGTTTCTCTCCTCCAAGGTAGGCAGGAAGGTGGAAAGGTGGGAGCAGGAGCCCAGGGACCAGGCAGAGGTCTGGGAGCTGGGGCAGCGGGGGTGGGGGGAGACCAGAATCTGGCAGCCAGGAGTGCTGCACAGACCAGGTGAGGGAAAAGGGCCAGTCTGGAGGTAACAAGAGGGACAGGAGTGAGCGTCAAGGCAAAGCGAGACGGAGGTGCCAGTGCCAAGACGTAGTGAAAAGCAGCTGGTGGATCCGAGGAAGAAACACTTGGTGAATCAGGTAGAGACACACCGATTGATTGTGTCTTGGTCACTTATAGGAAAAATCTTGCCTGTGGGCATTATGCTAATCGTACCTTGGAAAGGTAGACAAAAGGGACAAAGCACAGGATGAAGCCTTGTCCTTTTCAGTTTGCTGGGTATGCTTCCTTTTAGCACAAAGGCTGAAACATAAGGGTGTAGGGTGAAACATAATGGATGCATCAAGGTCGATCTCGTGTCTTTTTAGAATACTCAGGAGTGACCGTAAACAAGCTAACTTCCTGTGCCTTGAGCCAACCATTAATATGCTCATTAGCAGAGGAGATGACTTGCTGCCTTCTTATTGCTCCTTCCTGAAGCGGCAATATCTTGACTTGATCCTCTGTGCCAACATAGGGAGAATACTTGACTGATTCTTGAAAAGTATAGCACTGATTCAGTCACGTCTGCTCTGGCATTCCTCACCTGAAAATAATCAAGGAGGCGAGTGAAAGGAGATTCTCCTCCAGTCCCAAAATTAAACTTGATGGTAATGGGAACTACTATCCCAGGCTACGTGCCAAGTGACATGCCCTATGAGTTAGCTCATGCAAACCAAAATGGAGGTCTCATGGTCTCATGGGATCTGAACAGCAAGATGTGGGGATTACCAGCTGGTAGCCCTCAAACTAGGTATAGGGAGCCCTCAGGCTCTCTTAGTAACAGAGTATACAGATGTTTGCACACTTGTACGTGTGTTTGTATGAATGACTGTTCCTGTGTCCATGTTAAAAACGAACCTGGGTACAGGCCCCTCAAATGCATGGTACAAATAGGAAGTGTACTGCTGTACCTGCGTTCAACATAATGGGTGAATGACTGTACCTGTGTACCTGTGTACACAGTACACTCTCATTGTACAAGTGTTCAACATAATGGGTAAATTGGGCTATTGTCATGAAGGGCAATAATGTAAAATCATTTTTAAGGTAAGCATAGGTGTTTGGGGCTAAATATTTCCTAGGCAGACATTTAAACGTTCAATCCTATCCTATGAACACAACTGGGAAAATCTGCCCTTTCCTAACGAAAGGCTCAATCAGCATCCACCAACATAGTGTAATTTTATAAACCTTGGTATAAATACACTCCAGTAATCCTTAATATATCCAAAGTTACCTGTTGGCAGCTTGCAATAGATCCCCCCTTGCCCTTAAAACATCCAGCTGATTGAATCGAGGCTTGCCAAGATCTATACTATACTTCAGGCAATGACATCAGAGCAGCTAAGCCAATGGGAGTAGTCCTATGATAACATTTACACAGCTAATTCAAAGTGGTCAAAGAGTCCCAACTATGACATCGTAAGGCCTGTTTGCAAGCCCCAAGTGAACTGAAATAGATGATCACATATTTTTGGCTTCAGAGTTGGCAGGAGGAAGAAGGCAGTAGTGAAGAAGTCCGACAATACTCACAGTTCCCTTTGTTACAGGGATCTCAGCTGTCTCTTCAGTGTTGTAAGCAGTCAGGAAAACTGCTCTCGCATTATATTTTCCTTATTGTATTAAAAAGAGACATATACAACAGCAGCCAAAAGATGCTTGTCATTTGGCCCGCGCTTATATTAAAACCAGCTGAGGAACCAGTACACATACAGAGGAACAAGCTTTCCCTCCACCATGCATATGAGGTAATGCGTTATGTGCATGCAACCTGCAGACCCTATTCATGCCCTCTTTCCCACTTTTAAGAACATAAGAAGCGTCCTGCTACATCAAAACATCTAATCCAGCATCCTTTTCCCCACAATGCTTCTGGGGAGCCCATACACAGGCATGAAGGCAATAGTCCTCCCCTGCTGTTGCCCCCAGCAACTGGCATTTAAAAATGGAGGCTCTGCTTAGCTTTCATTCCAAGTAGTCATTGACAGACCTAGTGTCCTTTGTCCTATCTCCTTTAAAGACAGTGGGCACCACTGCCACAGTTTATGCAGTAAATTCCCTGAGTTCAGAAGTGCTCTGAGTCTACAATCAATCCATTTAATTTGAGCCTCTTCAGGTATTGTGCTTTTGGGGAGAGCAAATGCAGAAGGGCAGGGGTGTATCTAGGGTGGGGCAGGCAGGGCACGTGCCCCGGGCGCCACTTGAAGGGGGGCGCCATTTCTTAAAATAATTTTTTTTAAAAAATGGCTGCCAAAAACAAAATGGCCACCCGCATGCTCAAATGGCCTCTGTGAGGCCTTAGGCCATGCCAGGCCTCGCAGAGGCCATCTGAGCATGTGTGGTGGCCATTTTGTTTTCAGCGGCATATATATATATATATATATATATATATATATGCCACCACATGTGCTCGAATGGTCCCTGCAAGGCCCTAGGCCTTGCCAGGCCTCACAGAGGCCATTTGAGCATGCGTTGCAGCCTCCAAAATGGCCACCACGCTGATCTTTGCAGTCCCGAATAGGCCCGAAAATCAGCCCAGGATGGGCTGTGGCGGTGAATTAAGAGGCCAGCAGCAAGAGGGGGAATGGTGAGTTTGTCTTTGAATCAGTGTGAAATCCTTAGTATTAAGGCCCACTGGGAGTTTCAGAAAGATAGTTAAGATGAGAGAAAGAGAGCAAGAAATACTGGAATATATTCCAAGCAGTGACACAGTTTACTCTGCATATCCTTTAATTATTTTCAGACTATCTGGGAAAAGTCAAATTCTCCATTTATTTTAAAAACATATGTAATAGTGATGCTACAATGCATAGTAGAGAATTAGATAGGCACTTCTGTTTAGTTTTCCAAGTACACCTCCACATAGTATTTGGGTATTTCATGAACCCCAGCATACTGAAATTTGCAGTTTTCCGGCATTTTTTGGTCTGGTTACGTCCACTGCTAAATAGTTTTTGAAATATTAAAAGATTAACGAGCTTGACTTGTATTTTTGAGCTGATATTATGGTAAAGTTATCTGAAAGATGGGTGTCATGTTTGGACAGGGGGCGCAATTTCAGTGCTTGCCCTAGGCACTATTTTCCCTAGATACGCCTCTGAAGAAGGGGCCCAGCAGGACTGGGCCTGCTAACCTAACTCCCTGTGGATATGCCAACTAGCCCTGCTCTCCCCACATTCAGCTTTTTTCTGAAGACAGATGCATTGCTTACAGGGAGTGCTCTTTGTCATGGGGAGAACCAAGCCTGCATTCAGCACGTGCCTTGCAAACACACACTGAATGTGAAGAGAGTACGGGAGAGGAGAGCTGGTCTTGTGGTAGCAAGCATGACTAGTCCCCTTAGCTAAGCAGGGTCTGCCCTGGTTGCATATGAATGGGAGACTAGAAGTGTGAGTACTGTAACATATTCCCCTCAGGGGATGGAGCCGCTCTGGGAAGAGCAGAAGGTTACAAGTTCCCTCCCTGGCTTCTCCAAGATAGGGCTGAGAGATTCCTGCCTGCAACCTTGGAGAAGCCGCTGCCAGTCTGTGAAGACAATACTGAGCTAGATAGACCAATGGTCTGACTCAGTATATGGCAGCTTCCTATGTTCCTATGAGTTTGTGGGGGGCATTGTTAGTGGGTGTGATCCCACTATGCCCCTCATACAGGTGAAACTCGGAAAATTAGAATATCGTGCAAAAGTCCATTAATTTCAGTAATGCAAATTAAAAGGTGAAACTGATATATGAGACAGACGCATTACATGCAAAGCGAGATAAGTCAAGCCTTAATTTGTTATAATTGTGATGATCATGGAGTACAGCTCATGAGAACCCCAAATCCACAATCCCAGAAAATTAGAATATTACATGGAACCAAGAAGACAAGGATTGTAGAAGAGAACAATATCGGACCTCTGAAAAGTATAAGCATGCATATGTATTCAGTACTTGGTTTGGGCCCCTTTTGCAGCAATTACTGCCTCAATGCGGCGTGGCATGGATGCTATCAGCCTGTGGCACTGATGAGGTATTATGGAAGACCAGGATGCTTAATTAGCGGCCTTCAGCTCTTCTGCATTGTTTGGTCTCATGTCTCTCATCCTTCTCTCGGCAATGCCCCATAGATTCTCTATGGGGTCAGGTCAGGCGAGTTTGCTGGCCGATCAAGCATGGTACACTGTATACTTTTCAGAGGTCTGATATTATTCTATTCTACAATCCTTGTCTTCTTGGTTCCATGTAATATTCTAATTTTCTGGGATTGTGGATTTGGGGTTTTCATGAGCTGTACGCCATGATCATCACAATTATAACAAATTAAGGCTTGACTTATCTCGCTTTGCATGTAATGCGTCTGTCTCATATATCAGTTTCACCTTTTAATTTGCATTACTGAAATTAATGGACTTTTGCACGATATTCTAATTTTCCGAGTTTCACCTGTACATTTGCTATCTCCAGAGACCATAACACTTGAAGAGGGCTTCTTGTGCTCTAGTGTTAAGGAAGAAGGAGAAAAAGTTCTATTTACTTGCTCCAAAACAGGCATCATGTTATAATCCTCCTTCATGCTCCCCCCCACCTTAGCTATATTTAAAAAACACACAACAAGAATGCCCCCATTCAGCCTCTCCATATAGAAAAGGTGCTCCAACCTCTACTCTAGCCCTTTGCAAACTTAGATATGTCAAATCTAAGATCAAGACACATGAACTATAGGCAGTCTGGAGAATGTTCCGAGACATGGGTCTCTTGCACCTGATTTCTCCAGCATTACAGAGATGCAAGTTAGGGGCAGACCAGATTATTGTGGCATTTGAGTAAGGTGCCAAGTGCTCCCTGGCTGGGGGTCAGCCCCCTTGAAACAGATACAAGTTCTGAGTGTAGCAGGGAAGTGGAGAGGGGAGGCTGCCACCATCCTCAATCTCTCTTCTTGCAAGCTTTGCAGAAAGTGTGAAGCATGCCACCCCTTGTAAAGCTGGTAAGGGTCCAATTGGCCCCACAAAGCTGCTCCAATGGTAGTGGTGGAGGGCATCTTGCTGCTCTAACACCCCAATAATCTACCACGTGAGGCTACAGCCTTACCTTGCCTAATGAAAGGGGCAAATGGTCATTTTAACTGAGGCAATGGTCATTTCCAAACCATAATCCTATGCATATTTGCTTGAAACATAAATAGTCAGAAGGGCCCTCATCATCCCAAACAGGGAGACAAAAACAAAACTTTAGAAAACAATATTGATATATGGTAAGCAAAATCTATATATTAGTGCAATTCTCACCGTAGCTGGAAATGCCCCAGGCAAAGAGAACCGGGACAACGCTCTACAAGAACGTTTCTCAAGTCAGAAAAGTCCCTTTTCCTGATACTTCTCATTGTTATTCTATATTTAAACAAGTCCTTACCTTTGTAGATACGAGTTGACCGTGAAAGACAGTGGTGTATAGAGTTTCTTTCCTCCTTCAGGAACCCATCTGATGGATGTGTCAACTCCAACTCCAATGTGCCCCTGAGCTCCTGAAGAAATTGGCATTGCTTTCTCAGAAATAGCAGGACATGAGGGTATCAGTGAAAACACTCTTGTGTTTGACACCTTTTGTCCTATTGCTTTTTCCACACAGTGCCCCACTGTGGAATTACCAAGTAGAAACTCTCTTTCTTCTGGCCCCACTGAATGTCTGTGGTCTTGTTTGTTGTGGTAGCCATGGAAGCAATGGCTGACAGGCTAATCCGCCACACACACACTCACGAATAATGAAAGTGAACATCTTTCATCCAAAAGGCTTCAGCTATCAAGGAACGGAAACACTTTGTAATTTGACTCTTTAGACTCTACAGCTCGGAAGAATAACTGTCTATTTGTAGGCTGCTGGGTTTTGTTTGTTTGTTTGTTTAATTATGAGTGTGGTATGTTTGTTGTTGCAAGTTCACCAGAGCAAGGTGGTCCATGACAGTAGCACAACAGGAGGCGAATAAAACATCTTTGAATGGCTAATCTGTCGGAGCATCTGCATTTGATTGTGGAACACAGAGAGAAAATAAATTGGAGTCCTTTGTGCTATGAAAGGAATGTAACCAAGTGATAACAGTACCAATGGCAACAAGTCTTCGCAACCATACCTACCCACCCCGATTATCCTCTTAGTGGCATTATGTAGCCTACAAATTCCATGTCCCTTCACAAGCAAGTACTGTGGCTTTAACTTTTTATTTTGTTGTCATTTGTATTTTTTTGTGAGCCACCAAGAGATGTAGGTTTTGGGCGGTATATAAATATTTCAAATGAATGAATCAATCACAGCAATCACTCCTCTGGTTACAACACAGATCAATCTACTTAAAATAAGAACATAAGAACAGCCCTGTTGGATCAGGCCCAAGGAGGCCCATCTAGTCCAGCACCCTGTTTTGCACAGTGGCCCACCAGATCCTCCTGGGAGCCACAGGCAGGAGTTGAGGGCATGCCTCTCTCCTGCTGTTACTCCCCTGCAACTGGTACTCAGAGGCATCCTGCCTTGGAGACTGGAGGTAGCCCATAGCCCTCCAACTAGTAGCCGTTGACAGACCTTTCCTCCATGAAGTTATCCAAACCCCTCTTAAAGCCATCCAGGTTGTTGGCTGTCACCACATCTCGTGGCAGAGAATTCTACAAGTTGATTATGCATTGTGTGAAAAAAATACTTCTGCTTTCTGGTCCTAAATTTCCTGGCAATCCATTTCATGGGATGAGACCCCTGGTTCTAGTGTTATGTGAGGGGGGGGGGGAATTTCTCTCTATCCACTTTCTCCACACCATGCATGATTTTATAGACCTCTATCATGTCTCCCTGCAGTTGGCTTTTTCTTTTTTTAACTAAATAGCCCCAAGTGTTGTAGCCTTGCCTCATAAGAAAGGTGCTCTAGGTCCCTGATCATCTTGGTTGCCCTCTTCTGCACCTTTTCCAGTTCTACAAATGTTCCCAGGGGGACACACACCCCCTCAACCATATCCAAAACTCAACTATTCTTCAAAATCTTTTTTTCATATAAAATAAGATGCCATGTGGGGGGCGGGGAGGAGGGAGGTCCAGGGATTTCTGTGCTTTGCAGCTACCTTTTGTTGGAGTAGTAGTGGTGTGTGTGTGTGTGTGTGGGGGGGGGGCAGCTAAGAACAGCTATGCCAAAATCTGGATTTTTCCATGTCTATGGGCAGCAGTCACTTCCATTCCAGAGATTTTTTTAACGAAGGCTTCCAAAGGGAAGCCAGTATCGATCCTTGTGAGTCTTAGATATCTATGTAGTCACTGGTTAGAGAACCAAATGGCACCTGGGTATTCACACCCGCTTGGTCCTAGTGAAAACACCAGCAAGGAGCAGCTCAGCCAGGGCCAGCCCATCAGTCAGAGGAACTCCTAACAGCGGGGAGCCCACTTTCTCTTCCAGAAAGGACCCTGCAACTGCTATGGTCAGTCTTTTACTGCCAAGGCAGGAGGAAGGGCAACCTGGTCCCACTCAAGACAGGATCATTTCCCTCATATAATGCAGATTGGGTACTGAGGCTGGCAGGGGGGAGAAGCATCTCCTGAGTTCAGGGCAGAGGAGACATTGGAATTGGGGACTGCCTGGTTCATAGTTCAGTCTTGCAGTCTCTAGCTCTCTGTTCCTAAAGCCCCATTGAGATATTGTGCTGGTATGAGTGTCCAGAGATACAGGTATACCACACATTAAGCTGAGCACAGGTATAGCAGTACCCTTCCTATTGGTACCATGCATTTGAGAGCTCTGTACCCAGGATCACTTTCTAAATGAGCACAAGAACAGTCATTCACACAGACACATGAACAAGTGTACAGACATCTGTACACTCACACAACGTAATGTCTGAATAGGGCTAATGTCACGGCAGCATTGCTGGAATTTGAAGAAAAGGCAGCTGAGCAGAGCAAGCTCTCTCAATAGGTTGGCAGGGTGAGGATGGTGTCAGTCACTACTAAGCAGAAAGGTTGTGGATCTGGCCTTAAGAATATTTCCATCTTGGGTTCTCTTGAAATACGTTTAGCTGGCGTCCAGCAGAAGGAAGCGAGACAGAAAACCCAGTGCTGACTCATAGCAGTCTTCCATAGGCAGGAATGCAGATTTTGAAGATAGCAGTTCAACAATGACATTCCCCGTTTCCCTAGCAACATGTTTTTAGGTCGCCTAGGCAACAGAAAGCTGGTGTGGTTTTTTGTTTTTAACCAATTTCATGAAGACCTTATATTCTACTTAATTGTTCCTGATTATTCCTAAAACTGGTGTGGCATCAGAGTTCCTATGCGGTGTGCAACTGATTAACTGTAAGAACACTTGGAGCAATGTTGCAGAAACTTGTAGTATTAAGAGAACAGTTCTGCGGAGGCAATGGTAAACCCCTCCTGTATTCTACCAACGAGAACCAGAGGGCTCTGTGGGCGCCAGGAGTTGACATTGACTTGATGGCACACTTTATCTTTACTGCAATTTTGTAGATAACATTTTGTAATATGGCAAGAGTTTTAAGTTTTGTTAAGGCTATGCCTTTAAGATACAGGGATGGTTGTAGCTATAATGGCTTTAGGACTAATGTTTAATGTATTGTTAGACCACAGGAAGGGCATTTTTCTATGGCCAGGTTGACCAGTTTGCTTGACAATGGTTTTAGAAAAGACTAGGCTTTGGGACCTATGATGGCAAAAACATACCCTCTCTGCTGTCTCTACTGTGATGTGTTTTTCAGACAGTTTCCAAATGTCAAAGGGTGCTCTTTCAGGGGCGCACTGGAGAGAACGGCCAAGCGCATCTTGGCAACTTTCCCAGTTTAGTCTTGAGTTCTACTTCAAAGGCGATTTGAAGGGATGTGGTATTTTGACAGGAGGAGCATAAACCACAGAAATTTCAGTATGATGAGTTTTTGAAATAGATACAAGTTTTGCAGGTATTGATTATGCAAATTCTACGCAGATAATGATTGACCAATTGATTTATATGTTGAAAGGGGTGACAACATGGGTTATAGGTTATTAGTGGTCTGAATTCTGCTGACCAATCATTATTAAGACGAACAAGGGGACAAAATTGAGGGGATGATACCAAAACAGGATATAAGGGAGGGATGATGGTATGGGGAGAGGAACCACACATCAGGGCAACCACAGAGGAGACAGGAGAGAAAGTATGAAGTCAGGTAGCTTTTGATTCTCAAAATTTTTGATTGATGCTTGGAACACATTGCCTGAACCCCGAAATTGTTTCTTACTGTTGTCTGCTGAAGATTATCAAGAATTGGGTGTATTGTTGTACCTGCATTCAAAAACCCTTCAGTTTAAAATGAAACAGTGCTTAGTTTTCACTTGTGCTTCAAAAAGTGTGGAAATTGCAAGTGAAGTAATAACTTCCATGTCATGTGAGGAGCAAAAATATTGCAGTCTCATATTTTATGGTGGTTTTACAAATAGGGTTCCTCCATGCAACCCCATTTTGCCTTAGGAACAGCTTGGATGACGTGTTTGCCAGCCCCAGCACATGTGGATAAGGACATGCACCCTCTGCGAGCACTCACATCCCTTCTGTGGAGCTGAGCTGGTGGACAAAGTAATTGTTCACAGTGGCCCATAGTCATTCAATTAGACATTAGGTTGGGGAGGGATTTCTGCAGGTGAAAATTGAGTAATTATATCCAGTTGTATATGTATACCACTTGTATCTTCTAAAGTAAAAACGTAGTCAGGGGAAAAACCCTCCCACCAAAAATAGTTGTGAAATAAATGAATAGACAAGAAATGACTCAAGTTTAAGATTACTTTTATTCTCAGGTTTATGTTTTGGTGAGAATATTTTTTCTTTTTGTAAAAAAAAAAAAAAATGCCTGTGCTAAAATGTGGAGAATTGACATAAGAAGAGCCCCTACGCCCTCTGCTGAACAAAACTGCATCCATGTTACACCAACACCCCTTTTCCCTTCCCTTCTAGGAGTGAATCATAATGAGAGGTCAAAGGGAAGTGAACCTTTTGAGGATTTTTGTGGGGAGGAATTACTTTGGCAGCACTGCAATGTAAATCCAGGAAACAGCTTTTCCTGTCATGGATCCTAGAAACAGAAAACATGACTGATAGCAGTTAAGAGAAACAGTTTGACTGATTTTTGTGCTTCACAGAGCAAAACTTTATCCACCCTCTTCTTAGGAAAACTGGCAGAGGTCTCCAACTGATGCTGCAACAGGATCCAATTGAGACACTCTGCCGGCCAAAAGGCTCTTTTGGGCTGCAGTGTTTGTACCAAAAATTCCTGCATAGCAAAGAAATTTTGCTTGCATCTGTGTTTACGTTCTCTGACACCAGACCATAACCATCATTTTGTCTCAGGCCCTACAACATGAGGTTGAGCATTATTAGCCAATAGCAGGAAAACAGATTGGGATCCAAGGCCATCAATTTTTAGAGCAATGGCAAAACTGGTTCTATCTCCAACCACTGGCAAAGATCACTTTCACAGGTATCCAAAACTTTTCCATATACCGGTTTTAGAGAGCAACTCAAATCAGCCATGTCTCCCCCCCACCCCTGCCCCCTTTCCTTTCCTTTTAGCATTAACCCAGCCTATCCGGGACCTTGTATTGAAGACGGAGGCACAATTAGACATCTCACCTCAACTGGCATCCCAAATCCAGCTTACTCAAAGTTCACCCCCTCAAATTTCTGTCATAAACTTCGTGGTGAGGAAACCTGTAACCATTTACTGGTTATCACTGCCATTTTGGCACTTTACCACAGAAAGAGGATCACATCTCAATGGATCCTATTTAAGGCAAACCTAAACACAATACAGTTCAGAAGCCCAAACTATTTTATCAAAGTGATATCACACTGAAATTTACTTGTGAAATCCTTCTCAATTCTTACACCAAGTGACCATCAGGAATGCAGCCTATAAAGCTAATTAACCTCTGGGAATATCACCCTTAAAATTGACACTGTTGATCAGAAATTGCTTACAAGATCCAATGAACACCACAGAGAGCTGCAGTTAAGTTAGCCCCACAACTCAGCTTCTTGTAAACAGTGTGACTTGTCTAGGGAAAACACCATCTTTCTCAACACACTCATGAAAAGTAGCCACCAAGATTTAAAAGTTCACTCATGACACAAGACGCATTTGTTGACACATGTTCCATCATTCCAACCTCTTATCAAATGAGGTAAATATTTTATTTAACTAAACATAAAACTGAATGCTTTTTAGATTTCTCTATGGAAACCTATCTCAAAGTTACACCTTAAAATGCAGCTAGAGTTTTACAAGTGATGTTAGCTATATGAATTGACATTATAAGCAGTATTTCCCAATAAGGGGGAAAAGGTTTGAGGCCTTATTCTAAAGCTACCTCAACTGTAGTTGTTCCCAAACCATTTCAGTAACATTAAATATGTTGTGTAGTTGTGTACCACTTCTGCCAGATTGGGCAAATGTTGTGGAAGTGGTACACAACTACACAATCTGACCTAAACATATGGGCAGAAGTTAACATTATTAGAGTGGTACAGGAGCAATTATTCAATGGCAGCATTCACATTTGTTAGGCAACATTTAAACTAGATCCTGACTAGCTTATACTTTTGAAACTGAATTTCTTAGTGTTCTAGAAAACACGGACCAATCACCAACTTTAGGATGACAGAAATTAAATACATCAATGTGGTGTCCTAAGTCAAGGAAAAAAACTTTTGGAAACAGGATAAAATCTGTTATAGCAAAAATTGAATTTACCTGCTAGTATTTGGATGCTTAATTTTAAATACACTGGCTAATATCCAGACTGAGTTAATCATGAGTAGTCCCATTTAAAACAATGGGTTAAGGTAGTCACATCTAACTTGTTCCATTAATTTCAGCGGGAAAACTCAAGAGTAACTGCCACTGAAGCTAAACAGAGTCAGTTTAGAAAGAACGCATAATCCTTGTGGCATGTAACCAGAAAGAGATGGATTTCCCTCTCTAAGCTCCCAATTACAATGCCTCTTTATTTTTATGACAGCATATCTGATTTTTATCATTCTGAAGTCCTCTGTGCTTGAGGTGTGTCGGCATGTAACTCTTCCATCCATTTTGTTCCCGGCTCTGTTTTTTTCATGAGGGTCTTACCATCATTGTGGGATGAATGATTTCTGACCCACTTAATGGCCATCCCACCATATGCACCTGCCACAAATTGGTTTCTGACTCAAGCTTTCTGTACATTGTGCTATGGTTCTCTCAAGACAGAGTTTCCTCAAATCAACAACGGTTAAAACAGAAGTTGCTGCTCTATGACTGGCCCTTTTCTGTTGCAGAGATGGTTTCTCAGCCCCTTGGAACCAGGATTGCTTGAATGCAAGGGTTTGGGTCAGTTTTCTTGGAGTGACAGACAAGCAGGGCAAGTTTTTTTAAAGTACTAATTCAACCCCTGGGGGGAGGCAAACATTCCCAGAAGAACCCATGCTAGTGTTTGCTTCGGTGGGTTTTTATCATTAAGTTGTGCAGTGAAAGTGAAGTGTATATATATCGAGAGAGAGAGAAAGAGTGTAGATGTTTAAACGGTGAAGATACATACATGCAATATTTTGACAAAAGCAGAATCCAGCAGCTGGTCTAAAACAATCTTCGTGCTGAACTTTGCACCCAGTGTCAACTTAATTCTAACTGCATAGATAATTAAAAACTTACATATTACAAAAATAAAGATTAATGCTTTAAAAAAAATTCACATGAATTACTGAGCAGCAGTGAACTCCAGCAAAGTGATCCCTCTTTTCACATTAGTCAGACTTGGAAATGGAGTGCCCCCACCACTGCTGTCATGACTGCAGTTCTGGCTTTTCAACTGCACAATGAACATAATCCCTGAGAAGCTTTTCAACCCATTCTGTTGGCAAGCAGCTCTTTTGCAAGAGGATGATCCTGAGGCCGAGGGGGTCGAGCGACAAATCCTTTAGTCCATCTTTCTTCTGCAAGTTAATATATTACTTTAAAAAACAACAACACACACACCACTTCAGTTTGGGGCTTAAGTTACATATTCAGTTCCTGGGAAAGTGCCCACGAGAAGAGGTATTTTCCAGTTTTGATTTTCATCCTTCTCCACAACACATCACAGCCACAGAATTATTAGTTTCTTCCTATAGGGAAACTAAAGAACAAAGAAGAGAATGTTTATGCTCAAGAAGCAAGAGGCAAATCAAACACATTCACCAGCTAGCATCAAGTTATAAGCAAAACACCATCTTTGAAGAGTAAAGCTCCACAAGGTGGCTCCTCAAAGAGATTACAGAATCCACGCTCCAGACATGACTGTTACTTGTTTATAAAACTCTGCCCTATTGCTTGCTTGCTTATGGAAAGTAAAAACTGACTCCAGATGAAGCAAATGGAAGTATGTGGGGGTGTTTTTTGGGTGTTTTTTTTTTTGCAGTCTGTCAATGTACTAGTAACTTTTGTGAAGTATGCATTTTGGGATTGTGAGCTGTTCTTTTGAATATAAATCTGTATTTTCAATCAAGTCCTCAAGAGTTAACATTCATCATTTCCTTACATCAGTCTCACCAACTGTATGGAAAACTTATCTAATGTCACCTGCATCAGTGGGAGTTACATGAAAATTCTATCTCATATTTGGACAACAACTCAAGTTCAGTTTAGCAGGCTATCCTGAAGACAATGAGAGTGAGAAACTGTGTGGACTTGGGCCTCGGTTATATAATTTGAATTACAGATACAACCCCAAGTGTCAGAGGAGCTCCAGTTCACACTAGAGATGCATAGCATCTCTGGAAAATCCCTCTTGGGGCACTGGTAGATGTTAACACACTTGTGAACTAGTCTCATTGAAACGGAGTCCACTATCTGAACAGCTGAAACAACATACATTCTTTTAAACGCTCAAGTGGAAGAAAATGAGCAAAGCACTGCGTGCAAAGAGACAATTCAGTTATTTAGATATATAGTTGTACACTGCTTTATAAATGTGGCTAACTTTAGTTCTTAAGCTATCTATAGCATTCAGGATGGAATTACCCTTGGGGTAGCTATCAGCAACTCTGCTGAGGTCCAGTAAATAGCAACTATAGGTTAAGTGATTTCTTAGAAACAAACCTTAAGTGACTGGTAATCTATACCCAATACTCATAATTCTAAACTGTATACATGATGATAGCCAACAGAGAGGCCATGGAGAAGCAGTCACCTGTATAGGCTTCCAATGTGGTTCCCAAACTGGAGAGTCTTGGCTCATGAATGTGTAGCATTCCCATGCTAGCTTCCTATGGCCCACAGGAACACCAAACTATGGTCCAGGTGGATATGATTGATATGTATGCATCAACTTATATGTGAGCCAAGAGCTTTTTCAAAGGCCTGACAGTCTTCAGTCAAGGATGCTGTGATAGTTGCCTATACACTGAGCAGATTAGAAGACCTCCAAGGTACTTTCAGATTCTAAAATTCTATGCATAACTATTTTTCATTGGCCTCTGCATGGCCACCATCATGTCACAATTAATGATTTAGTTCAAGTTCAACAATATCTAGCTCATGAAATCACCAAGCTGTGGATAAAGGTGATCCGGTTGACAGAGTATACCTAGAATTCCAAAAAGCTTTCAACAAAGTTCCTTATCAAAGACTCTTGAGAATACATAGCAGTCATGGGATAAGGGGACTAGGGATGTGCATAAACTGGTCCACAGGCCATGTTAGAGGCCTGCGAACCAGTTTGCAAGTGGCCCAGTCCGGCGGATCAACGTCGGGGTGTGTGTGTCACTTTAAGGGCAGGGGGTTATACTTATCCTTCCCGCCGCTTTTTCCCCTCCGGCTCTCCATGTTTAAGTGAAATCTTCAGGGTGGCAGCGGTCCTCCCTGCCGTCCCTGCCCCCTTGTTGCCTGCGAAAAGCAGAAGTAACTTCCGCATGTGTGCGCCGCTCATGTCACACACGCTGTGCGGTACGCACGTCAGTGGTGCGTGTATGGGTGCAACTTCCGCTTTTCGCAGGCAACAAGGGGGTAGGGCCGTCAGGGAAGAATGCTGCCGCCCCGAAGATTTCACTTAAGAATGGAGCGCCGGAGAGGTAAGTAAACTCCCGCCCTTAAAGCAACACACACACACACAGTGTCGGACCACACCATGCACATCCCTAAAGGGGACAAGTACATGTGTGGATTGCTAACTGGTTGAAGAACAGGAAACAGACGGTAGTATAATGGAGAGTTTTCACAATGGAGAGAGGATAGATTGAAGTACAGGGATCTGTCCTTGGACTCGTGCTTTTTAATATATTCATAAATGATCTATAAGTAGGGGTAAGCAGCGAGGTGGCCAAATCTGCAGATGATACCAAACTATTTAGGGTAGTGAAATCCAAAAGAGATTGTGAGGAACTCCAAAAGGATCTCTCCAAACTCGGGGAGAGGACGACAAAATGCCAAATACGGTTCAGTATTGGCAAGTGTAAAGTTATGCACATTGGGATGAAAAACCCCAACTTCAAGTATACGCTGATGGGATCTGAGCTGTCGGTGACTGATCAAGAGAGGGATCTTGGGGTGGTAGTGGACAGCTCATTGAAAGTATAAACTCAATGTGTGGCAGCTGTGAAACAGGCCAATTCCATGCTAGGGATCATTAGGAAGGGGACTGAAAATAAAACTGCTAATATTATAATACCCTTACACAAAATGATGGTGCGACCACACCTGGAGTACTGTGTACAATTGTGGTCACCACATCTAAAAAAGGACATTGTAGAACTGGAAAAGGTGCAGAAGAGGGCAACCAAGATGATCAGGGACCTAGAGCACCTTTCTTATGAGGCAAGGCTACAACACCTGGGGCTATTTAGTTAAAAAAAGAAAAAGCCAACTGCAGGGAGACATGATAGAGGTCTATAAAATCATGCATGGTGTGGAGAAAGTGGATAGAGAGAAATTTCCCCCCCTCTCACATAACACTAGAACCAGGGGTCTCATCCCATGAAATGGATTGCCAGGAAATTTAGGACCAGCAAGCAGAAGTATTTTTTTCACACAATGCATAATCGACTTGTAGAATTCTCTGCCACGAGATGTGGTGACAGCTAACAACCTGGATGGCTTTAAGAGGGGTTTGGATAACTTCATGGAGGAAAGGTCTGTCAACGGCTACTAAGGCAGGATGCCTCTGAATACCAGTTGCAGGGGAGTAACAGCAGAAGAGAGGCACACCCTCAACTCCTGCCTGTGGCTCCCAGGAGGATCTGGTGGGCCACTGTGCAAAACAGGATGCTGGACTAGATGGGCCTTGGGCCTGATCCAACAGGGCTGTTCTTATGTTCTTATTTTAAGTAGACTGATCTTTGTTGTAACCAGAGGAGTGATTGCTTTGATAGATTCATTCATTTGAAATATTTATATACCGCCCGAAACCTACATCTCTTGGTGGCTCACAAAAAAATACAAACGACAACAAAATAAAAAGTTAAAGCCACAGTACTTGCTTGTGAAGGGACATGGAATCTGTAGGCTACATAATGCCACTAAGAGGATAATCGGGGTGGGTAGGTATGGTTGCGAAGACTTGTTGCCATTGGTACTGTTATCACTTGGTTACATTCCTTTCATAGCACAAAGAACTCAAATTTATTTTCTCTCTGTGTTCCACAATCAAATGCAGATGCTCCAACAGATTAGCCATTCAAAGATGTTTTATTTTAGTTGCAGGAGAGTAACAGCAGGAGAGACGGCATGCCCTCAGCTTCTGCCTGTGGGCTTCCAGCAGCATCTGGTGGGCCACTGTGCAAAACAGGATGCTGGACTAGATGGGCCTTGGGCCTGATCCAGCTGGGCTGTTCTTATGTAAGCTTGAAAAATACAAATCAATTTCAAGATGATCTATGTTGTCCAGGGGCATAGCGAGCTTGGCGGGGGCCGGGGGACAAAGTCTGGCTGGTCTCTCCTCCCCGCCCCAGGTGCTCCTTCGTGCATGCAAATCGCACGCACCCCCCAATTCATACCCCCTTACATCGGACATCAGACGCAAGGTCGTGGGGCCATTCACAGCCCCGGTAAATTTTCATTTGTCTTGTCAGCAGTTGATTGAATCATTGAAAGTGGGCTCATTTCTACTCCCTTTAAGCAATTCCAGCAACCGCTGACAGGCGAAATGGAACTCTGCCGGGGCTGCGACAGCCTCATTCTTGGCATTGGCCCCGTCCCCTTGCATCTGATGTCAAATACAGGGGAGGGGCCAATGTGTGGGCAGGGGGAGTCCATTCTTACCCAGCCCTCATTTCACTGAAGAGGAGAGGGGCGTGTCTCATGCTCTGCTTGCTGGCTGGGTGCAGAAGGGGGCAAAGGAGCACTCTGGCCAAAAGCAAGCCTTGGGGGCCCTGCAGACCTTTGAGGCCTGGGGACAATTGTCCCCCCTTGCTCAGTAGTCACTACGGTCCTGCTGTTGTCCCTTAAACTGTATGTCAGTGCAATTTAAGTCAAGAATATTTGTGATCTTGTGTCCAGTGGTAGCTGATGCTTCTTGGGGCTGGCGGGGCAGAGAAGGGAAGGGAGTCAGGGGTAACCATAGGCAGGGCTAATAGCAGGCAGGTCCAACTCTAAGTTAGAAAGAACCAACCCATGGTTTTCTCCATTTGTAAAGTTGATTACTTGTCTCAAACAAGATCTCCATAATTCACTTGGCAGGTGGCTATTTAGTGCTGTACCTCTCTTTCTCTAAAGTCCACACGCCTCTTCTTCCCCTCAGTAGCTCCATCCCATCTTCTATCAATATTGCCTCCATCCACCCACCCCTTGCAATCTCAGCACTCTCCTCCTCACTTCATGCAGGACTAGGCTAAGAAGATCAACTGAAGGGGGTGGGGGTTTGGAGACTTGAGTGTCTATTTCCAGGTAGCACCTGCATACACACATTTCACACTACTTGAAAATACCACAACGTATTTGGCCACAGAGATCCCACTAGTTTCTTTTCTTCTCACAAATATGCATATATAATACACACTTAAGAAAACAAGCCTTATTTCTCCCTCTCTCACCATATAAATTTTATGGGATATGTCCTTGGGCTGCAATCCTATGCACACAGCAGTTACGTGGGAGTAAGCCCCAATGAGTTCATTAAGGCTTTACTTGGAATAGACTCTATAGAATTGGCTGCAGTTCTATGAAACATTTACTCGAGAGAATCCTTTATCAGATTTGAAAATTAAACCAGATACATCACAAACCTGTCCAAAGAACTTATGCTGAAGAATTCTCCTTTCAATACTACTAGCACACACACACACACACACACACACACACCCTGTTTCTATTGCAGTTTCTTTTGATGTTCCTGAAGTGATGTGTAGTTGTGTGTGGTTTTGTTGTATTGAGAGGCCATTGGCTGTAATAAAGTACTACTACTACTACACACACACACCCCCCTCAGTGTTACGCCACAAAAACTGGTGTAAGGACTATAGAGATACTTGGCTGTTTTGGACTGGCCTGTGCCTGTTAAGGTTCCCCATGAAGGGAAGACAATAATCTCAGAATCCATAAAACACACAAATATTTCTGCATTAAAGACACACACATTTCCAATAGGATAAGTTGTCAATGAGTGATTTCAGTTAAGATGCTTTGTTTTATTTGGAAGCCATATCCTCAAGAGAGGTGAGAGAGTAAGAGAAAGACAAGGGAGCTAGCAAGAGGCTTTGCTTAAAGTCCCAGAACTAGAATTCAGGCAGGGGGCTGCTTGTTTGTTTGCCCGTTAGTAAAAGAAATACCCAGAGGAAGTGCCAGTCCACCAGATCTCCCACTTTCCCAATATTCTCTAGATCTTTGAACGTTGCCAAGATTTGCCAGTGGAATTTAAAATTAAAAAAGAAAAAAGGAAAGGAAAAGAAGAGAGCTTCCAAACAAATGCTGAAGAAATCCAATGCCTCCTGAGGGCTTGGTCAGGGTGCTGAGTGAGAAGGAAAGGGCTGACTTCCCTCTGGAGAAGGAGAGGCTGGAGAAATGTAACCAGGGCTCCTACCTGTTCTGAATTCCATTTGCTTGTAGACTGGGTGGGTGCTCTCATATTGCAGACACATCTCTACAGAGTGTTCAGCCTGCCTAGAAGGACCCTGGGAAATCAGATTACTAGGCTGGCCTTAGTTTGCTGGCTATTGGTCAGAATAGGTGCCTGTAAGATATTCTGATTTCTGATTGGTTGGGGGAAGGGCTAGCTCCTGCACACCCTTTGGGGAGCGGGGAGGCAAGGCATATTCTGATTGGTGCTAGGGCACTAAATATGCAATTTGGGTAGTGACTTAGTATGGTAGTAAACAGTTACACTGACAAAAGCAAATCACACAAGTCCAACCAACCAGTTTAAAAATTCAATAAACCAAGCAATCTAAAAATTTAGCATGACAACAAATGCAACAAGTAGTCATAAGCCAAGAAACCGCAGAACACATGGACAGGTCCTACTTGACAGATTTAAAATCCCAATGTTTGTGAAATGTAATGAGTTGCATTATACTGTTCTAGAGGATTACATCCAGTAGGACTCACAGCATGTGACCATCCCCACCCTGGGATTCCTTGTTCAACCTGGACAGATCTCTGCTCATTTCAGTTCACATACGTGACTGTTGACCAGCACTGGAGCAAGTAATATTTTTGTTAAGGACTGTATTTACCTGAATCTAGGGCCAGACTAGGACCACTGAGAGGGCGGTGGAATGTATGTGGGGAGGGCGCCAGGTTTCGAGCAGAATGGGTACTTAAGGGTGGGAGTATTCACTGCTGCCGAGTGCAGTGTGGTGCAGGGGCGTCCTGCGAGTGGGACACACCGGGAATATGCCCTGTTGCCCTGTGGGCCTGTCCGAGCCTGCCTGAATCGAAGACTAGTTTTTCTCCAAGTTCACTGAGGTTAAAAATTGGGGTCATCTTGAATTCAGAGTCTTCTTCCTTTTTGGTAAATATAGGTATAACCTGTATTTAACTTCTATTTTTGAAGGGGCTTGTCTTAAATTCAGGGTCGTCTTGTATTTGGGTAAATATGGGTAGATTTCCCCCCCCTATCTGGAGGTGTATTTGACTTAGCTTTGTAATGCCTTCGTTCTCTTGGGCATTAGATATGATTTCTTGTGCACTATGGTTGCTTGCTCACCCTATCCCAGGGTTGGGCAATCTTGGTCCTCCAGCAGTTGTTGAACTACAACTCCCACCATCCCCAGCCACATTGTATTGCAGGATTGCCCACCCCTGCCCTATTCCAAATGCTCTTCTGGGGCAGCGGTTGGCTATTACGCTAGACCAGGGCTGCACAACTCAAATGCCCTAGTGGGCCAGAACCATCTACAACTTGTCATGCAGGGGCCAAGGTCAATTTTTTGCACATGATTACATTAAAATTAAAATATCATTAGTTACTTGTGGATCTATTCCCCCTGTCAATGGACCCAAGAATAGTGACCAGAAACTAGGTCCTGTACCTGCTTGGTCAGTGGGGCCCCTGGAGTGCAAGCCAGCCCAAAATAAATGCCAGTCCCTTCCTCTCCCCAAACTGTTGTTGTTTCAGGCTGCAATTGTAGGCAGGCTTACATGGGAGTAAACCTCACTGGGTACACCACGGCACATATTTCTGAGAAAACATGCATAGGATGGATCTATAAGGCAGTTTCCAGCTCCTGTGTTGCTGCAGGATACCTGGGGCCAGTAAAATAGTCCCCGCGGGCCGAATCCGGCCCCTGGGCCGTATGTTGTGCAGGCCTGCGCTAGACTGTCTCCAGCTCCTGTCTGTGGTCTGCTAGTGGGCGATTTTCTGGGAGGCGACACAGAAAGGTTAAGCAACATGCAGCCTTCAATGATGGAAACCCCACACTACAATTTCAGAGTGTGCGGGAATTGTGGAGAGTGAATCAATTAGAATACTCTGATGGGGGCGGGGAGTGAATCAATTAGAATACTCTCTCACACAACCCACCATTTTGTTTTTTTGTGTTTGTTTTTTTAAGAATTTAGAGGTCATGCTCACAGCCGGTGACCCAACAGAAATTCAAGGTGAGAGTGGGGAGGGGGAGAGTGATCATCACCCCGAGTTTTAAATGGTTCTCACCTCCATGTATTTTTGTCCCTACCTATGGCTGGTTAACAGTCTGGAGTGCAACTCCACTTGCTGCTGGAGGAAAGCTGTGCATTCTTTGCCAGGCCCATCATGTCATCTTCCCTTGACTAGGAAGAACAACAGTGTCAGCCCATTTTCTCCTCTCCTGCATATTATCTCAAGAACCACCATCTCCCGGATTTCCGCAAAACTCAGCCGCCTCATTAGAGCTGAGGCACAACTGCAGCTAACACAAGCAGCTCCCTAACAAAACTGATAAAAGACATAAACAGTCTTAAGATGTACTGTAAACAAAACAAGGAAAGGAGAAGGGGGGAAGGAGGAGTGGTTCTCATTTACAATCTCCTGCTCCCCAAAGCAATGAAGGACTGCCAAACCTCGCCTGAGCAGTGTGAAGAGGAGACAGAGTGCTAGGAAGGAACTTTTCTTGTTTGTAAAGTAACTAGCCTACATCCCCATAGCACACATTTTCTTTTCCTGAAAGAAGCTCAAAAGGAGCTTTTCAGAGCTTAAAATCAATATCCAGCTGATCCCTGATCCAGACCTTCTTAGTCAGATTTTATGGTGTTAAAACTCTGGCATGCCAGGATTTACCCAGCTTTCCCCTCGACACACTCTCCAAGCATATTGATGAGTATGAGCAGATGGAGTTTGGAGGCAAAATTGCCTCCAAGCAACCAAAAGGAAACACAAAATATACATGGGAATAGAAAATCCACCCCCACCTCTTTAAGATTAAATTGAAGATAGGTGGTGAATAAATCTGGGCACATTCCACATAAGTGGAAACAATGCACATGCTACTGAAAAATATTTAAAAGCAGCATGTGGTTCATAGCAAACTAAAGCTCCTGTTACTTTTGAGTTTCACAAACAGTAAGGTGTACAGGATCAACAGCATTTCCTGAAACCAAACATGGCTTTTTGGTGCAAATAGCCTAGTGCAAGCACTAACTTATCCCAGATAAAGCCCTGATGCATCAAACCAAATGATCATCTAGTCCAACATCTGATTCCCTCACAGGCAGCTAGCTGCAGAATTAACCACTCTTTCACATCTATGCAAATCACCCCTTTCATAGGAGATTTTGCAAGGGGAAAAGGGCTGTCAGGGACGTTGTTACAGCATAATGTGAACTCTGCCCCCAACAAGCACAGGGTATCTTATGCTACTAGAAGTTAGGTACAACAAACTTAGGCCTCTAAGTAGGCCATTTGCCTAGTCACCTGGGGCAAGCAAGAGTGCCTCCAAATGATTAGATAGGGAATATTTTGTAAACTGGAAGATAATTTGTTCTTCCCCCTCCCAAGGCTACTTATAGACAGATGGGCTAGTAATCATTTTCTGGTCTTCTCTTGATTTCTCTACATTAGCTTGTTTGGCTGTGCTTAAATGTGAACAAGTCTATTGTTTTGTTTTGGCTTTTTTGGCTCAGAACAAAAGAGCCCAAACTAGTTGCATTTTCCCCCAATGCCAGAGATGGGGGGCAGCTCCAAGGTCTCCATCTCCCTGGCAAGAGCTTTTTCTGAACGTTTTTCCATGTAGGAACATACTGCAATGTTGCACGTATGCACAAAGAATGCTATGACCACATAAGCCATGCATGGGTGCCATCAATGTTTACCTGTCCAATGCCAGGTCACTCTCCACACAGCATTCCCTGACAAGCCCAAAGGTTCCCATGGTGGTGGCAAAAGAGTCACAGATCTCTACTCATCTAAAAGGCTCCCAGGGCTAAACACCAAGCACAACTAAAATCCAGATCCAGATATGTAGCCCTCATTCCAGTCCATGCACATAACTGCAGACAACACTATTCCTCAAGATATATTAAGCGAATAGTTAATGACAAATTAGATCTCCTGGGACAACTATCAGATCCGGTGCTTCAAACTTTGGTAAGACACATGAAGACACTGGAGGACAGCCTTCTCCAAAGTACACTGCCTTCAGAGGTGAGGCTGGTTTCCACCAGGAGGAGAATTACTTCTTGTGTAGCATTTCTGTTACGACATTCCCTCTCTGAAGAGGCTCTCAGGCTAAGAGACGATCTAGATATTGCTCAGAATGAAGTGGTAGAATTCTAGACTGCATCACATTCAGTTCCTGTGACTGCAGTTCTGTTCCAGTCCTCAAGCCTGAATGGGACCCAGCTCTCTGTCAGGCTAACTAAACTAAACTAAACCAGCCAAGCTAGCAACTAAAACAGCCAGATAAGTATCTCCACACTTGCAGGGAACAGAAAGGCTCAGTTGACATTCTTTTGTTTTCCTTTCACGTGAGCTATTTTGCCTGGAAAGGAGAGCTGGTTTTGCGGTTAACGAGCATGAATTGTCCCTTTTGCTAAGAAGGGTCTGCTCTGCTTTGCATTTGGATGGGTGATTGCATGTGAGTGCTGTAAGGTATCACGACCAGAGCTAGTGATAGAGCACCTTGCATGCAGAAGGTCCCAGGTTCATTCCCAGGCATCTCCACGTAGGCATGGGAGAGACTCCTGCCTGAAACATTGGGAGAGTCACTGCCAATTAGTCTAGACAATACTGAGATGGGCCAACAGTCTCACTCAGTATAAGAAGCTTCCTATGTTACACAGTAAGGAATTGTTCTCTACTTCAGTCAGTATTTCTTACAGTACCATTTTCAATACAAGTATTTGGTTTTCCGACAAGACTTGGAAATAATATTTTATAACACTGCAAGCTTTAATATATCTAGTTGGCAAACCATCACCAAACCCTTTAATTAGTAGGGGCCAATTAATAACTAGTGGAACTGCAAGTTAAGAACACACTTATTTTATGAAGCCTATTGTAGTCATGTTACTGTATGGAATGGAATGGAATGAAACAGGCAGTGTTAAGGATGTTCTTTCTTTCTGGCAATAAACAGAACCTTGCATTTGTTCAATGTTAAATTCTTGTAATATTAAATATTAAAATGTCACCTAAAGTGAGGATTTCGTTGATTTATTTAAATTTGCCACATTGTAAGTCTACAGTCAGGGTCTGTTTTTAATCTTCCAATTTTTGAGCTGCACCTAGATTTTTGAGGCACTCAAAATTACATTATTAAATTGATGTTAAACATTAGAAGGCAGATGATTAAACTAAACATGCTTGAATTTGTTGTGATTTTGATCCCCCCCCCAATTTTGAAAAAATCAAGAGAAACATTTAAGGAATTTGTTCAAACTTAAAATATTTTGTGGAATCATATGTATACCATTTTAAAACTCCAAAATATAATTTTACTTGAGAAAAATAACTTGGAAATGGAATTCTTTTCTAATGCTGCCTCAGGATGAGACCATTTTTTGGGGTGATCTTAGTATTTCTCCCTTGGCAAATTCTACATTTAGGGATTAGCTCTTATGAGAGCCTAAAGAGCTAGTGCAATCCACCTTCCATACTATTCTCTAAGTTGTCTAGAGTTCAACTGAGAGCCTAAAGATTATGAAAGAAAGTGGGCAGTGAATTCTTGCTGGAAGAGGGATAGGGGAGAGAATGTCAGTGCTGTCCTGAGGAACACATTCAAAACATACCTGCATGGGGACAGCCACAGAGAGTTCCCAACAGCTCCTTTTCAGCAGATCTCTCCTTCGGGTACATTTGAATGACTGCACTGAGAACAATACTACATTCATCATTGGGTCCAAACAAGTGCACAATACTGGTCCATAGATTTCTCAGTCTCAGTACGTTACTGTCAGCCAACAAACAATGCACTTGTTTTGGTACTTGTGAGGCAATTAAAACCATCCAGAACCTTCAGACTGTAGTGTATTCAAGTTCATGGAGGGGCAGTTCAGGATGAAGATGCTTGCTGCTTCAATAAGCCACTGAAGAGAGTTCTTGTAGACACACAACTCCAACCCCAACTGGTGGTAAGGATCAGTCCAGCTAGGCTGCAGATTTATGTCCAGCCCAATGTACAGCCTTCAACACACCTGTTCCCATTAATCTGTATGTAAGAGAAGATTGAACATTAACATCTCAAGATTCAAAAGCCTTACACATTCTGAATGTTCATTCCATACCTTCTCAACACAAATACAGCCAGGCAAAATACACATATTTATTGGTCATGAGAACAGAAAAACCTTTTTGCTGAAGTGGACCAATACCATTAAAGTCGGCACCCTGTTTCCAACAGTGGCCTCTGGAATGCTCACTACAGCAGTTTCGGTCCCCAGGTGCTGTTGCACTACAACACTCCCATTGTCCCCAGCCACAATGGTCTAGAGTCCAACAATATCTGGGGACCTGTTTGAGAACCCCCTGCATTATAGGGCATGATGGTGATGATGGTGATGGGACACTTCCTGTTTTCCCTCAGCCTCTGAACATGACTAATGTACTTGACAGGCCCATCCTCCATCAGTCTCAGTGGAAGTTCTCAGGAAAGAAAAATGGTTGTCGGCAATGGTCCCTCTAATTTTTTTCATCTCTTTGCAGAATGAGTTTGGTTCTGGGTGGCAGTATCAAGGCAGTGTGTGCGCACATGCATTCAGAATGGGGCCTTCCTGATTCAACCTGAGCGGGGTCGAAAATGAACTGAGCCGACATCCAAAAACTTGTGAGTGCACATGCATGTGCGCATGCCTTAGTGGTTGTCGGGAGCAAGTTTTAGGGCTGATTATAACAAATCCACCAACTATGTACAATCAGATATAATGAAAGTTATGAAAATCCATAATTTCCTTCTTAATTCATTGACCATTCTTTTGGGATATTTTAAGAGGTTGGTACATCCAAAATGGGCCACCTTAAGTGATGCAGCGGGGAAATGCTTAACTAACAAGCAGAAGGTTGCCGGTTTGAATCCCCGTTGGTACTATATCGGGCAGAAGCGATATAGGAAGATGCTGAAAGGCATCATCTCACACTGCACAGGAAAAGGCAATGGTAAACCTCTCCTGTATTCTATCAAAGAAAACCTCAGGGCTCTGTAGGTGCCAAGAGTCGAAATCGACTTGACGGCACACTTTACCTTTACATCCAAAAACACCCGATATTAGTAAGAGGTTGTTTTTACTGACTAGAATTGTTTCAGCTGGTGACTGAAGAAGAAGAAAAACCTTCAAGCCCATCAGTCTATGCTTGGCTTAATAAGTCATGGTACATCACAAAAATGACTACAATTTTATTCTATAAGTGAAGTGATAGTGAAGCAAACATACCTATATTTTCTTTTGAAGTTATCTGGAAGCCATTTGTTCAGTGTTGGAATTTTCTTAATCCAAGTTTTCAAGTGTAATAAATTGTGTTTTTCTGGTGATTTCCCATCATGGTTTGCATATTACTGTCATGGTTCCTTCACATGCCTGTTACTGGAGCTGCTTCCCACTAGCTTCGTCCCATGCTGCTCCAAGTAAGGCGTGCATGAAGAAATCATGTGGCCAATGATATGCCAGCAACTGTGAATGACCTGAGCAAGCCTCTTCTCTTCCCCCTGCATCACAGCTTGCTCAGAACAAGAGCGGCAGGAAGATTTCAAAGCATCTTGCAATTCTGCCAAGCACAGATGTACCATGAAACAGTTGAGGCACTCAACTGAGGGGCTTAGAAGGGTAAGTAAATTCCACGAAATGACGAATCCTTACAAAAGGCTGGCTCTCTACCTCAGTTTAGCTTCATCTTGGTGTTCTTAGATAGAACAATACCATCAGTGCAAATATCCCCATTCACAAAAGGAAGCAGTGATCCCACTATACCTTTATTTCCCAAGCTTAGATGTCCAGGCCCCACCGACAATCAGAACCATCTCTAGGCTGCTCATCTCCAAAAATGCTTAGCAAGGGCTTGTTTGATTAAGGGGTGTTTAGTGTGTCCTTATATAGGGGCAAAGGCAGGTGTCTTCCAGAGGTCACTTGGAACAAGGGCTGATCACTGTTGGCGTAGGGGGGTAAACCAGAGCCACATTCACTCGCTCACTGCCATTCTTAGGACAGATGATCTCAGTCACTCCCTCAGGTCTGGGCTGACTCAGCAATTCTCCTGGAAGAAAGAGAACAAGATTGGTGGTGTTAGGAAAACAGGGAGACTTGCAGGTTCAGGTCTAGATACGTAAGATGTTTAAGTTCCCAGTAAGATATGGGGAAAGTGAAATTCAAGAAATCATTAGCTATTTGAAGAGAGAGAATACAGAAGTTTCACCCAAAGCAATTCTCTCTGCGATAAACAGCTAGGCTGCCCTTGACAAAAACAAACATCTGCCATTGCCTTTCCCCTCCCACCACTACAGACTCCAGAGATCTTTATTGAGATGCCACATATTAACATGCCTGCTAATGAGGAATCTAATGAGGAAAAGGCTGCTTTCCTCAAAGAGTCTTCTTGTGTCTAGGATTCTAGGGAGACGGAGCTAGAGGTTTGTCATAGTGATGTTTCAACAAAGCTTACAATCCATTTCAACAGTGTGAGGAGATAAGACGGGGTTGGGGAGTGCCAGAAGCAACGGCAACAGGGGATGGAAATGAGCAGCAAATGCAGTTGCATGTTCTTTGACTGGAATTCTGGTTGGCAATGAGGAGTTTGGCCAAAGACTCAACAGAAAAGGTGGATTTTGAAGAGGAATTTCTCCTGAGGCCTGGTAAACAGATGCTGCCCTTTTCAGATATTTGAAACAACGTCCTTTTCTCAAACTAATAATAAACTAGGTGAACCCGCACAGAGCATCTGTGCGCTAGGACTTTGTTGCTCTCCTTGCCTCCCTGCCACAGCCCATGCTTTATTGCTCAGTGTCAGCCACCCCCTCCTGCTCACTCACCCACCCCCCGCCATTTCTCTCGTTCACTTGCCTCCTCGCCGCCACTCACTCACTCCCTGCTCACTCATTCGCCTGCTCACTCACCCCCACCACTCACTCGCTCTCCCCCTCCCCACCACTCATTCACTCACTCATCCCCTACCTGCTCCTCTTCCCTATCTGTATATAGAATCCCCACTGCCCAATCACCATGGTGCTTCTGTTCTGTTACCTCCTATTGGTAAGGCAGTGTGTGGGCGGGGCTTGCCATATACAAACTTAGTGTATTATAGATAGAAGATAATAATAAACTTTGTTAGCCGCCCCATAACAAATTATTCTCTGGATGGCTCACAAAACAGCATTAAAACATCAAATAAAGACACATAACACATTAAATCACAACAGACCAGAAAAAAGTGTGTGTGGGGGGGAGATATACAAAATACAATACAAAACAGTTTTAAACTTTTTAAAAATCAGTTTTAAAAATCAAAATTTAAAATTTAATTTACAGCAACATGCAGTAGATTTACTTTACATGTGTCAGATTCCAAATTCTGTGTCATATTCATTCTCCCGAATCTTCTCTACATTCATCTCAACATACAAAAAAAACACCCCCCCAACAACTGGAAACAAATATTCAAGCAGAGAGCCAATCTGAATCAGACAGGACAATACTATTTGTGTCTGGTTTACATAAATGTTTCATAAAGTCATTCGTCTTTTCAAAAGACCATTGATGCTGACTCACATTAAGACTGATCTGCTTATTATCATCATCATTATTAATTTGTATAACACCATACAGTTACATTGCACTTTTACAGATTATTACAAACACACACCCCTCTCAGAACACTCCCAAGGATCAGGAGGCAATGAAGGAAGAGGCAAAATGAGAGAGGGGGGAGGAAGAAAACCGACAAAGGTAACAAAGGAAATGCCAGCAAATGCTGTTGTCTGCACATGGCACATATTTCAGTTGAGAATGAGAACAGATTAAGCTAATGGGAGCAAACAGACTCTCCCCCATTCTCTCCACCATGTCCACAGAAAGTGAGGGCAGAGGTGTTTCTCAGTTTGGGGAGTGGAGGGAGAAACTCCTCCAAAGCTTTCGAGAAGAAGACTTACTCCTAGTTTGTTATAGCAGACAATAATGTCCCCTAATATCCCCCCCGCCCAGGTTTGTTTGGTTTTTAAACACTGTTTATGTCCCTAAGGCAGGCCTGCTTAACTTTGGCTCCCCACTCCCAGCTGTTTTTGGACTACAACTCCCATAATCCCCAGCCACAGTGGCCAATAGCCTGGGATTATGGGAGTCCTAGGCCAACAAGTGCAGGAGGGCCAAAGTTGAGCAGGCCAGCTTTATGCGCTGTGGTGCCGCAGTGCTACTAGAGGTCTTCCTGGCAACAAGCTCAGGCCAAATGCCCTTCTCTGTCCACCCCGCAATGCCCTGAAAATGACACAATGCCATGACAGAGCTCATTTCGAAGGGGCTTTGGCCCCTGTGAATGGGAGCTGTTGTTTTCCTCCACAAAAGCCCTAAGAAATGACACTACAACATGAAATAGCACAGGAGTAGACAACCTTTGGCACTCTAGCTGCTGAACTCTCTTCATTCCCAGCCACAATAAATTGGATGAGAACAGATTAAATTGTTCTCATTATTTAAATAAATAAATAAATAAATAAATAAATAAATAAAGAGAGAGTGTAGTAGCTGAGTTGAATGGGAGTTATTGCTCAACAACAGCTGAAGTACCTAAGGTTGCCTACCCCTGACATAGCATCATTCTGGGGGTGGGCAGTCACCAGAGACAGTCATCAGCACTCCAGTGCTGCTGCTGCTACCATCACTGCACACAGAGGTATAATCTAAACAGGGGGTTGTTTTAAAAGGACACCCACCATCATTGACCAGGATAGGCCGCCCATCTCAACTTACTGAATTTTATGCCCAGCCCCTGAAAATACCTTGCTTCACCCCTCCAGCATCCCCAAATTTGAGCCAAAAATATTTTAAAAAACATTTTCAACTCAGTTTTTGATTAAGTCAAAAGTTGGTCTTCCTCTGCATGACCACAGTAGAGCAAATGAGCTTCAATGAACAGCTTCCAGACTAGTCAGTGAAGCACCATTTAAATCAATGAGATAAGTCAGTAAGAGCCAACTTGGTTGGGATGATGCCCAGTGTAAGTGTGTACAAAAAATAATAAGTTCATGTATACACTCATGAGGACTAAACTAGCTGCAATCACCAAGTAAAGAGGCTATGTGGTCACAATGGACAGCTGCTGAAAATGTCAACTGAGCACCCAGCAGCAATGAAAAAGGCACACTTCGTGCTGGCAATTAATTGGAAAGTGGCTGAAGATAAAAATGTATCCTAATGCCTTTGTATTAATCTATGGTGTGGCTACATTTGGAATATTGTGTATAGATCTGGTCATCTCATTATCAGAGTATCATAGCACTGCAAGAGGTACAGCAAAGAGCACACAAAATGATCAAGGAAAGTCTAGCACATGGTTTGTTTGTTTTTAAGTTTAGAAAAAAAGACAACTAATATGGAGGAGAAACATTACAAATACTTGGGCATTCTCCAGGCTGATAACACTGCACTCACTGAAGTTAAAAGAAAAATTGGAAGTGAATACATCAGGAGAGTTAGAAAAATCCTAAAGTCCAAACTCAATGGCGAGAACACCATACAAGCCATAAACACTTGGGCTATACCTGTTATCAGATACACTGCAGGAATAATAGACTGGACCCAGGCAGAGCTAGAGACGCTAGATCATAAGACCAGGAAAATCATGACCATCAATAAGCTCTGCACCCCCACAGTGATGTCGATAGGCTATACCTCCCTCGCAGCTCAGGTGGAAGAGGAATGCTGCAAGTCCATCAAACAGTAGAGGAGGAGAAAAGAGGCCTTGAAGAATATATAAAGGACAGTGAAGAAGATGCACTTCAAATGGTCAATAATGCGAAACTATTCAACACCAATGAAAGAAAGCAGGCCTACATAAAAGAACAAGTCAAGAACCGAGCAGAAAAATGGAAAAATAAGCCACTGCATGGTCAATATTTGCACAATATAAGTGGAAAATCAGACATCACCAAGACCTGGCAATGGCTTAAGAATGGCAACTTGAAGAAAGAAACAGAGGGTTTAATACTGGCTGCACAAGAACAGGCACTAAGAACAAATGCAATAAGAGCAAAAGTCAAAAAGTCAACAACAAACAGCAAGTGCCGCCTTTGTAAAGAAGCAGATGAAACCGTGGACCACCTGATCAGCTGTTGTAAAAAGATCACACTGACTGACTACAAACAAAGGCATGACAAGGTAGCAGGGATGATACACTGGAACATCTGCAAAAAATACAAGCTACCTGTAGCCAAACATTGGTGGGACCATAAAATTGAAAAAGTTGAAGAAAAGGAAGATGTAAAAATATTATGGGACTTCCGACTACAAACAGACAAACATCTGCCACACAATACACCAGATATAACTGTAGTTGAGAAGAAAGAAAAACAAGTCAAAATAATCGACATAGCAATACCAGGGGATAGCAGAACAGAAGAAAAAGAAATAGAAAAAATCACAATATACAAAGATCTACAAATTGAAATTGAAAGGCTGTGGCAGAAAAAGACCAAAATTATCCCAGTGGTAATTGGCGCCCTGGGTGCAGTTCCAAAAGACCTTGAAGAGCACCTCAACACCATAGGGGCCACAGAAATAACCATCAGCCAATTACAAAAAGAAACTTTACTGGGAATCGCCTATATTCTGCGACGATATCTATAACAGCAACAACACTGACAATAAAATTCAGCCATCCTAGGTCCTTGGGAAGGACTCGATGTCTGGATAAAACAAACCAGTCAATAACACCTGTCTGACTGTGTAAATAAATAATAATAATAGCAGCCACAAAAGATCCAAGATCAGAGGCATTATACATCTGAATGGCAGGTGCTGGGAAGCAAAGACAGGTGGAGGGAGGCATGGCCATCATGCCAAACTACTGGTCCTCCTGGGGCATCTGGCTGGCCACTCATGGAAACAGGATGCTGAACTAGACAGACCTTCAACCTGGTCCAGCAGGGCAGCTGTAGTTTGTGTTCTTTGGAATGCACTATGCATTATATTTCCTATTGCTACATTTCACTGTGTTGTTTAATTCCCAGGGATTCTTTGTTATAAGGTAAGGTAAAGTGTGCCATCAAGTCGATTTTGACTCCTGTGGTTTTCTTTGGTAGAATACAGGAGGGGTTTACCATTGCCTCCTCCAATGCGGTATGTGATGATGCCTTTCAGCATCTTCCTATATCGCTTCTGCCCAATATAGTACCAGTGGGGATTCGAACCATCAACCTCCTGCTTGTTAGTCAAGCATTTCCCTGCTGTGCCACTTCTTTGTTACAGCAGTTTGGAATATAAACTTGCCTTCTGCAGCATTTGCAAACCCAAGGTGCTCATCATTTATGTTTTTAAGGAAGAAGTTGACCAGCAATGGATGCAGGACAAGTCCTTGTGAAGAACTGTGCATTATCTCTCCCAAGCTCAGTGATCCATTAATCATTACTCTTGGGAGCAGCTTTCCAACCAATTGCCCCCCAGTCTTGTTGGTAGCACTACCTACTCCACACGCCTCCAATTATGAGAATGTCAGTTTCCTCATGTAGAAAATGCTTACGGCACAGTGATTATCCCACTGCGAAAAGGGTCAATACAAATCTAATGGGAGTGATGCAACAACCCCCGCCAACCACCACCACCTTTCCAATAAGCCAGAATGGCCACTTTCTAGCATCATTAAAAATTGAAACTCTGGGATGCAGCTATCCCAGGGTGCTGGCTCTCTCTTGCTTTATATATAGTACACAGCACTAAGCTGCTGACTACCTCTTTGCTTGCTTGTTTGCTCACTGCACTCTCAAAGCCTCAGCCAATACTAATCAACCATTTGCACAATTCAAGGCTGAATGTGTTGCCAGCAGTTAGGCCATCTCTTGTGCGCACTTCTATTCTGGAGCAAAAGTAGTCAGTAACAACTTCACCTTCCTCCCGAGGAATAGCCACCAAACACTGCAACATTACTAAGTCATCGAAGAGCCTTCCTGGATCAGAGCCAGTTTTCCCTCTAAGGCGTGCACACATGCACACGCTCATGGGTTTTTTTGATGTCCACTCAGTTAATTTTAGATCTCACTCAGGTTGAATCAAGAAGGCCCCACTCTGAATGCACATGTGCACACACTGCCTTGATACTGCTGCCCTGAACAAAACTCATTCCGCACACGGATGAAATAAATTAAAGAGAACACTGATCAGAGCAGTCTCTAACCACAGCCAATCCATGGCTGAGAGGAAAATGTGCAAAAGAATACAAGGCAGATAAACACTCTGTCCATGGTTGTTCTCCCCGCAACTTGAGGCTGTCCAAGCTTGGATGGGGTTATCTTAAGCACGCAACATTAACATCAACCATCATTGCTAAAATCCATCCATGATAAGAAGTAGTGTCGAGCACCCCGCAGAAGAAAATGTCACCTAGTGAGGAGGAAGCTTCTCTAAGACCCTCATTTTCATGCTTCCTACCTTTAGAGAAGCCCTAAGCAGAGAACTATGGAAGGGTCCTTCCAGGGTGCATGTACTGTTCATGTACAGCACTAGTTGGATCAAACTGGCCTCACCAACAATGAAGGTGGTTGGGAGCATAATGGGGTGTGTGTGTGTGTGTGTGTGTGCGCGCGCAACACACCATGTACTTTGCCCTGGACTTCTTAGAGGATGGTGTGATACAATGGAAACAAACTAAAAATTATTTTGAGAAAGAACCATTTCCTCTCAGTATTCCCTAAGGAATATTAAGGAATGAAAGCCACTAAGATATTGATGTTCAGAGGCTAAAGATTCTTGAGTTTTAAAGACGGATACAGCCTTTCACTCCCCACATTTTTATCTGATGTTCTGTGCTAAATGGGTCAGGGAAACATCCTCTGCAATTCCTCCATGCAGACGACAACTTCCTGGATGAATGGAATCATTCTCTTTTGGAACAAGCATCAAACAGCAAATAAAAGACTTAGAAGGATCAAAAATTCATAACATCCCGTGTGTGTGTGTGTGTGTGTGTATAAAATTACTGTTCTGTCTAGGATTTAGATTTGTTTTCCCCTCACTCATTGTTTTTGTTAAGCAATTAGTTTTGTGCAAAGGATCTATCTCATTCTGGTCTGTGTGTATCTTGCGCTTCATAATCCCACAGCAACAAGCAAATGCTCTACTACAGCGTTTCCCAAATCTGAGGGCCTCTAGATGTTGCTCGACTACAACTCCCATTATCCCCAACTACAATCCATTGTAGCTGGGGATGATGGGAGTTGTGGTTCAGCAACATTTGGAGGCCCCCAGGTTGGGAACCACTGCTCTACTTGAAGCAAATACAAACATGGCTGGTCTTGTGGTAGCAAGCATGACTGTGGTAGCACGCATGACTGTGGTAGCACGCATGACCCTTAGCTAAGCAGGGTCCACCCTGGTTGCATATGAATGGGAGACTAGAAGTGTGAGCACTCTAAGATATTCCCCTCAGGGGATGGGACAGCTCCGGGAAGAGCAGAAGGTTTCAAGTTCCCTCCTTGGCAGCATCTCCAAGATAGGGCTGAGAGAGATTCCTGCCTGCAACCTTGGAGAAGCCGCTGCCAGTCTGTGTAGACAATACTGAGCTAGATAGACCAATGGTCTGACTCAGTATATGGCAGTTTCCTATGTTCCTATGACTGTGATCATAGCCAGGACATCAGACTCCCACTCATCTAACAGGCGATGGGAATGAGTGAAGTCAAAAACATTCTCCTTTCAAATAATGTGCATGCAGTCATAAATAAACCTGTGGAACCGTACAGTCACACTTAAGACCTACAACTAGGGAAAAATATAAACAAACAGTTGTGGAGCACTATGTAAATATTACACGCAACAACCACCAGAACACATAACCAGCTTTGCTGTTGCCAAGCCCAGATATGTCATCCTCCTCCACCCATGCAGGGAACAGAAAGGCTTAGTGGATATTCTTTTGTTTTCCTTTCATGTGAGCTACCTTGTTGGGGGAGGAGAGCTGGTCTTGTGGTAGCAAGCAAGAATCGTCCCTTTTGCTAAGCAAGGTCTGGCCTGGTTTGCATTTAGATGGGAGACTACATGTGTGAGCACTGGAAGAGATTCCCCTCAGGCGATGGGGCCATAACTTAGTGGGAAAGCATCTGCACATTTGCATGTGGAAAGTCCCCGGTTCACTCCCTGGCATCTCAAGGTAGGGCTGGGAGAGACTCCTGCCTGAAATTTTGGAGAGCTACTGCCAGTCACTGTACAGTACTGAGCTAGATGGACCAATGGTCTGACTCAGTGTAAAGCCGCTTCCTAGGCTTCTGGAAACTTCATCCTCTCTTTTGTTCTGGCTGAGAGTACTTACAAAATAAACTATCCTTGAAAATTTGATGGTGTAGAGGTTGAATTTTCAAGGGATCCGGACCTCTTGCAATTCCTGTCAGAGTAGGCCAGAGCTGCTTAGTCTCCAACAGTTTGCCTATATGAATGTGTTCCAGACTAATATATATATTCAACAAATTTGTATACTGCCCACTACTGAAGTTTTGCAGCATAAAACAAACCTAGAACTTTTAACTAGTAAATCTCTCAGATACGCAAGTTTTGGGCGGCATATAAATTTTATTTATTTATAAACAAACTAACAAACAGTTGAAACATATAACATATCAAACTAAAATGCCCATAAAAACACACCAAAAAGCTTGGCTGAAGAGATGTGTCTTTAGTTGTTTCCTAAAAGCCAAGAGAGGTGGAGCAGCTCTAATCTCAGCTGCAAGTGCGATCCACAGCCCTGGGGCAACTACAGAGAAGGCACGCCTTCTCATCTAATTGCAGATGATCTGCATTAAAAAATAAAATAAAAATCATCCTCTACGATACCTGCAAACACCTTCAAATCAACCCAATGCTCTCATTTATCAAAGATATAGGTTGCACTCCTATACTCACCTAAGGAGCAAGTCCAATGAACTCAGTGGGCTTTACTTCCAAGTAAATGTGCATTGGATTGGGCTGTAAACTGTCTATCTCTTATGCCTTGACAATAATTTGGACAATGGTTTCAAGACACTTGAAGCTCCAAATGCTGGTCGCAGTAAGACAGGTGGCTTGCCAATAGCAAGCACACTCTGTTAGGTGAGATACAAACAGCATTTCGGAGAGCAATTAAGGACATGAGCTATTCTAACACCAATAATTGCAAACTGAAAGACAGAAGGGTACTCTGAAACATGTCATAGGGCCTTGGAGCGACTGAGTCTCTTATGCCAGCATTTCCCAACCTTTTCCTTTATGCAGACCACTACATCATCATCAAAAACATTTGTGAATTGCCATGAAAGCAAGCCATTTTAAACATATTTAACAGTGACTCCTGTCAGTCACAGGCTAACATATTAAGGGGTGTTAAAAACACTTATTTATTACTAATAATTTATTTTGTTATATGACCCAAAAATGTTTACGAAGCTAATTACACTGAGAACAACGTAACATTGTATATGACACATAAGATGTGAATGGGATTATATTATTACTACATTATCTCCGACCCCAACCCCCCGGCAACGGGCCACTTGTAGTACCTTCACGGACCACAGGTTTGGAACCCCTGCCTTATGCCAACATATCAGTGTGTTGATCAGAAGCAAAAAGGCACAACCACCACGAGAGGAGGCCGACAACTAGAAAGCTGCAGTCAAATTCCTGGCATTTTACACTCACTGCTGCCTGCACCTTAAAAAGGCTGCTTGCTTCCCATCTGTACAAGAGGCACACACTAGAGTCATGACATTCGCAACTAAACACACACTGAAAACAGCACTACAAGCATCAAGCTCAGCATTACAGGCACATTGTCTACAGCAGGGATTCAGTCCCCAGATGATGCTGGACTACAGTTTCCCATCATCCCCTGCTGCAATGGCCTTTGGAGCCAACATCTGGGGATCCAAGGTCAGGAACCCTGGTCTATAGAGTACCACATCCTGTTCCCACAAAAGTCAATGCCCAGTGATACAAAGAATATGCAGCTAACACTTTGATAATATTATGGATCAATGCATGCACAGAAATGTGCAGAATGTAGTCCTAGGCACAGCAGAATTCATTTTTCTGAGGATCTCAGTTCTATTTTCAAAGCTTCAATTGCACCGGTAATGGCTAGTCAAAATCAAAAGTCAGCTGGGTGGCTGAATAAGCTTAGATGTGATCTGAAGAGAGGGGAGCCTTCAGTGCCATGTATAGCTCCTTGCTTCTCCCCATGAGTAGCAGAAATAGAACAAACTATTTTGCCATTTTTATGGTTTTGCCTAAATTAGACTAAGAAATCATGCAAACTTGGCATAATTTTGACAGGATGCAGAATTCAGCTTTTACTGGTTCAGGATTTAGTTTTGTTTCTAGTCCAGGGACACATATCTCATTCACAGAAATTATAGAACTGGGGGAGCCTTTGCTGCAGCGTGTGCAGGAACAGCTCAACACATCTTGGTACCTGAATAAGAAAATCCAAAGGGCATTTCCCCACAGGAGTAAAAATATGAACTGACAATTTGCTGCCCTTTAATAGTACCCCCCACATCTGCCACTCGAGACAGGCCCTGCCTCACTGCACCCAATTGTACAGTTGGCCCCTGAACATCTGGAAATGCAGCTGCACAATGCAGACAAGGGGGAAAGGATTAAAACAAAGTATTTGCTGTAGCGTAGGGCAAGCACTGTATTAGCCGCCAGCAGCAGAGACCTTCTCAGAAGAAGAGGCGATGCCTCTTTCAAATCTCGCAGATCGGCTTTGCTGTAGCCCCAGCGTCACTGAAACAAGGAACATCTGGACCGTAAATCAGTGTGTCTGTGAACCTTTTTACATCCAGAGGCACAGCTGCCCCTTTCAGCTTCAGCCAGGAGAGGCGAGTCATCAGCTGTGCATCACTCACGATAACCCGACTTGCTTGCATGCAGCACCCTCAGCTATTGGACTACTGCTGAAGGTGAATTGAAAAAAACACAATGACAGAGTTGGGGAGATCAACAGACTATGTTAAATAGTAATGGCAGAACACAGAGTCTCGGAGAAGGAAATAGCTTCTGAAAGCAAAATATATATTGGATGCCCAGAGCCACACAGACCACTTTGACCATTGTTCACCATACATATGCAGCCAGTAAAACAGACATCACTAGCAGGGTTATACAAAGGGCTAAATTCAGAAGCTACTTCAAGATTAATTTCTTGGTCCCTTTGCGGCGGGGAGACCCTTTGGATGGAAGCAAATTCTGCTCTTCAAGAAGCTTTACTGAGGCCTTGTCCAGCCACCATCATTGCAAAGGATTTCCACATCTCGGTCAAAACCAGAAGGGAGCCAGGAATGGAAAGGTATGCTCGGACATCAGACTGAAGGGAGGCAAGTCTTGGGGGGGGGGGAGGAGTTCAGCACTCTTCTCCTACATGCTTTTTTTTACTACTAGAAGGCACACACCACCATCCACTTTGTGTGAATAGGGCAGACAAGTGAGAAGAAACATGTCTACCACCATGATGTTTGGCTCTTCTCCCGTTACTGAGCCAAGAATTATAGGCATTCATTTCATAGTGATCTTTTTCTTCACTTCTTTTCAATTACAGAGGATGCCACTATAATGCAATAGGACCTTTGTTTTCCAAACCATTTATCCATTTTTGACTATCGCCGATGTAGGATAAGCATTTGCTCTATGACTATGCCACTTGGCTCCTGAGAAACCAGATCCACATACCACCACCTACACACACACACACACACCCCTCTCAGGTGGTTTATAAATGTGATTCAACTTATACTCAACCTTTATTCAACATATGCTGAACATATACTGAGAGAAGCTGGATTGGAAGAAGATGAGTGTAGTTTCAAAGTTGGAGGAAAAAACATCAATAACCTGCGCTACGCTGATGATATCACTCCGATAGCTGAGAATGCGGATGATCTGCAAGCACTAGTAATGAAAATCAAGGAGCACAGTTAAAAAAATGGGGCTACGACTAAATGTCAAGACGACTTAACTAATGACAATGGGTACAGCAACCAGCCTCAGAATTGATAATGAAGACAGTGAAGTGGTGGATAGCTTCTGCCTTTTAGGATCAACCATCAACACTAAAGGATCCAGCGGATACGCTGCATAGCACTTGGTAGGGTTGCAATGAAGGCCTTGGAAAGGATATTTAGATGCCATGACGTGTCTATACCTACAATGATTAGAATCGTTTGGACAATGGTTTTTCCCGTGACACTCTATGGATGCAAAAGCTGGACTTTGAAGAAGCAAGGTAGAAAAAGTATTGACGCTTTTGAACTTTGGTGCTGGAGAAGACTTTTGAGGATACCATGGACAGCCAGGAAAACAAACAAATGGATCCTAGAACAAATCAATCCAGAATTCTCACTCGAGGCACAAATGACCAGACTCAAACTATACTTCGGACACATTATATGAAAACCCAGCTCCCTTGAGAAGCCTATAATTAATGCTGGGAAAAGTTGAAGGAAAGGGAAGAAGAGGATGACCAGCAGTAAGATGGACAATGAATGCACCACTGAGAGACCTTAAAGGCCAAACTTAAGACAGATCATCCTGGAGAGAATCTATTTATGTGGTTGCTAAGAGTCGACACTGACTTGATGGCACTTAATCTATCAGTCATGATAAATACATAATACATCAAAACCCAAGAAATCTCTCTGAAAGTTATGGATCTTCCCCAGAGATTGACACTGGCATGGCAGATCCTGGATTACATTTTCACATGCCTTCAGGCACAAATGTGACTTGCATCTGCCTTTGTGAGTTATGCAAGAATCAGCCTGCAATGTTAATGGTAAGTAACAATCTCCTCCGGAAGTGTTCTCTCTAATTTTTTTCATCTGTGTGCGGAATAAAGATTTCTTCTGAGCAGCAGTATCAAGGCAGTGTGTGCACACATGTATTCAGGTTAGGGCCTTTCCGATTCAACCTGAGCGGGATCTAAAATTAACTGAGCTGACATTAAAAAAAAAAGTGAGCATGCACACATGTGCACGCCTTAGAGAAAACACTGTCCTCCAGCTATTCCTTCACAGCCTAGGTAGTGTACAGCATACCCAGCAGCCTGAAATCTAATCTACCCCTCTTTCTCTTGTTTTCTGTTGTGGTGGTGTTCTGCTCCGTTTTTGTGGCAGGGTATTCAAAGAAGCTTCCCCCCAGTGTGAAGTGCTACACTCCCTTTTAATGACTTCTCCTGCTTTTGGGTCTGGTCTGCTCAGAAGTGCTGCAGTCTGCTCAGCGGACCATCCCATTTCCAGCTCCCTGAAGCATGCCCACAGGGGCATCAGACAGTCCACCACTTGTTCTGTTCCTAATTTAAAACTTCATTTCGCAATGCACATGGATGATTCACTCTTTGGGAGGGTGAGAAAAGAGACATCCAAGTGCGGAGTGGCCACTCCAGTTTGATATCAAAATTGTGGTCCGCTACCTCATCGGAGTGGCAGCGTACCTCCCTGCTGCCCTGAGCCCTCTTTGGCCAGAAGTAACAGGAAGACCCGTCACGCTTGTGCACCCACACACGTGGCACGCGTACATGCACCAGGTACTTCCTGTTACTTCTGGCTGAAGAGGACACAGGGCAGCAGGGAGGTACGCTGCCACTCCGATGGACACTTTTAAAATGGAGCGGTGGCGGGGAAAACACAATGGGAGGGGTAAGGGCACCCTCCCCCACCCTTAAAGATATGTCTCCCCCCCACCTTCGAACTGGCCAAACAGCCGGTCATTCGAACTGGTTCAGAGGCCCTTAAAAGGGCCTCCGAAGAGGTCTGTGAACATCCCTACTACCTCATACGAAGTCTCTCTACACAAAACGCAGCTACTATGCTCCAGAACAGACATCATTATGCTGCTGCATTAGCACTGTAAACCAAGCCAAATGCATATAACATTCTAGTGCCACTTAAAGTCTTTTCACACTCCCCATGAATTAATGCTCTCTCCCCCTTTTCTATGTACGGTAGAGATAATGGTCCCGCTCAGAAAGCATTGTAATCACTCTCTATAATGGTCCCTACTTCTCCAGTGCAATATTGTGGTCTGCATGGAACCCCTTCCAGGCTGAGTAAAGACAATACAATAGTTCTTCAGAGACAGTTAAAAAAAATGGACTTGTTCTCATGGAGGGAAAAGACTGGAGACTCACATTGATGAATACAGCTCCATATTTTTATTTTTTTTAAAGTCGTATATAGGATGCCCAGGGCTAGCTTAAAACCTCTCTCCCTGACCCGCTAGTTTTCTATAGTCAGGGAATCTTTTGTATGAAGGAACATTAAATTAAGATAGCCCTTACCTAAAGTCTGAAGTGGTACAGCCTACACACTGGTTGACCACTTCAGTGAGAAAAAGGTCCTCGACTGTACCCTCTTTTAGAGTGGCTACAGCTTAACCCCTTCCTCTCCATTTTTGGCTATGAAAAGCTGAATGAGAGCAAGTAAAATATTTGCCATAGAATTGTAAATTCTCTAGTTACTGGCAACCCTCTACAGACCAACTGACCAAATATGTACTTTTTGGGTAAGTTATAGGTGACATATGCAATGGTTTCACATACACCACAAGTGAAATGGAGAAGGGAGATAAGCTCGCTTTTAATTTGTTATGAGCAGTCAAAGATACTGCAATGGGCCCTGAATGTTAACACACACATCTTTAAACTTTAATAGCAATGTTGCCCAAGCATAGGTAAATTACACATGTCAGAGATCACATTTCACTTTAATTAAGGAGCCTTGACTCTCATTTACACTGGATAATAAAGACAAAAACACGGAAAACAAACAATAAGTTCTGGTAAGAACTAATTGGCCTAGTTTCCTTTCACTATCCCTACAACTGGACTAAATGTGGCCCAAATTGGTTAAGCGATTCACAAGTTAGCCCACGCACCTCAAATGATCACGTGTCTGCCAGCGTGGTGTAGTGGTTAGAGTGCCGGACTAGGGCCGGGGAGACCCGAGTTCAAATCCCCATTCAGCCATGAAACTAGCTGGGTGACTCTGGGCCAGTCACTTCTCTCTCAGCCTAACCTACATCACAGGGCTGTTGTGAAAGAGAAACTCAAGTATGTAGTACACCACTCTGGGCTCCTTGGAGGAAGAGCGGGTTATAAATGTAATAATAATAATAATAATAATAATAATACATTGTTATTATTATAAGATTAGCAGATACGAAGGCAGAATTACACTACATAGGCAGAATCTCCAATTCCAGTCGAATCAGAGACGTTTCTACCAAAGCATAGAAGGAGAAACTGCAAGAAACATAGAAACACCAAATAAAGAAGAAACAGTGCAATTCTGGGGGAAATTATGGGACAATCCAATAGATTATAATAAAAAAGCTCACTGGATGAAAGAGGTGAAAAAATGTAACCAACAAATGCAAGATCTAATAATAACACCAGAATTAATAAGTGAAAGAGCAAAGAAAATTAAAAATTGGACTGCACCAGGCGACGATGAACTGCATGGCTTTAGGCTTAAACACCTAACAAGCCTTCATAAACAACTATCAAAACAGTTCAATCACATTTTTCAAGGAGGTGATATTGAACAATGGCTAACAACTGGGAAAACTCATCTCATCATGAAAGACCCAGCAAAAGGTGCAGTTCCAAGTAATTATAGACCGATAACCTGCCTACCAACCATGTTCAAATTATTAACTGGAATAATAGCAGATGAAGTGATGCAACACTTATTAACTAACAAACAGCTCCCAGCTGAACAGAAAGGAAATTGTCCAAACACCAGAGGCACAAAAGACCAGCTGCTGATTGACAAAATGATTTTAGAAAATTGCAAGAGAAGAAAAACAAATCTAAGTGTTGCAAGGATTGACTACAAGAAAGCCTTCGATTCATTGCCTCACACATGGATACTACAATGTTTAGAAACAACTGGTGTCAGCAAAAACATTCAGATATTTATTTAAAAAGCAATGAGCATGTGGAGTACAAAGTTAATCAATGGCAAGACACTTGGACAGGTTAGCATTAGAAGAGGCATTTTCCAAGGGGACTCACTACCCCCTCTGTTTGTAATCGCCATGATCCCACTTTCACAAATACTATTATTATTTTACATTTATCTCCCGCTCTTACAAAACTTCTAAACTTCTTCTAAACAAAACAGGCCTCGGATACCAAACATCTAAAACATCAAGTAAAATAAACCATCTGCTCTACATGGACGATCTGAAGTTGTATGGAAAGTCCCAGTCAGAAATCGAATCACTGCTAAACACTGTCCGTATATTCAGTAGTGATATAGCAATGGAGTTTGGACTAGACAAGTGTGCTGCATTAATAATGAAAAGAGGAAAAATAACAAAAACAGAAGTAACAGAACTGCCCAATGGAAGCCACATCAAGAACCTAGAAGAGAAAGAACATTACAAATACTTGGGCATTCTCCAGGCTGATAACACTGCACTCACTGAAGTTAAAAGAAAAATTGGAAGTGAATACATCAGGAGAGTTAGAAAAATCCTCAAGTCCAAACTCAATGGCGGGAACACCATACAAGCCATAAACACCTGGGCTATACCTGTTATCAGAAACACTGCAGGAGTAATAGACTGGACCCAGGCAGAGCTAGAGACGATAGATCGTAAGACCAGGAAAATCATGGCCATCAATAAGCTCTGCGCCCTCGCAGTGATGTCAATAGGCTAATACCTCCCTCGCAGCTCAGGTGGAAGAGGAATGCTGCAAGTCCATCAAACAGCAGAGGAGGAGAAAAGAGGCCTTGAAGAATATATAAAGGGCAGTGAAGAAGATGCACTTCAAATGGTCAATAACGAGAAAGGAACATTGGTCTTACCGTGAAGGGTTCTTTTTCCTTGCAGTAGGAGATCCTCATATAGGGTGATGCACTGCTCATGCCCGAGACAGAACTGGAGTCACGTGGTTTGGGTTGTAGGCGTGGATACCTCCTCACTCCAGTTCCAGAGATGTTGAGCGATGTGTAGGTACGTGACTGGAGAGAGCTCGGAACTACATGAACAATAACTCAGATAAAAGCATTGAGAAAATAAGAGCAATGGATACAAAGAGATAGATAGAACTAATGTTACCCTGAAAGCAGACACAACCACCAAAACGCTGACCCCCTCCTTAGCTCCCACTCCAGGATATAGGTAGTTTCTCAACCCTAGATTACATCCGGGCGGGACTGAGGATCTCCTACTGCAAGGAAAAAGAACCCTTCACGGTAAGACCAATGTTCCTTTTTCCCTTGCGTAGGAGATCCTCAGATAGGGACCTGCCCAAGCTACGAGAATGGTTACCGGGATGGGAAGGATGTATTTAGACTACCTGCTGAAGGACCGTGCGACCAAAGGCCGCCTGTTCTTGGGAAAAATCAGTGATTTTATAATGTTTGATAAAGGGAGTAGTAGAGGACCAGGTGGCTGCTCTACAAATCTCTGCCAGAGGAATGCGGGCAGAGAAGGCGGTGGATGCCGCCGCACTCCTAGTCGAGTGAGCAGTAACCCCCCCAGGAGGGGGAAGGTGTAAGGCCGTGTAGGCCAATCGAATACAAGACCTGATCCATCCGGATAAGGTGGCCTTGGATACTCTATCCCCCAGGTTGGAACGGTGAAAGGACACGAAGAGAGCGTCCGAGCGCCGGACATCCTTGGTGCGTCGGATGTAAGTGCGCAAGGCCCTGCGTACATCTAGCTTATGCCAGAGTTTTTCCCTGGGATGTACCAGTGATGGACAGAAGGATGGCAGCACAATAACCTGTTCCCTGTGAAAGCTCGAATTAATCTTAGGGAGAAAGGTTGGGTCTAAGCGTAGAACCGCTGAGTCTGAGTGAAAGGTACAAAGTTCTTTTCGGACCGAGAGGGCTCCCAAATCCGAAATTCTGCGCGCCGAAGTGACAGCAATTAGGAAACACAACTTGAAGGACAGGATGCGCAGCGGGATAGAGCTGATTGGTTCGAATGGTTTCTTAGTGAGGGCATTAAGAACCCGGTTAAGATTCCAAGAGGGGAAACGCCGGATCGGGGGAGGAGCCAGATTTACGGCTCCTTGTAGGAATCTGGATAAGTGGGGGTGGAGAGAGGAAGGACCCGACGATAGAGATGAGAGGTGAAGGACCGAGGCCAGGGCAGAGGCCTGGCGTTTGAGGGTGCTGGGGCGTAGGCCCATGTCTAGACCGGCCTGTAAGAAATCCAGCACTTCCGCAACACCTGAGGCTAGGGGATCTCTCTGATGCGAGCGAGACCATCGCACAAATGCTGACCATGTTGATTGGTAGATACGAATGGTGGACGGTCGACGGGACGCCAGGATAGTGTCTTGTACTTTGGGAGAGTATCCCATGTCCACTAGGATCCTGCGTTCAGCCTCCAGGCGGTTAATTGTAGCCATTGCGGGTCTGGGAAGGAGAGAGGCCCCTGATGAAGAAGGTCCGATCGGATGGGAAGACGTCACGGTGGGGCTGTCGCGAGGTTGACCAGGTCTGGGAACCAGGGTCTTCGAGGCCAGAAGGGAGCCACCAGGATGAGTTCTGCTCTTTCTAGTCTGAACTTTTGTATGACTTTCATCAGAATGGGAGTTGGAGGGAATGCATAAAGAAGGCCCTGCGGCCACCGAGAGCGGAGGGCGTCCGTGGCCTCTGCCATAGGATCGTGGAATCGTGAGAAGAACCTGGGTAGCTGGCTGTTGGCCCTTGTTGCGAAAAGGTCCACTTGAGGAATGCCTAGGACTCTGGTGATTTGATGGAAAATCTCCTTGTTTAGGGTCCACTCGCTTGGGTCTATTGCTTCTCTGCTCAACCAATCTGCTAGCTGATTGTCGTCCCCCTTGAGATGTTCGGCCAGAATGGACTGCAGGTTGAGTTCCGCCCAATGGAACAGCAGGTCGGCTTCCGTCATCAGGAGTGCTGAACGGGTTCCTCCTTGGCGATTGACATGTGCCTTGACCGTGATGTTGTCCGTCCTCAATAGGACATGGTGTCCGCGGAGAATATCCTGGAAATGCAGGAGAGCCAGTCATGCAGCTCTCAACTCCAGCCAATTTATCGGCGCGGCGCTCTCTGTGGCTGACCAGACGCCTTGAACCACTCTTCCCTGGCAGTGGGCCCCCCAGCCTCCCAGGCTGGCATCCGTCGTGAGTAAGATTCTGGGAGGCTCCGTTAGCTGGAGACCGTGGAGAAGGGCTGGTGACAACCACCATCGGATAGAGTCCCTTACCGACTGGGTCAGAGGAATCCGAATGTCCTGAGCCGCCATGATCTGGTCCTGCCATGGGAGAAGGAGCCATTGTAGGGGTCGAGAGTGCCATCTTGCCCATGGCGTGCAATCCATGCAGGCTATCATGGAGCCCAGTGCCTGGGCCAGCCTCATCAGGTCCTCCTGTTGCTTGCAGAGAAGAGGACAGAGCTGCTTGGTGATCTTCTCCCTGCGTTCTGGCAAGAGGGCAACCGTGTTCTGCTCTGTGTCGAAGAGCACCCCCAGGTGCACCAACCGTTGGGAGGGATTCAGGTGGCTCTTCGACTTGTTGACTACCAAGCCGTGGTCCCTCAGGGTCGAAAGTGTGATGGCCACGTTCTGGACTGCTTGAGATCTGGAGGGCGCTCTGAGGAGGAGGTCGTCCAGTTATGGATGGAGTCCCACCCCTTGGAGACGGAGGAAAGCTACAAGGGACACCATCAGTTTCGTGAACACCCGAGGGGCCGAGGCCAGACCGAACGGGAGGGCCCGATACTGAAAGTGTTGACCATTGTAGGCGAATCTGAGGAATCTGCGATCCTCAGGTCGGATGGGCACATGTAGGTAAGCTTCGGATAAGTCTATCGAGGCCAGGAAGTCCCCTTCTCTCACAGCCTCCTTGATGGTGCGTAGGGACTCCATGCGGAACTTCTTCTTTCTGACATACCTGTTGAAGGATTTGAGATCTAGGACGGCTCTCCAGGAACCGTCCTTTTTGGGGACTAGGAAGAGAATGGAGTAGGTCCCCGGGAATCTCTGGGATGGGGGGACCAACTCTATTGCCTTGATTTGAAGCAGATGATGAATAGCCAGACGCATTCGATGATGTTTCAATGGGATGGAAGACCTTGGTGTTGGGATGAAGCGGGAGGTGGGTGGGGAGGTCAGGTCTATGGTGTAGCTGTTTGAGATGGTTTGCAGGACTCAGTTGTCTGAAGTAGTAGACATCCATGAGAGGGCGAAGTGCTGCAGGCGTCCCCCCACTGGAATGGCGTCATTGCTTTCGCTGCTTGTAATAAGGATTGAATGAGCGGGCCGCCCTGTGCTGTCCCCTGGGTCGCTGTCGCCACTGGGCTCTCCCGAATCCCCTGTGGGGAGCTGCGCGGTAATCTCTACTTTGAAAGGGTTGGTAGTAATTATTGAAGGACTGGCAAAAGGGACGAAAGGAGCTATGTCCTCCCCTCGAGGAAGGTCTGAAATCTCTTCTGGCAGAGGGCATGACCTTTTTCTTGTCCTTGGTATCAATGAGCACGGGGTCCAGAGTGGGGCCGAAGAGGGAGGCGCCTACGAATGGGGCAGAGGTCAGAGCCGCTTTTGACTTGGAATCCACGTTCCACGGTCTAAGCCATAGCGTTCTGCGAGCTGCCACCCCGGCCACCAATGCTCTGGAGGAATGTTGGATGATATCTAGGCTAGAGTCAGCTGTTAACGCTGCCGCTTTAGCCATCTTGTTGATTCCCTGTCGGAGCTTAGACAGGTCAGGTGGAACCAGCTTCACTAACTCTTTCGCCCACAGGACCGAGGCCCGCGCGAATATGGAATTTGTCGTGGCCATTTTGATGGTAGTTGCGGATGCTTCATGCGCCTTCTTCAAGAAAACATCGCACCTTCTATCCTCATGATCTCTGAGTTGCTCCTGATGCTCAGAATGGACCAGGGCTCCGGAGACCATCTGGACGACCGGAGGGTCCACCTTGGGAGTAGCTAGGAGTTTGGCCACCTCTGAAGGTAGATTATAGTGCTTCCTTGGAATGCTGCCTATGGGTTTAGAGGAAGTGGGGCGCTGCCACTCAGCACTCATGACCCGGTGGAAAAGAGGGGGGAAAGGAACCACTGTAACAGTAGGTTCTGCAGGGGGAAAAACCTGCTGGTCGAAGGCAGTATCTGTCGGGGTAGCCGCTGTAGAGGAAACATCGTTAATGACACGTTTAGCTTTGGCTAACAACACATCAAATTCCGATGACGAGAAAAGCCTAGTATTGTTAGAAATTGGGGGGGGCACGTCTTCTGCTGAGAGTTCCCCTTCCTCCTTATCTGACTCAATAGGGTCCCTCGGAACCACTGGAGGGATGCTAGATGAGCCACCTTCCGAGGATGATGAGGGGTCCACAGGGAGGGATGGCCTGGCTGGGTCTGGGATGGGGGGGGAACTGGAGCCGCTGGTAGCGGAGGGTGAATGTGGGGGTAGGTACTTTAGGACGAGAGGGTCTGCGTTTCCTAATAGGTGAGGCAGATGAGGAAGAGGAGGAACGCGTCCTCTTTTTGGTTCTGAATCTGTGTACCAGAGGTCTAGGGAGAAACTTTCCCTGCTCCCCCACTGGGATAGCCCTACGACGGGGGCTAGAATCAGGAGATGAGGAAGAGAGACGGTCAGTCCCTTGCAGCCTCGATCGTCTCCGCCCCCTGGGAGTGGTAGTGGGGGCCGTGGGGGGGAGGTCTGCCAGTGTTAGTGCTGTGCCCGCAATAGGAACCTGAGGGGGCCCTGAGTTAATCGGGATGGAGGTAGCGACAGGCTGTACCTCCTGGACAACCAACGGAGCCGCAGGTGGCTCAAGGTGAAACTCCCGGGCAAAGAACGCACGCAGCCACTGAGTGGCTTGGGGAGAGAACGGGTCCCTACTCACCGGTTGCTCTGAAGGCGTTGGGATGGCGGGAAGCCCTGCATGCACCGGGATCGTTGGCAGCAGGGGGGGACAGTGCGGTCTAGCCGGTTCCCCCTCTACCGCCGCGCTCCCATCGGGGGAGAGGACTGGAGCCGGAATGGTGACCACCGGGCTCCGGACAACAGTTTCGGTTTTCTGGCGGCGCACGGACTCCTTTTGGCGCGCTTTCACTTTTGCGCCATTCTTTGCCGCCTTGGCCTTAGATCTGCGGCAAACCGCCTGGATCAGCAGGCGTTCGCTGAGCCGCTTGCGCCCCTCGATCAGGAGAGCCGATTCCTTAACCTTCTTCTTCTTTTGGGGGGAAGAAGGCTGCTCAGATAAATGGCGGGTCTTTTTGTGCGCCTTAGCCGGGCGCTGCCCCATACTCTCAAGCTCCCTGTAAGCCGGAGACGAGGTTCCCGCCGTTAAAGATGGCGGCGGCGGCACACATTCGGCAGGAGGAGGAGAAGAAACAAAAGGCTGTGCCGCCGTTTGCGATGCGCTGCCCAGGTGCTGCTGCAGCTGCGCTGAGTCAGAGAGGGAAGCCTGCATTAGCTCCTCTGTATGGGCGTATTCCATATTCAGAAACAGAATAAAAGGTAATTTAAAGGCCAATTAGAATTCAACAGAAAAAGGTAATTTGAACAGGAAAATTTTTTTGCTAGCCAAAAAGGTGGTCTGCTTTCCTCCCGCCCTTGCACACAAAAGAAGAGAAGGAGAGAAAGGAATAAACGGCAACAAGATGAAAGGCACCAGCAAACTAACCAGAGCTCTCTCCAATAGATCCTATCTCGAACGAGACAGAACTGGAACTGGGGTGAGGAGGTATCCACGCCTACAACTCAAACCACGTGACTCCAGTTCTGTCTCGGGCATGAGCAGTGCATCACCCTATCTGAGGATCTCCTACGCAAGGGAAAAACTATTCAACACCAATGAAACGAAGCAGGCCTACAAGAAAGAACAAGTCAAGAACCGAGCAGAAAAATGGAAAAAGAAGCCCCTGCATGGTCAATATTTGCACAATATAAGTGGAAAATCAGACATCACCAAGACCTGGCAATGGCTTAAGAATGGCAACTTGAAGAAAGAAACAGAGGGTTTAATACTGGCTGCACAAGAACAGGCACTAAGAACAAATGCAATAAGAGCAAAAGTCGAAAAGTCAAACAGCAAGTGCCGCCTTCGTAAAGAAGCAGATGAAACAGTGGACCACCTGATCAGATGTTGTAAAAAGATCGCACGGACTGACTACAAACAAAGGCATGACAAGGTAGCAGGGATGATACACTGGAACATCTGCAAAAAATACAAAAAATACAAGCTACCTGTAGCCAAAAATTGGTGGGACCATAACATTGAAAAAGTTGAAGAAAATGAAGATGTAAAAATATTATGGGACTTCCGACTACAAACAGACAAACATCTGCCGCACAATACACCAGATATAACTGTAGTCGAGAAGAAAGAAAAACAAGTTAAAATAATCCACACAGCAATACCAGGGGATAGCAGAATAGAAGAAAAAGAAATAGAAAAAATCACAATATACAAAGATCTACAGATTGAAATTGAAAGGCTGTGGCAGAAGAAGACCCAAATAATCCCAGTGGTAATTGGCGCCCTGGGTGCAGTTCCAAAAGACCTTGAAGAACACCTCAACACCATAGGGGCTACAGAAATCACCATCAGCCAATTACAAAAAGCAGCTTTACTGGGAACAGCCTATATTCTGCGACGATATCTATAACAACAGCAACAACATTGACAATAAAATTGAGCCATCCCAGGTCCTTGTGAAGGACTCAATATCTGGATAAAACAAACCAGTCAATAACACCTGTCTGACTATGTAAATTAATAATAATAATAATAATAATAATAATACATTGTTGATAGGTGTCCCTGTGTGTCCCTACAACTGTACCAAATTTGGTTCAAACCAGTTAGGCAGTTTACAAGTTAGCCCACTTGCACCTCAAAAGGTCATGCATCTGTCATCTTGAATCAGAGTGGATGACATTATTACAATCTATGTCCTTGAGCCATCCCTATTTGTCTCTACAGCTGTAGCAAATTTGGATCAAACTGATTAAGTGGTTCACAAGTTAGTCCAGTTACACCTCAGAACGTTCACACGTCCGCCATCTTGAACAGGAGTGGATGATATCACCACAGACTACGCTGTTGAGGTGTCCCTATGTGCCACTCACAACTGTACCAAATTTGGTTCAAATTAGTTAGGTGGTCGACAGGTCAGCCCACTTGCACCTCAGATGTTCACGCATCCACCATCTTGAACTGGGGGCGGGGGACATCACAAACTATAGCGTTGAGGTGTCCCTACAACTGTAACCAATTTGGTTCATATTGGTCCAGGCATTGCAAAGTTGATAGGAACATGGATACACACTCATAAGCATACTTTCCTTAAGGAAAGTAAGCTAAAAAAAGAGAAAGGTGGGTCTAAAAGGTTGAAAGCATATAATATAACATTACTGTTTTATTGGTGACTGGAGTGGGGAATGGGGAATCAGTAGCTGTGAACAAGTTTTCCCAGAAGTCAATTCGACACAGCCATCTTTACTAAGCTCTCTCTCTCTGCAAATGCATCTGTCCAGAGAGCATCGTGGTCATTCCAGATAATACTTCTTGATTCACACAGGGCTATGGTGAAGATGAAAAGGCCTGAGCAGTATTCTCCATCACTTGAAGGCATGCCTTATATCTTAACCCAGACCATATACAGGGGGTTCCGTGTTATACTCTTGTGGGTCCTTTACAAATACGTTTCTGTGAAAAGTGTTCTCTGAAGGTGGAACGTTTAGAACACACTGCAATACAATATGGTTTGCACAGCTCAGAGCAGCAGGCCGGCCAGCCACACACCAAAGAAAAAAGAGTAAAATTTAAGGGCAAAAAACAAACAACAAAGTTCAAAGGAAACCCACAGTACACTCTCTCCTTAATTCCATTTTTATGAATCTAGGCAGAGCTTGCTGGATTTCTGTAACAGAATAATAAGAAAATCAATTCACATTTCTCAAAATAACAGAATGACAAACATTTATAAACTAGCTCCAGATAAAACCAGAGGCTTTATCATTGAAAGCTCTGGTCCTAAATGCATTTTCTCCATACCAGGATATTTCACAATTCTGGCTGGAGACTAACAATAGCATTTTCCAGACGGTTGAAGGCAGTTTGAAAGCGGGATTCCTTCTTAAAGTATGTTCACTCATCCCATGTTTGCCTCTGGTGAACAGGTCTGGCAGGGTTTCTTGTACTAGTTCAAGACAAAAATGTTGTCCAGAGGCAACTACAGGACACAATAAATGTGCATCCAACACCAGAAGAAGCAATGTCTCCCTCAAACCATTTTCAACTCCCTTAAAAGCTATTTTGTAAAACTAGTAACAGAAAGAATATATCTGTACCAGGTCCATAATGGAATCAGGAGGCATATTTTATTAGCCAGAAGGGCAGGGCCGGAGCCTGCAAATATGCTCCTCTCACTTTTACTTCAGGGCTTTTCAGATCCCTGTCCTCAGCGCATACTATGATGAGCACAAGTGCCTCTATAGCTTAGCATTCAGCTACGGAATGGAGCCTTGCATCACTTGTTACTGAGGAGAAGCGGCAGCAGCATACTTCAGGAATTCTTCATACTGCATGTGAGCTATATTGCTCACTATATTGTGAACTATATGTGAACTATATTGCTCTACAAGTAATTATTTAGACACCCAAGGCTCACATCTCTTATTCACCGTGTGAAGGTGATACACTTGACATTTACATTGCATTATAAATCCCTTCCCCATTTGCAGCTGGAGTCTGGTAGGTCTAAAACATTACATTCTCATTTGGGATCAAGATCCATTTAGCGGGGCGATGTTGCTTAATATTCAGTCATCATAAATATTTATATAATGTTTTTAGACCACTGAAAGCACTCCCCATACATTATTTATTATCACTACTTAGGATATTTATATACTACTTTTCAACAAAAATGCTCTCAGAGGTTTATGCAGAAAAAGTATTAGGAAGATGGTTGTCTGTCCCAAAAGGACTCACAAATCTAAACAGAAACACAAGACAGACACTAGCAACAGCCCCTAGAGGGGTGTTGTGCTGGGGTAGAAAAGGAACAGTTGGGTTTTCCCCTGCTAAATATTGGAGACTGACCACCTTTTCCCATGACACTCTATGGATGTGAAAGCTGGACTCTGAAGAAACAAGATAGAAAATGTATTGATGCTTTTGAACTTTGTTGCTGAAGAAGACTTTTGAGGACACCATGGACATCCAGGAAAACAAATAAATGGATCCTAGAACAAATCAATCCAGAATTTTCACTTGAGGCACAAATGACCAGGCTCGAACTATCACACTTCGGACACATTATGCGAAAACCCAGCTCCCTTGAGAAGTCCATAATGCTGGGAAAGTTGAAGGAAAGGGAAGAAGAGGACAACCAGCAGCAAGGACGATGGATTCGATTACGACAGCAATGAATGCACCATTGCGGGACCTCAAAGGCCAAGTTGAAGACAGATCATCCTGGAGACCATCTATCTATGTGGTCGCTGAGAGTCGACACCGACTTGATGGCACTTAATCAATCAATCAATCACCACTTTAAAGGGTGCCTCTCTGCCCAGTTAGCAGGGGAACTTAAGGGTTGTATCAGCTGTTCTTTCAATGAAGGAGGACAGTATTAACGTTCCCCATGTTGCAGAAAGGGGCTGATGGTTTAGTGGCTAGAGTGCTGGACTAGGACCGGGGAGACCCAAGTTCAAAACTTCATTCAGCCATGAGACTAGCTGGGTGACTCTGGGCCAGTCACTTCTCTCTCAGCCTAACCTACTTCACAACAAGGTTGTTGTGAGGAGAAACCTAAGTATGTAGTACACCGCTCTGGGCTCCTTGGAGGAAGAGCGGGATATAAAATGGAAATAAATAAATAAAAATAAAATAAATGTGAACAAGCCTGCTTGTTCAAATTACCATGAGTTAGAATTACCAGATTGCACTGCAATTTAATATCCAGTTTTGTTCAAACAGAGCCAGCAATGTTGGATAGCTGCCATGAGCTCTCAGGGCCATTGGGAGGTAATCTGTCAGACCTCCATCCTACAGCACTACCTCACCACCCATGTTTTGGTGGTGGCAGAGGCGGCGGCAGCAACGTGACTCTCTCAGGGCCCACCTGGATAGGTGGGGGCCCATGGAGGACAATTTGTCAAGGCCCCGCTGAAACCAGCCTTGAAAAACACCATTCTCCAAGTTTGGGTGTAACAGGAAGCTGTGGGTAGTGTGAAAGTGAAAGCAGGAGCTTTCAGTGCAAAGCAGGGGAACGGAAAACATGTGGGCTTGAGGCTTGTTCTTGTGATCACAAACCATAGTTTGTCATAATGTCTGAACTAAACCATAGCACGGCTTGTCTAAGGTAACTACGAGAATTCACAGATAAGCCAAGATTTATTTTTGTAAAGGCATTTATTTCTTTATATTACATTTATATACCGCCCCATCCAAAGGCTCTTATAATGAGTTAACTTTTGGTTCACAGCAGACATAGTGATTAACACCCTGCCCATAAGATGTCATAAGCACTTTCCTAGTTTTAACATAAAGGACAATTTAATGTTAGTTAATGGAATCAAGGCTACAGATTCCATACCTGAAATATTTTGTTAATTTTGATCCTTTGATTTGTCTTACCCCTGCTACCTGGGCAAAGAGGCACCTTTTAACATGGTGATTCTCTTTATTTAGCAGGGGGAGAGTAACTGGCCCTATCCACCCCCAGCACAGTACTTCCAGTGACTGTTGCTGGACAGGGAGCCATCTTTCTCTCTCTCTCTCTCTGTAAACCACTTTGGAAACTTTTGTTGAAAAGCAGTATATAAATATTTGTTGTTGTTGTCTTTTGATTTTAACTGTGAAATTATGTGAATTGTTGGGAACTACTTTGAGGTTTTCTGGTAAACTGAAAGGCAGTACATAGGTTCAGAGAATATTTGAAGGGATATTATGCAGTTTTACTGCTGGCCCTATAAACTGCCTGAATAGGAGACTACTTGATGGGAACCATATACAAGGCATGACGAGCTCTTTAGAGAAAAAAGTGAAATGCATGATGCAAATTAAAATAAAGATATATATCTAAGTGTAGAAAACAAATCAGAATAATTGCTTAGGAAGTCTAAAAAAAATGGACATTACTGGAATATCAGAAGTAATGCAAGTCACTGCATTTGTACATCTATCTGGTGACAGAGAATGCAAGATAGGATAGAAAATATTAAAATCCCTCAGTAAGTAGATACGTCATTGATGAATATTTATTTTTAGCCTCACCCCACCTCCTAAGAAACACCAAACTAATGAAAATGGGACAAACTAATGAAAATGGTAAGGATGGGAGAAGAGTCCAAAAGGGCAGTAAAATGATTGAAAACATTGAGATTTAAGAGAGATTTAGAAGATTAGGTCACTGACGTTGGAAGAGTAGCAAGCAAGAGAAGGTACGCATTTCATAAAATTGTATTGTAAAGAACAAATTCAGATTTGCTGTTTTACTTTTTCCTGTAATGCCTTAATTTCCAAAACAACAAGGGCAGTAACGATTGCCTCCCCACCCCACCCCGTGAAGATTTTCAGCATTGTGCTACCATTGGTAATGGTCATCTTGCTTTCTACATCTGCTTGTGCAGAAAAGTGCCACTTCCTCCATCGCACCTCCAACTCTGCAGTTACAGTATCTATAAGGCAGACACTGGGCTGATATGAACCAAAAAATGTTCTGTTTTTTTCTGAACACCATTAAAATGATACCACTCCTTAGGGAACTCGCTGTATAAATACTAAGTGTTCAAGCTGCTGTAAGCTGGAGCTAATCCTGAGACAGAATACACCCAAGCATACACAAAGCTATAGTTCTGAATTGGTGGTCAGCCATACCTCCAACAGATTTTGCATCATACAGTGTGATGTTCCTATGCAATGGAATGGGGCGCACACTACCAAGAGCCAGATCTTTGCTCTTACCAGCCTAAGGACAAAAGGTGATCTGATGACTATTAGTGCACTTGTGCATAATTGTCAGTGAGACTGGTAGAGTGTCCTGGCAAAATGAGAGTGTGCCAGTTCAAATCTTACATCATCACTCACTCAGGTGGCCTTAAGCAAGTCACTATTTCTCAATCTCAGCCCTGCACCATCCTCAATATAGAGATAACAATCCAGAGCTACCTTTCGGGTGGGGGGGATTGGTAAGGAGTCTGTGCTAACATCTGCAAGGTCCTTTAAATACTGGAGAAACAAAATATAAAGTAAATGCCAAATAGTACTTGGTTGGTTGGTATTTTCGTGACTGAAAATCTAAGTACAATTGAGTTCAATTTGAACAGTCATTGATATATTTCTCTCTATTCAGATTTTTTACCTGCTCCCTCTCTCAGAAACAGGGTGAACCACCATCATTTTAGAACTGAAAAAAATTACATTTAAAATACAGATGATACACACTTAGTGAATTGCATCCAGACTAACTTACTGAATAGTACTGCACAGGGAGCAGTCTAAATGACTATTTAATTTTAACAGGTCTACTGAAGAGTAACTTAGTCTGAATGTCAGCCAATGTTCATATACCTATTACTCTGCCTCTTTAAAAATAATAAAGCTAAAAACAAACACACACACCCTACCTTGCATCATTTCCAGAAAATGCCAAGATCAGATTTTGGCTAAGTTCCAGAGAAAAGGAGCTGCAAGCTAAGTAGCAGCCACTAAGAACGCTTATGTATGAAGGGCACCTTTCATGAAGGTGTCTTTGGCAGACAAAAATGCTTACAATAGAAAAAGGGAAGAGACGGTTCCTTTGGTAAGTAGGTTCTAGGCCACTTAGGGCTAAGGCCAGAATCCAGGGGTTTTTAAGTCCTGTACAGAATAAAAGAGCTAACACACATACTCCAAAGTGCTGATGTAGTATGCTCCCGACAATTAATCCTAACAGAGCCATCATCAGGCTATTAAACAGGGCAATACTGCATACAACACACTGCAGAAGTCTACCCTACAGATTTCTAAGGTGCCTTCTAGTCAACAGAGCAGGCTGCTCTGCTTGCTGCATTTGAGGCTTGAATTCTAGCTCCGGCAGGTAAGGCCATCCATAACCCTAGAATACACACCATAATAACCCTAGAAAAACACATCTGCTACATTCACAAACCAAGATGTCACATACACATGGGAGCAGTCTTCTCTCTAAGGAGTGCACATGTGTGCGCACTCACACTTTTTTTAATGTCCGTTCAGTTAATTTTCTATCTTGCTAAGGTTGAATCAGGAAGGCCCCATTCTGAATGCATGTGCGCACACACTGCCTTGATACTGCTGCCCAGAACAAAACTCATTCCGCACAGAGATGAAAAAAATGAGAGGCAACACTGCATGGGAGCTAGGCAGCACCTTAGCTCCAGATCTTTGCACAGTCTCGCAGAGTAGGCCAACAGAGTGAACAGGAGGGTGGATGAGCTGAAGCTCCTGAGGAAAAGTGTCTCCCCACAACAAAAAGGCTACACACAATGGCATCTTTTTACCAAGTAGGAACAGAACTACTTCTGAACAGTCCTCCAAACACACATCAAAAAAGCCCTCCTTGGGAGCCATTTGCACTTTCCACTATTTACAGTTGGGACACCAGACGAGGCAAGCATGCTGTCATCGACTATGTCAGTTTTCCAGTGGACCAGGGACTGGCCCAAGCACCAAGCAAAACATCAGCTGTACTTCACCCCTCCCCAAGTCATTTCTCTGCTCTCTCTCTAAGCTGTGACGTTTTGCTCAAACCAAATAAATAAATAAAGCAAGCAAGCCAGGCATACCAAACAAGGCAAATTTCTTTTTAAATAAACACCGATTAGAAGAGTTTTAAATCCACTGGTAACAGCAAATGGATTAATGTCGTCATGCATTACACAACTGCAGTTACAGCAAGCGGCATAGAAACCAAATCAAAAGCAAGTTCAAATGGTCTTTGACCTCTAACCACTATTTCTTCAGATAATAGTCCAACGTCAGAGATGATGATCAGGAAAGTGCTTTTACAGAGTTGTGTTTAGACTCAGCCTGTTTTGCAAACTGCAATAATTATGTAGCTGGGTTAAGCGAACAACAGTCCTATAAAATAAAGCAAAGAAAGGAGCACTTAACTTTGAACCATACAACGTATCCTTTAGAGTCAAGAGCTCTGTTTAAATCCTGGAGGTGAACTGAAATTCCTTTTGTAATTAGTACAGCTGCAAATGTATTTCAACCACCCTGAGCCTTCCCCATCCCCCTACCCTAGATACCAATCAGTATCAGCTAGCACTATTCTGTTTCAACAAAGAACATGACTGGGGTGGAGAGGGGGGGAGCCAGGATGTAAGAAACAGAAGCTCTGGTTTAAAATTGCTTAGAAATTAACAAACTATATTTTTATTAATGTCTACTTCTAAAATAAACACAATCTGAAGTCGTAAACAATCCCATTCATTACAGTATTTGAAAATTACTTAGAAAAATGTTTTTCTTCTTTCAGCATGCTTACACTGCAATATTGGAATAAACACCCGTGTCATAGATTAACATATGAGTTCATTAATTAATATGGAATTAAAATTTCTGGGTTTAATAGAAAAAGCTTTATTAGCATCTATGTAAACTAGAAACACCTTCCAACTTAAAAGGAAATCTTCCAGTTTAACACGGCTGATTGTTTCTTTGATCTGATGCAAGAGCTTCTCCGTGACAAGGCGCTCCCATATTTTGTACAGCCATCAATTCACCAAGGGAATTTTATCAGATTTCCTTCTTCGTTAGCTCTACTTTTGTTGCTGTGAGAAGAAAGGATAATAAACTGCTGCAACTTATAAGCATAACATGAACTGAGCAATAGAAAGTTGCAACATTTGGGATCTGATGACTAACTGTTTTAAGTTACTGGTTTAAAATTCATGTTCAAGTGTTATTTGGGTCAAAAAAAACCCTCCTTCTCCAATTGGTCTGCACAACAACAGTACATGACAAATACTTATTCCTGCCTTTTCCTATTGATATATTTAAGTTCCATTCAGATTTAAGAGCATATGTCCCTGGCCAAATCCACCCAAAACTTCCCTACTAGGCTTCCTGGCCCTTGGTAATACATGACTATAAAGACTTTAAATGTTTCTGCTTCTCAGATGTCAAAGTGGCTCTAAAAGGAGAAGTTCAAACCACTCCATCTCGTTTGGCAGGAACAGATGGGCATCTTTGCTTGGCCCCTTATATTCAGGGGTATGGTACAATTCTGCAAGAAGAGTCACAGAATGTGGACCTGTGCCTTCTGAGAGTCTGAATTTTCACCAAAAAAGCAAGTTTCCCCCCTGTGCTGGAGCTCATCATTAGGGATGTGCACGGAACCGGCAGTGGTAGTGGTTTGAAGGCAGATTGACATACTTTTAAGGGCGGAGGAAGGTGTCCTTACCACCACCACCCCCGCTGTGTCTCCCTTGCCAGCGTTCCATTTCAAAAGTGTCAGTCGGGCTGGCAGAGTACCTCCCTGCCGCCCTGTGTCCTCTTTGGCCAGAAGTACCAGGAAGTAGCCAGAGCGCGTTCGCCAGGCACACCATGCCCGCTTGTGCACACATCAGATCAGCGATCGGACGGGCCCAGTGTGCACATACATGCCGGGTACTTCCTGGTACTAATGGCCAAAGAGGAAACGGGGTGGCAAGGAGGTATGCTACCGCGCCAACAGACACTTCTGAAATGAAGCACCAGCAGGGGAAACATGGTGGGAGGGATAAGGGCACCCTTCCCCGCCCTTAAAGGTATGCCCCCTCCTTCAAACCAGCTGATCAGCCAGTCCTTCCAACCGGTTCGTACACTTCCCTACTCATCATTGATGGGTTGAGTACTGAGGATGCTCGAGACAGGACTGTAAAAACTTGTGGATGAACTTCGTGCCACCAGGAGGCACATGTATCCCAGTTCCGGCCCTTTCTTGTTTGAGGCTGCAGGTCATGGAAAGAGCTCTTGGGACTTTTTTCCCCTTCAGGCTTTCAACATTTTTATCTTCCGTTCCTCCCTCCTTAGATTGTGCAAGGGTGGGAACAGAGCGGACTTAGGACAGTTTCTTCCTTCAAATTCTAAACGACTCCTTCATTTTTTGCCACATTCAGTCTAATTCAGCTTTTTAGAATTTTTTCTTTCTTTTACTACTCTTTGGAGCCGGCTGATCTCACTCCTTCCATGGCACACACAGAACAACTACTGAGGGGTTCCCTTTCCGAAGGCCCCCGCTCCACTCACTAAGCTTAAAACACCGACCTTGCCCATCAGGGAAAAGTCAGCTCCGCCTCCTCCGCTTGATCCTCTGCCACTCAGCCCTCCTATCTTTTCTCGATTTTGCACCTGCTGACTTTGAGGTCTTGTTATCTAAAGCCAAAAGGGCCATTAACTATGTAGCCACAAAAGAGGACTCTTCGATGTCACCTGAACTAGACAAAACCGTTTTTCCAGCTTCAGCATCCCTGGCAAACTCTGTGCCCTTCCCCTCTATTTTCCGGAAGGTCATGCTTGCAGAGTGGCAACAACCAGCCTCTTCTAGGCCAGTGGGCAGCTACCCCAGAAAGCACTACACCCTTTCCTAAGAAGCGTCTTCATTCCTAGCTGTGCCCCGGATAGACGCCCCAGTGGTGCACATGGTCTCTAGGTCTCTTCTAAATACCAAGGGCCAAGAACTGTTAAAGGTCACAGGGGATATCAAATGCGACTCACTCCTTGGAAAAGCCCACGAAGCATCCGCCACTGGCATTAAGGCCTAAACTACTAACTCCATTTTCCCCCAGGGCCTCTATCCTTTGGGCAAAGGAACTCATTGCCCTGGTTCCCCCAGAGAACGTCAAATTATGCCAAGGCATCAATAAATTGGCTAAGCAGCCGCCCTCACAGCTGACTCCAGCCTGGATTGCATCCAGCAAGCATCCAGGGCTATGGCCTCCGGAGTAGCTGTGAGAGATGCCTCCCTCCACCCCCATATCTCCCAATTCCGCAGGGGAACATCGAATCTTACTCCCCCCATCCAATAGTTCCCCTCCTGGAATTTGAACAGCATCCTCAACGCCCTCACTCAGCCTCCCTTTGAACCCCTCTCCTCAGTCAACCTAAAGTTCCTATCCTACAAGGTCCTCTTTCTTGTAGCCAGAACACCCACCCACAGGGTATCAGAGCTTGGAGCGCTTTCAGCCCTCAAGGAATTGTCTCTTCCAGCTGGATGCTGTGGTCCTTCGATTGGATTCTACTTTTCTACCTAAAATCAACTCCTCCTTTCATCGGTCACACAGGACTTCATCCTCCCCTCCTTCTGCCCATCCACCCCCCTTGTTTGGGTGTGTATGTTTTTTCCTCCTCCTAGTACTGTTCTTCATCCTTCACTTCCCCAAGAAGTTTATGGCAGTCCGAATGACTCTCTCATTAGTGCCACTCTTCGCTACAGTCCCAGAACTGAGATATATGCGCCTCCTGGCAGCAGGAAGTTCATCTGCAAGTTTTTACAGTCCTGTCTCTCTCTAGCATGCTTTGTACTCAACCCATCAATGATGAGCTCCAGACACAGGCCTAAAAAAAGTGCGAACAATGCCAAGTGTCAGAAGCCAGTGGGGTGGGGGCGCAGAGAGGCGGCACTAAATAGAATTTCCAGCAGTCTGGTGAGGGCTCTGGTGCCCTCTATAGCTCCTTCTGCACATGAGTAGCAAAAGCAAAATTTAAAGAACTCAGTCACCATGTAAAATAAGAACTAATATGCAAAATTACTCTGTTTACTCTACACCACTGACATAATTTATGATGAGGTGCTTTTTCATTTCTTTTTTTAAAGAATGGAGCACACACATACCTACTGATTATTTATCTGAACAGGCAGTTAGTAATCACGTGTCCAGCCTCTCGCCACGTAATAGTATCACACTACAGCCCTGTGCACACTTTCATTAAGGGTACAAATTAACCTGTGGGTGGCATTCAATTGTACCCATAATGGAACTCTACACAAGGTTCATAACAGTTGAAAATCTGATCCAGCAACCAGATGCGAGTACTGCTATTAAGAACTAATAGTCCAAAAATTAAGCTCTGCAACAGGAATAATACACAATATATTTTGGGGGTTAAGGAAATGGGGAAAAAGGGTCTGGTTTTTCAAATCCCCTGTAGTCAATTTTTAAAACTTGGAAGCTTCCAAAAACAAAACAAAATGCCACAATCTCCTATGTATGTTAACATATTTGTACCAGATACTATTTAATTAGTCATGACACTGGTTATTGGTCAGAACATGAGACACTTTAATGACTGGGGTGGGAGGTGGACTGAAGCTTAGCTGTAAAAAGCTAACAATACTGTATGGGAGAGGAAACTGAACCTGGTGGTCTCCCTGGTTCCTGCTGCAACTCACAAACAACAAACAATGCCACAGTTCCACCCAGCAATCCTGAACAGACACTATTCTGTCATGCCGCACATTGTGCAGGCCCCATTAGACCACTCTGGAGCACAAAAGCCAACACGAGCTCATTAAGTTATGCAAATACGTGAAGACATTTGCAACTTTCTTGGGGTTTTGTGTTTTAATAAGGCAGCCAGACAATAATTTCCTTCTAAAAGGAAAGTATGCCATGAAGAAAATATGTATGGATGTCCAAAAAATGAAAAGGAAACAGAAAACATGAGTGTATGGAATTATTCTGGGGAGGCCAGTTATTGGCTTTGACATTGATAAGGTAGCCAAGCTTTTGAGATGCAAAGAATTCATCTGACAAGAGTAGCTGCTAGAAGGAGTTATATACAACTTGTCAAATTTTAATAAACCATTTTAGAACACCCTTAAATAGAGCTTTGTAAAAAAACCAACTATATAATTTTAGTTTTAGCCACAAGAAGATGACATGTTAAATTAAGGTAGCTTGTCTGTCTTGCACATCGCGCTAAAACATTTTTCTGCTTCACAATAGTACTGAATTTAACATAAAAGGCTTCTTCCAAACATACCAGTTTCTTATGGGCAGGGAAGTGCTTTGACAAGGGGGAGCATTCAATCATGTGATATGCCACCTGCACTTTGAGGACAAACCATATTCTTTGAATGCTTATCTATACTAGAGATTAGACCCTTGACTACTACAGGGTTTAATTTTTAGTAAAGCCTTCTGAACAAATCACCATTAGCCCTCAGCAAAGTACCATCTTTAACAAGAGGGATTGGCTTAGTATTATCCTAAACATTTTTATTCCCAAGTATACCAGTTGAATAGCATTCGGTCCCACTGTTGCTCCTTTTGCTCAAATGGCATTTGCTCATTATGAAGGCCCTTAAAAGAGATTTTGAAATTCCCTTCTACAATGCCCCTTCTATGAGAGACAGCAGAACATTTGTTTGTTATTTCTCTGTGTAAACCGCCCTGAGCCATTTTTAGAAGGGCGGTATAGAAATAAATAAATAAATATTATATATATATATATATATATATATATATATATATATATATATATATATATATATTTCCCCCCCCAGAGAATGTGCTTTATTGTATTTCACATTCAGTTCTGTGATGTAATGCCCAGACTGAGTTTTGAAGATGAGCTGAACTATTGGTACAAACAAAACAACTTCATTTATTTCTTCCATTTCAGGAAAAAACAGATGTAGCTTCTCATAAAAATGCAGTTCCTTGTTTAAAAAAGCCAACCTAATAAATAAATAAAGCAGTTTCACAAAGGCTACTACTGTTTTTCCCCAGTGCTTTGAATATAGAACAGATTATAAGCAGAGCACCAGTTCTGAAACATCACAACTGTTGTCAATACCACCATATATACCTGAATCCAGGACTAGGTTTATTCAATCCCCCCCACCCCCAAGGAAATTGTGGAGTCATCTTAAATTCAGAGTTCTACTCCTTTTGGGTACTGTATTTAACCTGTATGTTTTTAAGGGGGTTGTCTTAAAGTCAGAGTCCTCTTCTAGTCAGGTAAATACGGTATGTCTCTCCCTCCTTGACTGTGTAATTTCAGTATTCACACCTGCAGTTACTAATTTTCTAACAGCCAGATCCCATTCCTCAGAAGTATCCCTACCTCTGATTTCAATGGAACCAAATGAGCATGTGTAAGACTGCAGCATAAGTACAGTGAGTTATTTGAATGCTCCCCTGAATTCACATTCACTCACACATGCAATTCACCAATGGGCAGTCTCAAGGCATACAGTCCCAACACGGGTGTACCACATAGCTATTCTGTATGTGCAGACTGATGGTTGTTAGATGCATTGGAAACAGAGCTGCACATGTCTATCTGAAAGATTAACTAATTTGTGCTAAAATAATGTAATCTGAGACAAACATCAAGTAGAAACCCTCAATTCTATCCTCAGTGTCACCAAACTGGATTAGAATTGCAACCATCACTCCACAATTTAGGGAACTTTTTTCAGAGCCAGCATGGTGTAGTGGTTAGAGTGCCGGACTAGGACCGGGGAGACCCGAGTTCAAATCCCCATTCAGCCATGATACTAGCTGGGTGACTCTGGGCCAGTCACTTCTCTCTCAGCCTAGCCTACTTCACAGAGTTGTTGTGAAAGAGAAACTTAAGTATGTAGTACACCGCTCTGGGCTCCTTGGAGGAAGAGCGGGATATAAATGTAATAATAATAATAATAATAACAACAACAACAACCACAACCAGAGCTAACTCCTGAAACAATTTCTCTTCATAATCAAAGATAGATTCTTCCCAGTCTTTCAGGGCATGTTTCTGGGTGCAGCACTCTTCAAACTCTTTTGTTAATTAACTCTGTGCACTAGATATTATTTAAATATATTCAGATCAACCTTGGATTAAATTGAAAAAGGTATTCGAATATTATATGTTCTCCACCCAGTTCCATCTCTTTATATAAGAGCAGCCTTGCTGGATCAGGCCCAAGGTCTATCTAGGCCAGCATTCTGTTTCCCACAGCAGCCAACCAGATGTCTCTGAGAAGCCCACAAGTGGGAGATGAAGACATGCGCCCTTTCCTGCCATTGCTCCCCTGCATCTGGTATTCAGGGGCATACTGTCTCTGACCTTACGAGATAGCATGTAGCCATTCTGACAAATCGCTGTTGATCTTTCAGCAGGTGTACATCCCATATTGATCCAACTATGTGTTTCAAGGAAGATCTACTTCCATTCGTCTATACAATGGGATTTCTATATCATAATGCCAAATGCAGAACACCACTAACTTCCAGGAAACCATGATTTTCAAGTCAGGAGGCAAATTTGGGAATGAATTTGCGGAGGAATTTTGGTACCTCCCAGGTAATTCCTGACCTCCTTTCCTTTGATTTATCCAGGGCTTAGAGCCACATGTGCACCAAGCAAAACATAATGGATACAGACCATAGTTCCCCCATAAACCAGAGATTGAAACCATGGTTGAAGTGGATTTACAACCTATCATAGCTCCCACCAGAGCCAGAGGAGGAAGGGGGAGTTCACTGGAGTGAATCCTTGACTGCAAGAGATTCACAGTAGGCTGCCACCATCTGCTTTATTTTAATGTGAGACAAACCACTCTCCTGGGGGATAAAGTGGCAAAACCATCCCTAGCAGTGTTCCCTCCAAGGCATGCACACGTGTGTGCGCTCATACGTTTTTTGATGTCTGCACAGTTAATTTTAGATCCCACTCAGGTTGAATCAGGAAGGCCCCATTCTGAATACATGTATGCACACACTGCCTTGATACCGACGCCCAGAACAAAACTCATTCCGCACACACGAAAAAAATTAGAGAGAACACTGATCCCTAGGAGGGGTTGAGCATTCCTAGGCCTCCAGAGGAGCGTGATTAAAGTAAAGTGTGCCATGGAGTCGGTGTCGACTCCTGGCAACCACAGAGCCCTGTGGTTGTCTTTGGTAGAATACAGGAGGGGTTTACCATTGCCATCTCCCACGTAGTATGAGATGATGCCTTTCAGCATCTTCCTATATCGCTGCTGCCTGATATAGGCGATTCCCATAGTCTAGGGAAACAAAGCAGCAGAGATTCGAACTGGCAATCACTGGGTTGCTCATCAAGCCATTTCCCCGTTGCGCCGCAGACCCAAAATGAAGAGTAGCACACTTCACCACCAAGGGTGTATTATTAAAAGAAAAACAAGAGTATGTAATAAGAACAACTGTCTGCTCAAAAAGCAGATTGTAAGAGAGTTAATTTCATTAGCCAGGCAACTTGGATTCAAACAATATAATACGGGAAAATAACTTCCCTCACGCATTTAACTGAACTGGTCACTATCATTACTCACAGGCAGGGGCCGTTCTGATGTCTCCAGCCTCCAGGCTGTGGCTCCCCATTTCCCCAGCAGCTTCTCAGCCAGCTACTTCCGCAGAGCACTCTTGGGACAGAACAGAACAAAGCTTTCTCTTCGTCTGCTGGTAGCTGTGTGTGTAATTCCCACCCAGTCCTCTGGATTGGTCCTTCTGTTTTGATTTTCCCAAGCTTTCCCCCTTATTAGGAAAGGCCTACCCTCCCAGAGGTTGCTCTAAGTAAGGCTTAGTCCTCCCTCAAATCCTTCCCGTCACTACACAAACCATAGAGCAAACCAAGTTCCTGCATAACATACACGTCTTGCATTAAACCATGGCTAATGTTAGGGAGGAAAAGGGGGGGGGAGTATGCATTTCCAGAGTTGGCCTCCAATTTTCACATCATGTGGGAAGGGAGAGTGTTATGACTGAATTTGATGTGCACTTCTTAATTCTTCTTCCATTGGCACTTAAGCATACCAGGAAGTACCCCAAGGTAGGCACACACAACCTTTGAAATCAAATAGTTTTGCAATAGACATTTGCATAGAACTCCTCCACCCCCACCCTCACCGGCTACCTTTCTGCCACACATAATTAAAATATAAAACCATATTTTAAGACTAAAACAAAACTAAGAGGACTATTTTGTACCATTAGAATAGTAGTTACTAAATTGGATTAGGATTATAATAACCATTCCACACTTGAAGGAACTTTCTCAAAACCACTTAACTAATCAGAGTTAACTCCTTAACCCATTTCTCTTCACATAATCAAGGTGATCAGCAGGTGGCAATTTGGAGAGGAGAAATAGCAGGAAGAGGATATAGTTAACCTTTCCCCACCTGCCATTTTCCTGTTCCAGCTCTTCCTACACCATTTTGAGATATTTGAAAAGGGGGCAGGGGAGGAGAGAGAACTCAAGCAGAAACAGCTCAGGAGAGGTGACGTTACAGTGGGAAAGCAGCAAGCAGGAAAAGTGTTAAGCATATACACACTTGGCCATAACTCTGCTACATGGCCACCACAATTTGGCTGTTGGGCTTTGTTACACGCAATTGCATGTAAACTGTAGTTATCCCCTTAGAGCAATGTTTCTCAACATTTTTGGAGTCATGGACCGGTACCGTCTTTGTGCACAGTTTCTCGGACCAGCAGTTAGTAAAGGGGTCGCACCCCCCTCGCCCCACCTCCAGGCACCCCCCAAAACAATTTCAAGCCGGAGGGGGCACACCGACGCTGCGAGCTCTCCAGAGCTCATTTCTAGGCAGGCAGCCCTCGCTGCTGGGATAACACTCTTTTAGCTTCCTCGAAATGAACGTTATCCCCACAGCAAGGGCTGCCTGCCTAGAAATGAGCTCTGGAGAGCTCCCAGCAGCAGTGGCCCCCACTGACTTGGAAATGTTTTTTGGGGGGATTAATTCCTCATGGACCAGCATGGACTCGCACTCAACTCCTCATGGACCAGTGGTTGAGAAACACTGCCTTAGAGTAATTGAGCTGAGAATTGTATCACCATAGTATATGAAATCTAATCCTTCTCTTTTCTAAAGCTCATTTTTCTTTCATCTGCTGAACTACTTGGTCCTGGACCAAACACAATTGGACACCTTTAAAAATTATTTTTGGGACTTCTTAATCTCTTCCAAGGAAGGAATTCCCCCTTTCTGTAATCCAATGATGAATGTAACCTGAAAATAGCAGAGCCTTTAATCAGCATCCTCTAGGCTCATCTTGACCTTGAATGAGTTCAGCTTGTGCTCCATGTTGTTTCTACATTTCTCCAGCTAGTTTGCAAACACTTAACCTCCCTTCAAACCAGGGTGGATTTGATTTAAATCACTGGCAGGGTGGATAAAAATCAAAAAAATCTGATTTAAATTTTAAAAATCCTATTTAAATAAAAAATCTGATTTTTTTGATTTAAATCGGATTTTTTTTATTTAAATTGGATTTTTTTATTTTTATCCACCCTGCTAGTGATTTAAATCGTGATTTAAATCAGTTTGATTTAAATCAAATCCACCCTGCTCCAAACCTACTTTGTCAATCAGCTGCAAAATCATTAGTGCCTGAATGCAGATTGCACACCTAACAACAGAAAGGCAAATCAGAAGGCTGGAAGAATCAAAGTTAAAAGAATTAAAAGAGCTTTAAACAGGATGAGAAACTGCTCACTAAAAGCTCTCCTCTCCCTTCTGGCCAATTTCTTCAGTATAAATCTGTGCTGCAATAAACTAGATTACCTGGCTACGAGGCTTGAGAAGCTAGTGCAAATGGTTATCGGCTCAGTGTTGCTCAGATGATGAGGTTGTAAAACATAGGAGTCATTCACACAATCAGAAGCTGTGTTCTACCCGGGTTTGGGAGTAGGGTTGCCAACACTGCGTTGCCAACATTGTGGGGGCATGGCCACCTAGTGGCGGGGCTTGGTGTTATTGTTTTTTTAATGTTTAGAGCTGCCGCTGAGCGGCAGCAGAGAAAGGACAGAGCAGCGAGAGCTCTCCCAGCCGCTTCCCAAACTATGTATGGCTCTGGATGGGGCAGCGGCAGGGTTTGCTGGGATGGTGTGCTGGTGACAGACGCGCCACTGCGGCCACTTAAATTCACTGAAAGGCACTCACCGCCACTCAGTGCAGAAGGGAGGGAAGGAGCCGGGATGATGCAGACCGAAGCCTGAAATCAGCCCGTCTGCCGCCTTTGGAGGCAAGCAGGGGCAAGGAAGGGAGCCTTTAGCCCGCCAGGTTCCTCTCCTCCCTTCTGCAGTGAGTGGTGGTGGCGAGTGCTTTTCAGTGAATTTAAGCGGCCGCAGCAGTGCGCCTGTCACCAGTGCACCACCCCAACAAACCCTGCCACTGCCCCAAATACATAGTTTGGGAAGCGGCCAGGAGAGCTCTCACTGCGGTGTCCCTTCTCCGCTGCCACGGAGAAAAAGCAGGATAAATTGAGTGAAGTTCGCCTGCTTTGCAGCAGTGGGGAATGGAATGCCTGGCAGAAGGGGCCGGGCGGGGGGGGAGGAGAGGCAGGGTGGATTTGATTTAAATCAAACTGATTTAAATCACGATTTAAATCACTAGCAGGGTGGATAAAAATAAAAAAAATCCAATTTAAATAAAAAAATCCGATTTAAATTTTAAAAAATCCAATTTTTTTTATTTAAATCAGATTTTTTTGATTTAAATTGGATTTTTTTTTATTTTTATCCACCCTGCTAGTGATTTAAATCGTGATTTAAATCAGTTTGATTTAAATCAAATCCACCCTGCGGAGAGGAGACTGGGGCATCATTGTTCTAGCAAGATGTTATAAAGTGTCATCAAGAAAGACAGACAATAAATAAAGCCCAAAATAACAGTGCATACTTTCAGACTGTATTTATGTTTAGCTGCATTTCCATCCCCCTTGTTATTCTTCCTGTCTCCTTTACAGTTAACATTTAGAGAGTAACCTCCTTGGGGACAAGGACCTGTCTTTTTTACTTGTGATACTTTGTAAAGTCCCAGACATTTTGTCGAGGCTCTATATGCAATCAACAATACTGATAGAGAGAGACCCGAGACAAGAACAGAAGCGCCAGATACCAAGTGCTCTCTCCCCATAATGGTAGGTGTGTCCTGTATAGCAATTTCTCTCATGCAGATGTAAGAGCCTGATTCTGCAAATCAATAGAGGCTTGCCATATGAAAAGATTCGAACGGGAGCTTCATCATCAGATGCCTACACATGCTTAAATTGCTGCCATGCATGTACAAGTAGTATCAGCAAGCAGGTCAAACAATCACTAAGAAAATTTCTTAACAAACCAAACATCAACATATCCTTTGAATAGAAGTAAAATCTCTGCTCAGTTTTTTCAACCTATCCTTATAAACATACTCCCAAGTACTTTGTTGAAAGAAAAGTCCCATAACACATTGCTTATTAAGGTCAGAAGTCTGACTTGATTTTATGCCAGCGCACAGCTTTCCTTGCCAAAAATACTCTTCTGACTCAAGTCTGCATTCGGAAAGCACAAAAGCACCAACTGGTTACATACAAACAAAGAATTCAAAACAAGCCACCAGCAAAAAGTCTCTAGCTTATACTGAAGAGAGCTGTGAGTCACCACCACCACCATCTCTTTTTGGTGGTGTTTTTGCTCTCCCTTACACTTCACACTACTGAAACTCAGAAGAAGAAGAAATGGATTTCGCAGTATTTTGCAATCCTCCAGTACAGTGACTCAGAGTCATGCTTCAGTGGAGTGCAGAGATGACCACTATATTAGGAGGACCTTGCAGATTTTAGGAAGGGCTACGCAGAGAGGGGCTGACTGACTTCTCAGTGGTTCCTTCGAGTTCAGGGGCAGCATGGAAGTCATTCTCATCCACACCATGCATGGCCTGCAGAGGAAGGAAGACTTGACACCATGTCACTTTTCCTCTTCCCTTCCTAGAATAAGAGGAAGAAAGGGAACTGCGTAGGGGAGGTTTGAAAAGGAAAAAAGGAATTAGGGGAGTGGTTTTAACAGAAAAAAGGGAAATGGAAGAGCAGGAAGGGTGCCCTTTGGTGCTTCACTTCAGGAAGTGGAAAGTCAAGGGCTGGCTGGCACTGGGATCTAACATACTTGGATCCTGCAGAGTTGAAGAAAATGTGTTTTAAAATGTAACAATATAGGGGCAAAATTCAGAGTCATATCCAATAATCCTCTTCCCCAATTCTTTATGAGATTCTATGGAATGAGGAATTTATGGTTACGAGGCAATGTGTGGGAAGGATTAACTGGCCTATACCATGTCTTTAAGCCACCTAATGGCGCAGCAGGGAAATGACTTGCCTAGTAAGCATGAGGTTGCCGGTTCAAATTCCCACTGGTATTGCTGTGTTTAGAAAACCAAAGCAACTCCATTTTACTTAGAAAACCCATTTCTAACCCCAACCCAGTCCAGAGACATAATTTCCCCATCCACATCAGTATGTTTCCCAGACTATGGGAAACACCTCTATCGGGTAGCAGCGATATAGGAAGATGCTGAAAGGCATCATCTCATACTGCGCAGGAGATGGCAATGGTAAACCCCTCCTGTATTCTACCAAAGAAAACCACATGGCTCTGTGGTTGCCAGGAGTTGACGCTGACTCCATGGAACAACTTTACACTACCATGTCTTTTACACATGAACACAATACAAACCATGATTATCAAAATAGCTGTGGGGGAGTGCAATCAAGGGTGGGTCACACCTGAAGCTTCTATCCAGTAGATCACCAAAAGTAGCTCCCCAATACTAGATAGGGGACCACCATTCTCCATTTAAGTAGTAAGTACATCAACTTCATCTGTATTTGGGAGGCAGAAATCTTTAAGACTTGTAAATCCAGTGTATTCCTGCTGGAGATAGTGGGACACACCCAAGTAAAAAGTTGGGGATTGCTTGTCTAGGATTGAAGACAGACAATATTTTTAAAGAGAATTTACCGTGGCTCATACAACATTACTTTCCAGCTTTTATATCTGCACACACACTCCTACCTTTCCTTTATCCCACTATCACCTCTAAACATTTCTATTGAAACAATATAAAGCCTTACAAATCCTATTACAAATCAGAAAAGAATGTGGGATAAGTATACATGCTATAAGGCAACAACCCTTCTTTCAAACCACTTTCAACTTTCTGGTCATTTTTCTCCAACCTAGGTGGTGATTTCAACATTTCCCCCTTTTGTTTTGAAAGCATTTCAAGGCAAAAGATTGCACTCATTCAGGCCAGTAAAGCCTGCAGCCCACCAAACTGAGCACAGGCCACCATCACATATTAAGGTCAGCCAAACACCTGACAACCCCCATTCGCCCCTCCCCACCATGGCATGCACTAAAAAAACAAGGTGGGAGAGGGGGAATTGTCAAACACCTGGCAGGCCACACAATACACAGCTGGTGGGCTGTGTTCTGCTTGATGGGTCTCAAGTGATGCAAGCCTATTAGATTCAAAGCAACAACACATATGAACACACACACAGTTGGTAAACAGGCTGCAGAAAAAAATCTCATGCCAAGGTGAACATGAACAGTATACATACAGAAGCCAGCAGGAGTAAACCAAGAAGCATCCCAGTTATTCTAATTGTTTTGAACACTGACAGCATACGTTACAGTTACATGGAGAAAGAATTCTCCCAAATCATTGCCTAGTGAGCAGCAAGAAGAGTGAATACACATGAGCACTTAACCACAAGTTAACACAGGGCCAAACCACACATGACGCTGAAAGCAACACTATGTTTCCATCTAAAAGAAAAAGATTAACAGCAGAGGGCTCCAATCTGATCAGGACCTTGGTAGGTCTTTGCCTTTCTCTTTGTGCAACAAAAAGTGCCCCCTGAAAAAACAAAAACAAAAAGAACAACCTATCTGCCCAGTTTCCCTCATGAGGCAAAAGGCAGCTGCAGGAGTGGGTAGACAATATTTCTCCTCACTGCAACAGGAAGAGAAAGAATTAAATTTTTAATATGTTTTTACTTACTGAGACTGTTTATCTGTTTTATGAATTTTAACTGTTTTATATCATTTTTATATTATATTTTAATATTTTATATTACACCACCTGGAGATTTCTATATAAGGCAGTATAGAGGAGATAATAAAAAATAATTAATAAACCCCCTCCATACCACAGTCCCACTCTGGAGCTCCACCCCACGCCCACCCCAGCTGCTTTTTAAAATAAATAAATAAAATACAGGCACACGACTCTTTTAGCATCCCCCATAGTTTGGCCTACTGTGTGTACTTGTTAAGCTGGTTGAGAGAGACAACCAGAATACTGCAGAGTATCTTTTTCACTGAGAAAGACACAATCATTTTTCCACACATCCCACTACACAGCTCCACCTGACAGTGTGGAAAACTAAGAGTTCTCAAATTAGTTTACATACTAAAACAAATAAGGAGGAAATGGTTCCCAGCCCCAAACGGACTCACAATGGGGTGGATGGGGCGGGGGAACCGCCCCTACACACACACACACACACACACAGGCAAAACAGCCACTGGGAGGGACGTTGTGCTGGGCTGAACGGATACAGTTGCTCTATTCCTGTTACGTATCAGAGCCACCACCTTAAAAGGTGCCTCTTTGCCCAGTGAACAGGGTCATAGCACAGATGACCAAGCTATTCCAGGGCAACAGAGTTCACTCTGGGGGGTAGTCTGGTTATCTGTATGGGCTCTGCATAATCCTGCCAAGTGATATGGAGAATTTTACCACATTTCCAACCTGATCAGAAGTCTTAAGAAGGAGCAGGGGAGTGCAAAGTCCTTTCACGAGGTATTAGTCAGGTCATCTGTATGAACTCTTCTGCACTATGCTTGCAAGTAGGATTTGACCTTTCATCCGCGGAAGATGTGTGGCTGTCTGTTTACCCACACAGCAAGCTTACCAGGCAACTAGAGCGGTCATCTGTAGTCATCCACTGACACACAAGCTAGGCTTGGACACTATATTCAAATAACGGCAAAACATCCTTACCTGGAAAGGTGTGTGGGTGGGGTGACCCTCTTTTAAGGCACTTGGAACAGAGAACATGCACGGTATAGTACAGGCCTGGCCATTCTTGGAGCAGTACATTCAGTTCTTCCACTAGTGGGGTTATGGCTTGCCAGGCGGTCCATATATTTGGTAGGGATGCGTGACTAGCGATAGACAGAGTATCTGGTTGCTGAGCACCTTTGGCAGGCCTGTAACTTATGACCACTGGCACCTTCCCCCGATATGCATAAATCTGGCATTTCCCATCCGATCGCTGAACCACATGGTTGTTAATCTGGACACTGTAGCGGGCAAACAGCCCAGGTGGAAAGATGAAGGGGAAGCTGTACTCAATCTGCAGCTGTTCCGCAACAAAGGACTGCCCACCCAGGTTGGTGCCATTGATCCATGCCTCTGCGTGGGGCATCTCATTCTTCACATAGCAGGGAAACTTGTACCACGCAGTGGCCCCATTCAAGGGTTTGGATTTGGGCTTATTGACACAATAGCAGAGCCCCATCTTTTCCAGCAGCTCCAGGATGAGCTGCAGGTCCTCTTGGCTCTGGATATGGGGCTTGAGAAGCAGGCGGATAACATGAGCAGGGAGCAGTCCATGGAGCAGGAATCCTTCCACATAGTGGTGGAGCTGTGTGGCCTTCAGCTCATCCACGTGGGCATTGCGGAGCAGTTTCTGGAGCAACACCGTGGCATCCCGCTGGCAGAAGACGTTGAGGATGTCAATGAGCCTAGGCAAGTTGTGGAAAACATATTCTCTCAGGGTGAGGTGTTCCTCAAAGTACAGCAACTTGCCACTGTCATGCAAGTAGGACAAGGCGCTCTGGAGACGGTCCTCGGTCAGTCCCGCCTGCAGGCCAAGCCGAGCGGAGTCCCACCAGCTCAGCCACAGCTGCTGAGCCTGAGGCTGGAAGTGCAGCTCCTCCAGCACCTGCCAGGATCTGGGCAGCACCCGGTGCAGATTTGGAAAGATGTCTCTGTGCTCAGCCACCGAAAGGAGCTTCTCTCGCAAACGGCGCACCTGGCAGCAATCCCAGCAGCTTATGGGCAACACTGGAGAGAGGATTTGTGGCCGGTGGTTGAGTAGATATTGGAACTGCGCTTTCTTGCGCCTTAAGTTCTTGTCTGACACTCCATAGAAGGCAACGTGGGGGCTGGAGCAGCGCAGATCGAAATCCTGCCCCAGGGCTTCATCCACCTGTTGGGCCAAACTCTGGAGGCCCTCGTAGTCCCGCTTTTCCTGCCAAGCAATCTGGCGGTGGATGTCTAAGCATTTCTCCTCTACCTCCCGCTCAGCACACAGGTCTGCATGAGTGCCTACCATGCACACCACAGCATGTGGCACCTTTGCTCCCAGCCAGTGAAGGAAGTGTCCCACAGAGGAATAGAAACACTGTGGCACGTAAGTACTCAGGTTCACTGCCAGTACATAGAGGGCTCCCGGAGAGAGGAAGAAGGGCTGAATCACATCGTAGCTCGGGTCTCCTGCTAGCTCATAAACAATGAAGGTCAAACTCCTCTCCACATCGGCTGTCCAGTCTATCACCTCGATGCCTTTCCTGCTGCCTGGCAACCCTGCTACAGATGGGGCTGGGAGCATAATGGGCTGGGGCAGGGGATAATATCCTAAGTGCATTTCCCCATTTACTTTGGGGGATGGGGGCAGTGGAGCATCAACCTGCTGCTTGACAGCAAGGCAGCCTAGCTGGGTCTGCCCAGCAACTTTCGGGGATGAATCAAAGAGCATATCCCACTGCTCAGTGGAGACACATGCTAAATGGGAACACTTCAGGGGTGAAGCTGGCCGAGGGGAAGGCTCTGGCTGCTCAACAATGGGGTGGTGCTTTGGCTGTGCTTTTGGGGAGAGAGGCTGAGGCCTCTCTCTCAGTGGCTGCATGCAACATGCCCTATCGTGGACTTTCCCAGAATCCTTGTTGGCTGCAATTAAGGAGGAATCTCTCTTCCCCTGTTCCTCTTGATCCTCCTCCATGAGACACTTCCTTAACAGAGTCTTGCCTGCATTTTTCAGGCCCATGAGGACAAGCTTGAGCCGGGGCTTGAGGGCAGGCTGGGAGTGGGCTAGCTCCTGCTGATAGGCAGCAATATAAGGGATGCCCTTCATACAAACTTCATAGGGGGGCTGAATCAGGGGGTTGTCTTTAATCTTCCAGAGGCTGACCCGGCTGAGTTGGCCAAAGCCCTCGGGCAGGATGGCAATCTGGTTGCCCTGCAGCACCAGCTCCTCCAGGTGATGAAGCTGGACGATGGAGTCGGGCAGGTAGCGGATGCGGTTATTGTCCAGCCACAGTGTGCGGAGATGGCAGAGCTGGCAAAGCCCAGCGGGCAGCAGGGTGAGCTGGTTGCGACTCAGGTAGAGCTCCTCCAAGCCAGGCAGGGCCAGCACTGCTGCGGGGAAGTCGGCCAGCAGGTTAGAGGAGAGGTTCAGCATCTTGAGGCGCTGCAGGCTCCCGAAGCCGGCGGGCAGAGCTCGGAGGTGGTTCCCATCCAACATGAGGCTTTCGAGGGCACCCAGCTGGCACAAGCCTTCAGGAAGGGCCACCAGGCCAGTACCGCTGAGCCACAAGATTTTCAGGCGCCGCAGCGCGGAGATGCCCTCAGGCAGGGACTGCAGGAGCCGGTTGCCAGAGCAGTCCAGCTCCTCCAGCGCGCCCAGCAGCAGCAAGGCTTGAGGGAAGAAGGGGAGCTGGTTGTGGTCGACGTCCAGGGCGCGAAGCTGCTGCAGGCGAGCCAGGGCCTCCTCAGGCAGGCGGCTAAGGCGGTTGAAGCTCAGGTCCAGCTCCTCCAGCAGCCGCAGCTCGCCCAAGCCTGCGGGCAGCGTCCCGTCACCGTCGGCCCCGAGCTGGTTGTGGCTGAGGCTGAGTTTGCGAAGACCGCGCAGGAGCGCCAGCGCCTGGCCGTCGTCGCGCAGGCACCGCAGGCGGTTGTGGCTGAGGTCAAGCTCGGCCAGGCGGCCCAAGTGCCGAAGGGCGGCGGCCGAAGGCAGCTGAGCCAGCCGGTTCCTCCGCATCGAGAGGACGCGCAAGCTGCTGCCCACCGCGGCGCACAACCCCTCGGGCAGCTCCTCCAGGCCGCGCCCGCTCAGGTTCAGCGTCTCCAGAGGCGAGGGAGGTGGCGGCGGCGGCGGCAGCGGCGGCGAAGACTTCGGCTCCGGCTCGGCCTCTGGGCCGCCCTCCTCCCGGGAGCCCAGCTCCAGTTCCAGCTGCCGAAGGTTGCTCCGCAGCTTCCTGGCGCGCAGGGCGGCGTCTCGCCACAGCCGGGCCGCCTCTTCTGGACGCTCCGTCTCGGCCATGGCGCCACCGCCGCTGCCGGCGTCCTCCTAGGGCGCACGGAGGCGAGAGTCAAGATGGGCCCGAGCGCCGCCGCCGCGGCCGCGCGTCCCTCTATGAGGCGGGCCGCGTCGCGCCAACCTAACGGGGGACTTCGCCGCCGCACTCGCCATGGAGGCGGCGGCGGCGGCTGCGGCTGCTGGTTTTGCTAGGCAAGGCTGAGAAAGCGCATGGCCGCCGCAGGGAAGTCCCGTCTCCCGCGCCTTCGCCTCTGCGCCCGCTGGAGCATCCTCGCTTCTGGGCGGCCGCTCCCAGCGAGAGCGAGGCGGCGCCGGTAGGTTGGTTCCCGAACCGGGACTGAACAGAGGCGAGGAGAAGGCGGCGGCGGCGCCGCCCCTCGGCACGTAACTGCACGCCTGGCCGGAGCCGCCCTTGGAAAGAGAAAGGGCGCGCCAGTTTGGAGCTGGTGCTGCTGCAGCTGGGCCCAAACAGTCATCACAGCTAGAAAGGCTGCTCTCGAGCCCTCATAACGAGCACGGCTACCTAAAGCTTCGTTCCTACATGCACGCACGTACGTACCCCTCTTGGTTTCTCCTATCTCCAGCCTTTGTTTGCCTGCCTCACGCTTGGCCATTCGCCGCTGAATTTGTAAAGAGCCGATTGTGTTCAAAGGCATTGTGGCTGATGTGATAGGTGATGTGGCCGTGTATCTCTGATGTGATAGTGGTCCATTCACACATGGGGCTACGATCGCTGCTAGTGTTAAGGCACTTTTAAATATCCTTCATTTCCAGGGTAAGAGATCCAGGCACATGGGTGAATTGGATTCATCCTTGGGTAAGTTCTTACACACAATCCCCACTGCAGTGAATGGGAACTGCTGTTTTTACTTCGCCTCTACGCATCCCTCCTATCCCAAAATTGGCTTTCTGTTTCAAGTGAGGAGGGAAAAGATGGCACACCTTCGCTTTAGTGGCTGGAGAGAACAAAGTTTCACAAGAGTACTGTTTTGTCTCATTTTTATTCCAGTCTTCCTCCAGAAAACTCAGGACAGCATACCCCCCCCTTTCCCCCCACAACAACCCCTTAAGGTGGTTTGGGCTAACCAAATCAGGCAATGAGTTGGCTAAATAAACCAGGCTAAGGTGCATACACAGAGCTGCCTTATACCACCAGACCATTAGTCCATCTAGCTCACTATTTGTCCACACATACTAACTGGGGGTGGCTCTCCAAAAGGCCCTTTTTGGAGTCATAACCAGGAGATGCAAGGGACTTCCTTATGTACCCCCACCAAAGATGCCAAGAGAAATGCCCGTGGAAGAACAATGCAGGCACACTCTTCCACTGAGCTACATATTCAGGCTAATCATGGGAGCATGGCCAGGTTATCCCCATCAGATCTTGGCTCATTGAGGCAGGGAGGGGCACAGCCTCTCATGCAACAGGGAAAGAAACATTTAGCTTGTGGGTCTGCCTAAAATCCCTCTTCCCACTCATGTTAAGGAAGGCAATCAGAACCACACTACACAAAAGGGCCTTAACTATTCAGACATATTAAGATTCTATCAGCACAACCCTTTGTTGGCTAACTCCCACATTTTTCATCTAAGTGATCTCCCGCCACAACATTGTACTAGTCAAAGACAATGTACCTGCTGGTACTGGTCTGTTCCAGGCACACCAAGAACCTGCAGAGTGGCAGGCATTTTCTGAGAAGAGTTAACCTAACAAAGGGCCACAGCACCAAAAAGCTAGCCCAGCTCAGACAACTACAAAATCTGAATAGCTCCTTCTCACATACCACACAAGAAAGGACACCCTACCCACCTCCCCCCACCCCACCTCCATGAGCCATTATATCCCCATGCAGGACCTGGTGAGTATGAGCCCCACCCCTCAAGGAAAGTTGCAATAAATTTAAAGAGACTGTATGCTGCCTTGTGTGGACTGTGGCAGAAGAGGGCAACCAAGATGATCGGGGCCTAGACTAGAGCACCCTCCTTATGAGACAAGGCTATAGCATCTCGGGCTTTTTAGTTTGAAAAAGTGGTTACTACAAGAGGTGACTGTTCAGAGACAAGCCATCTAATGGTGCAGCAGGGAAATGATGACTAGCAAGCCAGAGGTTGCTGGTTCAAATCCCTGCTGGTATGTTTCCCAGACTATGGGGAACACCTATATCGGGCAGCAGCGATATAGGAAGATGCTGAAAGGCATCATCTCACACTGTGTGGGAGGAGGCAATGGTAAACCCCTCCTGTATTCTACCAGAGAAAACCACAGGGCTCTGTGGGTGCCAGGTCACTGCGAGTCAACACCAACTCAACGGCACACTTTACCTTTACTCAGATACATGATCGAGGTGTATAAAATTATGCATGGAATAGAGAGAGTGATTTTCCTCCCTCTCTCACAACACTAGAACCAGGAGTCACCCCATGAAACTGAAGGTCGGGAAATTTAGGACTGATAAGAGGAAGGACTTTTTCACAGAGTGCATAATTAATCTATGGAATTCTCTGCCACAAGATGTGGTGATGGAAACTAGCTTGGATGGCTTTAAGAGGGGCTTAGATAAAGTAAAGGAGGACAGGTCTATCAATGGCTACTAGTCTGGTGGCTGTGGGCCACCTCCAGCCTCATAGGCACGATGCCTCTCAATACCAGTTGCAGGGGAGCAACAGGAAGAGAGAGGGCATGCCCTTAGCTCTTGCCTGTGGATTTCCCAGAGGCATCTGGTGGGTCACTATGTGAAATAGGATGCTGGACTAGATAGGCCTTGGGCCTGATCCAGCAGGGCTGTTCTAATTTTCTTATTGAATGTCAAACAGTCTTGGGTGGCTGATGGGCAGAGTAAGATCTTCACCCAAAAGATCTGAGCAGCCACTCCTTGATTTGGAAACTGGTAGCTCCTCCTCAAATGAACTGCGGGTCTAATGATCCTCAGTAGGCATCATTGCCCAGAGTGGGGGGAGTCACCATCAGAGAGGTCTGGATCACAATGGGCATGGGATGTTCCACAGCCCAGTTCTACACATCATGCTCTGAGAAGCAAGCCTCACTGAATTCAGTGGTCCACACTCCCAAATAAGCAGCTAGAATTGCAGATCTTACGACACACTTTTATGTGCAACCAGGCTGTCTATATTTGAAAAGGTTTATTTAAATATACCTTATCTACTTGAGATAGTTAGAATCATAGAGCTGGATGGATTCCTGAAGGTCTTTGGGTCTGTCTGCTATAGCATCTCTGCCAGAGAGCCACCCCAGACTCTGTTTGAAAACCTCTAGAAAAGGAGAGGCAACCACTGCATGAGGCAGACTGTTTCACTGCCACACAGCTCTTCTAGGGAGGGAATTCCTCCTCATGTCTAGCCTGAATCTGCTTCTGTGAAATTCCAACGCTCTGGTTCTAGTCTTATCCTCAGAAACCACAAAGAACAGGGCTGCTCCACCAGGGATGTAGCTATAATTGAGCGGATGGGTTCAATGAACCCGGGCCCCCAGCTCCTGAGGGCCCCACCAGCTCCATCCCTCCCTATCTATATAATTCTCCAAGATGTACCCATGGCCATGCGTCGCAGTTCTTGCGAGAGTTGCCGAGCGAGGGGAGGGGAAGAGGAAAGTGACAGCGGTGGGGAACATAAGGCCAACGGACAGGCCAGCCAACATTGGAGGGGAGACGAGGGAAGAGGAGGGGGAGGGCTGAGGAGGGGCTGAGAACGAGGGAGAACTAGAGACACAGATGCTCTGTGCCCGGGCCAACTCATTTTCTCCCTCACTCCGAGGGGCCGCCGGGGAGAGGAGTGAACACTGGCCTCCCCTCCTCCCCTAGCTACGACCCTGTACTTCACCTTCTCTGTGATGGCCCTTCAGATCTGTGAAGTGGGCTGTCTTATCTCCCTTTAGTCTCCTCTTCTCCAGGCTACACAGACCCACACGCCACACCCAGTGGCCTAACTTCAAGCAGGTCTTTGACCTTAACCACCTCTACTCCCAACCCCCATTAGCACTCTTATTTTGGCCAAGCAAATGCCGGACTCAGAGATGCCAAACACGCTTGAGCAGCTCAAGGAACAGATTTAGAAGCGGTGAAAAAGAAGAGAGCCCTTCAGCCAGGCCTCCTCCTCCCTTAGCTATATAATTAGCCGCAGTGATTGGATGCAAGCCCCTAGATGGACAATCTCTTTTTCTGCTGGGAGAGATTACTGCAGTTCAGGTTGTGCTGACTAGAAACAGTTTAAAACTAGGTCATTTTAAAGTCATGAGACAGTGCCTTGAATGTGTTGGTAGAGTGACCAGAATTGACTAGGGATGTGCATGGAACTGCAGATGTCCAGTTCGACAGCAGCAGCGGGGTTACTTTTAAGGAGAAGGGAAGGTGCTCTTGCCCCCCCCCGCGTTCCCTCCCACTGGTGCTGTCTGCAAAATCGCTGGCATGGGGAGGCAGCGTACCCTCTTGCCACCCCGGTCAGTGTCAGACTGCAAGTGGCCGGTGCATGTGCGCACATCACACATGTGCACCGTCCACTTCCAGTCTGACCGAGGTGGCAAGAAGGTACACTGCCTCCCCGCAACAGCGATTTTGCAGTCAGTGCCGGTGGGGGGAAACGTGGCAGAGGAGTGTAAGAGCACCCTCCTTGCTCCTTAAAGGTAACCCCACCACCGCCGAACCGGCCCGAACCTTCGAACTGGTTCGGAGGTCCGTAAATGGGCCTCCGAACCAGTTAGTGCACATCCCTAGAACTTACTCCTGTGCATTTAGTAGTTCTAAGGAAGAGTGAAGGAGCTCAGTAACAGAGCACTTATTTGCAAAACAGATGCAGCTTTCCCCTCCTCCCCTACATGACACACTGCACCAGCCCAAATCCTCTCTCCTATGCAACTGTTAAGAACTAAAAGAGTGCCATCATCCTTTGCATCATATTTGAAATCCATTGTTTAAGATCTGAATTACAGCATTTGTTCTATCATGACTTTGAAACTGGGAATACAAATTATTATTAGCAGAACAGGCACAACAAAGAGGAGTCCAAATTGCTCCCAAATGGAGTATCCAGGAATGTATGTAGGGATTTGAGGACAGGCTGGAGCTCCGTAACAGAGCGCTTATTTGCAAACAGAAGGTCCCAGATTCAGACCTCCAGACAGGGCTGGGAAGGGCCTCCATTGGAAACCCTGGAGACTTCTTCCAGTCATTGTTGACATTATTGAGCTGGATGGACTAATAGTATAAGGTAGCTTCAGATGCAATATGTTACTTTTTAATCAGGCCTTCCATCTTCTCCTAGTCATTAGAAGCCCAGCTCAGGCCTACATAAGTTTACCTGAGGAAGTCCCATTGAACCCTGGGGCTCACTTCCTAGCAAGTGTACTTAGCACTCTCCAGCTGTGTGCAATCTGATCCTGTGGAGGGAGGCCCCCAGTCGAGAACCGCCACAGAGAAGCTCTTGCCTCCAGTAGCCACCTGCATTGCCTCCGAAGGTGAAGCACCTGGAGAAGAACCCCTGAAGCCGATCTTCATTGGTGGTCAAATTAATGTGGTCTTTTTCACACACCCCGGTCTATTTAGAATTTTTAAAGACCAAAACTGGCACCTCGAACCAAACCTAGACGCAACCTGGTAGCCAGAGAAGCTCTTTCAACAGTTCTGCAGGCACAATATTGAGAATGAATACGACAACAAATATTTATATAGAGCTTTTCAACAAAAGTCCCCAAAGCAGTTTACATACATAGAAAAAGTTTTTTTGTTTTTTTTTAAAGGTCTATAATAATTATAAAAGGATACAATCACTTTTGAAAAGTAAAACCACTTCCAAATGTCCAGGAGGGGAATATTTTATAAATTTGAAAATAATGTGGACCCTCGCCCACCCACCCAGGCTATGGATATGGCACAAATGACTAAGAGAAGATTGTATTGAGGGTTGGCCTAGAACACCGCTACAGGGGTGGGGGCCCAGTTAGGATGATCTGCCCCTGGAGACTTATGGATCTTCAAGGATTCCTGACGGATCTGGGGGAGTTTCCTGCCAAGAGAGCAGACAGCCCTGTTGACTCCCTGAGGCTGTTCTCATGCACAGGCAAAACTGGGCTCATGAAGCCAAGCCCCGTTTTGCCTGTGCGTGAGAACCGCTGGGGTTGTGCTCGATCCTCGCAGCACGTCGGTGGCAAACCCACCTCCGGAACCACCCTCTAAAACGGGATTAAGAGAGCAAACACTCTCTTAAAACTGTTTTTTTAATCATCTGCCAGTGCCAGCTGTTTGTTGTGGGGCTCCTGGATGGCTTCGGGAAGGGGGGATCCCCATAACACACTGTGCACTCACAGTGCATTATTGGAGTGGCGGGGGTGGGGGTGGGGACAGTGACTTGTCCCTGCACCCTCCCTGGCCCTCCAAGCTACTGGCAGCAGCCAGCAATATCTGGATGGGCGATTCGCCCGGCCAACAAACAGGAACAGATCATCTGCGGGGAGGTCAACTTTTTAAGGCTTCCTCCCCGCTGACACTGTAGACCTTTCTCACTGGCTACCTGTCTCATTCTGGAATGTGGAGATGGTCTGAATCAGGGTTTCTTAACTTTGGTCCCCTAGATGCTGTTGGACTACAACTCCCAGAATCCCTGGACATGGCCTTTGTGGCTGGGGATTCTGGGAGTTGTAGTCCAACAACATCTGGGGGCCCAAGGTTAAGAAACCCTGGTCTGAATAATCAACGCAGTCATATCTAAGCTCCCTCTTCCAACCCATCAAGTTCAAGCAACCCCTTGGTATACAGGGGTACTGCAGGCATTGGAGCAGGCTGGGAGATGACTTGAGCACTTGCGCCCTTAACCCTGGCTAAAGGCTGGGGTTAAATGTCAGGTTAGGCAGGGCAGAAGTGCCAGGATCAGGAGTGACTGCGGGACTCCATAAACAGCCTAACCCAGGCTGGGCTGCCCTAGCCTGGGTTTGGCTGCTCGTGAGAACAGCCTCATTGTATTTTATTGTCCTTTACTCTTTTATCATGGATCTGATGTTTTGATGCTTCTGTTGTAAGCTGCCCTGAGCCCTGGTGTGCTGGAGGGGCAGGATAGAAACATTTCAAATAAATAAATAGGTGGACTGATAGGCTAGCAAAAAAAACTTGAGGGCTAGTAAATCTTGTGGGTTTATTTCCAAGGCCGATGCTTAGCTGGATTAACACATATTGTGCAAGACCTAAAAGCAGCATGATGGGTTTAAAAAATAAATAAATTGCTGCCCTTACCATAACATCAAAATTCAGAAGACTAAGCCATGTTAGCCTCTTGCAGCAAAAAGAATGGTGTATCCTATGGAATCTTTTATTATGGTGTGTGTGTGTGTGTGTGTGTGTGTGTGTGTGTGTGTGTGTGTTTTGGTGCTTCTATTGTCAGCTGCCCTGATCATGTGGCATGAGCTTTAGTGGGCCCACTTTGTCAGTTGCATGGAGTGGTCACCGAAGTAGGTAGGTCCACACATACTTCCACCCCTTTGACATCAGTCTAGCGGTTTGCATTGGGATAAAAGGCAAAATACAGGTGGATAGAAAGAAATCAAAAGGCTGCAATGACTTTCCCCATTCGTAGTGCTAGTTGGGGGTGGCTCTAATTAACGCAGTGAAGATGGATTTGGCAGGGTGGCATGGGAACAGCTGCCTCAGTAACAACTCCAAAATAAATAATCATCAGTGTTATCAGAGCTTGCGAACGCACCCCAGAGTTGTTACAGTAAATGGCGTACATGCTAATATAAACTGATATCTTTACAGCAGCGGGGCCTTTCTCTCTCTTTTTAATGAGCCAACAATTTGGTCCCAGCACATCAGTAGGGTTTCCTCTCTTCCCTTCCCCCCTCCCCTTGGGAGTCTGCTGAGTGCTGTTGAACAGAGACAGTTGTGTATATATTATTCATGCCTCCCCGAAACACAAAGGTGGGAGCCGAGTGCTTGTAAAGAATGCATACAACAGGAATTCCAGTTTTGTGAGGCCAGGAACGGAAGAGATTTTTGGAAGTGCCTGGGCAGCAGTTTATTCTCTGCTGTCTGCAGCAACAGCAAAGTCTATCATAACAAACCTTTCATCCTCATTCCCAGCTGAAGCAATGCCTAAGCAACTGTATTTGCTGTTCATGTTAATCCCTGGCTAGCCTTGCTTCTCCCTTTCCTTCTTCCCTCCATCTCTCTGTTGTCTCGTCCACTACTGAAATCCAGATTGTATGCTCCTCAGCACAGGGGCCTGTCCAGGGGGGCGTAGCTAGGGGAGAGGGGGCCCGTGTTCATCCCTCTCTCGGGCGGCCCCCCAGAGTGAGGGAGACAATGAAGAAAATAGGGAGGGAAGGAACTGGAGGGCCCTCAGGAGCTGGGGGCCCGTGTTCTTTGAACCCTTTCGCTCAATTATAGCTACGCCCCTGGGCCTGTCTTCTTTTTTTCATGTTCATGGTGCTTGACAGGAGAGGAGAGCTGGTCTTGTGGAAACAAGCATGCCTTGTCCCCTGAGCTAAGCAGGGTCCACCCTGGTTGAATATGAATGGGAGACCAGAAGTGTGAGCACTGCAAGATATTCCCCTCAGGGGATGGAGCCGCTGCTCTGGGAAGAGCAAAAAGTTTCAAGTTCCTTCCCTGGCTTCTCCAAGATAGGGCTGAGAGAGATTCCTGCCTGCAACCTTGGAGAAGCCGCTGCCAGTCTGTGAAGACAATACTGAGCTAGATAGACCAGTGGTCTGACTCAGTATATGGCAGCTTCCTATGTACCTATGTTCATGGATGGCACTATATCAGTCTCTCGGTTTGTTAACAGCTTAATTATTTAACATTCATAATGTAAGCAATACATGTCCTAATTCAGATCCCAACCACAGTAACAAAAATGTGGTCCAAGACATTTTCAGATGGAAAACCTAAATGGCATGCCCCACATTGCCCCGCCACATGCACACTCATGATCCATTATTATGGGGCACTGTCTGTCAACAAGGTAGTTCTCGTGGGCAGATCTCATTTCAGCAAGACGAGCACAGGAGGATTCCCCCACTGGCTGTGTCTCAGTGCTTGGTCCATCGCTGCTCCACCCCACCCTCCTTTAATGGCATCCCAACCTGCCACTCGCAGCAGCCACCTCGCCTTGCCTCATGGTAGAGTTGCCTCTATAATAATAAGGACATTGACAAATTAACACCATTATGATTAACTCTGATTAAAATCAAGAGTTATTCTTTTATCATGGATTAATATTTGTACAATCCATGATAAAACCATAAAAGAGTAAAAGAATAATAAAACAGAGTGAGGCTATTATTATTAACTCAGAGTTATTATTAACTCTGTAATAATAAAGGCAATGAAAAGTTAACACCACAATCAAAATAGCAAGGCTAGCTTCAGGACACTTTCTCCCTGGCTTTTAACAGTCTTGCTGTTTGCATCATTCCGTTTCATCAGTCATTGCCATAATCCGCCCCCGCCCCCGTGTGTGTGTGTGTGTGTGTGTGTGTGTGTGTGTGTGGTGGTGCAGAAATTTCTCACACACACTGATAAGCAGATAAGGAATGTGTTGACAGTGGTGTTAATATGCTGTAGTTCAGCGTGGTGGTGGGAAATACAGTTGCAGCCCAAGCAGGTGGCATCAAAACAGTGATGTAGCTGGAGGCTAAGGCAAGCTGAGAAACCTCCCATACTCATAAAGATTACCAGCAGTTGTTGTACAAGAATCCCATCCAGAGGTGTATCTAGGGAAAATAGCGCCTAGGGCAAACACTGAAATTGCGCCCCCTGTCCAAGCATCTGACACCCATCTTTCAGATAACTTTACCATAATATCAGCTGGAAAATACAAGTCAGGCTCGTTAATCTTTTAATATTTCAAAAACTATTTAGCAGTGGACGTAGCCAGACCAAAAAATGCTGGAAAACTACAAATTTCAGTATCCTGGGGCTCATGAAATACCCAAATACTATGTGGAGGTGTACTTGGAAAACTAAACAGAAGTGCCTGTCTAATTCTCTACTATGCATTGTAGCAGCACCATTACCTAAGTTTTAAAAATAAATGGAGAATTTGACTTTTCCCAGATACTCTGTAAATAATTAAAGGATATGCAGAGTAAACTGTGTCACTGCTTGGAATATATTCTAGTATTTCAGAAAGACAGTTAAAATGAGAGAAAGAGAGCAAGAAACTCCCAGTGGGCCTTAATATTAAGGATTTCACACTGATTCAAAGACAAACTCACCATTAATAGCCATATTAGCAAGACATCACATTTAACTCACTTATCTCAAGAAGCAAAGTAAGAGCAAATGAATACAACCCTAGCTCCTAAGCGTCAGCTCATTATTCACAAGCCCTGATTCTCTGTACATAGTGCCAATCTGAATATGTGTACAGTGACATACACACACACACACACCTGTAGCCCCTTTGGGGGGGCTTCCTAAAGGCTGGGTTTTTTTTTGCAAAGGTTCCTCCTCCCCCGACTGGCCTCTAGGGCCTCGCAGGGACCATTTGAGCATGTGCGGTGGCCATTTTTAAAAATAATCTTTTTTTAAAGGCCACTGAAAACAAAATGGCCACCGTGCATGCTCAAATGGCCCCTGCAAGGCTTGGCATGACCTAGGGCCTCACAGAGGCCATTTGAGCATGCACAGTGGCCATTTTGTTTTTGGTAGCCATTTAAAAAAAAATTTACAAAATGGCGCCCCCTTCAAGTGGCGCCCGGGGCACGTGCCCTGCCTGCCCTACCCTAGATATGCCCCTGATCCCATCCTTGGGCTACAGGCGGAAGGGACTGCAAGCTGATTCTTGCAGCTGGGTGAAATCTCCTCCCTCAATAAGCAATTTCAAGCCTAATCCATGCATCTTTACTCAGAAGAAAGTACCACTGATTTCAGCAGGACTTCCACCTAATGGCACAGTGGGGAAATGACTTGACTATCAAGGCAGAGGTTGCCGGTTCAAAACCCCGCTGGTATGTTTCCCAGACTATGGGAGTCTTGCATGTTCGTATGTATGTTTGTATGTCTCCCAGACTATGGGAAGCCCCTATATCGGGCAGCAGCGATATAGGAACATGCTGAAAGGCATCATCTCAGACTGTGTGGGAGATGGCAATGGTAAACCCCTCCTGTATTCTACCAAAGACAACCACAGGGCTCTGTGGGTGTCAGGAGTCGACGCCGACTCGATGGCACACTTTACCTTTACCTTTATTCCTAAATAAACATGCGTCACATTGCAACTTGGTGTATTACATTTGTATCCTATCCTTCCTCCCAGGAATTCAAAGTGGCCATTTAAAACCTTTTTATGTTATGGTTGGCCTTCTGAATGCCAACCTCAGTGCTGAACCGGACCTAAGGTCCCAGGTACAGAATCTGCTACATGTTCCTGACAAATATTCTTTAAAGAGAAGCATGTCTTCTGTGCAATGATTCTGAAATATGTTGGGTCCCAAATGGTACATCCCCACCATGTAAAGATCAGCATAAAAAGCTTCTGGTGAAAATGCACTCATGCAGCAGAATGCTATGCGTATCTGTTCCAAAGTAAGTTAAATGGAACTCACTCCCAGGTAAGCAAGTATGCTAGGGATGCAGCCTCATGTATTTTTGAGAGCTGGCTGGGTCACCTGCCCATCTTTTGCTTTGAGGGTGAAGCCAGACGTAACATTTTTAATGTGATGGAAGCAGGTTGAACAATATGCATTCTGTAAAAAGTTTGCAGAGCATGGAATGTGTGTTCAAATCCCTTCCACCACATTTAGATTGTTAAGTTGGTTTTCAACCTTAGATGTCAAATGCTTTTCAAGATTGACCATTGCAGCTCCATTCCTACCTTCCCGCTCCATGCATTCATGGAGAGGGAGCCCTATCATGATTGTCTGGCAACTTGATCCCGTAACTTCCATGAGTTCCAGTGAAGGTCTGCAAGGGGAGCCTACAAAAGTTTCCTGATTGCAAGGATTGCTGAATGTACACCTCTGAGGATCCATCTGCAGAAGAGCATGCATGGACTCATTTCCACTTGCACATTTAATTAACACATGGAGAGAGGGGGAAGTTCTGAACAAGGTTACAGTTGTATGTACTTCTTTCATACCTCTTGTAGATCCATATTTAGGTTAAAGTGACATTCTTCATATTGGACATAATGGGTAGTCAATTGAGACCTCACAGAGGAGTATCTGTATTCTAGTCTAGATAGATCAATCCTCGCTCCCATGCACATTTTCCCTGGAAGTTCTTGGCATGCATTTCTGGGCATGCTGCCGTTTGTAACATCATCAGTGACTAATGTTTGAACAGTTTCTCAATTCCTCCTGTTTAGTCTAGTTCATCTGGGTGTAGCCTGAGAAGCATTTGGTCATAATGTAATTGGCTACTGAGATATGAGTAATCCATCACTCTGTAGTTGACTCAAACTAGGTTCTGGGACTGAGGAAAAGACAATAATTTTGAAGCTTGGCTCTTGAAACAGAGAAGATGAAAAAGATGGTTGTCCATTTTCAAAGCAAAACAGGAACAGTTCTGTCACAGCCCTCTGATATCTGCAATATGGAAGCATTTTCCTCTAATACACAGCAGTTGATATAACTTGGGGAGGTAAGGACACCTTCCACGTGCCTTAAAGCAACCCCTCCCCACCTTGAAACATGCTTGAATGCTGGTCTTTCAAACTGGTTTGGTCGTCTGCGACTAGACTGCTGAACCAGTTCGTGCAGGGGCATAGCTAGGGGAGAGGGGGCCTGGGTTCATCCCTCTCTCCAGTGACCCCCAGGGCATAGCTATAATTGAGTGAAAGGGTTCAAAGAACACGGGCCCCCAGGTCCTGAGGGCCCTCCAGATCCACCCCTCCCTATTTTCCTCATTTTTCCTATTTTCTCCCAAACTCTAGGGCCGCCAGAGAGAAGGATGAACATGGGCCCCCACTCCCATAGCTATGCCCGTGGAGGGAGATAATGAAAAAAACAGGGAGGAATGGAGCTGGAGGGCCCTCAGGAGCTGGGGCTCCAAGTTCTTTGAATGCTTTCGCTCAGTTATAGCTACATTATAGCTACAATCGCAGGGTTTCACAAATACTAAACAAAACAGGCCTCAGATACCAAACATCTAAAACATCCAGTAAAATCAACCATCTGCTGTACATGGACGATCTGAAGTTGTATGGAAAGTCTCAGTCAGAAATCAAATCACTGCTAAACACTGTCCGTATATTCAGTAGCAATATAGCAATGGAGTTTGGACTAGACAAGTGTGCTGCATTAATAATGAACGGAGGAAAAATAAGAAAAACAGAAGGAATAGAACTGCCCAATGGAAGTAAGATCAATAACCTGGAAGAGAAAGAACCTTACAAATACTTGGGCATTCTCCAGGCTGATAACATCACACTCACTGAAATTAAAAGAAAAATGGGAAGTGAATACATCAGGAGAGTTAGAAAAATTCTCAAGTCCAAACTCAATGGCGGGAACACCATAGAAGCCATAAACACCTGGGCTATACCTGTTATCAGATACACTGCAGGAATAATAGACTGGACCCAGGAAGAGCTAGAGACGCTAGATCGTAAGACCAGGAAAATCATGACCATCAATCATGCTCTGCACCCCCGCAGTGATGTCGATAGGCTATACCTCCCCCGCAGCTCAGGTGGAAGAGGAATGCTGCAAGTCCATCAAACAGTGGAGGAGGAGAAAAGAGGCCTTGAAGAATATATCAAGGACAGTGAAGAAGATGCACTTCAAATGGTCAATAACGAGAAACTATTCAACACCAATGAAAGAAAGCAGGCCTACAAGAAAGAACAAGTCAAGAACCGAGCAGAAAATTGGAGAAATAAGCCCCTGCATGGTCAATATTTGCACAATATAGGTGGAAAATCAGACATCACCAAGACCTGGCAATGGCTTAAGAATGGCAACTTGAAGAAAGAAACAGAGGGTTTAATACTGGCTGCACAAGAACAGGCACTAAGAACAAATGCAATAAGAGCAAAAGTCAAAAAATCTACCACAAACAGCAAGTGCCACCTTTGTAAAGAAGCAGATGAAATTGTGGACCACCTAATCAGCTATTGTAAAAAGATTGCACAGACTGACTACAAACAAAGGCATGATAAAGTAGCAGGGATGATACACTGGAACATCTGCAAAAAATACAAGCTATCTGTAGCCAAACATTGGTGGGACCATAAAATTGAAAAAGTTGAAGAAAATGAAGATGTAAAAATATTATGGGACTTCCGACTACAAACAGACAAACATCTGCCACACAATACACCAGATATAACTGTAGTTGAGAAGAAAGAAAAACAAGTTAAAATAATCGATATAGCAATACCAGGGGATAACAGAATAGAAGAAAAAGAAATAGAAAAAATCACCAAATACAAAGATCTACAAATTGAAATTGAAAGGCTGTGGCAGAAAAAGACCAGAATAATCCCAGTGGTAATTGGCGCCCTGGGTGCAGTTCCAAAAGACCTTGAAGAGCACCTCAACACCATAGGGGCCACAGAAATCACCATCAGCCAATTACAAAAAGCAACTTCACTGGGAACAGCCTATATTCTGCGACGATATCTATAACAACAGCCATCCCAGGTCCTTGGGAAGGACTCGATGTCTGGCTAAAACAAACCAGTCAATAAAACCTGTCTGACTGTGTAAACACGAAATAATATATGCTAATTCTCTTGCCTGGTGTGTGCTATCTTTCTTAGACAAAAGAACAGCCATTTCATCTCTTTGACCAGCTAACATATCCTTCTGTCTGCTCTTTATCTGGTTCTACTCTGATTTATCTGAAACATTCACACCCCCACATATTAAGGGATGGCATTTGCCAAACCAGATACTGCCTAGCTCCTGTCAGCTATCCCCCAGGCTTCATTTTAAAATCGGCTCTGCAACTTTTTTTATTTTATTTTAAGCACCAGCAGTCTGGTTCCATCTTGGTTTAATTGGAGCCTGTCCATTTTGTAAAGGGTAATCTTGTTCCTCCTCCCAGCACCACCGTCTCATCCATGCGTGGAGACCCCTGAACTCCTACTGCCTTGCTGATCCTGTGCATGGACCAGGAAGCATTTCTGAGAATGCTACCTTGGAGGCCCTCGACTTCAATCTGCTACCTAGCTGCCTAAATTTGGCTTCCAGGACCTCCTGACTACATTTCCCAACATAGTACCGGCAGGCACCATGACAGCTGACTCCTCCCCAGCACTGCCAACAGCCTATCTAGATGCTGTGTGACGTGTCCACAACCTTCACACCTGGCAGGCAAATCACCATGCGGTCGGCATGCAGGTCACAAATCCATCTCTCTATAGCCCTAATGATCGAATCGGCCACTACTAAGAGGCCCCCACTCCCCCGGAAGAGCACCCCCTGTGCAAGGGATGGGCTCATCATCCACGGAAGGGGTCCATTTTCCTCTTCCTCCGCAGTTTTCCATCTGCCACCCCTACATCCCACTCCCATCTCTGTTCCAGATTCTCAGGGAGTCCTGATTGGCTGGGCTCCTCTCTCCTCTCATCTCTGATTGGCTGAAGTGTCCCTAGCCAACACCCTCCAGAAAGAAGGCAGACTCCAGGGGCTAGGGGGCCCTAAAGGGGCTGGATCACTGCGGCGGGAGGGAGGGATGGAGGCAGCAGGTGGAAAGCTGAAAACCAGGTTTTCTCGCACAGAGGCCCGATTCTGTGGCTTACTGCTTAGCAGTCTCCTGGGACAGATTTATCTTTGTCTCAGCATTCGAGGTAAAATAGACATTTAGCTTAGATCAGGGAATAGCAGACACTTGCTCAGGACACCTTTTCTTTCTCTTTCTACTTGGATATCCTACTCTTCCTCCAAGGAGCCCAGAGCAGTGTACAAGGTTATGTTTATCCTCGCAGCAACCCTGTGAGGTAAGCTAGGCTGAAAGAGAAGTGACTGGTCCAGAGTCACCCGGGGAGTTTATTACATTATTGTTACATTATGAATATGGTTACATTATTCAGTCTCCCCACCCACCCAACACAGTGAAGAATGTTTCAAAATGGTGGATCATAAAACCACAAAACAAATTGCTAGAAGGCTCATTGTGGGCAGCAGATCGGGCAGAATCTGGTTCCACTGCACATTTCTTACTGACTCTCTGTTTGCAGCCGAAGACTAAAAAAAAAAGCAGGAAAGCCACCATTCCAGAAACACTTGGAGGGGGAGAAGGGCAGATAGCCAAGGGTAGCCTGAAATCTGGTGCTGGCTCCAGTTCTGAGAAAATATGTACATAGACCAGCTGTACAGGCTTTATAAATCTTAAATGCATCATAACTAGGGAAGGAACAACAGTCTAAAGCAGGCCTGCTCAACTTTGGCCCTCCTGCAGATGTTGGCCTACAACTCCCATAATTCCTGGCTGTTGTCCACTGTGACTGGGGATTATGGGAGTTGTAGTCCAAAAACAGTTGGGGGGCCTAAATTGAGCACGCCTGTTCTAAAGGAACATGGAAACAGTCACAAGTTAAGCCTCACAATTGTACTCCACCTGTGTTGTTTTTTTTAAGAAACACACACACATACACACACCTACTTCCAAAAAAATCTATGGTACAATGGTAAACAAGCACATTTTACTCAGAAGTCAAGCCCTACCGGCATTCTGTGAGGTTTAGGTTGCTTTAATGTTGAGCATGTAAATTGTTACAATGTTTTGGTTGAAAAGAGCCAAACGTTTTGTACCCACATGCACAATATGGAAATAAATCAGTCCAATGTATTTTTTCCTCAGGTATGGAAAAGAGACTTTCAACATGCTCAAAGCCCCAGCAACAAGCATATTCCGCTCATGCTCAGAGGCTGAGTGTATTACTAGGGATATTTATCTACTACTCTTCAACCAAAGTTCTCAAAGCGGTTTACACAGAAAAATGCTTAATACATAATAAGATGTTCTCCCGTCCCCAAAGGGCTCAAACCTAAAAAGAAACATAAGGCAGATACCAGCAACAACCACAGGAGGTATGCTGTGCTGGGGTTGGATAGGGCCAGTTGCTCTCCCCATGCTAAATATAAGAGAATAACCACTTTAAAAAGGTGTCTCTTTGCTTAGTTAACAAACAAGTGATCCAGAAGGAGACAGTGTTTGATGGTATCAAAAGCCTCCCAAAACAAAGCCCTCCCTGACAAGTAACCTGCCTTCCACTCCAGGATCAGACCTCTCTGCTTACTTGTAGTGGTGCGGAGAGCACAAAAGAGTGCTTTCTTTTGTGACAATTAATTCCATAGTTATTCAGCATCCAGAAAACACATCCTTCTGCCAGCAACTGGCTGAAAGCATAACTGAATTCTAAACTGGAAATCCAAACAAGGCGCTAGTCCTCAGCACGCCTGCTTGAATGTCAGCTCCATCCTAACCAAAGAGGGCTTGCTTGATATATGAAACATGGTCCTTATGTGCTTCCTCTCCCTGTTTTCCTTGTAAAGGCTCCAGCAGCAAGGACATTCTGCACATGCTCAGGGGTGCCCTTGCTCACCTTCTCCACTTGCTAGGCCACAGCTACTCTGCTCCAGCCGCCGTTCAGTGACACCTTCAATTCTGCCCGCTCCAGCAGCCGATTGGCCCCTGAACTTTGTGCATCATAGAAGGATGCGAGGTGTCTCCTGAAAAAAAGACTCCACCCGGGAAGAGCCTTCTGGTATATGGGTGTGGGCTGCATAAGAGGGTGTAGCCAGTCAAAGAGCCTCTTTGTAGGGAATGAAGAATCTGCCAAGTTTCTTGCAGGAGGGGAGGGAGCTTGTGAACTTGTTGGGAGCCCCCCAGTGGGGCTGGAAGGCCGGCAACATAAAGATGTAGCAATGAGTTTGTCACATTAATCCACAGAGCACAGATATTCACAAGATAAGAATGATTCCTTCAATCCAATGACTTTTAAGCACCAGGTGAACAACGAATTCAATTTCTGCAGGCCTTTAATGGCTTTAAACTGTGTTTTAATGGCTTCCGGTGATTTTGTGGTTTTTAAATGGCTCCCAGGAACCAACCCAATGGCTATAGAAAAACATTGTTTTCTACTCTAATTGTAATTATTGTTTATTTTAAATGATTTTGTAAGCCACCTTGAAAATAATATGTTGAAATACAGGATAGTGATAAATAAAAGAAATAAATGCATTCACATGCATTATCCTGTTGCTGTCCTTACACCAACCCTGTAAGGTGGGTCATTGCTGTCTTTCTTGCTGTGCTGAACGAACACCTAAAGAGGAATCATTACTTTCCATGGCAGACAAAGGCAACCTCAGTCTTGATTGGCTTCAAATTCAATAAGTGAATAGAGGGGTTCTTGAACTTGGGTCTCCAGATGTTTTTGGACTACAACTCCCATCATCCCCAGCCTAGGCCGTTGCAGCTGGGGATGATGGCAGTCCAAAGGATCAGGGCCTGTTTGATAGCCCCTGAGATAGTTAAGAATCATGGACATGAAAAACAGAAGCTTCCAAAGCCAGGAGGAGAACCTATTCCTCTCCTGGGGACACACTGCTTGCTGCCAGCCTCAGACTTCCACACAACACTTCAGAGGGAGATCGCTGAACTAGACTCTTTCTTCTCAGGGCAAACTTAGGGTTGGGTGACCCAGACATTTCAGTTATTCTTAAAATTAAACAGCTTCTGTAACATTAGAAGCATGGATTCTGGCATGGATTTGTGGCATGGATTAAAAACAGATCCACAGATCTATGTGTGCAAACGTAATATCTCTATGTCAGGGTTCACTCTTTCCTGCATGCACCATATTCATGAAACAGGCTACAAATGCAATTTAAAATTCGGGTTTCAAATGTTGGACCAATTGAGAGGGCAGATGCTCCTTGCCCTAGAAGCCCTTTGTGCTCCAAACTAGCTCCGAAGTTCTTTCCTTGTTTCCCAAAAGGTGGTGCTGATGGATGACCCCTGCTGGGGGCCAGAAAATGTTCCTTTAAAGCAGGCTTAAAAAGGTTTTTCTCAGAGTGACCTCCACTTCTGCCTGGCTTGGACAGATGGACCTCACAGTGACGGGATCTTGTCTTTCTTCCATTCTGCAGGTGGTCTGGATTGTCTTTTTAAAAATAATAATATTCATTTAATTAATATTCAATCATTAGAAGGGAGAAATCAAGCCTCCCCTCTTCCTGGGCATCAGGGACAGGGAGTGAGAGAACTGATTCTTCCTTCAACTGTTCTGCATAGGGCTTGTTTTACAGACCCTTCACCATCCCTTTTGGCCTCCTCCATTTCCAGCTTATCTATGTCCTTAAAATTCAGTTTGCAGAACTAGATATTGTGTTCCATCAAAGAAAGAAAAACTTTGCTGCCACTTTGCCTAGGTCTTGGAACTCCCTGCCTCAGGAAATCCATCTGGCCCCCTGCCTTATGATGCTCTCTCACCAGGTAAAAGCCTTTTTTGCTTTGGCAGGTGTTTGGCTGAACTTGGCCTCTCCCTCTCTCATTAAAGTTTCAGTAAAGTTATGTAATCAATAGTAACAAGACCTCTGAGATCCCACCCCTTTAAGTCCCCATACTGAATACCTTGACACACCGAGGAAAGAATGTGAAAACGACAATAAATAATACATTTTTTAAAACCCACCAGAATTTGAACTAGACACAAGTCTCACACAACATAATTCCACATCATAGTCAGTGTGGGAACAATTTGACAAAGGTCTTCCAGATGGCAACAACCTTGCGGAGCTTATCCATTTTCCAAAAATGGGGTATTTGACACAATGCTATGGAATTCTCTGCCTTGGGATGTGGTGTTGGCCACGAGCTTGGATGGCTTTACAAGGGGCTTAGACCATTTATGGAAGACAAGCCTATTAATGTGTAAACCGCCCTGAGCCATTTTTGGAAGGGCGGTATAGAAATTGAGATGATGATGATGATGATGATGATGATGATGATGATAATAATAATAATAATAATAATAATAATAATAATAAATAATTAATAATGGCTACTAGTCCAGATGGCTATAGCCACCTCCAGGCTCAGAGGGAGGATGCCTCCAGATACCAGTAGCAGGAGAGGGGGCATACCTTCACCTCTTCTCCTCTTGCCTGTGGGCTTCCTAGAGACATCTGGTGAGTCACTGTGGGAAACAGGATGCAGGACTAAATTGGCCTTGGGACTTATCCAGCAGGGCACTTATGTTCTGTAGCAACCAAAACAATTGCATTGTTTTCTCTTTTCTACTGCTGCTCATTCTTGTTTTCATGTGGATTGGTTTATTTGTTTGTTTTTTAGGCTCTAAAATTTCTAGTGTTAGCTACTCTGAGTATGAAGGCAAGGTGCAAATGGTTTTATACATGCAATAGTGGAAATATAAATCATTAAATGTTGAGAACAAAGCCTACCTGCAGGCTTACAATTTTTTAAAACAACAACCCAGAGACAATTAGGAAGGGAGAAAGAGGGGAGGAAGAGGCGGAAATCAGAGCATGGAGGAATTGTCAGTTTGTTCTGAGATTAAAAGTTCAGAAGATGCAGGCCTTGTTTACTAATATTGTTGGTTTCTACAGTCAACGTTTATGCTATTTTCCCCCAGTATAGCAGAACTATATGCATAAGAGGCTTAGGTAGTTTACAGCTGCATCTCTAGCACTTGAGTTCCAGTGGCGTGGCCATGTTATCTGCTGTAGGGGAAAAAAAAAACCAGCAAAAGTCGAGTGGCACCTTAAAGATGAGTATAATGGGTAACTTCAATTACCCACACAGAGACTGGGTAAATTCACATTCAAGTAATGACAAAGAAGCCAGATTTCTAGATATGCTGAATGACTGTGCTCTAGAACAGTTGGTCATGGAACCAGCCAGAGAGAAGACAACCTTGGACTTAATCCTGACTGGTACGCAGGACCAGGTGTGAGATGTCAGAGTCATGGATGGAGACTTTAGGGAACAGTGATCATAATGTGATCAAATTCCGCATATATACACAAGGAGAGAATCGCCAAGGAAGTCTAACACAGACACTTTGAATGTCAGAAGAGGAAACGTGTTTAAAATGAGGAGTTTGGTGAAAATAAAATCGAAAGGGAAAATCAGGAGAGTCACTTCGCTCCAGAATGCAAGGAGTTTATTTAAAACCACAATAATAGAAGCCCAGGTAGAATGTATACCAAAAAGGAGGGAAAGTACCACCAAGCCCAGAAGGATGCCTGCATGGCTAACAAGTAAAGTCAAGGAAGATGTAAAGGAGGAGAATAATTCCTTCAGAAATTAGAAGGTCTGCCCAAATGGAGAGAACAGAGAGGCACACAAACTCTGGCAAAAGATATGCATAATAAAAACTATGGCCTAGCCACCATAGGAAGCTGACCCAACAGAGGTACCCTCCTTGTGGGCACTTCTCCCTCTACTATTCTCTGCAACCCTCCTGCTTCCCATCACACTATCTCAGAGGAACGAGTCTCTGCAGCCCTCCCCGGAGTCCTGAGGTCCAGTCATCCGGATCAGGTGAAGGTGAACGCTTGCCCCATTCCTGGACTCACTCTATCCCTTTATTAGATCTAAGCTACCCGCCCCTTCTCTTAATCCTCTTTCTCTTGCCCACCTGGGAACTTACACAATTTGGACTTTAAGCTAAAAAGCCTCATTGTAGTTTGTTCATTTAGAAACATATTACTTATATTTTATAAGTAATATAGCTAATCACGTGATTATCTTTTCTGTACTCTCCTACAATAAATATCTTCTTTTTATTTTGAAACTATAACCTTGTCTCAGTCAAGTCATCACAAATTTAAACTGACATGGAACTGGCTCCCTTTTAGAGCTAATTTCCCCACAAAGCCCAAACATTGGGGTGCTGTCCAGACACTCTAGGACAGTTTCACTAACACAGATTATGTGAGATGATATTCTAAACTATCTGGAAAAATTAAAAATTAACAAATCTCCAGGGCCAGATGGCATCCATCCAAGAGTACTCAAAAAACCTAAATGTGAAACTGCCAATCTTCTTGTAGAAATATATAACTTATCCCTACAATCAGGCCCCATACCAGAGGACTGCTAAGTAGCCAATATAACACCAATTTTCAAAAAGGGATCCAGCAGGGATCTGGGAAATTACATGTCTGATGGAAAGCATGCCCTGCTGATGGAAAACCACCAGCATGGCTTCTGCCAAGGTAATCTTGCCTCACCAACTTTTTTGGAGTTCTTTGAAAGTGTTAACAGGCATGTGGTTAAAAGTGATCCAGTTGACATAGTATACTTGGATTTTTAAAGAGCTTTCATCATAGTTCAACCAAGTTCCTCATTAAAGATATAAGACTTAAGCAGTCACGAGATAAGCGGCAGGTTCATCTGTGGATTGGTAACTGTTTGAAGGACAGGAAAAAAACTGAGGGTAGGAATAAACTGATAGTTCTCTAAATGGAGGGAAGAAAGTAGCGGGGTCCCATCCCCCGGGGATCTGTACTGGGACTAGTGCTTTTTAAATTTATTCATAAATGATCTAGAAGTTGGGGTAAGCAACAAGGTGGCCATATTTGCAGATGACACCATACTATTTAAAGCAGTGAAATCCAACACAGATTATGAGGCGCTCCAAAAGGATCTCTCCAACTGGTGTGTTGGGGAAGAGACAGACACTAACTAAGGGGACACCCACTTTTCTCTGGTTCAAACTGAACTATGTTGGAAACCTGCAGAACTACTTTTTCAGAGCTCCCCGCCAATACGGAAAACAGTGAGGGTGCTTTAACCATCCCCATTGCCCTGAGAAGATTATATCTTAAATATTATACCTTAAATCTCAATTGCTTCATGCCTTCATCCCAAGGAACAATACTTGCAAATCCTTACAAAGTAATTTAGCCGACTTTATATGTTGTGATATCACCCCCATCCATATGTTCACCTCCAGCCCTTGTATTGTGAACTACAAGTCCAGTAGGGACAATTGCTTTTGTAAGTCTGCTCTTTTGTAAGTCTACTTGTTTCTGCTCCTAATAAATGTTGCCAAAGGCAAGTTTAGAAATAAATGGGCAAAGTCAATGACAACTAAGCAGGAATGCTTGCCACAGTGTTGTTGTGTTTTTTTAATGGAGCATTTCTGTGAGTTCTGTTGTAGTTGATCGCTGTATATAACAGTAGCACTGCAGGCTTCTCTACAGAGTGTGGACAGATCTACACTGCAGACTTAAAACTGTTTTCAGTTTTTTTCTAGGGAGCCCTGGGGATGACTCTTCTGTGAGCAGAGAATTCTCAGCAGCCTCCCTACATGACAGTTCCCAGGTTTCTCTGATTGGTGCCATTACAGCGAAACTGGTATGAGTCTGATATGGATATTGACCTAGAGCAGGGATTCTCAATGTTGGGTCCCTAGATGATATTGGACTTCAATTCCCATAATCCCCAGCCCTAGTGGCCTTTGGTTGGGGCTTATGGGAGTTGAAGTCCAATAACATCTGAGAACCGAACGTTGAGAATCCCTGACCTAGAGAGAATGACATGCCCTTAACAAAAACAATTCTCCAGATATAGTTAAATGAATGGACATCCAACTGCATCTGGACTCCTTCATGTTAAGGAGTCCAGATGCAGCAAAGTAAAGGATCTCTGTATCTTTATTACTTGTGTAGAAGAGGGATCTGGGCAGGTGCACTCCACTTCATATGGAAAGCCATCTAGTCCCCATCGACTATGCTCCTCCAATGCTCTCCCTCTTCAGAGTCCTTTACATGGGGTTTTCCACAAAGAAGCAGTTCAGTCTATCCCTGCCAAACCATTCAGAATTGTTTCAGGGCAATTATCATCTTTGGCAATCAAAATGCTGGAAGACATTGTTCTGAGAATCAATATGATATTCATGAAGTAACAGCATGAATGGATTTGGCATCACATCAAACACTTAAGTGGAATTGACTTAATAAAATATTGAAATGAAATAAGAAAATGAAAACCAAAAACAGCCCAGAAGTGCAGCATCATGCTTTGTAAAATGTGTGTGAAAGAGAGACCTCAAAATGACGCACTTTGGGGAAGTTCCATGTTAGGGTCCACAATGGCTTTCCCAAGTACTGAAATTAGAATTCTCACAGATAAATTAAACCCAAACAGGTTTTATTTGACAGATATGAACAGGTAAATGGTGGCTAAAACCCAAAATCAAATAATGTGCATTCCTGAATGGTATTGTTCACCAGCTAAATAGCAGTCAAATAGGGTGGGTGGGAAACAGAATCTCTGTTTTGTTTTGTTTTTAACCTCACTCCTTTATTTCTTTCCCCCATATCCCACTTACCTATCCATAACTAAGGTCATTACTTCAGACAGAACAAAGAGTGAGGTGAGGCCTTCTTTTTCTAACCCTGCCTCCTGTTCAGACATGGACTCCAGATCCCAAAAAGGAGATAAGAAAAGCTTTCTCCTTAAGCCAGAAGCTACATCTGGGGAAAGAAGCAAATTCTACCCACAAAATCCCCTAAAGCAGCAGAGTGCTAGTCTGTTCTCTGCTAGAGTGTGTCACAGGGTCAGTTTGGATGAGGCACCAGCTGCACGCATGGTAAAAACAGAATGCACCCATCCTGTCACCCCTGGAGGACATCCTGACATGCTTTGAGGGCATTCCTTATTTGCATGAGGGGGCTATTCATCTGAATCATCCCTTTATATGCACCCCCAATACCTGTTTAGGTACATAGGAAGCTACCTTATACCGAGTCAGACCATTGGTCCATCTAGCTCAGCATTGTCTGCACAGGCTGGCAGCAGCTTCTCCAAGGTTGCAGGCAGGAGTCTCTCCCAGCCCAGTCTTGGAGATGCTGCCAGGGAGGGAACTTGGAATCTTCGGCATACAAGTGCTCTTCTCAGAGTGGCCCCACCCCCTAAGGGGAATATCTTACAGTGCTTACACATGTGCTCTCTCATTCAAATGTAGGGCGGGCCCTGCTTAGGGGTGGGCCCTGCTTAGCAAAGGGGACAATTCATGCTTGCTACCACAAGAACAGATTCAAATGAACAGCCCCCTCATGCAAGTAAGGGACACTCCAAGAGCCTGTCAGAACATCCTCTGATGACATCAGGGTGGGCAGGCTCTTGGCCTGACCCCATCTTTATTGTGTGCACAGCCGGTGTCTCATGTGAACCAGCCCGGAATGTTACGGATAGAGAGAGAGATACACAGGGCTGATTTTCTCTCTCTCTCCCTGATAGCCTATAGTTGTTGCCTGAAAACTCCATCCTGGCAAAGGGATAATTCCAGTCCAATGCTTTGTTTGCTGTTCATTTGTTTTCTGGAAGTACACTCACCACTGACGGCTTCTCCCATTCCATCACTCCTGGGCAGAAGTCCCAGATGATCAATACTGGGACTTAATGAGCACCAGCTCCAAGGCAGAGGTCTGGCTGTGATGTAGCAGTCCTTGAGGCACCCTCATACTCACAAGCACCTTGGGCAGACTCTTCAAATAGTAATGTCTACCCTAGTGGTCATTAGGATAGTTGGTGCAGAAGGTCGATGCACTGGAACTGCATCTCCAACACTCCTTCTCATCGCCTGTCACACCGGCTCATGACTCCCACCTTCTCACAAAGCATCTGGATTCTATCTCCAGGCAGTGGCTTAGTCAATCCATCTGCCACCACCTCTTCTGTTGGGCAGTACTCCAACTGGACTACCCCTTTGCAAGTCTTGGACATAATGATAATTTATGGGAATGTGCTTGGTTCGAGACTTCATTTTCTCCATCTGGGGGATCTATATACAGCTTTGGTTATCCTCAAACATTAGTGTGGGCTTTGGTTCCTCAATCTCAAAGTCCGATAGTATCTGGTGTATCCACACCGCTTCCTTGCATGCTTCAGCTGAGGAAATATATTCTGCTTCTGTGGATGAAAAAGCAGCAAGTGACTGCTTGCGGCTCTTATGGCTCCATTTCCATACAAGAACAGGTGTCCACTGGTGGACTTGCAGTCTGTTCTGTCTTCGCCCCAGTCTGGATCCATATATCCCACTAGTCTGGGATTGCTGCCTTTGAGCTCTGGGCAATTAGCATGTGAATGCCCTGCTTTGCTACAGTTAAAGCAATGCCTTTGTTTGCCGAAAAAGGCTGCTGTACCGTCCCCATGCTTCGCAAAATCTGTTTCTCCCTGTTTAAGGCTGAAATCTTGCAAGCATGCAATTACAGTTTCCAATTCAAGTTTATCATGTGAAACTTCCAGTGCCATCTTCACATGGTTATAACTCTGTGGCGAAGATCTCAGAATCAAGCCAATTAACATGATCACCCAATGTTGTTTAAGTAATCTGTGAGTCTCCTGCATTCCACTTATATGGGTGGGAAGATCCCCTCCTTCTTCCAGCTGCATTTTGCAAATCCTTTGCATTAAAAGGACAGTAGTGTTGAGGGACACTCTGCCAAATGACTTTTTGAGCTTTTTCAACACCTCTGAGGCAATTTCAGTCTCTTTGAAATACATTTAGGAGAATCAAGCCACATGCTCTGTCTTTCTGTGAATCCCACTCCTTCTGGGCAGCCACCCCATCTGTTGGCCGTGGTTCTGTGAGAGCTCCATTAAGTCCTTTTGCCATCAGAAGGGCTTCCATTTTCATAACCCACTGCTCATAATTCCTTCCATTCAGCTTGGAGAGGGCAGCGCTGCTCCCCTCTGGATCCATGCTGTCTTACTAACTCACTCAGCTGCACTTTGAAAGGAAAACTCTGCTGTGGACTCTTGGGCTGCTGGGCCCGTATCCCTGTTGGGGCATGTGATTATTTAGCAAAGCACCAAGGAAGTGTCATTGCAGCTATTTAGAGTAATATGCATGGAGATCACTGTAGAGTCCAAACTAAATTGATTTGTGGGTGAAGTACATTTGAGATAGGAAAGACCTATCCTATCTATCAGCTACATCAGGGATTCTCAACGCTGGGTCCCCAGATGTTATTGGACTGCAACTCCCATAATCCCCAGTCCCAGTGGCCTTGGGTTGGGGATCTAGGTGGCCAGATTTGGCTTTTAAAAAGCCAAATTCTGGCTTACAGCCCATTTGACCCACGGGTATACCCCTTAGGTTCTGGCAACCCTGTGATTATGGCAGTTGAAGTCCAATAACATCTGGGGACCCAACGTTGAGAATCCCTGAGCTACATAATGAATACGTAGGGGGAGAGAGCAATGTTTCCACCTTATCTCTAGGAGGAAAGGAAGAGGACTCATGACAGGAAGTGCCTGAGGAGTCAAGGCAGGGGTCATAGAGCAGAGGCAAGCAAGGACAGGTAAGGAGAGGAGCCCTCACTAGCTACCTCTGCTCCCAATGCCCCTAGTGGTCATTAGGATAGTTGGTGCAAAAGGTTGATGCACTGGAACTCCATTTCCCACACACTACACATTTAAATCAGCCCTGTTTAAATGCCAGACTATCACGGCATCCCTACAAGATGGACTTAATGTGGAAGTAGACCAGAATGGGTTCTTTTATCTTTAAAAATTAGTCACGGAGCACTGATCCAACCCTGGCTTGTGGCACACAGCAATGAGGGAATTAACATTTCCCTGCAAATCACCTTATTTGCCACAAGTTGCCCCTTGGGAAGGGGTGGTGGTGAAAAAGGTGCAGGAGGATAAGCCTTACTGAGGCTCATGAAAGGGCCTACCCTGAAGGGTAGTCGACCCATCTATAGCAGGAAGATCAGGCTGCACTTTGGGCAGCTTCACTCTCTCATAGAACATTCAAATGACAACATACTTTGGGGGATGCTGCAATTAATATCTTGGCTTGTTGTCAGTACTTTTGCTTGGACTGCTTGTTACACGTGCCATTCCCCCACCCCCAAAAGCAAAAGCAGTAGACAGACCATAGGGTTCAAAGGTTGCAATCCTAAGCACATGTCATAGGGAGTAAGCTTCACTGAGTTCAGTGGGGTTTACTCTGAGTAAATATGCTAAGGCTTTCACTATAAGAGTCCTTTGCAAGATGCATCACTTCCCATAGTCTTCACAGACGTTTCTTTTGTCCACTGCCACCTCTCTGGTCAACAGCTATACAAAAACCAGCCAAACCTGTTGACCAGAGACAAGAGTGGTATGTTTGAACAAGTGGCAAGCTCTCTTTCAACCTACCTTCTGCTCAGAAAAAGAGAAACCCTTTCTCCAGACAGCAGGCTTTACCGTGGATTTTCTGTGAGGCTTTACTGCGACTTCCAAGTTGTCCAAAAAACTGACGCAAAAAGTGGATTTTTTTTAACTCTGGGTATAAATCGGGCTACACTCTAACGCATGATGAAAAACCTGAATTGTGTGTGAAGTACTCCCTGACAGCTCACAGGGACTTCAGGGTAAATCTGGCTGATATGTGAACACACAGTTCCATTCCAGAGGAGATGCGAACTAAAAGCCGGGTGTGAAAAACCTCCTGCCCAAGAAACACTCAGCAGGAGGACAAAGAGATTGCAGTATACACGCTCTCTTTTCTTTGGTGTGGCTAAAAGGGATTGATCATCCTCTTTTCCCCGCAAGATCTCATTATTAGGGAACTCAGCTAAGCTCTGCCCATTTAGATCTTTGTCCAGGATATTAAAACAGCAGCTATTATTGGTGTTGCATTGTTGCTGAAATGGCGGATTCACTAGTAACATTACTCAGCTGCTTACAGGCTACTGTGGTCTTTGTCAAGAAGCTCTGAAATAAAAGACTGCATGACATGATAAAATCAAAGCATCAGGTTCAAAAGCACACGAGTTAACTAGCACATCAAAGAGTCCTTTGGCACCTTAATATAGACTAACGAATGTATTGTAGTCTAAACTTTTAGTAGACTTGTCATTAAATTAGCTTCTCACATTTCATCTTGCATTTAACTCTGCTGTTCCCCAACCCCAATATTCAATGTTTGCCTCTATATTTATACATATAACAGGGAACCATTTTACTTCTATTCTTTTTTCTGTACAAACGGTGTTGAGAACATCTTTGTTGAAAAACAGTATACAAATAATTAATGATAAATAGATACCTATTATATATGTGTCTGTGTGGTGTACCAGTTTTATTCCTAATTAGTTGTCTGACACTCTTCAAGCCTTGTGCCACTTCATGATGCTCCCCAAAGCTGTGCCCTGACATCCCGCCCCCCCCCCCCCGTATGAAGGGGTGGGGTGGGGATTGAAGCATTTCTTTCATCCTGTTGAGAGCTGGCTTGGGTTCAGCTCCAGATGGCACCAGGGACAATCTAATACAGAGCAAAGAGTCCTTTTATTCAATTATTGTTTTATTATTGTTATCTTTACATTTATATCCCGCTTTTCCTCCAAGGAGCTCAGAGCGGTGTACATGGTTATGTTTATCCACTCAACAACCTTGTGAGGTAGGTTAGGCTGAGATATACGTGACGGGCTCAAAGTCACCCAGTGAGTTTCATGGTTGAATGAATGGGGGCTCTGACCCATGCCTTCCTGGTCCAAAGTTGACGTTCCAGTCTGTCCCCCACCCTACTCCATCCTTCAGTTCTTACATGTATAGAGAGAGACTTCTTAGCCAAAATGCATTGGTGTGCGGGGTCTTACTATGCAGATCTTCAAAATGAATGCATTAGGCTGGGGGCAGCGATTGCCATCGCAATCCTGCTCTCTCCCTTGCCCCCCACTTCTTTGAATGTTTGAAAGGGGCTGCTGTTAGATCTGTTGAATTATGTAGTGAATCTGCAGTTTGCTTTCACTCTGGTCTGAAGTACCTTGAATCTGCCACGATGTTGTATCTGCTAGTTTTACTTAGTGTGTGTGTTGCTCAATGAAAATGCTTTGCTAAGAGCTCAGTGGCTGCCTGGAGTTATTCTGCATAAATACAACACAAGATCTTTCAGTTACTATATCTTAGAGCAGACTACGCATGTGCCAAAATTTAGCTTGTTGCATGCCCTAGAAGTTCTTTTAACTATTGGGGCCCCATTTTGAGCGAGGGGGACAGAGATATATATTTCTAAGAATCAAGTGGTGGATGGTGATCTATATCAAATTCCAGGGCTTTAGCGCATCAGGAAGTATCTTAATAATTTTGATAGCCCTCTGAGTCCATCAGCCAGTCAATAAGTGAGGCCTCAAACTTCTAACTTTATGCACTCCTCATTTTCTGCACACCAAGAAGTTTCAGGGACGGGTCAATACTACAGGGGTTTTAGTTTCCCTTGGATAAGAAAGCACTGGAAACTTTGATGGTGCCTCTATCATCTTTGCTTTATTTGTATTTATACAAGAAGAACATAACTGGAGACAATCGGACACTACTACAGCAGGCAACAGATCCTTAGAGAGCTCTTTCTGCCGTCCCCGCCAAAGGCTGCGCCCCCAATTTCAGCTAACTCCAGCTAGAAACTCTCAGCTTTCTCTCTGATATGGAATTGTTTAATTGGAATTGTTTAATCCAGGCCTACAAATAAGTATATAAGAGTTTGATTCAAAGTTTAGGCTGCTGAAAAGCAACTAGGCTTAAAATAAAGAAAATTGTTTGAGTCAGGAAAAGTGTTCAAACCAGTGTACAATCCTCTCAAGAATGTGAGATAGGAGGCCAGAAATAACAAATGCCAGAACCTGTCAGGGGAAATAGATAATATAGGTATGCACCAAGTACTTATAGATAATATAGGTACCCGTGTTTCCCCGAAAATAAGACAGTGTCTTATATTAATTTTAGCCCCCAAAAATGCACTAGGGCAATTAGCGGTACATCAGAAATTACTGCTAGGTCTTACTTTTGGGGAAACAGGGTGTGCACAAATTCCAAGATACCGATAGGGGGTAGGGTCAGTAGAAAGGTCAAGTAGTAACTTATCTTCTGAAGATCTGAAGTGCACCACTGGAATGCTTATGTTTAATTACCTATTTTATTTTATTTATTTTACATTTTACATCCCGCTCTTCCTCCAAGGAGCCCAGAGTGGTGTACTACATACTTGAGTTTCTCCTCACAACAACCTTGTGAAGTAGGTTAGAGAAGTGACTGGCCCAGAGTCACCCAGCTAGTATCATGGCTGAATGGGGATTTGAACTCGGGTCTCCCCGGTCCTAGTCCATCCAGCACTCTAACCACTACACCACGCTGGCTCTCTATGACATGTATTAATTGCTTTACTGATATGCTTGTCTGCTTGAAACCTATATAAACTGACGAACTGCACAGCTTCAATGCACAGCACCAGCCAGATTCTCTCTGGCTGTACTTGTGCCTTTCATGACATGAAATAAAAGCTTATTTTGAGCATGCATCCTTGTTGCATTTTGACTTAAATTCAGTCAGGCGACAAGTCATATTGTGGGAATTTGGTCTAATCCTCTTTGGTCCGGTAAGGTGCCCCATTCGCTATCAAATGCAATAGAAGGATGAAAGCAAGGGGTTGGTTCAAACAGGAAGGCTAGATTCCAGAGGATTTTCCCCGCAACACTCTCTGCCTCAAGCTGCAAAACGGCCATTCCTCATGCACAAACCCTGCAGAGCAAGGACCGAGACCCCCATCATCCTAGCACATGAATGATCAGGAATTGATCCACAGCTATTAAAGGGACATTGACATTCTTTTGTGAGAGGTCTTGGCCACACATTCAGGGTGATTGAGCCAGCCAAGTTCACAACAAACTATAAAATAAATGCTCCCTTGTACTATTGAACAGAATCCCAGTGATGCCTCAATTGAAGAAGGACAGTGACAAATTGGAAAGAATTGCCGGAGAAGTACAAAGACAACAGAAAGTCTAGAAGGCGAGTCAGTTTGAGAATAGAATAAAGAAACTGGGTGTATTAGCCTTTGAGAAAACGACTGGCATGTTGAAGGAGAATATGTTGCCATAGTAAAATAGTAAAATAGTAGTATTTTAAAACAATGTCTGAAATGACAGAGAAGAGGCACCATTCTTAATCATAACCGCCACAAAAAATAGGCCAGGAAAGTGTCGATCTTAAGTTACAGGATGGTAGTTTAAAATTAAATATTAGGCAACACTTCTCAACTATAAGAAATGGTACAGCTGAGCAGATGAGTGAACTGCACAGAGGAAAGATCTGTGGATCATTTCTTCCAGTCGAGAGGCTGGAAAACTTAAATTCAGATCCTCACCACACACTCAGGCCTAGTTCTCACAGAGGTAGAAACCTGTGTCTGAGCTACACCACTTCAGACTGCAAGTGAGAATTTATATAACTGGACACTCCTTTGTACAGAAAACTCCCTGCACAAAGAAAGCTTGTGCAGCATGTAGGTTCTCAAGCAAAGGAATTTGCAAAAGAGCATTAAAGGCAAAACAAGTGATAAGTATATTTATGCAAGTATCCATTAACAGAAACATTTAACTTAGCAGTTCTCACACATCTTTCCCACTCCTGTCTTCTCTTTAAAAAGTCCAACTGATCTACTTTGTGGAGAAGGAAAGTAAAACCAACAAATTCCTGGCTTGATCCAGCTCTTCTGCTTTCAAACACTTAATTTGCAGCTTTCCATGAAGGCCTACAAGACAAACTCAAGAATTACAGCCCTGTAATTACATAATACTATCATAGCGCCTACTAGAGCCAGATGAGGAGGAGGGAATTCAATGGGGTGAATCTTGACCGCAAGAGATTCACAGGAGGCTCCCAAAATCCACTTTACTTTGATGTGGTACAAACCACTCTTTCCACATGAGATTCCTGGTGGAGGTTAAAATGGCAAAACCCTTCCTAGAAGGGCTGAGCAGTCCTAAGCCTCCAAAGGTATGTGACTAGGACAGATCCAAAATGAAGAGTAGCATAAGAACAGCCCTGCTGGATCAGGCTCAAGGCCTATCTAGTCCAGCATCCTGTTTCACACAGGGCCCACCAGATGCCTCTGGGGAGCCCACAGGCAAGAGGTGAGGGTATGCCCTCTTGCTGTTGCTCCCCTGCAACTGGTTTTGAGAAGCATTGTGCCTCTGAGGCTGGAGGTGGCCCACAGCCACCAGACTAGTAGCCATTGATAGACCTGTCCTCCACGACTTTGTCTAAGCCCCTTTTAAAGCTGTCCAAGCTGGTGGCCATCACCACATACCTTGGGTGAAGCACACCCATGGGGTGAAGCACACTTCATCAACAAGGGCTTGTTTGTTTTTAAAGTTAGATTAAAAGAAAAACATGAGTATGCAATTAGAACAAATGTCTCTTCATAAAGTAGATTGTAAGAGAGAGAGTTTTCATTAACCAGGCAACTCAGATTTCAAGCAATACCCCAGCAGCTCTCAGCCAGCTCAGGGCACTCTTGGAACAGAACAAACTAAGAAAAAACAAGTTGTCCTAGTATGAACTAATCAGCCTACTTTCCTTTCACTGTCTCTACCACTGGACTACATTTGGTTCAAACCAAGGTCCACAAGTTAGATCTCTTGCACCTCAAATGTCCATGTGTCTGTCATCTTGGATCAGGGTGGATGACATCATTACAAACTTCACCACTGAGGTGTCCCTGTGTGTCACTCAATGCAACTGTACCCAATTTGGTTCAAATCTGTTAGACAGTCATCAAGTTAGTGCATGTGTTCCTCAAAAGTCCATATGCCCACCATATTGAATCAGGGTGGATTACATCATCACAAACTACACCATTGGGGCATCCCTATTTGTCCATACAGCTGTAGCAAATTTGGTTCAAATCGGTAGGACTGTCCACAAGTTAGTGCACTTGTGCACCTCAAAAGTTTATGTGACCGCCATATTGAATAGGGTTGGATGACATCGTCACAATCGATGCCATTTTGGTGTCCCTATGTTTCCCTACAACTGTACCCAATTTGGTTCATATTGGTCCAGGTGTTGTGAAATTGATAGGGAGGCACACATGGACACACAGACCTTGGGGGTTTGGTCCGTGGCCTCCTGTCTCCGGGGCAGGGCCTCCAAATGATCGGGGTGGGGGCTCCAGAGCCCCGGTGCTGTCCTGCTGCCCAGCACTCATCCTGACGCCCTGTGCCTGCCGCTGCCCAGAGATTTGCCATCTTCACTGCCACTTGTGCGGCCAGGGATGCTGGGCCTGTCCAGCAGACACTCCATACTCACACTGAGCAGGCATGCCCTCCAAACAGGCCCACCAGCCAGTGCACCCACTGCCGCTGCCACCACCACAGGGGGAGGCCTGCTCCGCCCGGCTCACCCCCACCCCCCAGCCATGCAGTGAAGATGACAAATATCGGTGTGGCAGGTGCGGGGCAGTGGTGGGGCGGGCGCAGCACAGTGGCAGGGCTCTGCAGGCCCCCACAGATCATTTGGAGCCCCCCCTGATTTGGGAGCAGCAGTGGGGCAGCGGCAGGTATCTTTTTAAGAAAAAAAATTTAAGGGTGGCCTCATGGTGTGGGGGGCTTGCGGCGGGGGGTGGGCGGGCTCCGAAGCCCTTCAGGTCCAGGCTGATTTTGGACGTAGGTGCGCCACTGAGTCTACTCACAGCTGAGTAGCTGCTTAACCATGCCCACCAACCTGAACCAAGTACTACACCCTGGGGGTGGGGTGGGGTGGGGTGAGGGTAGGTTACAATAGCATGTCAGGTAGAAGGCTAGACTGCTCAAGAATTCTTCCCTATTGGTTGGAATCAATTCAAGAACAGCCAATCTCTTTGTTCTTTCCTCCACCTTTGGAATGAGGTAGTTGTCAGCAAGGCACATCAGGAATTTGTTGGAGATTCGGTGCTTAGCATAGTTTGAGCTGGTTGAGACCCGGTTTTGGAGAGTGCACGGGGAGACCTGGGCGGCCAGATTGGCCGCCCACACGATTGCTGGCACTGGCAGGGGCTGGGGAGCTCGGGGGGCGCACGGCCCCCGGAAGCTACAGTATGCCCTGCACGAGCATGCAGGGCATACTGGGAAGACCCCAGGAGCCGGGAGGCAGCTTTTCGCCTCCCCTTCGGGGGTCTACTCATGAGTAACTGCAGCGCGGAGCCGCAGCACAGCTACTCACGATCTTCAAAACCAGGTTTGTGGAGCTCTCACTCCGCAAACCTGGTTTTAGGGCAGGGGTAGTTATGCAGGTTACCCACCTAGGAACCACCGAGCCCAGTGGTTCACACAATGGGGCGAAATTCGGCTAGCCTCTGCTAGCCCAATTTCGCCCCATTGTGAGAATAGCCTCTTTGTCTCCCGTTGGAGGAAACTATCATCCACATTCTTCCCTAGGTGTCTCAGTCTGTAGTAAACTTCAAGTACAATGTTCTAACATCTTTCTCCATTAATTTTTATCCAGATGCTCTCCACTAGGCAATTATGTTCAATTTCTTGGGTTTCTGAGGTGTACATGTTTTCCTGCAAGGCCTGCATCTGGTTTTAATCTAAGACCAACTGACAATTACCCCTTCCCACAGAAGCTGACCTAGGAACATTCTGTTGCTGTCAGCGTTGTTCCCCGACAATACCGGCACAACTTGGAATATTAGTGGACATTCTTCAACGTCAAACTGGCCGCTCAACCAACTGGTATCAGAGGCTTCACTGCCACAAGTGAAACACAATATAGATATCTGAGGTGGTTATATAACTCTACAATTCTGTTAGTCCGTTACAGAACTGTACTGCCAGGGAGTAAGTTGGCTTCTAGTACAGTAGACTTTTAGAATGCTGAAGCCAGCCAAGTTTGTGGTGTAAGGTTACTGAGCTGAGCCAAGCTTAATCAAGGGATTACTGTAACATAGTAATAGCTCAGCTAATCAAACGAGTGCAAACTGGGTTATTCTTTCATCCAAGATCTTCCAGTGTCACTCTGTATGCAGTGAGAGGGAAGGATTGTCGCATCACCATAAAATGTGCCTGTGCAATCTGTGACCATAAAGCTGAACACCAACTAGCAGTCATATAGAGCAACCCATTGATAACCCATAGAGTTAACCCTTGATAAACCCCTTGCTTTTGCTGCCTGACTGGGACTGAAGGTGGGGGGGGGGGGATAGGAGAGGCAATGCATTGTGGCATGCCAGATGTGTGTGCCACCTCCCCCTCTACCCCCTTCCCTTCAGTCCCACAGGCAACAAAAACAGGGGGTTTATCAAGTTCATGGTGGGTTGCTCTATATGGCTGCTAGTTGGTTTAGGGATTGCATTGTTTAGGGCAGGGTTTCTTAACCTTGGGCCCCCAGATGTTGTTGTACAACTCCCATCATCCCCAGACATGGCCTTTGTGGCTGAGGATGATGGGAGTTGTAGTCTAGCAACATCTGGGGGCCCAAGATTAAGAAACCCTGGTTTAGGGTTTTCTTTTGTCATGGTGGGTCACAGCAGATACAGGCTCTGGCAGAACCTGTTTCACTAAAATATGTCCTAGTGGGTTGCAAGGTGACAACTTTACTTGCAGCACCTATGTCGCCAATTATTCAGAGCTAACCACGACAAACGCTCTTAACATGCACTGTGTTCGTGCAATTTAATCTTCAGTACATCCAGGCCTTTGAACTTTGCAGTCAATCTTGCCCCGCTGTGGCTGAAATTTCTTTCCCCCTTCCCAAAAAACCCTCCTGAAATAGCACCACTGTCACTTGTGCTATGCAGAAGTGGATATTGAGTGACCTCAGTTGTCCCAATGAAGGAATGATGAAGGGACAGCTTCTCGGAGCAGTATCACATCACTGTACTTTAATTTCTGTGACTCTTCTAGAAAATCTGATTGCATAACCAAAATCAGGAATTCAATTACATCCGCATCGTCTCACTGTGAGTCACTTAAGTGCGGGCTTTTCATCAGCATAGCATGAAGAAACATATTAGGTGCCATTACTGAAAAACTGTACAGAGGCCAAAGTTCAGCAGCAGCTTTTCAGAACTCAGGGCATTAGCCACACATTTCTTCTTCGTCTTCCCATTTGCTGCTCTCCGTTGTCCACTTTCAAGCCAGAATCTTCTTCCGCCCCTTCCATTATTCCTGGGTGGGGCTTGTGGAGAGTGCTTTCACTTATACGGTCCTTGTGAAGAGTACTTCCCTTCATTTCTAAGTGACTGGCAGAGATTCAGATGGGATCTGTGGTTTTTGGGATGTCTACCAAATCTTCACCTATACTGATCTGTTGTTGTATCTGAAGCTGCATGTACAGTAAATAGACAGTCAGCCCAACATTGGGGCCATGCCAGTAGTTTGCATCCACACCAGCTAGTCATGGGAAGGCTTGTTCACATGATCATTGATGGAGTAGGACAAGCATCCTACCCGGCTTTGGGAGCTGTGTGCACTCCTGATGTTTTGTTGTGTGCGAACGAAAACCTAGGTAGGAGGAGGGGGGGGGAGTGATCATCTCTGAAATGGGAGCTGAGTAGGGCAGCTTTTCCTCCAGTCTTGTTAAAGTGCTGGATACAAATGCTAGGTAGGGTGGTGCTGTCCTTCCCAGCTCTCAGATAAGAATATAAGGACAGCCCTGCTGGATCAAGCCCAAGGCCTATCTTGTCCAGCATCCAGATGTCTTCAAGAAGCCAATAGGCAGAGGGCATGCCTCTCTCTTGCTGTTGCTCCCCTGCAACTGGTATTGAGATGCAGATGTTCACTCTCCCCTCCTACCTAGATTTCCACAAACACACAACTGAAAATTGGGAGCACACACAGCTCCTGAAGCTAGGTAGGGTGTTTGTTCTTTCACATTAACGATCATGTGAACACCCTATGTTTGCTCAACAAGTGTATTTAAGGAAGGAGACACACAGAAATAGGGACAACCACTCTCAGAGCAGCTTCTTTACCAGTCACAGTGGGCAGGTTCACATCTAATGGCAGCAAGTAAGTAGAAGTGCTGGTTCCCGACATTCTCCACCCTGCACTTCTGCATTCACATGACAGGGATCCAGGATCCAGTAGTTCTTCCATATTTATGTGCCGCCATTATTATTATATGTATGGACCCAGCCAGTGTCTCCTGTGGGTTGCTACTCAAGCAGCGGCTATAGTGGAGGATGCCATGTGGACAAACTCTTTTTCTACCTCCAGCAGAAATACAAACAAGAAGAACAGAAGTTTCATTCTAAAAGCTCCTCCAAGACTTGATGGTCCCTTGAACGGAACATATCCCTTTCCAAGCTGTTTAAGACCAAGGCGCCATCTAGTGGGGAATACATTTATAAAAGAAGGAAGACTAGCGATAGCCTGCTAGATGTGGAAACACCCACCTAGTGGTGACACACCCACATAGCAAGCTGCTGGGATCAATACTAAAGGACCAAAATTACTCAGACTTGTGACTGTTCCTTCTCTTCTAGCTGTTTATAAAATGCCTTCTCATTTCACAATCAACTCCAAAAACTCAACTACAGGAACTCTTCACCTGGAACTAAATCTGATGTTGGAAGAGAATTCTGCATTGCAAACCAGCTGTTTGTAGAGGAATCAACATCCAAGAGTGGTACAGATGGTTTACAAAACACAAGCTTTGAACTGAGTGGGGGGATAAATCCCTCCAGCAGATGCACCCTGCTTTTGAAGAACCATCAGCCACTAACCTGATGCTTTTGTCCAGCAGGGGCGTAGCTAGATAGAGTTGCCATGCCCCCTGAAATTCTGGTCTTCCCCTGGACTTTAAGCATCTCACCCAGATTGCTGAGCCCACCCAGATTCACCCGGATTTCAGCTTTCATTTAAAAAAAAAAGAAGGGGGGGGGAGCTAAGCTCTAGCCCTTGTAGAAGTGGAGTTGTGGAGCAAAACTTGCAGTCACTATTCTGCCCAAAAATGATTTTCAAGCCAATTTACATAATATGCAAATTAGGCACCCAGATTTGGAAAGCCAGAATATGGCAACCCTATAAATAGGGGAGAGGGGGTCCGTGTTCACCCCTCTCCCCTGTGGTCCCTTGGAGTGAGGGAGATGATGAAGAAAATAGGGAGGGGTGGAGCGGGGAGGTCCTCAGGAGCTGGGCCCCCAGATTTTTTGAACCCATCCGCTCAATTATAGCTACCCCCGCCCCCCGAGTCCACAGGTACAGTGTGTGATGTGAACTGTGGAGAATTTTCCTGTAAGCCCCACCTGTTAAGCCGAAGTTTGATATGCATGTTAAGTTTGTCCCTTGGCAAAAAAGGACCAAGGAATGAGTATCTACAAACCATGTGTTCACCTGTGGAACTTGGCTGCCACTGTGCAAAGGACACTGAGATTATTACTGTGGCCTAAGCCTGTCTGTCTGCAGGAAACAGACTTTGATAAAGTCCAGAACTACACAAATGTTTAAGTTAAAATGCAGTTTATGAATTGTATTCCTGCTGTGGATTATGCTCTCTCCACAGCTGAAAGGATTCTTATGCCTGCTATTCACCTGGAAAAATTGAGCATCTCTTAATGGACAGTGGGAAAGAGCCTGTTTATTGATTTTTTAAAAAAAGCTCTCTTAATGTTTTAGCTTTTACCAATGCCTTTCTGCTTTATCATTACTATAAGCAATGTTCTGCAAGGGAGAAGACCTTCGTGTATGACGAAGTTTACCAGGACTCTAATCATCTGCATGCTGACCCTATTCTGCGTTGTCATTTCACTTGGTTGTATCCTGGTGAAAAATATTTCCCCCAATATCATACAGAAGTGGTGCACCTAGGTAATTTTGGAGCCTGGACCCAAAGACTTTGGAGCCCCCCCCCCCACCCTGACCGCTGCAAGAAGCATCATTTTTTAACATGTAAATTCTTGAGTGCAGAAACCACACCACCCAGGACAGACTAAAGAGGATTTGGGGGGCCCCAGGGGGTGTGGAGGCCCTGGACATTAGCCCCGAAGTCCAGGGGTAAGAGTGCCTCTGTCATACAGTCCTGCCAAGTGTTGACAGACTGGAGGGCTCTTCCTTTACCCTGGTATTCACCCTCAATAGAAAGAGGTTCTGATCCCACTTTAGGAACATGCCTCTCTTGTAAGGTAGTCTGCCACAGGCTGAAGATTGACCCAGATTTACTAAACAGACTCAGACGTGGCTTCAACAAACCCTAGAACTGCCTGGCTTGAGAATTCCTGATGTGGCACAACCAGAGTCTGCAAAGCCCAGTTCTAGACAAACCCTATAGTTTGTAGATAGACCTATATGGACGAGAGTATACAGTAGTGTGCTTATTGTGCACAATACATGAGGAAGAGCTTGCAAATATTGCACCAGAACCTTCTAAAATCAAATCAAAGCCCCTTCTAAATATATGAGTTTTATCTTTTTTTAAAAAAAAGAGTTGCACATAATAAGGAAATGTCCGTGGGTGGGGGGAGCAAAAGACACAGGCAGGAATGTAGAAAGAAACAAGTTGTTCAAGTAAGAACAAATCAGCCTACTTTCCTTTCACTGTCTCTACATCTGGACTAAATTTGGTGCAAATCAAGATCCACAGGTTAGATCTCTTGCGCCGCACATTGGTTTGGCCGTTCACTTGAGCCTCAAAGGTTTATGTGTCCACCATCTTAGATCGGGATGGGTGACATCATCACAAACTATGCCGCTGAGGTGTCCCTATGCTTCCCTACAACTATACCCAATTTGGTTCATATTGGTCGAGGCGTTGCGAAGTTGATGAGGTGGGGGGGACACATACACCAACGGACACAGGGATACACGGACACATACACAGAATACCAGGTGATCTCATAAGCCTACTGGAAAGTAGGCTAAAAACTCACAGTAACTAACCAACTAACTAGTAAGCTGAGTTTACCTTACTTCACAGGGGCAGCCTCAAGTACTGTGGCTCCTGAGGAGAGGTGCCAACCGTTACCTTGCACCAAGGCCCTGGTGGGGTCAAGCCCTTTCAAAACAGACTCTTGCAAGCCTTGAAAGTGGTGCAGAGGGCAAGGAAGAGAGAAGGTTGCCAGCAGCCTCCTCTTCTCTCCTTGTGCTTCTTGCAAACTTTGTGAGGAGAGGCGCTCCTTGAAAAGCTTGCAAAGGTCAGATCAGGCCCAAAGAGCTGCTCCGATAGCAGCAGGTGGCTTCCGCGCCAATAACCTGCCGCCTGAGATGATCGCTTCACCTTGCCTCATGAAAGGGCTGCCCCTGACACTGAAGTGACTGAAGCAGTGTTCTGGGCATCCTGGCTGAAGGAGTAGGATTCCTTGCAGCAGCTCCCTTGACACACCAGCTCGGAGGATAAGAACAACTTGAGGCTAGGCTCAAATATTCATAGGAACTAGAGAAGGCTCTCCACTTTTCCAGGAATTGACAGGCCCTAGGTCGAATGAGACTTGTCCCATCTCTGGTGTGGCCTATACCAGTTGCCAATCTGATTTTAAGATTTTCCATCCAAATTTAAAGTTGCTCCTCCTGATGGGTTTTGACTTACATGACTGAAGGTGGGTCTGGACTGGACTGGTCTTCCTTTGTTAAAAATTAAAAAAAAAAGGATCAGTGTTGTACCTGGACTACTGAATCCACATAGTGACAAAACAGAAGAGGTGGGTTTATTCAGAGCACTCAACAGGGAGCTGAAATCCCAGATGCTCCAGGAAGCACTCTCAAATGAGATCTGGGGTTTCTCATACAAGTCTTTAATTTTAAAAGTTCAGCTTTTTTCGGTTCAGAGAGTATTATTATTATTATTATTATTATTACATTTTATATCCCGCTCTTATACTTAGGTTTCTCCTCACAACAACCCTGAGAAGTAGGTTAGGCTGAGAGAGAGGTGACTGGCCCAGAGTCACCCAGCTAGTATCATGGCTGAATGGGGATTGGAACTTGGGTCTCCCAGGTCCTAGTCCAACGCTCTAACCACTACACCACACTGGCTCCACATCTCCATGCATCTGTTCTCCAGGGAACAAGGCGACCAAAACACAGGCTTGCAATACATTTCTTAGGGCCAAACTAGACATAGTGTGTACAGGGCTGCTTGCTGTTTTTATAAAGATCAAAGCAGCATGGGGCAGAGGGAACCTACTGAGTCGCAGCATGGAGAGAGAGATTCCTTTGCTCCATTTTCCTGATTGAAATGCCCCTTCCAGCTGTTATGCATACTATACCTGTAGCAGCTAATGTAAAGTGTGCTGTTGAGTCGGTGTCGACTCCTGGAGCCCACAGAGCCCTGTGGTTGTCTTTGGTAGAATACAGGAGGAGTTTACCATTGCCATCTCCCACGCAGTATGAGATGATGCCTTTCAGCACCTTCCTATATCGCTGCTGCCAGAACATACCAGCGGGGATTCGAACCAGCAACCTCTGGCTTGGTAGTCATTTCCCCGCTGCATCAAGGACTGATTTTAATTGAGAAAATGGAGGAAGTGTTACCCCACTTTCCCAGCACCATGGCCCCAATCAGATCCCCAAAGCCCCCACAGCGGCTTTGATCTGTTAACAAACAGTAAGAGATTCTTTGTGTTCGTGGGTCACCCACATCATGTCTACTTTGGATCATAATGAGCAGATTACAATAAATCAAAGCATGAAACAATCGTTTGTACATAACATGAGAGGCTGCAGATCAGCAAAAGATTAACCATGTTCCTAGCTAGATGAGGGTTTAAAATGCATTCCTAACCTATCAACCTGGTCTAGAGTGTTCAAAGTTACCCACTACTACAGCTGTAAAAAGGAGATGAGAGCTGGTCTTGTGGTAGCAAGCTTGACATGTCCCCTTAGCTAAGCAGGGTCTGCCCTGGTTGCATATGAGTGGGAGACTAGAAGTGTGAGCACTGTAAGATATTCCCCTGAGGGGATGGAGCTGCTCTGGGAAGAGCAGAAGGTTTCAAGTTCCCTCCCTGGCTTCTCCAGGATAGAGCTGAGAGAGATTCCTGCCTGCAACCTTGCAGACGCCACTGCCAGTCTGTGAAGACAATACTGAGCTAGATAGACCAATGGTCTGACTCAGTATATGGCAGCTTCCTATGTTCCTACATAGCAGTTCTTGATGGGACTCGAGTGGCCACCTTCAGTTGGTTCAAGTGACTGTTTCATCAGGCCCTGGTTCATTCTTTTAACAGACAGAACAAATTAAGAATTCAATATTTTGAGTATGAGTTTGCCTGGTTTTAAATATGGAGCTCCCCTAAGCAACCTGGCTTTATTGATTTGTTAACATCTGTAGTTGCAGCCATAACCAATGATAACTTTTGCCCCTGAATCAAGATGGAAGTCCTCTTTTTTAATCTGCTGTTGGTCACCTTGTGCATGTCATCAGTCTCTTGGCCTTGACTCATCTTTCCTGCCATGCACCTGGTGGTTTCATAGGCAAAGATGCAGTATCACTTGCTTGTTTGTACCAAAATTTGGGTAAGATGTCAATAAAGGAGCTGTGGACCTTTGGTGTGTTGGCATCTGAAACTCGCTCTTCTTTGAGTAGAAGTTGTTTCATCTTCTGAAGGCAGACTATAAATAACCCTTTGCACACCTGAATGATACCTCAGCATACATTTATGTCCCATGTTTAAGTCTAAAAGTTTTTCTCACAACAAAACGATACACAAATAGTAACACAGCTACCTTCAAAATGGCTCACACTACCTGTGCATGGATGTAGCTTTTTGGGATTAGTGTTTTGTTTGCTTTGTGGATGCCTGATCCTGTAACTAAGGTTGCTATTTTTCCCCCCTGGCAGAGCTCCTCTGCCTTTAACTGCTGCAGAGGACAGGCAGAAATTCAGCAGGTGAAGTGCTCCACATCAATGCATCCCCATGCCAGGGGGAAAGGTTCAGCAGCTAAATGTCTGCCAGTTCTGCCCCTGTTAAATGAATTGAGCCCTCCCTGTCAGGGGGGAAAGTGAGCAAACCACCTGGCTATGACAAAACATTGCCTCAACAACAGTAACTCCTTATGACTCCAGGGACCAATATATATTAGATTAAAATGAATTAAAGTGACCAATTTAACACTTCTAATTAATGAATCGCGCTGCGCGACTTCTACATTTTCATCCAATGACATGGCTACGTTGGGTGTGCTCATGGCAGAATAAATACTTGAGCCCTGCCTCTCTCCTCACCATGAAGAATGCTGAAAGTGAGGGACTAACCCAACACCAACCAGTGAGTGTTGTGGCTTCCTGGGACTGGAGCCCAGTCCGTTTTCTCCTCCGTCCAAATCCCGGCGTCTCTCCGCTGCACCACGCGGGCCTACTCCCAGACGGGCATTGCTCAGCAGTGGAAGGGCTGCTTCGAGGGCCGCATTCCATGCACAATTTTTTGGGCGTTAACCACTCCGAATTTAGCGGTGCTTAACTTCCGAATCAACAGGAATAGGGCTGGAATGGACTGAGCTGGGACACTTCCCTCCCGATCCTTTGCCCGTTTACTCAGAGCCATGCTGCAGCCTGATCCTATGAACGCTTCTCCAAATCAAGCGCCACTGAAGCCAAATTATGGAGCTCCCAGGTACTCTTCCAAGAGTACGGACCCACTGCCACGCCATGCATGTAAGATCCCCACGGATCGCAAGATGGCGTGCTTCCACATTAAGTGCGCCCAGGATGGATCGCAGTCCCGTGCGGTGCGCGCCAAGGCCAGCAGGGCGGCTGAGCCGCGGGGCTGGATCCACTGATTGGCGCCCAGCTGCGCCCGGCCCCCACCCAATGGGACTCCTGCGCGGCGGATAAAAGCCTCTTCGGGCGCCTGCTTCGGTATGGCTTCTTTCTCACCCTTACTTGCTTCTGTATGTTGTGCTGCGCCTGATCGTGCGCGCATTCCCTGCGTTATGGGGCGTCCTGCGCTCCGGACGTTGCTGCTGCTTCTCCTGGCTGCTGTGGGCAGCTGGTGTCCGTCTCCTGAGAGAGGTGAGGGGCGTGGGGCCCTGGGGCGGGAAGTGGGGCTAGTAGACGATGCGTGATGTCTTCTCGCAGAGTGGTATCCTTGGCTGTATTGGGGGCAACGTGTGACTAGTCTCGAGTTGGGGGGAGACTGCTTGTTACACATTTCTGGCCATAATAAATTCTACAACGTACTAAACATAAATTCTATTATTGTGATGGGTTTTCTGCAAAAGCATGCATGGTATCAGGCTGTGGAAGTCTACTTATTAGCCATGATAGACAACAGAATCTCCAGGTTAAAAAGCAGTTTACCTCTGAGTAGCTCCTGGGGGGTAAATAGTAGAGAGCTATTGCCTTCATGTCCTGTTGGTGAGTTTCCTGGAAGCCTCTTGTCACTGTGGAAAAATTGTATTTAACCATTTTTTACACTTGTATCCTGCTCTTCCTCCAAGGAGCCCAGAACAAGTGTACTTGGCTATACTTATCATCACAACAACCCTGTGAGGTAGGCTAGGCTGGGAGATGAGTGATAGGCTCAGTATCACTCAGTGTTTTTTAGGGCTGAATAGAGATTTGGACTTGAGTCTCCCTGGTTGCTTCAATAGACCTCTGATCTAGCAGAGCCCTTTTGTTCCTGAAACTGCATGCCAGTTGTGGCTATAAAGAAAGTTGGTGGTATTTCTCCTAATTCTGTAAACAGGGTTTTTAAACTTTGTATTTTACTTTTACACTTATATCCCACTTTTTCCTCTGAGGCGCATGGTTATGTTTATCCTCACAACAACCCTGTGAGGTAAGTTAGGCTGAGAGATGCATGACCGGCCCAGAGTCACCCAGTGAGTTTCATGGTTGAATGGGGATTCAAACTCCGGTCTTCTGGTCCTATTCCAGACACTCTAACCATTATGCTATGCTGGCTGTCACAATTGGTTCAACAGTTCTTCTACCTCTGCAGATGGAAGGTCTTGTAATACTTCTCAGCAAGCTACTTGTGAAGACAAATGTATTCCTTTTTCCTGGCTGTGTAATGGTGAACAAGAATGCCCTGATGGTTCTGATGAGCACTGTGGTAAGTCTTTAGGACCATCTAATCAAATATGATGGCTGGCTGCTTTGAGGGTCTCCTTTGGACAGAAAGATGGGATATAACTGCTCTTAATAACCACCTGATATTTCATGACTCTCCCCTCCCCCTGAGTGGTTAGAGGTTCTAGAGCAGAATCTGTGAGACAGGATTCTGGGTGGCTGGGGGGGAGAGAGGTCTCTATAATACTAATTTTATCATACAAGTTGTGCACATAGACAGGCTGCCTGTCCATAAAGCAACACCAGTTCATTCTTTGCCCTCTTCAAAATCATACCCTTGGAGCTTCTGTTTCCCCAGCTGTTTCTTGCCAGCTAGTTCTTTATCCTTGGTTAAAGGTAAAGTGTGCCATCAAGTCAGTGTTGACTCCTGGTGCCCACAGAGCCCTGTGGTTGTCTTTGGTAGAATACAGGAGGGGTTTACCATTGCCATCTCCCTTACAGTATGAGATGATGCCTTTCAGCATCTTCCTATATTACTGCTGCCCAATATAGTACCAGCGGGGATTCGAACAGGCAACTTCCTGCTTGTTAGTCAAGCATTTTCCCACTGTGCCACTTAAGGTTGCCTCTTTCTTGGTTAGCTAGATCCAAAGAAGCTAGATTGGCTTTAAAAGAGCTGATAACTGCACCGATGTTAGAGCAAGGTGGGCTGAAGAACCTGAATGGCTGGCCTACCTTGCAATAACTAAAAACAACAGTCCAAGAAGCTCTGTCCCCTCATCTATATGTACTGGTATATGTTACTATGTAGTGAGTGACTTGCTTGAAAGAGAATACAGTAATCCCTCGACCTACGAACTACTCAACTTACGTTGTTTTCGAGTTACGAGCGACAAAAAGACCGGAAGTAGTTGCTTACCGGAAGTAGTTGCTTACTCGACCTACGAATGTTTAGATGCAGCTTCCTCGAATTACGAGTGCTTTGAGACTTCCGTGGTGCGCTCCTCGACTTACGAAAATTTCAACCTCCGAACGTGCGTTCGGAATGGATTATTTACATAAGTCGAGGGACCACTGTACAGGGATGTGGCTGTTCTTCTTAAGAACTTCCCACTTCATTGGCATGGCAGAATCTCTCAGCAGCACACCCAGGGTCTATAGTTAAAACTACTGCTTCGAGGCGGATAAATGGTTATCTGCGCCTTCCTTCTAGGGAAGTGGAGGCAAGACAACAAGATAGTAATGGTTTGAGTAAGACATGTGATCCCTAGAGGCTTTGCTGGGACAAGATAGTGACTGACAAGTCCACCTTAGTTACAGGATTAGGCATCTTCTTTGGAGGCCCTCCTCTGAGTGCCCTCAAACAAGGTGAGGCAGGTAGCTGCTAGGGAGAGGGCCTTCTCAGTGGCTGTACCCCATTCATGGAATAGCCTCTCCTGTGAGGTTCCCCTGGCTTCCTCACTTTGTTCTGTTAGACACCAAGTGAAGGCTTCTTTGTTCACTCAGGCCTCCTAAATCTTAAAGTTTGATCTGATTTTAAAAAATGTCTCGTAAATTGTTTTGCGTATTTTGTATTTCTCCTTTTTGGTCTGTTATCATTGAACATGTGTGTCAATCTCATGTTTTAATATTGTGTTGTAAGCCACACAGAGAATAGTTTGTTATGGGGCAACTAACAAATAGAGCTGCTTGTTAGTAGGAATAGTAGGCTTAACTCTAGGCTGTGAAATGCCTGTTCTCATCAACAAGCAATGCAACTCAAACTAACTTGTGTAAATGAGTGTGCAACAATCTTTTCCCTACAGACCATTCTTTGCTCAACTCATTATATCTTTATTTACTAATCCCAAATAAATCAATATGGTTAGCCTAATGCCTTGTCAATTTTAAAATTCCTCATCCTTAGGATAAGATGTGACTCTGTGCAAAGGTTCGCTAGAGGAACAATATAGCCAGCTACTTTTGTTCATTCTAGTTGAGCTGTCTGTATGGCCCAAGGTAACAAGCCTTGAAAAGTTGCTTGGTTTATTATGGCCTAGAACATGAGTGTCCAGCAGTGTTCCTTCTAACAGGGATTCCCAGATTTTGTTGACTACAACTCACATAATCCACAAGCAAAAGCCATTGCAGCTGGGTATTCTGGGAGTTGTAGTCAACAACATCTGGGTATCATAGGAACATAGGAAGCTGCCATATATTGAGTCAGACCATTGGCCTATCTAGCTCCATATTGTCTTCACAGGCTGGCAGCAGCTTCTCCAAGGTTGCAGGCAGGAATCTCTCTCAGCCCTATCTTGGAGATGCTGCCAGGGAGGGAACTTGAAACCTCCTGCTCTTCCCAGAGCGGCACCATCCCCTGAGGCGAGCATCTTAACCGTGTTCACACTTCTAGTCTCCTGTTCATGTGCAACCAGGGTGGACCCTGCTTAGCTAAGGGGACAAGTCATGCTTGCTACCACAAGACCAGTTCCTTCTTAGAGGGAACACTGCTCACTGTATATGTACTATGTCAGCACTCTATTAGTTTGGGTTTCATATAGCCAGAAATGGCACAGCCAATATATAGCTTATATAAAGCTATAGAATGGCAGTATATAAATATATAAAGTCATTCTTTGGGAATGGCTTTAGTGAGCCATATCTAGGGGAAAGGACTACTTTACCACTCGCATACAAGACAGATGTACTACCGTAAGAGCTCAGAATCCAGTAAGAAAAGCACACCACCTTTAGCCTGGAGTAGCTTGGCGGTGATCCTAGAGCAGGCATCCCCAAACTGCGGCCCTCCAGATGTTGCTGAACTACAACTCCCAGCATCCCTAGACACAATTTTTTGTGGCTGAGTATGCTGGAAGTTGTAGTTCAGCAACATCTGGAGGGCCGCAGTTTGGGGATGCCTGTCCTAGAGACACACCTTCAAAGGGAAGCGTACCCAGGCTGCTCTCAGAAATTAAACTTTAAAGCAAGTTCTGCACTCTTCTCCAGATGAAGAATGTCATGGTGATGCAAATGCATGGCAGTGCAATGACGGAAAGTGTATTGCTGCTTCCTGGCTTTGTGATGGCACCAGTGACTGTATGGATGGCTCAGATGAAAGCAACTGTGGTATGTACAGTGTTAATAGATGTGCTTGGCTAGGACACCCTGACTGTATTTCTGGGTTGCCATGGGGAATCAGCTTGACTGCGAGGGAGCAGTCTCATACAGTATTAATCTTGAGCAAAGCTTTGGTCTGGAAATGAGGACGTGTATATGCAGTTTAAAGATTTTGAAGGGGGAAAGGGTTACAGAAAATGAAAAGCTGGCTAGGCAAAGCAATAAAATCTGAACTAACAGTCTTAACAAGAATATCATGGAATAGGGATCTTGGCTTAAGGTCCAAATTGTAAGTAAATCAACTTAAGGCTTGCCATAGGAAGGGCTTGGATGCCAAAATGGAAGGGAAAGAGAAGGGGGCAAGGAGATTGAGAGGGGCAGAAGGTTAGTGTTGCCTATCCTTGTCCAGTGCACTTATAGATGAGCACATGAGCAGATTTCCTCACAGGGGGAAGGCAGCAGACAAACAGGAAGAAGAAAGGGCGAGTGACAATAGAGCTACTACTCACAAGCTTGAGAACCAATGTGGTAAAGGTCCATATAGTTTCAGACTCCAGTTCTGGTCTTGAGGCCATGTGGCTAGGCCAGGAGTGGTTGTACTCCAAAAAATAGCCAGGGACAACTTATAAATCAAGCTCCCTCCCGGGGGTGGGGACATAACTCGGATTAAACAATGACGTTTATGGTTGCAGGAGTGGGTCAACTTGGGTGTAGGCCCACAGAACGAAAGGCTGGAAATGGCTAGGGAAGGGTGAATGTGGAGGTCTGAATGGGTGACCTTAAAAGCTTAACTGAGAACTAGGATGGCTCTCCAGGTGGAGAGAGATTTTTAGTTAAATCTGAACAACTTTGCTCCTTAATCCTCACCTGCTCATTAGGTTGACAGTGAGGTGGGGATGCACTGTACTTATCTGAGGAGGGTTATTTCTTGCAGGAGGAAGTTAGTTGTTCCCTCTGGGAATGTTTTTTTTTTTTAACACGAAGTCGACTTTGCCAGCTTTCCCTTCTCTTTGAAAACTAGACAAAAGTTTGGGGGTGATTCCCTTCAGTCCTCTATGGTGACCTAGGGCAGCATTGTCCCATGCTTTGTGTTAAGTGACCTAATTGCATAATTTGCCAAAGGTGGCATGAACAGAGTTCACAATCCCATGTGCCAGGTATTGCAAAATGGAAGCTTTGGCCCCACAGTTCCAAATCATATAGAGGGGTGCTGTTTGCAGCTCCCAGATAAGCTGTTTGACAACAGCAAATACACAGCCTTGTAGCTGGAGGAGCCAAGCATTCCTATGGGTACCACAACAGATTCTTCCCCTCATTGCTGCATCAATCAGAGGTATGTATTTGCTTCTGGGACAAATGAGGCCCATTATGTTGCATTCTAATACCAGTAGGGTCTAAGTGTCCTGAGAACCCCATTCACTCCTGCAGAATCCATATTGCAAGTAACTTCTGCTGCAATCTGTGTTAGCAGGAGCTCCACTGCAAAGCTGACTTCTAGTTGCAATTACTTTAGGATGCAGCATGTCCCAGGGCAGTGAATATAAAAAGCTGTCACTTCTGGGTGGCAGCAACTTCCTGTCAACACTACATCCCAGGCAGTGATGGGTTAAACTGGCTGCTGCATAACGCAGTGCCTGCTACTGAAATGAGCAGTGGCTAAAGATACTTTTAAAGATATTAAAAAGAGACCTTTAGGTTCTAAAACCAGGGGTGGGAATTGCCCTGTAGCTAATGAGTTCCAAAGTAACATAGAATACACAACCCTGATCATGACCATTCGAGGACTTGTTGCTGCTTGTCTGTGGTCCAGAACCTTTCTTCCGAGGGTAATCAGAGCTTACTAATCTCTACTTGCATATGAGCCTCCACTTATGGTGGGATCTTCTGGTCAGTTCATATCAGCCTCTTGATATGATTGGCATGAAGATGAGTCCTATGTGCACTTGCTTGGGAGCAAAGGTTCCCTGAACATGTAGAAACTTGAGTAGACGTGTGTACATTGGCTAGAATGCCTTGGTAGTCCAGCAGCTGTCAAACAGGCTCTTTCAAAGAAGCCTGCTAGGCTCTGTATTGATACAGACATTCTCTTGATTCAGAAACAGTGGTGAATATTTATTTACTGCTTTTCAACACAAGTTCCCAAAGCAGATTACATAGAGAAATAAAAAATAAAGATGGATCCCTGTCCCCAAAGAGCTCACTAGCTCAAAAAATAAGATAGACACTGGCAACAACCACTGGAGGGATGCTGTGCTGGGGCTGGATAAGGCCAGTTGCTCTCCCCCTTCTCAGAGAGAACTGCCTCTCTAAAAAGGTGCCTCTCTGTTCAGTTAGCAGGGGGAGCATTAACTTAAGTCTAAACTAATGGCTGTCAGCTAGGTTTACGTATCTCTCTACACCAAGATCAGCTTATTCCAGCAGCTGTTCTAAGACAGGCATTCTTAACATGCCTGCAGTTCTCTAATGTAGCCGCTTGACAGAGCTGTTCCCATGACTGTTAACTGGGTAGGACTAGCCGCCTACCCAGCTTTGTCAGCTGTGCACACTCCCCATCTCCAGTTGTGTGTGAGTTAAAAGCTACATTGGAGGGGGAAAGTGATTGTATAGGAGGTGGGCACAGGCTCTGACAGCATTTCCTCCTCACTTGGGAGGAAATGCTGGGTAGGATGATACCATCGGAGTCTGCCCCTGCCCCATCACAATTGTTTCCCCTCCAACCTAGCTTTTAAATCGGGAGTGTGCACAGTTCCTGAAGCTGGGTAGGAGGCTTGTTGTACCCAGTTAACAGTCATGAGAACAGCACTGTCAAGTGGCTACATTAGAGAACTACAGGCATGTTAAGAATGCCTGTCTTATAGCTGCTGGAGTCAGAGGCGTATCTAGGGAAAATAGCGCCTAGGGCAAACACTGAAATTGCGCCCCCTGTCTAAGCATCTGACACCCATCTTTCAGATAACTTTACCATAATATCAGCTGAAAAATACAAGTCAAGCTCGTTAATCTTTTAATCTTTCAAAAACTATTTTAGCAGTGGACTTAGCCAGACCAAAAAATGCTGGAAAACTACACATTTCAGTATGCTGGGGCTCATGAAATACCCAAATACTATGTGGAGGTGTACTTGGAAAACTAAACAGAAGTGCCTGTCTAATTCTCTACTATGATTTGTAGCATCACTATTACATATGTTTTTAAAATAAATGGAGAATTTGACTTTTCCCAGATACTCTGTAAATAATTAAAGGATATGCAGAGTAAACTGTGTCACTGCTTGGAATATATTCTAGTTTTTCAGAAAGACAGTTAAAATGAGAGAAAGAGAGCAAGAAACTCCCAGTGGGCCTTAATATTAAGGATTTCACACTGATTCAAAGACAAATTCACCATTAATAGCCATATTAGCAAGACATCACATTTAACTCATTTATCACAAGAAGCAAAGTAAGAGCAAATGAATACAATCCTAGCTCCTAAGCATCAGCTCATTATTCACAAGCCCTGATTCTCTGTACATAGTGCCAATCTGAATGTGTACAATGACATATTATATATAATTATTATTTTACCTGTAGCCCCTTTGGGGGGGCTTCCTAAAGGCTGGGGGGGTGTTGCAAAGGTTCCTCCTCCCCCCACTGGCCTCTAGGGCCTCGCAGGGACCATTTGAGCATGTGCAGTGGCCATTTAAAAAGATCTTTTTTAAAAAAATGGCCACTGAAAACAAAATGGCCACCGCGCATGCTCAAATGGCCTCTGCAAGGCCTGGCAAGACCTAGGGCCTCACAGAGGCCATTTGAGCATGCACGATGGCCATTTTGTTTTTGGCATCCTTTTTTTTTTTTAAATAATTTTACAAAATTGTGCCCCCCTTCAAATGGCGCCCAGGGCACGTGCCCTGCCTGCCCTACCCCTAGATACGCCCCTGGCTGGAGTACACTGAACTCTGTGTAGAGCAGGCCTGCTCAAATTAGGCTGCCAGCTGTCTTTGGACTACAGCTCCCAGCATCCCCAGCCACAGTGGCCAATAGCCAGGGGTTATGGGAGGTGCAGGCCAACATCTGCTGGCGAGCCAAAGTTGAGCAACCCTGGTAGAGAGAGAAGGGACTAAACTCAGTTGTGGGTATCTGTCCTACCCAGTTGTTGGTTGTGAGAACAGCCCTAAGGATTATATTGGCCACTTCCATATTGCCAGAAGGCAGGATTTTATTATATTGGAACTATATAATAAAAACCACCTCAAAACAGTGGTACATATGCTGGTAACCTCTAGGCTGGATGACTGCAATGCATTCTATGTGGTGCTGCCATTGTACGATGTCCGGAAACTACAGTTGGTCCAGAATGCGGCAGCCAGGTTGGTATCTGGGTCATCTCGGAGAGACCATCTTACTCCTGTGTTGAAAGAACTACACTGGCTGCCAATACGTTTCTGGGCAAAATACAAGGTGCAGGTTATTACCTGTAAAACACTCAACAGCTTAGGCCCTGGGTATTTAAAAGAATGTCGTCTTCACCATGAGCCCCTCCACCTCTTAAGATCATCTGGAGAGGTTCGTCTGCAGTTGTCGCCAACTCATTTGGCGGCTACTTGGATGGGCCTTCTTGTTGGCTGCCCCTAGACTTTGGAAAACGCTCCCTGTTGAAATAAGAGCCTCCCCATCTCTAGCAACTTCTTAAAAGGCACTGAAGACACACTTATCCACCCAGGCTTTTAATTAGATTTATGGTTTTTAAATGTGTCTAATGTTTAAATGATTTTAATTGTTTAATTTAGTTTTGATTATAATTGTTTTGATGTAAACCACCCTGAGCCATTTTTGGAAGGGTGGTATATAAATCAAACTCATACATAAATAGCAGGCGAATGATTCCAAAATGGAGCAGTTTAATATAAGATGATGCTTAAAATACCAGTGAGTTGGGACTAGCATGTTCTGACCTCTGCCCTGTAACACTAGAGGCCCAAAGCTTCAATTCTTCCAAGACCATACTCAAAGGTGCAGATGGATGTCCCTTCATGAGGCGGCTCAAAGCATGGTTGAAGTACTTCCTTCTGGGTCTCCTGAATCCAATGCCAACATGAAGCTGCCTCAGTCAGTGAGACCATGGCTCCACCTTGCCCTAGTGTTCTGCAAGGCCTTGTATACTGTAGGTCTTCCCTGTTTACAACCCTTCAGCTAGAGATGCCAGGGGCTAAAGAGGGGTCTTTGCTTATGCATGTGAAACATGAGCATTCTCTTGAAGCAATGGTCCAAGATAGCAAACCATATCAAAGCTGCTTCTCATTGAGGAAATAATACTTTCCCAGTCAAATTCAGTCTGCATCATAGTTGACAATCAGATCATGCCAGAGTCTTTAAACCATTCATCCCTGACTGATGTGAAGGGAAAACATCCCTTCTGATGGATACAGCATAATGAGACTATGGTATAACTACAGTTTGTGCAGAGAAACAAGTTCCATGCCGGGGAAGTTCTCAGTGCATTGATAAATGGGAAATATGTGATCAGCATAAAGACTGTGAAGATGGTTCAGATGAAGCAAACTGTCCCCTGAGTAACTGCTTGGCTGGACAGTGGCAATGCAGGAACAGAGTATGCATCATGGAGGACTGGAAGTGCAATGGCATCAACAACTGTGGAGACTTCTCTGATGAAGAAGTCTGTGGTAAGTAACTCCTTCTTGCAAGTATGCACAGGTACCAGTTGGCCTATATCTAAAAGTTCATCTCCCATTACACAAGGCACATAGTGCAGCATAGACAGGAGGTGGTGATGCAGAAAACAGATTTTGCATTTCATTTCAAGCTCAAAACATTTCATGTTTCAAGCACCATTTTGGAGGGCTGTTTTTCCAGGGAGAGCTGGTCCACCAATTGGAGTTGGCAGGTAGACGAGCCCTCTGAGGGCCAACACACTAAGTCTGGGGCAGAGGCCTGGTCTAGCCACCTCATGCAGTGGGTAGACCAGACCTCTGCTCTGGACTTAGCACCTTGGCCTGCATTTGCTGGTCTACCTGCAAATCCCAACTGGTAGACCAGCTCCCCCTAGGGAGAACAGCCCTCCAAAATGCACTCAAAACATTTCAAGTTGAAGTGGGGTTGTATTGAGCTCAGAATGGGCTCCTTATTTGAAGGGTATCTTGTGCTGAGCTCAAAACACTTTGTGCATATCTAGTGTAGAACTTTCCTACAGAGTAACCTGCTCTTAAGACAGCAATGGAGGCTATAGGGCTGTAATTTTAACAAAGGTGTTGGATTGAGGTATTGGCAAAAGCCATGCCAGTATAGAGGCTATTCCCACGATCCATGGAAAGCGGGCTAAGGGATCATGCAAACCACCGGGCTCGCAGGCGAGTCTGGTGCTCCCAAGGCGGCTAGTCCACCTAGAACACCCTCCCTTTAAATGAGGTTAACGGAGCAAGCGCTCGGTTAACCTCATTTCGTTGCTGATGTGTTGCTGTGGTGACACATGAGTAGACCCCCCAGCCAGGAAGCTGCAAGCAGCCTCCCTGGCTCGGGGGTCTCTCCAGGGGCATCCTGGACCTTCTGGGGGCTGCACAGCCCCCGATCCCTGCAGCCCCCGCTGGCTCTGTAATGGAGCCAGCAGCTGTGTGTCCGTCCAATCCAGCCTCCCAGCTACGAGCGGCTGCTCATCTGCAGGGAGAGCGGGCTAAACCAGCTCTTCCCACGGCTCGTGAGAAGAGCTTCATTGGTCTTGCTGTTGGAACCTTCTGCGTTCCAGGAGCGTTGCTTAGGCTCTAGCACTTACACTGACAAATCAACAACTGATACCTTACCAACTGTGGAGTGCACAAGTTAGGATTAGGAATAGGCTACTTCTAACTGCCTTGGCATTCCAATAAGACTAGGGAAGGGCTTTAAGAGTGTTAGAGAAGTGTGTTCTTTCCATAGCTGTATGGATAAGATTGTTACTCTAGAGGAGACTGGCACCTCCAGTCTAGTGGCAGAGCAAGAAAATGAGTTAAACTGGCTGGAGATCTAACAGCTACCTGTACATGTGCTCTCTAGCTAAATGGGAGCACAGAAGCAATATGCCTGTGCCGCCCAGTATTAACTCCCACAACCAGTCTGCAGTGTTCCCGAGACATGAACTGCTGGCATCTGATCAAACGTACTTGTGTTGGCCTACTTGCTAACATTAACCCTTCTGGCCTCTCAATGCAGCTTACTGCCCAGAAGGAATGATTCGCTGTGACAAGAGGCAATGTATTCTGGCAACTCAGATGTGCAATGGAGCAGAGGACTGTCTGGATGGCACTGATGAACCCCGTACTTGTGGTAATGGAGCACCTGAATTAAAACTGGCACCATCCCTTATGCAGTAGAACTAGCAGCTCCTAAACAGTAGCAGTAGTAACACTCATTCTACACATCTAGGCAGAAACTGCTCTCTGAACAATGGAGGCTGCATGGAGAAATGTGCAGAGACGTACTGGGGTGTGAGGTGCTTCTGTGGTCCTGGCTGGAAGCTTGATACAGATGGTCAGCGTTGTACAGGTATGGGTCAAGTAAAGTCATGCATCTTAGTCCTGACTCAGGAGCTGATGCTCTGCAGCAGTAAATGCAGAACGGGCTTTCTAAATGGGTAAGCTGTAAAAAGCATACATCTTGCTGACATGAAAGCTATTTTCTACACTGGGGTTCTCAAACCGTGGTCCCCCAGATAGTTTTGGACTACAACGCTAATCATTCCCAGCCCCAATGGCCCAAGGTGGGAATGATGGGAGTTGTAGTCCAACATCTGGGCACAAGTTCAAGAACTCCTGGATTATACTGTTCCGTGAGAGGACCTTGAGATACAAGAGATTTGGCCTGTGCAAACTAGAAAATGCTGTAACAAAGCATTTTGTAACTTGCTATACATCTTTCCTGCTGTGGTGCTAGAACAGCTGTACACAATTTCTTGAGTCCTTTACTTGAGTGACTGACACAGCAGCCTTGGTGCTCTGCCTCCTGTTGCATACAGTGAAATGCAGTTACTCCAACATAGCTAGCTAAAGCTACAGCAGTTTAGGACTCCAGCAAGTTAAAGGAAACTCAGCTACTCAGAACTTGGGGTGCAACAATCCTGAGTAGAGCCTATTAATGCATTGCTGACCAAGTAGCTCCCATTAAGGGTGGTGGGGCATTTGGCATGCTAGAAGGGACCACAAGGCATGTACAAACATGTTGCTTTTCAGGGGGAAGCCAGTCCAACCCAGAACCAACAAATTGTTCTAGTAAAAAATCAGGCAGTTCACTTGTGTCTCAAACACTTACACATCCACCATCTTGGATTGGAGTGGATGTTTTTATTACAAACCACCACTGAGGCATCTCTGTGTCCCTACAACTGTACCCAATTTGGTTCATATTGGTCCAGGCACTTTGAAGTTGATCAGAAGGTGGGCAGGACACACAGAATGCTGGGTGATCTCATAAGCCTACTGGAAAGCAGGCTAAAAATCACCCTGAAGATGCAGAGCCCACATGCTCTGCCATCCCAGAATGTTCAAAAGCTTGGAAAGGAGGTTTTTTTTTGCCAACAGGGCATAGCCAATAACATTAGAAGTCTGTGGGGGAAGAAGGTGAGAACTCCCAACCCTACATCTTGTTTTCCTGCTGCCCATTAATGCCCTGTTCTCTCTCTTCCTCACTAACATAATACATGAGATTTTGTTTCTCACATGACACTTGGGTCACAGATTTTTTTTGCCACTTTACCAATCCTAAAGTAAAACCTTACCTAGAAGAACCCTACCTGAATCTAGCTAGCAAACTCTCTGGCACGAGGGGTTTGGAACAGCTGGCTCAGCCTGGCATTAGGTCACTTGGCCCTTCTAAAGGGTTTGTCTTGCACAACTTCCCTACAGATGCATGAAGGAACCTTTAGATGCTGGTGGGGGTAGTGTCCTGCCCAGTATGATGTAAACATCTAATAGTACTGCAGGGCCTCAAATGCAGGGATGTCGGACTCCACACACACCCCGTCCCGCTTATGGGAATAACTAGTTTCAGCAATCTAATGTTCTCTATTGCAGATGTTGATGAGTGCTCGGGGGTATACAGTCCTTGTAATCAGCTGTGCAAGAACACAATGGGATCTTTTACCTGTGACTGTGTCCAAGGATACCGGCTCTCCAGTGCAACTACTTGTGAGGTTTCAGGTAAGCCTTGGCCTCTAACTGCATGTAATGTGGATTTCACCTGGAAGGCAAACCAGAGCTCTTAAACCAGTGATGGTATTGGTTCAAGATATTCCAACTTTGAGGTGACCATGAATATTTATATACCACTCCAACCAAAATTCTCAAAGCAACTTGCATAGAAAAATAGATAAGATGATTCCTGTCCCCAAAGGGCTTACAATCTCTAAAAAGAGACACAAGTTAGACACCACTGGAAGGATGCTGGGGTCGGATAGAGATAGTTGCTCTCCCTTGCTAAACATAAGAATTGCCACTTTAAAGGGTGCCTCTTTACTCAGTTAGCAGGCATAAACACCAGAGTTGAAAGGCTGCTTTGTTTCTACTGGAGAAAAGTAGGATATACTGGTTGTTTTAAAAGCACTGATAGGAACATAACTCCATGGAAGAAGCAGAGGGCTTTACTCAGTATGGACAAAGCTAGCAAGCTTGCTGCCACAAAACTCGGGACATACCTATGAGTGTGCTAAAGCTGTAGCTTGGCCCAGAGCACATAGCCAGTCTGAAAGCATGTCATGTACTAGACTGACCTGTCTTGCTTTTGGTCATCTTGCATTTCTAACCAATATTGATTAGGCTACAGAATAGTTTTACCAGTCTGATTCATGGTAAGTACCAAGTAGCCCAACTACATCACCTAACCAGTCATACTTGGGTCCACACCACAGATCTCCTTGAAACATTGCATGGTATGTCACTCCTCCATTGGCTATAATTGCATTCCTGGGCATAAATGGGGGAGGGGGGGAGCAGTGGTGTCTAATACTAATTGCTCAATTGCTTTGGGGACAAAGTGGAAACCTGCACACTTGAATGTATGCTGGAAGTAGAATTGGCCCCAGATAGCTAGCGTGTGTTGGTGGGAGTGCACAATATCCTAACCATAAACCAAAGATAATGCTGTTGGATAGTATTGATAGGATGTTCATTAACTTAATCATCTAGAAGTTATTAGTCACTGAGTTGGTGACTGGTTAGCAATAACAAATATGGAAATCTGATTACATTTTGAAACCCTTCCTTGAAGGCAACTTAACCTGAGAGTAGAGACTCTTTCTAGAATGGCTGGCTGTACATATCCTCATGTGTTAAATGAGAAGCTGAATAGGTACACACAACCTTAAAGGATGCTTGGCAACTGAGATCGTGGAGAATCCTGTCACCAAACAAGAGTAGCCCAGAGTTCTCACTTACAACTCAGATCCCTGGGAAGACAAAATGGTTCTGAATAGAACCAAATTAGACAAATGGATGATCAAATGGTTGGCAAACCATGCAAGACCAAGTATAAGACTCTAAAATCTCAGGACAGGGGATTAGATCTACCCTAGACCTGGGATATACTATTGGCAGTACACGGTATGTTTTGTTTATATACTGCTTGATAAATGTATCTTTAGGCAGTGTGCATAATTAAAACAAATACAAAATGGCTAAAACAGTTGAACACTTTTTCAGTTAAAGCCTGAGAAAACAGGTGTCTTGAGGGTCTTCTTAAAAGCAATCGGAGATAAAGATGGTCTTCGGTTGATAGGGAGCATATGCCAAAGCCCCAGGGCAGCAACAGAGAAGGCCCAGTCCCAACTTGTCCCAAATGAGCTGCTGGCAACCAGAACCAGACCTCCCTAGATCTTAATAGGCAGCAGGGTTCATGACTAAGGTGCTCTGCTCAAGTTGCTGGGACCCAAGCTGTTGAGGGCTTTATAGGTAAAAACTAGCCCTTGCTTGGTAGCAAGACAAGCTTCAGTAATGCCTCCTGTGGAAAGGACACCCCAGTAAGACTACTTCATACAGCTTAAATCTCCATGGATCGTTAGCTACCTGCTGTCTCTTGTAGAAAGTAGATGAATGTGCTAGATGGCTTGTGTTTGGGGAGGGAGAGCTGTTCAGTTCAGCTTGGAAGCTAATGAAGCCTCTCTTCCAGATGGTCATCCCAAAATCCTGCTGGCTGCTGGCCAAAACATTGTTGTTCTGGATATATTAACTCACCGACTCGTGGTCCTAGTATCTACAGAGACAACTCCTATCTCCATTGCCAGTGACTTCCTGAGACAAACCTTTTACTGGGTGGATGAAAGGAAGAAACTGCACGTCTATGTGCCAGGGAAAAATGAAGTTCCCCTCTATCCAGGTAAAGCTGTGGGTAATGCAATACTTGACTAAGCCCTGAGCCAAAGAAAAACTGCGCCTCTAGCACCTTGTTCAAGCCTGTGCTTGGAATGTTTCAGTGGCTAGACAGCACAATGGTGCTTGGGCTAGAACCAGCCCAGGTTCAGAGCCTCCGTGGCCACAAGGATCGCTGGTGATGGAACTTGACCTGCTTAACAGGATGGCTGTGAGGAGAGTAGTGTTTCAGGAAGAAGCCATGCAGGGGTGTGGCTAAGCACTAAAAAGATCTGGGGCCCACAGGTCCTAGCTCAGGCTCCCACTTCCACTCTGTTCCTTGGTACCTATCTTTTTGTGTTGGTAAAGCCACCTTATGGCAGTTAAGTTGTGCCTCTCAATTCCCTATTGAGGTTCTCATTTTGCAGCTGTAAAGCTGATGCAGATTTTCTGTTGGTCAGGATCCCTGCACAGCCATTTCCTCACTTGGCCATTCAGCATTTTCTTTTGTGGCAGCAAAGCTGCTGTTAAATTTATCTCCTCCAGCACTGCTAGCACCACTACCCTCTGCCTCCCAAATGCGGTTGGAGGGGCAACTGATCCAGGGCCTCAAGAAAAAACACTTGGGACAATGAGGCCCAGGGCTTTCAATGCCCATGAACAGGGGCGTATCTAGGGTAGGGCAGGCAGGGCACATGCCCCAGGAACCACTTGAAGGGGGGCGCCATTTTTAATTTTTTTTTAAAAAAATGGCCACCGAAAACAAAATTGCCACTGTGCATGCTCAAATGGCCTCTGTGAGGCCCTAGGCCATGCCATTTGAGCATGCATGGCAGCCATTTTGTTCTCAGCAGCCATATATATATATATATATATATATATATATATATATATATATATACACACACACACACACACCGCACATACTCAAATGGTCCCTGCAAAGCCATAGAGGCCAGCGAGGGGAGGGGGGACCTTTGCAGACTCACCCCACAGCCTTTAGGAAGCCCCCGAAGGGGCTACAGGTATTTTTTAAATTTAATATAATATAAGTCACTGTACACATATTCAGTTTGGCACTATGTACAGAGAATCAGGGCTTGTGAATAATGAGCTGATGCTTAGGAGCTAGGATTGTATTCATTTGCTCTTACTTTGCTTCTTGAGATAAGTGAGTTAAATGTGATGTCTTAATAATATGGCTATTAATGGTGAGTTTGTCTTTGAATCAGTGTGAAATCCTTAGTATTAAGGCCCACTGGGAGTTTCTTGCTCTCTTTCTCTCATTTTAACTGTCGTTCTGAAATACTAGAATCTATTCCAAGCAGTGACACAGTTTACTCTGCATATCCTTTAACGATTTTCAGTGTCTCTGGGAAAAGTCAAATTCTCCATTTATTTTTAAAATTTAAGTAATAGTGATGCTACAATGCATAGTAGAGAATTAGACATTAGTTTTCCAAGTACACTTCCACATAGTATTTGGATATTTCATGAGCCCCAGCATACTGAAATTTGTAGTTTTCCAGCACTTTTTGGTCTGGCTATGTCTACAGCTAAATAGTTTCTGAAATATTAAAAGATTAACAAGCTTGACTTGTATTTTTCAGCTGATATTATGGTAAAGTTATCTGAAAGATGGGTGTCGGATGTTTGGACAGGGGGCGCAATTTCAGTGTTTGCCCTAGGCGCTATTTTCCCTAGATACACTTCTGCCCATGAAGGGGCCCTTAGAAGGGCAAAATGGAACCAGTGCAGTAGGGATTATAGTTGCTGTAACTAGATTCTTAACGTTTAGGTTGAATATAACATTTCTGGGTGCTAATCAGTCTTATTGGCCAGAATCCCTGAAGGCAAGAACAGGCTTGCTTGGAACAGCTAGGTAGAACAATGCCTGTATCTTCCTTCCTTGGGAAAGGCAAGATCTGTGAAGGCTGGTGTGTGTGTGTTTGTGTGTGTAGGGAAGCAGTTAGTCTAGATCTGTCTGAAGGGTGCCTTGTGGTCCAGAACCCCATTTTCTTCCGTGTCTCTAACTAAAATGGCCTCCAGCAGTTCCAGTAAAAACATCTAAGCTTGTACTATGGTGGGACAGTAGTCTGACCTTCCAGTGGCTGTTGCTGGTGTCTATCTTAGATTTTTTTTAGATTGTGAGCCCTTTGGAGACAGGGAGCCATTTTAGTTCTCTGTGTAAACCGTTTTGGAAACTTTGGTTGAAAAGGAACATATAAATATTTGTTGTTGTCAGCTGGCAGTGAAAATATGGATTGTGATACAGAAATTCTCCTTGTGGACAACACAAATGTTGCACTGTCCCTTGACACCTTTTTGAGCTCCCTCACTAACTAGAAATCCAGACGATCACGTTAAATGTGAAAGCAACACGTTCAGCTACATGTGGGTTATACTACTGTCATGCCATTCTCAGTTGCTGGGGTCAAGGCCACCAAGATGTGTTATTCCCCTCTTGTGCCCCTAGGCAGGACTTTGTAACTAGTTTGAAAAACAGAAGCCTCTAGAGCCTGAGGGGGATGACTCCGCCCCCCAGTTCTTTCAGTTCTGCGTCGCTCCGGACAGACTGATCTTATCTCTCCACTTTCAGCTCATTATCTTCTACCATTTCAATTTTCATTGAATCATTTCCTTTCCCCCTCAATCCTTAACTGTTACAATTAAAAAATACACACACAAAAACCCCTGTTTGTCATTCCATCCTTGCTGTCTCTCTCTTTGCCCTTCCCCTTTCTCTGCCTTTTCCCCCTGCCATGGAGAGTGCAGGAAACGAGAGGAGGATCTGTGTTCTGAGAGTGCCCAGATTGCTGCCCCCGCCCAGCAAAGCGCTCCTCTGTGCCGCAGCGCGTCTCCCACCTTCGGGCTGTGAGACATGCAGTAGTGCGGCCAGAGACCTCCGGGGAGTGCTTGGAGCAGATGCTGAAGCCTCTGCTCCATCCTCCCTTGCCACCATGCTTCAGAGGGAGGCAACGGCCCCCTTCCCAAGCCACTGCCAACAGAGGGAGAGTTGAGGGCTTGAGTGGCCAGATCGGGCCCCTCATCTTCCTCACTGACAGCAGCAGACAGCAAGCTCCAAAATAGCGTCAGTGCCCCAAAGGGCACAAAAATATAAAGCTCCTCAGGGGAATTATGGAGGACCTCACCAGAGGACATCAGACTGTGACCAGGGACAGTCAGGATTGCTGGTGAGACCTCTTCTTACTGTGAATAGTTCCCACGCAGGTCCCTCTATGCCATTTCCTAGCTTCACCAAGCCTGTTCTCCTGAAGTGGCAAGCTTTAAAAATGTCATTGTGGATACTGTTCAGCAGCTTAAACCTCACATTAAGTCTAAAAAATCCAAAAAACAAAAACTCTTCTTCCTCACCCCTAGTCCAACCCCCAAGAAAGCTACTAAAAAGAGAAAACACACTCCAAATTCAAAAGGGGATAAGGATTCTGAACATAAACCCAGGGAACTACATTCCTCAGATCAGTCAGGTCCAAATTCAGGAGACCCTAATCCACTGAACCCCAGACCCACTCTTCCTGATAAGCATAAAATACCAGTTACACCTGTACTTGGTGTGGAATATGACCTTGAAGGGGAACCAGAGGAAGGAGATGAGAACACAAAGGACCAGGACATGGTACCTGAAGAGAGTGAATGGTCAGGGGGAAGACCCAGGCTCAACGTTTCCCAATGTCTGTTTATATCTGAGGACTTTAACCCACTAATGACTAGGGTCATAGCAACTACTGGTCTACAATCTAAGGTAGCACCAGAGTCTACCCAGTAAGCAAAAGGAGGCCCTTGTATTTCCCAAGGCAAAGCCCAGGGATATGTTGGTGCCAATGCCTGAATGCTTTACTGAGGCAATAAAGCAGGAATGGCTCCTACCAGCAGCAAATAGGAAACCGATGGCTTTGGCAAATAGTTGTTGTTCCTTTTTACAGGAGTCATCAGACTTACTAAAAATGCCTAATACGGATGCCCCAGTGGCACAATTTTTATCTGGATCCTTACTCCCCCGAGATGGAGAGGCAACCTTAAGGGATCCCTCTGATAAAAAAGCAGTGATATCATTTAGAGTGCATGATAACTCTGCTTTGGCAACACGTGGCTAGGGCATCCTTGCTATGGATTGATGACCTGCTCATTGATTCCCCCATCAGATCAAATTAAAATGAGGCAACAACTGCTCAGAATTCAAAAGGCTCAAGCCTTTGTGGCAGATGCCATGTTAGATTCTATAAAACTTGCTACAAGGGTATCCGCTGCCTCTGTGGTGGGCAGGCGACACCTCTGGCTAAAAGGCTGGCAGGTGGATGCAAATTCCAAAACAAATCTAACTGCCGTGCCCTACAATAGCACAAAGCTGTTCAGGGAGGAGGCACTGAAGGAGGTCCTTGTAGAATCCAGGGATGAAAGAAAAACCATGCTCTCGGTACCACAAAAACCAGATAAGCCAACGTCTAAATGACCCTCTCAGCCCTTTCGGAGCTACCACCCCTCATTTACTGGGTGGGATAGGGATTTCAGGCCTGAGCATGGAAACTGGAACCAGCAATGCTTCCAGAACAGGAGTTTTGGAAGCAGCAGACAAACCTTTAACCAGAACAAGCAAACTAAGCAACTGTGACTCAGAAGTACGTCTGGGGGGGTCACCTGTCAGAATTTCTCCAGGTTTGGGAACATTCCATATCGGACAGGTGGGTCCTCACCATAATTCAGCACAGCTACAAGAAAGAATTGGAAGCCCCTCCTTCCCACAGGTTCCTTCCAGCCCAAGATCTCTCTATTTCCAAGCACTTAGAATTGCAAATTTTTTTTGTCTACAGGAAATAGGTGCAGTGGGACCAGTACCACCAAACCATGAGGGAAGGGGAATCTATTCCCTCTTGTTTACCATCCCCCAAAAGGATGGTTCCAGAAGAGCAATACTAGATTTAAAGTACTTGAACAGGTGGATCAGGTGCAAAAAGTTCTAGATGGAATCTCTAAGATTAGTAGCAGAGGCCCTACACCACCTGGACTTCCTCTCTTCTGTTGACCTGAAGGAGGCGTACCTTCATGTTCCGATACTCCCCAGCAGCCAATGCTTCCTCAGGTTCAAATATTCAGGCAAACACTACCAATACTTGGCACTTCTGTTTGGCCTTTTATTGGCTCCCAGGGTCTTCACAATGGTCTTAGCACCCCTAATGGCTCATCTCAGCCTCCAGGGGGTTCAGATCTTTGCTTATCTAGACCATCTTTTGATCCAGTCGTTGTCCAGGGAAGTAGCAGAAACCGATCTACAGCTTTACAGGAACATGGGTTTACAGCTTTACAGGAACATGGGAACTTTACAGCTTTACTACAAGCTTTACAGGAACATGGGTTCCTGGTGAACTTCAAGAAAAGCCAATTGTCTCCATCACACAAGCTACAGCACCTGGGAGTGGTGATGGACACAGTCCAAGACCATTTGTTCTTGCCACAGGACAGATATACAATTATCATTGCAGAAGTCAGAGGCACTGGCCACTCCTTCAATACCTCTACTCTCATTGGCAAGACTTCTGGGATTGATGGTAGCAACGTCAGAGGCAGTCCCATGGGCGAGACTACACCTGAGGGAACTCCAATGGTTTCTCCTTTTCAAAAGGCTATAGCCAATAAAAGACATATGCTAGTGACACTATCTCCCCAGGTGCATCACTCTCTCCAGTGGTGACTCTCACCGCAAAATCTACTGAGAGGAAAGCAATTTCGGGACCCCCCAAAGATTATAGTAACAGATGCCAGCAACAGGGGCTGGGGAGCACATTGCCTTCAACACTCGGTACAAGGGAAGTGGATGGTAAGTGAACAGCACAGTATAAACTGGCTGGAATTAAGAGCTATTCACCTCACTCTAACCGCTTTTCATCAGGAACTGCAGGGGCGCGATGTACTGGTCAGAACAGACAATATGGCAGCGAAAGCCCATGTAAACAAGCAAGGGGGCACACGGTCAAAAGCCCTGCACCCGGAAGCAGTTCTCTTAATGTCCTGGGTAGAACTACATCTTGTGTCCCTAATGGCACATCATGTGAAAGGAGACCTGAAACAACTGGCCGACTGGGTCAACCTAATGCCAAGCAAATGGGCATTGAACCATAAAGTATTTCATCAGGTAGCTCAACAATGGGAGAGCCCAATGTTGGTTCTATTTGCTACTCTACAAAATGCCCAACTGCCAAGGTTCATGTCCAGGTTTCCATGCGAACAAGCAGAGGACACAGATGCTCTCTCAGCAGATTGGCCAGAGGGCATTCTAAATGTTTTCCCACCTACTCCACTGTTAGCCAGGGTGCTGAGGCATATCAGGATGTTACAAGCAGAAGTGATACTAGTGGCTCCGTTCTGGCCTAGGAGACCATGGTTCGCAGAACTTCTACACCTGGCCAAAGCAGAACCATGGTTCCTTCCAATCACACTGGATCTGTTCCTGCAGGGGCTAGTTCAACACCAAAACCCAAGCTGGTTATGGCTTGCTGCTTGGAGACTGAGTGGAGATTGCTGAAACATCAAGGTTACTCAAACAGGGTGTCTGAAACCATCTTGGCATCCCAAAGGCCTTCCACAAACCAGGTGTACCAGTGTACATGGAGAGCATTTTTAAGGTGGTCAGCATGCCACAAAGTGTCCTGAGGGGAGGCTTTGATTCAACACCTACAATTCCTACAAGAAGGCCTTGATATGGGGTTGAAGCCTAATACGCTAAAAAGACAGGTGGCATCACTAGTAGGTCTAATCTCAAGTGTTTGGGCAAGAACTATGACTTCACATCCACACCTGAAATGGTTCCTCAGGAACTACTCTCCTGTCTCCACCGACGGCACACTGTTTTTCCTCGTGGAACTTGGGCACTGTGTTGAATGCCTTACAATCTTCACCCTTTGAACCGATAAATTCAATCCCGATAAGACTATTAACATTTAAGTTAGCTTTTCTAGTAGCAATTACCTTGGCGAGATGCATTTCAGAGCTGCAAGCTTTGTCTGTAAATAGGTCATATTGCATATTCACAAAGGACTCTGTATGTCTCGTACCTGATCCCTTTGGTCATCCTAAGATTATTTCTCCCTTCCATCAATCGCAGGATGTTTTTCTTCCGTCACTTTGTCCACATCCAAATCATCATCAAAGAGAAAAAGCATGGCGCAAACTGGATGTTAGACAATGCCTTAAGACATATATAAACTGGACAGCATCTTTTCACACTACAGATTCTATGTTCGTATCCTTCCTTCCAGCATCAGTGGGGAGGCCAGCGTCTTCATTGACCATTGCAAGATGGATCAAACCATGTAGAACACTGGTGTATGAGACACAGTGTCTTTATCCACTTATGAAAATGACTCATTCTACAAGGGAGGCAGCTACATCAGCCACCTCTTCCACAAATGCACCATTACAGGAAATTTGTAAGGCGTTACATGGAAGAATCCAACTTTCACGAGACGTTATAAAATAGACATGTATGCCTCTGCCCAGGCAGCCTTCAGAAGAAGGGTGCTTCCCCCAGGAGTAGACAAAAGTGCTCCCTCTCTAGGTGACGTACAAGCTATGCTATGTCCCATCATGATGTCCTTGACCCCAGCCACTGAGAATGGAGCATTGGTTCACTTACCATGATGGCTGCTTCTTGTTGCTGGAGTTAAGGACATCACGGCCCTCCCGGCTTAGTGCACCTGTCTGCTCCTGAGATATCACATCCTCGATTATTTATGATCATGACATATTACTCGCAATTGATTCAATGTTATGTGGCAAGAATTCTTACCAGACTACTTGGAGGAAAGTTATCAATGACCTCTTTGTACTATGAGACACAGTTTCTCATGTTTTTACCCTATTCTGCTTATATATTCTTGGTACACATTTAGTCATACTTCTTAAACTTGGCCTGAAAGAACTGGGGGCAGAGTAATCTCTCTCAGGCTCTAGAGGCTTCTGTTTTTCAAACTAGTTACAAAGTCCTGCCTAGGAGCACGTGAGGGGGATAACCCATCGTAATGTCCTTGACCCCAGCAACAAGAAGAAACCTTCACGGTAAGTGAACCAATGCTCAATTCTCCAATTGCGTCTGTATAACTTACCAGAAACAATTTCCCTCGTGAAGAGCATATTATGGCTGAGATATTGGGACCGGAGAGGAGAGCTGGTCCTGTGGAAGCAAGCATGACTTGTCCCCATAGCTAAGCAGGGTCTGCCCTGGTTGCATATGAATTGGAGACTAGAAGTGTGAGCACTGCAAGATATTCCCCTCAGGGGATGGAGCCGCTCTGGGAAGAGCAGAAGGTTCCAAGTTCCCTCCCTGGCTTCTCCAAGATAGGGCTGAGAGAGATTCCTGCCTGCAACCTTGGAGAAGCCGCTGCCAGTCTGTGAAGATAATACTGAGCTAGATAGACCAATGGTCTGACTCAGTATATGGCAGTTTCCTATGTTCCTACTGTTCACAATAGTTTTCCTTGCTCTCCAGCTCTTGCCTATAGCTATATAAATCCAGCAAAATACTAGAGCCTAACTGAACATAACTGATCCTTTTTCTAGATGCCAGTGATATCCACAGCATATCTGTAGACTGGCTTACAGGGCAGCTGTATTGGGCCAGCAGCTCACCTCCAGCTATCTTTGTGGGCTTGAGTGATGGCAGGGGATATGTGAAGGTTCTGGAGAAGAACCTGATGCCAGAGCAGCTGATTGTATTTCCAAGGAAAAGGTGAGAAATAGAAAAATAGTGCTGATAGCTGTGCTGGGAGTTGGCAGCCAGATGGACCTGACTTCAGGGGTCTGTTACTAGGTCTCATATTGGGTACAGAGAACCCTTAAACACAAACCCTTAGTCTGTTTTCTTATTACCACTACAGTCCTTGAGATGTGCTGGGGAGAGTTGACCTACCATCTATATAGTAGGTCAAGAGGCTCACTGGTTGTAGGGTCCTAATGCACAACAGTTCCATAATCTGGGAGCTCTATCTGAAGGTTATAAAATGCATCATTTGTGTGTTCCTGTCCACAGAGTGCACAATGTTTGACCTTGATGCCTAGAACTCCTATGAACTACTGCAGCTGGTCACAACTTCTAGTATGTTTTGAACTGCAGTGTTGGACTGAATTTTATTTCTATAGTATCCTTGCTTAAAGCTGCCCAAGTCAGTACTTTACAAACTTTGGAGTAGGAAAACAAAATGCCTTGGAGTGTTCTGTTAAGATTTCTATTCTCCAAGTAACAAGGATTGGTGCCATATACAACACCAAGATTGAATAAAAAGCAGTAGACTTCTTTAAGAGTGAATCTAATGGGCAAAGCAATATAGTGACTGTCTCAGGAATGTAGCAGAATCTTCCTGGAGAAACTGATCTTAGAAAGCATGGGTCAGATGAGAATGTAGTATAGAGAACCACGGGCATGATTTACTGGAGAGAAATAACTACTTGGAGCTGGCTCTGAGCCAACACTTGCTTGGACCTGGCAAAAACTGTGCTCCTGAACATATATAAACCTGTCCTGGGGTACCAGTACACAACTGCCAGCCCACACACTTAGGACCAGATGTAAAGAGTTTCCCAAGCCGGAGTCCAGCTACCTCTTGCTATGGAAATGAAGTTCTAGCTTTCATGGTGAGATCCTGCCATACAAGGACTGTGGCTGGTGGTTACAGATGTACCCTGTGGAGGCAGCTGCCATGAATCCAAGATCCTGCACATGAGCTGCTGTTAAGGCCAGCACAAATATGTGGAGCAAAAGGCAACCTGGGGCTTGAGAGTGAGACAAACCAGGGCTTAACAGACACTACTTAGCTGAACACTGTAGTTAAAGTTGAATTGGTGGGAAAGTACCTAAACTGAGTTGCTAGAACACAACTGGGTTTATAGTGGGCTAAATAGTAGTCAACTTCCCCCCTGCCCCACCCTCTTGCATGTTGCTACAGTGCTTTAGTAGCACCACAGCATATACTGCAGTACACTAACCTTGCATATGATTGTAGGTACATGTATTGGGTGAATCGTGGCAAAAACGGCAGGACTCTAATAGAAGCTGCAGGGATGGATGGCTCGGACAGACACACACTTGCTGTGGCAACAACAGAAGAGCCTATAGGATTGACCCTGGATGAAATAACTGATAGACTATACTGGATCAGTGGATATAAAGAGGTATGGAACTTGACCATCTAGAGCAGGGCTGCTCAACTTTGGCCCTCCTGCAGATGTTGGCCTACAATTCCCATAATCCCTGGCTATTGGCCACTGTGGCTGGGGATTATGGGAGTTGTAGTTCAAAAACAGCTGGGGGGCCTCAGTTGAGCAGGCCTGATCGAGAGTAATCACCTCACTAATCAACATCTAGAGTAATCGGCACCTTTAGGCTAATGTGGCATGAGCCCTCACAGACTACAGCCTAGTTGTATTGGCTAGTATAGTAGTCTGGAAGACAGACATGTGTCCGCTTGCTAGTACTTCTGTTTTAGGTCTGTAAGCATGGATAAACGTGCCTGCTGCAGGAAACTTCCTTTCTCCTGGTTCAGTAAAGTATGAAAGGGCAATTGAGTCCCCTTCCCCATGTCTGGGTCTACATCTACCTGCCACTGTGCTAGGAGTCCTGTCTCTCTAATATGAGGTAAACCTCTGTATGCAGCAGAGTCTCTTTAAATATTTGCTCTCCAAGCTGGATCTTGTATCCAGTGGCTTAGACTTGACTTCAACATTCTGTCATCCTAGAAATGCATGGCCACTACTATATCCATGTAAGTAAGACCAAAGTGTGAATATAAAATGGTGGAACCCAATAAATTCCTAAGACACACTTACTCCTTGCTCTGTAGGCAGCTGGCCTGGATACCACCCATGGAAGGCCTCTGCCTTAAAGCAAATGCCTGATGACAAAGTTCTTTGTACAGAGATTGCTGTTGCAGCAGCTTAGACATGACCTGCAAGGGGACAAAGACAGATCTAGACAAGCCACAAGACATAGCTTGCTACCAAGAAACCACTATGTCTCAGCTGCTAACACTTAGTTTATTCCTAAAATGTATAGCATGAAGCTTGACTGGGGAACCATGTGCTATCCTAGAATATTTACTCTAAAAACATTGGAGATTGGTGTAAAGCTAAATATGAGCAGACCTCAGTTTTAAATTTCCAGGAGCCTATAGCTCCTACTGTTTGTTTACTCTAGCCCTCTACAGGCACAATGTTAGACCGGCTACAAATGATACCATGGCTGGAAGCTAGCAAAACCTAGTTAACTGCATCTGGTGTGTCAATGCATGCCTTGCTGATGAGGTTCAGCAAGCCAAACTATAGCTTTGCTATATGTCTAGGGTGTTAACTAGCTTGTTGCTTTGGCCTCCAGAGTTGTTCTGCATCCAGTAAAATGGCTATTAAGCAACTTTTTAAAAAAAAAATTAAGCGGTAGGATCTAGAATACTGGTATAGTGCTGTACCAGCACTCCTGAACTGTTTGGGGGTAAGGGTGTTCCCCAGAACACGCAGGTGGATAACGGTTGGCATCAAAGACTGTAACTGGTACTAGCTGGAATACTGATGGGGTCCTAGCTTCTATTCAAGAGAACTAACATAGCATTATTGCTGCTCTCCAGTCCATAGAGACCATGAAAGTGGATGGTACTGGCAGACACACTTTCCCAGATATGTTGTTGAAAGATCAAGAACCTCTGGGACTGGCTGTGTTTGAGAACTGGTTCCTCTGGGCAGACAAAGGGCACCTATTCTATGCAACCCGCACCTCTCCAGGTGTTCCCAGTGTATTGCTGAACTCGTCAATATCTTCAGTTGCTTCATTCACCATGATGCCTGCGCTTCCACCGTCTCAGGGTAAGTAAACCCGAGTTAAAGCTAGAATGTATGGTTAGCTAGCAATGGACAGAGTTGACCTGGTAGTAGTAGAAATGGCTTTTCTCCACCCTTGCCAGGTGGCACTATCAAGAGCCAGTGCAAGACACTTTATGCCTTGAGGGAAAGGATAAGAATGCCCCATCCGTGGGTGGGTGCATGGCATTCCTGGGTATTGCGCTGGTCAGTGACTATAATAGCAATAGCAATAGCACTAACATTTATATACCGCTCTATAGCCAGAGCTCTCTAAGCGGTTTACAATGATTTAGCATATTGCCCCCCAACATTCTGGGTACTCATTTTACCAACCTCGGAAGGATGGAAGGCTGAGTCAACCTTGAGCCCCTGGTCAGGATCGAACTTGTAACCTTCTGGTTCCAGGGCGGCAGTTTTATAACAAAGGGATGGATTGATTGGCATTCTTGGGCCATGCCAAGGAACACTTGGACTATACCACCAGGAGTGGTATTGACAGGAGTGCTCTAGCTCACTTGGAGTGGGGCAAAGAGCCAAAACAAACGTCATGCCCCAGTGTGTGAGTGAAGGGAGGTGGTGGCTGCAAAGCCCTAGAGTGGCACCTGCCATCCTGTGTCCCTCACACCCGCACTTTATGTGACTGCATTGCCCCCGGCACTACCTCCACACATTACCTGGGGATGCACAGGCAGTGCTGTCTTGAGGAGACCATTCATGAGTCTTCTGCTGCCCTAAGCAGCAGGAAAGCAGTGGCTTGGAAAGCCAGAGTCCCACCTAACAGATCCCAAACTGCATGGAAGGCCATTCCAACCCAGCTGACAGATCAACTGCACTTCCGTGAGAAAGAGAGGAGCTGGAAGAGCCTGGAGCTTTCCCCATAGCTAAATAGAGAACTGCTCATAGATTGCCATGCTAGATGCCATCTAAAGAGCAATGGAAACGGCTGCTCTTACAGATGAGTTTGTCCCCCTCTGGGAGGGGTACTAGTTGCTTGGGATGCTATTTTTGTTCCAGACTGCAGACTAGAACACAAGCAGATTCTTCTAAAAGGTTATCTGCCAAAGGGGCTACTCCATGCCCTGGGTCTTCATCTACCCAGTCCGTCCTGAAGTGGTTGATGCCTCTTCTGGGCTGCATGTCGCTAGACCTGTGTATACCAGACTTCCCTGAGCTGCACGTTCACTACCTGTACAACTGAGGCATAGAACCTCCACTAAGGTGCTAGAATTCCCACAGTCCTGTGACACCTCCAGTTGGGCATTGCTCATACAGGCTTGAAAACCACTTCCTTAGTCATACAGACCAGAAACATCAACTAAGAACATAAGAACAGCCCTGCTGGATCAGGCTGAAGGCCCATCTACTCCAGCATCCTGTCTCACACAGTGGCCCACCAGATGCCACTGGAAGCCACAGGCAGGAGTTGAGGACATAGGAACATAGGAAACTGCCATATACTGAGTCAGACCATTGGTCTATCTAGCTCAGTATTGTCTTCAAAGACTGGCAGCGGCTTCTCCGAGGTTGCAGGCAGGAATCTCTCTTAGCCCTATCTTGGAGAAGCCAGGAAGGGAACTTGAAACCTTCTGCTCTTCCCAGAGCGGCTTCATCCCCTGAGGGGAATATCTTACAGTGCTCACACTTCTAGTCTCTCATTCATAGGCAACTAGGCAGACCCTGCTTAGCTGTGGGGACAAGTCATGCTTGCTACCACAAGACCAGCTCTCCTCTCCCCTTGTACCAGCCAGATACCAAACCTAAGGCTTAACTGAAAACTGATGTCCTTGAAATGTGGAAAAAATGCCTTGACCTTTTGAGTGGTTTTAAATAAATTGAGTCATCAACCTAATTTGGATTTGAACTAAGAAGCCTTCTTCACGCACTTCATTCCTGCTCCCCACAATTGTTTCTGCTACTACATCTGCAGCTGGGTGTGTGTGTGAGCTGCATTCTGCCATTACAGCATAATTCGCACAAGTTTCTGCAGTCCACTAGTTATATCAGGTATTTTAAGAGAGCAAGGGAAATTCTGTCACATCAGTGCTTTTCTTTCTCCTGGGTTTCCACTGCCATCTGTATTTTGGAACACTGGTTTGAACCCATTGGTTGACATCCAGACTAACATTGCACATGTGAAACTTTTTTGGCACATACTATGCAGGAGGGGTATTCTCCCCTTCCCACTGCGCATCCCAAAAATACATCCCCAAGGCCTGTGGGATGCTTGGGGGAGATATTTTCAGGATGCACAGTGGGCTGCAGAGGCAAGGGGAGATGGGCAAAAATGGCTCCTTCTCCATTGTGCACATGCAGCATTTTCCAGCACATGCAATGTTAGTCTGGATGTCAGCCACTGAGTTATTTTACTGAACTGTGTATCTTTAGCATGGGGAAATATTAAATTAGGACAGGGCAAGTTAATATATATGTTGTGAAAATGGCTCACTGTATGTGTCAGGCCACTGCAGTTTTATTCACAAGCATTCATTAACCTACATCACACTCTGCACATTACCTACTCAGAATATGCCAACGGGTTTGAGAGAGAAGCGGCGGGGCGGGGGATCAACTTATGAGAGGACATGTCCTCTCTCCTGCAGTTACTCCTCTGCAACTGGAGATGTGGCTCCTGTAGCTTCCACACAATAGTGTATATAATACACATGGCCTGTGTATTATATTATTACTATATTATTACTATATTACGTGTATTATTATGTATGTAAATTTTGGTCTATGACCATAAATAAACATGACTTGACTTGACACGACACGACACATGGCCTGCTCATACCTAGAAGCTGCTGTTGACTGCTTGCTTAGACCAGGGAAAGTGCTGAATTCACTCTCTAAACTTTCTTGATCACTAGATACTGGAACTGCATGTGCTTCTGGACTGTGCAGCCACATCTGCCTCTTGTCACCAGTTCATCCCAAGGGCTACAAGTGTGCCTGCCCAGAGGGTCTCTTCCTCCTGTCTTCTGGCAAATGTGCAGGTAAGCCTGTGCTTAACGGAGAGCTCAACTTGCTGGGAATGCACTTGCTCTTCCACCACCTTTCAGATAAGCTGAACAACACTTTAGGATTTGGCATCTGCAACATGTTTCAGTCCCATCTAGCTGCAGGTAGCATGTGGCAGGCTTCCACTCAAGCAATCCTATCTCCATGTACAACCAGAATTGGAAATCTGATTCTCGGGCTTGGTCTTGACTCGCATTGATGATCTACTTAATCCTTGTAGAGCGGCAAGATCACTGGGCAGCAGATCCTTGAGTACTCTGGCATGAGGCTCAAAGCAGAACTCGATTCACTTGTAAAATGAAACCATGCATTATAGACATCTCAAATTGAGTTCATCTGTGTGAGCTTCCTATAGACATTTAAAAGGAGTTCTTGCATCCATTGCTTAATCACTACCTTATCTTGGGGCTTTAAAGTAGCAAGCCTGTGTCGTGTTTAGATAGGACTGATAAGGAACTCAGTAGCTATTGCTTCTTGCAAGCATATGCCTAGGTGAGGGCTGCACAACTTAGGCCCTCCTGCAGAGGTTAGGCTGTACCTCCATCCCCCTATTGGCCACTGAGGATGATGGGAGTTGTAGTCTAACATTTGGAGGGCCAAAACTGTGCAGCTCTGGCTTAGGTGTAACCATGAAAAAGTACTTGAACACTGAGCTAGAATGGATTCCAATGCAATATAAAAATTGCTAGCCAACCTAACCCTCCACTAATGCCTGTGATTCTCCTACAGAGCTGAAGATCTTATTTGCCACTGCTAAGAACATCTCCTTGCTGCAAATCAGCCCAAAGGGAATGGTGTTGCAGCACACCCTGATCCAGGAGTGGCCAAAACAAATCTACTTCCAGGACATGGATTGGAGCAGAGGCTTAATCTACTGGACTGATGACGAAGGAGAACTGATGCGCTTCAATAAAGAGACAAGAGCCAAACTAATTATTCCTACTAATTTGCCAGGTGGGAGGCTGCTGTTCAATATGTAGCAAGAGTTCAGCACCTGTCTCTAAAGCTAGTTCTGGCCAAACAGCAGGGCAGCAAACAAATTTAGATCAGAAGCTAAACTCTCAGTCCTGTTGCAATATTAGAAAACTGCCTAAAGTCTCTCTGGACCACAAGGCTACAGAGGAATAATCAGACAAACGAATCGCATCAGGTTCATGATGTACTTTTGGCAGCTGGAACACAACTTCATGGCCTGACTCTAAAAGTTTAGTCCAGTGTCTACAACATAGTTTAGCTTATGTGTAACATACCGTAAACCCCTTAATCTCCTGCTACCAGAGGAACTGGATTGCATCTCAGTCCAGTGTGCAAGACTGGACACAGGAGAACTTTGTTAATCACAGGCTCACAATTTGCAGTTCCATGTATCCATGGTTGAGTAATACACACCCGACCTCTGTATTCATGGAGAAAAAACAGGTTAAACTCTAGTATCTGCAGGTCAGGGGTGGCCAGAAATGACCTTGGAGGTAATTTCCAACCACTGTTTTGAGTTCAGGAGCATTTTTATTGCATTCTAAATCAGTTTTCAGTGACCTTTTGACTCATGGGGGACATCCTTGGACTCCAAGGATAGTGGAGCACAGTAGGGCACTTTATTTTGTCAATTTTATCATTGGGGGGGGGTTGACTTGCAGCAATTAATAGTTCAGGATCCTAACCCACAATTTGTATTGACGATTATTATTATTTATTTATACAGTCAGACAGGTGTTATTGACTGGTTTGTTTTATAAATAGCTCAGGGTGGTTTACACAGAGAAATAATAAACAAGATGGATCCCTGTCCCCAAAGGGCTCACAATCAAAAAAAGAAACATAAGATAGATACCAGCAACAGTCACTGGAGGTACTGTGCTGGGGGTGGATAGGGCCAGTTACTCTCCCCCTACTAAATAAAGAGAATCACCACATTAAAAGGTGCCTCTTTGCCAAGTTAGCATTATCAACACATTTGCTATCCAAAGCCCCCATGCTACAGAACCCCTACAAATAATGGGGTTTTCTTATATTTCCATTGGACATGCCCAGGACACAAAGTGGGTAGAAGCCAGCAGGGGCCTTGCACATGAGTACCTTTAAAGCCTGCAAATAACAGACCTGCTTCATTTGGTGCTAATCAAATGAAGCAAGATCTAGGGCTACACCATTGCTTGAAAGGGGCAATAGTCTACCTTCTGCACTTAAGATTGGCCTGGGCATCTTGCTCCTTGGTCATGGAGCAGAATTCCTCTACCAGGACCCTGGAGAACATTGCCAGAGTACAGTACTGGGATAGATGCTATGAGAGCTTCATGTAATACTGATAGCCCCAAACTTTGGAGAGAGGCCCTCTTTCAGGGATGGGTGTGGGGGAAGTAAGTAGAAATATCAAAAGTGAACTTGCCTATTCAGTAGTGATATCTTACACAGTAAAAGCTGGAAGTAGTTTTGAGGGATCACAGAGTCTGACTTCACTACCCCTTGCAGCTTTAGACCCAAGGTTCAGGAGCAGCTCTGCTCCTTATTGCAAAGGGCATCACAGCTAGGATATGGAAGAGTTTTCGTTGATGACTCATTGAACAAAAAGGCAGGCAAAAGTAAGTCTTGCTGAGCTGACTAAAGCATGGAGTGGTGGTAAACAAAGCACAAATGGAAAACCTCATGTTGGCAATGGTGGGAAGAATTACTGGTCTCTACCTGCCTCTTGCAGCTTTGCTAAGGATTAATGTAGGAGGGAGAGTAACTCTCTCCTTTTCTTCCCCCCCTAGTCTGTTCAGCAAGTGTTGATATACCTTCTGGAGACTTATATTGGCTGACCTGTGACAGAACTGAAATCAGAGTAACTACTTTTGCTGGCATGATGACCAAGATCCTCTATCATGCCAAAAGGTCTATATGGCATCTGTTCCTCGACTGGGAAAGAGCATTTCTCTACTGGCTTGAAAGTGGCAAACCTATTCAGAAGATGAACCTTGATGGTAGCAACATCAAAGAAGTGTGGAATGAAACCTGGACAGAAGATGTCCCACTAGCCCTGGACACAAGCTCCAGCAGTGTCCTCTGGAGTTCCAGAGACATGGGTAAATGCTAATTCTTGAGCTTCTAGTTTGCAGTTCCCAGGTTAGCTGCATAGTGAATGTTGCCACTGCAAAACCTGCTTTAATAGCTAGAGCACTTTCTGACTTGAGAATGAATATTCCTAAGCATTCTAGAACTTGGAGTAAATATCAAGTCGCATCACATAGCCACCTGACAAGCATACCCCCCTTCTAGTTAAACTTGCTCTAGTTAAACTCCCTCAATTTCATGGAGGAGAGGTCTATCATTGGCTGCTAGTTGGAGGGCTATAGGCCACCTCCAGCCTCAAAGGCAGGATGCCTCTGAGTACCTGTTGGAGGGGACTAACAGCAGGAGGGAGGGCATGCCCTCAACTCCTGTCAGTAGGCCTCTGGTGGGCCACTATGTGAAACAGGATGTTGGACTAGATGGGCCTTGGGCCTGATCCAGCAGGCCTGTTATGTTCTTATGTATCCAGGCATACAGATCAACCTAGCTATCGACTATTTGCACAAGTGCTAAAGTAAAACTTTGCTGGCATGCAACTTCTTGAAATGCATCCTTCTCTGATGCTGGGGTCAAGGACACCTCTACGGGTTAGCCCCCTCACATGCTCCAAGGCAGGACAGTTTTGATTAGCTAAAGAAAAATACACACTTACTCGAGCCTGAGTGGGGATAGCCCCACCCCAGTTCTTTCTGTCTTGCATAGCTCCAGGCAGCTTCCAATTTTTCTCCTTACTGCTAAGTTTCCTTTGCTGCATTTCCTCAGACTCTTTCAGTTCTTCTTCGTGGTCTCTGTGCATCGCACTTGGGATTATGCGCTTGCACAGATAGCAGGTTCCGGAAAATTCCATAGCTTCACCCTTAAAAGGCAAAAAGGTGGGAAACTACCCCCTCTATAGGATAGAACCCCAATATACCTCAGTCTTTCATCAACCACCATCAGAGCAGGATCGTGGAATCTTTCGTCTGGCTTTGTCCTTGGCAAATCTCTACAGTTTGTCCTTCATATTATTCTCTCATTTTATTCTTCCTTTCTTTACTCCCCTTTACCGTTTTACTTCTGCCTGTATTTGTTTTGCATGTTTATTTCAGTTGGTATTTCCCCCTCACCCACCCACAGCCATGGGTCTCTTATGGTGGCTTTGGCTAAACCAACACTTAAGCAGTGTGAGAGCTGCACAGCCAAAATCCCTACATCGGACGGCCATGCTAAGTGCCTACTGTGCTTAGGGGAGACGGACAGAGTTGATCTGTGCGTGCTCTGTAAGTCCTTTACCAAACAAGCCCGTCGTAACCGAGCGTCCCGCTTAGCATGCTCATGGGAACAAACTCTCCAAGCGACTTCAACAGCTGCCACAAACCCCTTGGAAGCTGAACGAGAGCCTAGCCGAGGGAGTGGTCGTCTTACAGACCCAGCCTCTGTTTTCTGATATGGAGTACACAGCGCATACTACATTGGGGGTAGCGGTGTCAGCTTCTAAGGTCACGGCTGTGCAGGGCGAGCTCCTACAGGCTCCGGTGTCATGCCCGATATTTCCCTCAACCCCAGTAACACTCCAGGGTGCTCAAGGCTTTCTCGCAACGTCATCTGCCCACTCAGTACTTGTATCGGTATCAAGACAGCCTGCTGAGTCCCTGGGGGAGAGAGGTGCGGCTCCTAGAAAGGTGGCAGTGCTGCAGCGCCCTGCTTCGGCACTCGGGACCAGGGCGCATGGCCTGCTGCAAAAGAAAAAGCAGCAGAAGCGACCGGCCAAGCCCGAAAAGGAGAGTGCAAGGAATGAACCAGAGCACGTGCCTGGCCCAAGAAAGTGCGAGAAGAAAGAGAAGCACATGCCCCAGTCTCCCATACCGCTCCCTATTTACCTGTTACCCATTCAATATCAAGAGGAGGGCTCCTTGGGTTCTGAAGTTCCTATCGGCCATCAGTGCCACAAGATTCCTCTTCGGAGGACCACGAGGGCCCCTACGTGCCAAAATCTTCCAGCAACTCCTCTGAGGGCTCGCCCCCACTGACTCCTCCCACTAGGAAGCTGGGAAGACGTCACCTCCTCCCATATGGCAGAATGCACCCTCGCTGGGACCGTGATACCCGTTATGGGAGGGACAGACGGCTACCCCACTGGGTGTATGAATATTACAGTGATGAGGAGGACCATTATCCTTATCCCTCACACTTCAGACCTTAACCAGAACCCTTCCCAGGGGACAACGTGTACTATCAGTGGCGGGATGCCCGGTGAAGATCACGCACCCGTTCGGGGTCTAGAACGGAATCATCTAGCCCAAGGAGACATCCTAAGAAACAGAAAAAGAAGCTTGCAAAACCAAGCAGCTCCTAGATACCTGAGCCTTTGAATCCAGAGCTGAATCCACCATTGCCAGTGGCACCCGTGGCCCTACCCCAACTGCTGCCTCCAGCAGGACCAACCAGTCCAGACATGGGACTCTCGATTGGCACTGATCTGTGACTGCTGGATACACTGACTATCCCAGAAGGGGAGCCAGTAGACAGTGAAGGAGAGAATGTGGGGGCAGATCCGGCTGATGGCACTCCCTCAGCCGAACTTAAGAATTACACTGAGCGCTTGCTTTGTATGGCCACCTCGCTTGGATTGGATACGTCTGATCCCAGGTTCCACATTGAGGATTCTATTTTTGAATTGATTCAGCCTCAAACTCCGGGGCCGGTCTCACTTCCCCTGATACAACTGCCCAAATATAAAGGCTGCGTGGGAGAAACCAGTGTCGGTCCCACCCAGCTCCAAGAGATTGGAGGGTATGTACAGGGTGCAACACCAACCACCTTACTAGACACCCTGTCCCAAATTTGGTGGTCGTTGAGTCTGCACAGTCCAAATCAAAGCAGTGGCTGCTGTCGACCCCCTCCTATAGGAAAGGCAAGAAGCTGGATGCACTGGGGAAGCATGTCTATTCTACATCAAGCCTTCTCCTGAGAGTGGCAAATCACCAGGTGTATTGGGCTAGGTACCAGCACTTCATCCTGGAAAAGTTAGCCCCTTTTTTGAGCCAGCTTCAAGACCAGAGGGAGGCAGCCACCACCCTCCTACAGGAGGGTGCTGGGGTAGCTAAACAGCAGCTTCACTCCATGAGACACTGTGCTGATGCGGGTTCCCGAACCATGGAAGCGGCTGTGTCCCTTAGAAGGCATGCATGGTTTCGTGCAACATCCCTTTCACAAGAAGCACATATCCGCATCGAAGAGTTGCCATTCGATGGAGAGGCCCTGTTCGGTCAGCAAACTGACAACACATTAGGGAAAGTGCAGAAACTCCACTCTACGGCGAGGTCCATGGGGATGACCTATTCTGCATCTTTCTCCTCTACTTTTTCTGCATGGTGGGCGCTATTGGCCACATTATGGCCAGCATAAACCACAACACTATCAGTCAGGATACCAGTAGAGTGATTCCTTTTGTCAGCAGGGCAAGTATCAGCAGCACAAGGGCAATGCCTCCACAGCCTACAAGTCAAGATTCTCCAAACCCAAGTCGTCCTACCCCAAGAGACAATAACTCTGCAGCCTCTTGGCTGTCCAGCCGTTATGATGCTTGGGCAGCCCACGCATCAGACTCTTGGGTGTTTACAATCGTCTGAAATAGATACGGCATAGGATTGGTTTCCCTTCTGCCTTTTTCTGGCGTGAAAGATACTAGGCCTTCCCCAGAATTGTTAAACGAAATAAACTCTTTGTTACAAGGTATGCTTCCACCTAGACGTGGGCTTCTATTCGAGATACTTTACCATCTTGAAGCGTGGCAGTGGCTAGAGGCCCATTTTGGACCTTCGAGGTGTCAACACATTCTTTTGCTACTGGCATTTTTGGATGGTGATGATCTCAACCATTTTACTCCTATCCCACTATGTCTGGTTCGCGTCTATTGACCTTCCACCTGTCTCTCATGCCTCATCGCAAATACCTTTGATTCTGTGTGGGCAACAGGATGGACCAATACAGGGTCCTGCCATTTGGACTGGTGTCGGCACCTCATATTTTTACAAAGTGCATGACAGTGGTGGTGGCTCACCTCAGACTGCAGGGAGTAACCATCTTTCCGTACGTCGATGATTGGTTACTGGTGGCCGCCACGCTGCACCACCTGCTACAGCACTTGCAACTCACCCTTCACCTGCTACAGGACTTGGGACTGGAGGTGAACTTGGTAAAGTCTGCACTCACTCCAACAGACTCTAATTCCTTGGAACGTTATTGGACTTCACAAGAGTGAGGGTGTACTTGGCACCCCACAGGATAGTCTGTCTCAGAGCCGCAGCGCGATCCTTTGTCGGCAGAGGAGGCAGATGGTGTGGGACATACAAAGACTTCTAGGGCTCATGGCCTCTACCACGGCAATACTTCCGCTGGCACGTTCCCACATGAAGCGCCTTCAGGCATGGTTTTTGGATGATTACAACCCTCAGTGCCAATACCAATGCACATATTTCTGGCCACCCGCCCAAGGAACTTGCCCTTGCTGGTGGAAGTGGGGGTCACACCTGCAGGAGGGGATGCCTTTTCAGAGGCCTTCCCTGAGACTGACCATAACGACAGACACGTCCACCTCCAGCTGAAACCTTACAGTGGTAGGTCAGTGTTCAGGCTCAATCAGACATATGCACATCAGTTATCTCAAGTTACTGGCCATCTTTTGAGCACTGAAGGCCTTCCGCCATTGAATCAGAGGGCACCTGGTCCTTATCTTGATGGACAACACTATTGCCCGCTTCTACCTGAACCGTCAGGGAGGAACAGTTTCGCAGTGCCTGATGCTGCTGGCGTTGGAAGTATCGTCTTGGTGCAAGATCCAGAGGGTATGGCCGATGGCTGTTCACATAGAAGGGGCCTCCAGCTTCTTGGCAGATACACTCAGCTGCCAAACAACCAGCCCGCATGAATGGTCTTAGGATTGGAGGACCCTGCATAACCTGTTCCACAAATGAGGGACTCCATCCACAGACCTCTTTGCTACGGCCGCCAACAAGAAGTGCGAGCATTATTGTACGTGGGCAGGAGCCAATCGGGGATCTTTTGGCAATGCCTGCCTTTGTCATTGGGGTCAGGAATTTGTTTATGCATTCCTGCCATTCCCATTAATCCCAAGGGTCCTGGAGAAATTGCAGACAGACAAGGCGAGGGCAATCTTGGTCACCCTGTGGTGGCTGAGACAGCCCAGGTTCACCAGCCTTCTCGATCTGGCCAATTGGACCTTCCGACACTTACCTCTGGAACCCTGACTCTTGATGATGGCCAATGGCTGGCAGTTGCATCCTGACCTAGAGTTGCTATGCCTCATGGCTTGGAAAATATAGGACCTGCCCTACTCCCTGACCCGCTTAAAAGGGTGCTGGAGGCGGCGAGAAAGCCCTCCACGCATAGAAGTTTTGCTGCTAAGTGGAAGCGGTTCTGCTCCCATGCCATGGAAAGGAATCTCTTCCTCAAGCGAGCACTGGTTCCTGCTATTTTGGAGTACCTTTTGGCCCTAATGGAGTCGGGACAGGCTCAGACTTCCGTAAGGGTACACCTAGCAGCAATAGCATACTACCACAACTCCTCAGGTTTGTCCACCGACCTGATGGTTAAGAAGTTCTTGAAAGGGTTATTGAACTTGTTCCTGCCTGCACCACGTGTGCTACCCTTGTGGGATTTGCAGTTAGTACTTTCGCAGTTGATGTCACCCCCATTTGAACCATTGGCCACGTGTAACTTGAAGCTTCTATCACTTAAGACAGTGTTTTTGGTGGCCGTTTCATCGGCTTGCAGAGTTAGTGAATTGCGGGGCCCTTTGTTGAGACTTCCCATATCTGATGTTCCATAGAAACAGTTGTACTGTGTCCAGACCTTTTTGTTTAGGCCTAAAGTGGTCTCAGAGTTCCACATGGCTCAAGAGTTGCAGTTACCAGTCTCTTATCCTAATCCTGCCTCTGATAAGGGATGAGCGTATCATTCCCTTGATGTTCAGAGGGCACTGGCCTCTTACATTGACAGGACAAGAGCCTTCAGAAAGCCTAACAGGCTGTTTGAGCTATGCTGGTCCAACCACAGGCATGCCCATTTCAACTCAGAGGCTGTCATCCTGGGTTTCCAAGGCTATTGGATTGGCCTATCAGATAGTGAAGAAGCCGCTACCTGGCACTGTTCGGGCCGATTTAGTGCAAGCGGTGGCAGCATCAGAGGCTTTCTGGCATGGAATCCCTATAGAGGAGATCTGTTGGGTGGCAACTTGGGCGACCCCATCGACCTTTGTCCGGCATTATGCCCTGGATGTCCGGTCCAGATCCAATGCTGCCTTTGGTGCATCGGTACTGCAGTCAGTCTCTCAATAGGCTGCTCTCTCTGACCAGGTAAGTAAGTGGAGATTGTTATGATCCGAAGTGTGATGCACAGAGAACATGAAGGGCAGGCTTCCTACCTGTAATGGTAGTTCATCAAGTGGTCTTCTGCGCATTCAGACTCCCACCCAGCCTCCCTGCTGCAGCCTATCTCTAGGACTCCTGTTTTGGTACCTGTCTGGCTGCGGCGGTCTCCTGGATTGAGGTATAGTGGGGTTCTATCCTATAGAGGGGGTAGTTTCCCGCTTCTTCTTCTTTTTTGCTTTTTAAGGGTGAAGCTATGGAATTTTCTGGAACCTGCTATCTGCACAAGCATATAATCCCAAGTGTGAATGCACAGAAGACCACTTGAAGAACTACGGTTACAGGTAGGAAACCTGCCCATTCCTATTATTCAGTGTCGTTTCTTCTCATTTTTAAAAAACCCTCCACTTTCACATTTTCTTTTCTACTATACCCTCCCTTTCTCCTGCTATGGAGCATGCAGGAGGGTACAGAATGATTTTGGTGCCAAAAGGCAAAGTGGCTTCTCTAAGGCAACCAGGGCACCTGGATCGCCACCTCCACATGCATCAGGACCAACTGTTTCATAGCCACCCAGAGACCACTGACAAGGCTGCTGCAAGTTTCCTGCCTGTGGTTCACGAAACTCACAGCAAAGTGGCCCAGTGTGCCTCCAGCAGCAGCAAAAACATGGGCCAAGGAGCATTTTTAGGAATGCAATTGTTTCTTTAGACAAGACTGAGGCTAGCAACAGTGTTCCCTCTTGTAGACCCTCCTCCCACCTCAGCAGCGTTGAGGGCTTGGGGAACATCAGGGGCTTCTGTGGTGGCAGCAGGGAGCTCCATTATGGCACAAGCAAGGGGAAATGGTGCCAAAAAAGGAGAGGGCTCCCAGTGGACAGCAAAGGCATGAATGATGTTGGCGACAGTAGCAGGGGTTGGCCGGAACCAGGAGCAATCTGAGTGCCCAATGGGTGGAAACTACCACCCAAATTTCAGAGGAATTGGGCAAAGGGCTGATTTTTGGTGAGTTTTTGAAGTATAGGATTTTTCCCATAGGGAAGAATGGAGGTTTCCTTGTGGAGAGTGGACACTATCCACCAAATCAGGCCACCAAAGATAAGAGAAGTCAATGAAGGGTTTCCTCTTCATCTGGGGACACAACTTCAGAGTCAGATAGCTCATTGTCCAAAACGGCAAAGAAAAAGAGAAAACATGCCATGGGCTCACATTCTAACAAGATCAAGAGTTCTTTCTCCTCTAAGCACAAAAATATTGAGCAGTAGTCTTCTGACCTGTCAGGACCCTGCCCTCCTGAAACCTATCCCCGGTAAGCGTAAGGTCACAGCAACTCCAGTGATTGATTTAGAAGCTGACCCTGAAGGGGACCCAGATGAAGTAGAAGGAGGAAACCAAGACTCTGATCTGGTCCCAGACAAGGAGGGTGAATGGTCTAGGGGGACGATCCAGACCCTGGAAATGTCTCACAGCGTGTCTCTGTCTCGGAAGACTTTGACCCACTTATGACAAGGGTTATAACCATTATTGGGTTACAAACGAAGGAAATGCCAGAGTCGGCACGATCGGCTAAGGGGATCTCGTCTTTCGGCAAAACCTAAAGACATGCTATTACCTATGCCAGATCTTTTTACAGAGGTAGTAAAGCAGGAATGACTTCTCCTGGTGGCAAACAGGAAATGGATGGCTGCAGTGAGCCACTATTGCACTTTTCAGCAGGAGCCAATGGATTTGCTAAAACTGCCATCCACAGATGCACCAATTGTACAACTTCAGGGTCACTGGTACCTCAAAGGTCCCTCAGACAAAAAGCTGAATTTGCACTCAGGAAGGGTGCATGATAATTCCTCACTCGCCACTTGCTCTGCAGTCGTAGCCTCTACGGTAGCAACGACATCACTGTTGTGGGTAGATGACTTGCTAAACGACCCATCTTACGATCCAGTTAAAACGAGGCAGCCATTGGTAAACATTCAGAAAGTGCAGGCTTTTGTGGCAGATGCCACACTAGATTCCATTAGGTTCACTTCCAGGGCTTCTACAGCATTGGTAGTGGGAAGAAGGCAGCTATGATTGGAAAGCTAGCATGTAGATGCTGCCTCCCAGGAACAACCTGACGGCACTGCCTTATGACAGTACCAAGTTGTTTGGCAAATCCGCACTCAAAGGTTGGAAAAAAAAGGTGAGAAACAATGCCTTCAGCCCCACAGAAGATGAGCAAACCCACCTATAAAGCCATTTCAACCCTCTTGTAGTTTCTGGCCCTCTTTCAGGGGCCGGGAGAGAGATTACAGATCACAACCTAGTGCTTGGAACCATCTGTGTTTCCCCTCCAGAGGTTTTGGAAACAGACAGGCCTCTACTCAAGGGAAACAAAACCAAACTGCAACAAGGGCCATACGCAGCTGGGGGGCTGCCTGTCGGAGTTCTTTCATTCATGGGAGAACTCCATAATGGAAAAGTGGGTTCTCAGCATAATTCAAAAGGGGTACAAGATAGAACTGGATGCCTGACCTTCCCACGGGTTCCTTCCAACACTGCATGCTCACTTTTACCAAACACACAGAGCTACAAAAAGCAATTCTTCATCTGGTGGATATTGGGACAGTAAAGCTGGTTCCCCCCTGTCAGGAGCTGAAGGGCATCTATTGTATCTTTTTCACCATCCCCCGAAAAGGACGGCTCAGAAAGGGCAGTCTTGGACTTAAAATATCTGAACAGGTGGGTCAAGTGTGAAAGATTCTGAATTGAATCACTAAGATCTGTGGTGGAAGTGCTCCACCACTTGGATTACCTCATGAATAGACCTGAAGGAGGCATATTTACATGTACCAATACACCATAGCAGCTGTCACCTTCTCAGGTTAAAGTATGTCGGAAGACACTACCAGTATGCCCCCCTGCCTTTCGGTCTATCATCGACCTCTTGGGTCTTTACAAAGGTGTTGGCTCCACTGATGGCCTACCTTTGTATTCAGGGGGTCAGGATATCTGTATATTTGGATGACGTTTTGATCCCGTCTCCTTCGAGAACTGCGTGATCTTCAGACAACTCTTCTAATGTTACAAGAACACAAGTTTCTTGTCAACCAGGCAGAAAGCCAGATCGTCCCATCACACAGGCTTCAGCACCGGTGGTGGTGGTGATCGATACAAGCAAGGACCGTCTTTCAGTCTCAAGACAGATTCCAAACACTTACCACAGAGAAGGCTTGCACTCGCGCCTTCAACGACCCTCCTACTCACACTGGCAAGGATTTGGGGCTTGATGGTTGCGACTCTACAAGCTGTCCCATGGGCAAGGTTCCATTGGTTTCTGCTACCACTTCAGACAGCCATTGCAAAGAAAAAACGCCTAATGCTACAACTACCTCACCATGTCCATCAGAGGTGGTGGTTGCTTCCGTAAAACTTGTACAGGGCAAACAGTTTCTGGACCCACCCAAGGTGATAGTAACTACAGTTGCCAGCAACAGAGGTTGGGGTGCTCACTGCCAACTCATGTCAGCGCAAGGAACATGGTTTCAACAGGAAAAGGGCTACAGCATAAATTGGCTGGAGCCGGAGGCCATCCGCTTGGCTTTGAGAGCTTTTCACCAGACATTACAAGGACATCACGTTCTAATTTGGTTGGACAACACTACTGCAAGGCCCACATAAACAGGAGGGAAAATGAGATCAAGGTCCCTGCAAGTGGAAGCAGTATAGTTGCTGAGCTGGGCAGAACTGCCCCTAGCGTCCATATCAGCCAGTCAAAGGGAGATCTCAACCAGCTGGCTGTTTCAGGAGGATCTGATGCTAGGCAAATGGTCTCTAAACCCAAACATCTTTCAGAAGATAGTACAAAGGTGGGGAATGCCAATTATGAACCTGTTCATGACCCTTCAGAACACACAGTTGCCATGGTTCACGTCCAGATTCCCCAGCAGGGAGGCAGAGAATGTAGATGCACTACAAGCACAGTGGCCAGAGGGCCTACTCAACACACTTCCACCGACACAGCTGATGGCAAGAGTGCTGAGAAGGCTCTGTCTACTAAGGGCAAGAGTAATACTAATAGGCCCCTTCTGGCCCAGGAGGCCATGGTTCACGGAGTTATTACATCTGGCAGCCACGGAGCCATGGTTCCTTTCGGTAACACTGGATCTTCTTCTTCAGGGCCCAGTGCAACATCCCAACCCAGACTGGTTGCGGCTTGCTGCATGGAAACTGAGGGGAATATTGAGAAAACAAGGATATTCGGATAAGGTGTTAGATACTATGTTGACACCCATCTTGATGCCAACAAACAAGATCTACCGGTGTATGTGGATAGCATTTTTAAGATGGGGGGACATGTCACTCAGTACCTCAGGGTGCAGCATCCATACATCATCTCAGTTTTTCCAGGAGAGGCTGGAAATGGGCCTCAGACCAAAGACACTCAAAAGACAAGCAGCTTCCCTTGTAGGACTTAGTTCTGGCTTATCGGCTAGGTCCATACACTCACGTCACCATCTAAAACGGTTCTTATGAGGGGTAAACTTGATATTTCCACCTACAATGCACTGCTTTCCTTCATGGGACTTACACACAGTGTTGGAAGACTCTACAGTCACATCCCTTTTGAGCCCTTACAGTACATTCCCATACGAATCCTATCCTTCAGACTGAGCGTCTTAATAGCAATTACTTCAGCAAGAAGGGTATTGGAGCTCCAAGCATTGTCTGTTCACAGGGCATACTGCATATTCCAACAGGAGTTGGTATACCTTATTCCAGACCCATTCATTCACTCCAAAGTAGCATTTCAGTTTCATCAGTCTCAGGATATATTTCTTCCCTCATTTTGTCCACATCCAAGAGAAAAACAATGGCATAAGTTGGATGTTCGTCGCTGTCTTAAAAGCTATATAAAACAGTCCACATCTTTCCAAGGTACAGATCCATTGTCTGTATTTTTATCTGGCTCTGTGGGAAGGGTAGTAGAGTATTCTCTACTAAAGTCATCTTCGACCATCGCCAGGTGGATTCGAGCATGTGTTGCACTAGCCTATGAGACTCAGTGGATGCATCCACCCACACATATGCTGGCACACTCCACAAGAGCAGCAGCTATGTCAATGGCCTTTTTGACAAATGCTCCAATTCATGGGATCTGTAGGGCCACCATGTGGAAAAATCCTTCGACCTTCACAAAGCATTACAAGATGGACGCTTATTTAACATTTTCATACCGCCCAAAACTTACATATGCTTCAGTACAGGTGGCATTTAGTAGGAGAGTGCTGCAACAGGTGCTTTCCCAGGAGTAGACAGAGGTGCTCCCTTCCTTGGTGATATACAAGCTGTAATATGTCCCATAGAGATGTCCATGACCCCAGCATCGGAGAACAGAGCATTGGTTCACTTACCATGAAGGCTGCTTCTTGATGCTGGAGTCAAGGACATCTCAGTCCACCCAGCTTGGCACCCCTGTCTACTCCTTGGGGGCCATAGTCAGCCATCCACACTTGCCCTCAACAGTCTGAAGAGGATAACTTCATTACCTGCTTCTATAGTCCAACAATCTATTGGACACTACTTGTTGCTCACTCCAATTGAGTGGTTATGTACTTCTCATGTTTATACACTGATGTTTCTATGACAAAACATTTTGTCATTTTACCTTTTCATAACTTGGCCTGAAAACTGGGGCAGGGCTTTCCCACTCAGGCTCGGGTAGGAGTGTATTTTTCTTCAGCTAATCAAAACTGTCATGCCTTGGAGGATAAGGCAGGGGGATAACCCATAGAGATATCCTTGATTCCAGCATTAAGAAGAAGCCTTCACGGTAAGTGAACTAATACTCCAATCTATAACTTGATATTTAAGATCTGAAGAACAAAAGGCTCCATTGGTGACAACTCCAAGTCTACTAATACGGATATAATTAAGTTTTCAAGCTTGTTTTCAAATTCTTGATGTCCTTTCACTAAACCACTTATGGTACTAGATTACAAAAAACTAAGACTTGTGACACCTTGAATCAGTGTTACCTAGCACTCAAGTGCTTGGAGTTCCAGCTGTAACACCTTTGAAATTAGTGAAGGGACATCTTGGCGAACTCCAGGGACTACTCCCTATTGGGTTAGGACTACCTTAACTTGGACTGACTATAGCTGCAAGCTTAAGCTGGTAGGTTAAAAAAACTTAAGCAGTTCCCATTCTGACACCAGGACAGAACATCCTTTAATGGGATTGGTACACTTTCTCCTGATAGGCAATCAAAGGCACCTATGTTTAAAGTTCAGATATGCAACTATTTAAACAAATGAGGGGCTGTTCACTTATTTAGAAAAACTAGATGTGATGGCTCTTCTTATACATAAAATATTTTGGCTGTCATGATTGAACACTAATCCTAAATTTGTCTTGTTGGAAGTTCTTAAGGAGCTGAACCTCATCACACACAGAGCACATAGTCTGAAGAGAAGGTGGCCACATGGCGTGGCAGCTGCTTATGGGCCTTATCTGGTGACACTCAATGCCACAGCACTTGTGGTCTGGAACAGAAAAGCAATGGAACCCTCTGTGGTGCAAGTAACTGGTATACAGAAAGCAATTATGGTCTTGGACACAAACTTGGTAACCGGTAAGCTGAATTGCTACCAGAACTTCTGCACAGCCACCTAGGCAGCAAAACCTTTTTATTTATATATAGGTTAGGTGGTCTTGCAGAAGGATGACCTTTCATCCCTTGAAAGGTCTTGTTGTTAGCTTAAACTAAAGCAGCTCTACAAACACGAATAGCGTTAACATTGCTGTAAACTTCAGTTCTTGAGCCCTCGAGGGCTTTCTGCAATGCTTTGCTTTACTGCCCACAAGCCTCTGGCTCCCATGATGTAGATGTCAACTGTTGAGCCCGTGCTATGCAGGGAGGGGGACAGAGGGGTTGGGTTCTCTTGGCTCTGGAAAACCAGCTGCATATAAAGTGAATGGAGGGGGTAGTTGAAGTCTGGTCTTCCGGTACTTGGAACTTTAGGACTATATGGTGATTGTCCTAAAGGATTAGGCCTCTTCATAGAGAAATCTGTTGATGGATACTAGCTATGAAGCCAAAGGGAGTGCTCTGCGTGGGGAGTACAGCTTTTGCTTGCCCTATTTGTGAGCTGCTTTCAGCCTAGGACTGGCCACTGTTGGAGCAGATGGACCCTTGGGCTGAATCTGTAAGGCGGCTCATGGAGTTGCCTCTTGAGAATGGGTGGCAAGCTTACAGTGGCAGGTTCTGCTCCCTACTCCTGACTAGACAACTTCTTGGTGTTCATCCTGTGCGTGTGACATAGTGCCACCAATAACATAGTTGGTGGCACATAGCACAAAGTCACCATGTCTCCTGACTCCTGGATCCAAGGGCAAGGAGACAGAGCCTAGGACTAAATGGTGCATGGTCAGGTATGAGTAGAGCCTAGTGGTGCCTGGAACCTGTTTGGAAGGCATCAAAGTGGACAGAACCTGACATGAGGCAGAGCAGAAAGATAGCACAAGTAAAGGATGGTGGTCCTTGCTCATCAGGCTCAGGCTCCCGAGAGGAGGCTACTGTTCTGCACCTTCGGGTCAAACCTGAGACCTGGCAAGTCTAGGCAATAAGGCCCCCCACCTTGAGACTCCTGCTTGCGTCTCTAGTGCCAGGCTTGTGCCCGATTTTGTAGACAAGGCGCGAAACTATCCAACCTTGCACAGGATTGCAACTTGCACTGTACGAAGGCAAGCAGTCCTGTAGCACAGGATTAAAAGTGCCTGCATCTTGCATGATGGGGCACACGTGCCAAAATAGGTGGGAGGATGGAGGGACTGCATTGGATGCATGAACTATAAGCAGGAGTATGAAGATGAGCCACAGTATTCAACCAGTTTCAACCTTTCTGGTTGCAGTGGAAGTTCTCCCTGTTAAGCCTGCTGCTGTAAGCACTGTTGTGCTTAAAACTGCTACAGCTAAAAGAGTACCACAAACCACAACCTCTGCTTCGACAACCACACCCACTACGACGACCACTACTACGACAACCACTACTACAGTGCCAACTACGACCACTACTACTATGCCAGCTACAACCACTACCACTACAATAGTGCCTACTACTACTTCCACAACTACCTCTACTACAACTCGGACCACAATTGCCACTCCGGCAAAGACCACACACAGGATACCTGTGGATTGTGGCTGGGCAGAAATACTCTGCCAGAATGGGCAGGAGTGTGTCTCCTATGAATATGTCTGTGATGGAGAGGCAGACTGTGAAGATGGGTCTGATGAAAATAACTGTTCTAACTTCTGTAATAGCCCAGGTACAAACTTTCCTTTGTTGCCTGTTGCCTTGTATTCTTGCAAGAGTGCACCTCTTGGCTTGTGACTCAACCCCCATGTGTGAGGAATGAAACCTTCCCATTTCACACGGGGCACTGAAAGGTCAGATCAAACACTGAGTACTTCCCAGTCACTAAGATGTGAACCAAGGTGGTTAAATGAGCCCCACTTGAACTTGGTTCAACTTCATGCTGTTGGAAATGGGGGTGTTTAGTCTTATGCACCAAAGGGGTTGAGAGGCGGACATAAGACCCCCTAAGGACTAGCACTGGGGGCACTAGTCTGCCAGATCCCTTGGTACATGTAACTTTACAGTCCTAAACCGCTTCATGTGTTTAACCCAACATAAAGTCAGACCAGTTCAGTTTAACTCCTTAATGAGCAAAGACTAAGATTGTTGCTGTACCACACATGAATTACTTGGCTACAAGAGCACCCATGTATCCTTTTCCCTGGCAATGCTCTAACTTGCTCTAGCTTAATCTGTAAACCGGCATGCACTCCTCCTCCGGCCATGTTCAAGCTAGAAAGGCCTGGTCTTTGAACCTTCTTATACAATGCTCTTTTTTTAAAAAAAGGAATCTTCCAGTGCCAGAGTGGCAACAGATGCATTCAAGAAAAGTATCGTTGTGATGGGGTGAGCCACTGCCCTGATGGCTCCGATGAACTGGATTGCTGGACCCCAACAGCGGACTGCGCCCTGCGCTGTGACTTCTCGCGTTGTGTGCCCGAGAGTTGGCTGTGTGATGGGAACTCTGACTGTGCCGATAATGCAGATGAGAGAGGCTGTGGTAAGGGACACTTGGCAAGCAGACGCTTAAATGAGGACGGGTGACTTAAATTGCTGGCCTCCGACCCAAGTTGCTAACTATGTGGGGCAAAGCAGGTGTCTCTAAGCTTTTGATGCTGCTTCCAGGATGGCAAAACGGGTGCCCCAGACTGAAACTGCCACCTGCTTAAAAGCTTGAATGGTCCCTTCTGGGAGACCTAGAGGTGCATGCCAGTTTTGGCGCTGAGCCTGTCAGCTGTTGCTTGCTACAGAAACCTTGATGTTTCTGTCCTGACCTAGCCAGGCTCCTCCAAATGCAAATAATGCTTGGATCTTAAATGGGCGGGCGGGGGGAGCAATGGTGGCTGCTACTTCAAGACAAGGGTGATTCAACTTGGTGGGCTGGAAAGCCTAATCTGGAGCCCCAACATATGCCCCGGGACCACAACTTAGCCAGCACTAGCTTGTTGCTGTTTGCTGCTTAGGGTGACTGACAAGCTCTTCCAGTCAAGAGCCAGTACTCGGTGTTGGACACCCCACCCCCTGTTGGATGGATTGTACTGCTGTCTGCAGTTCATGTACATCTAGCACCAACAACACTGTGCTGTCCTCCTTGCTGCTGTTGCTGAGCACTCTCTCCCCTCCACCTGTCAAGCATCCTTTTCCTCCAGACACTTTTGGTGCTTAGAGGGAGACACTGCACTAGCCCAGTGAAAAGCCATTGCATGAAGCTGCTAGTGCCTTGCATGTTCACAAACTGCCTGTTTGCGGCAGCAGACCCCATAAGAACAGCCTTGCTGCGTCAGGCCCAAGGCCTATCTAGTCCAGCATCCTGTTTTGCACAGTGGCCCATGGTGGTGGGGTGATGTCCCAACACTTGATGCCCAAGACCTCTGCTTCACATGGCCTCATGATGGAGCCGCCCCTGGCTGCAGCATCTGGCTAGGCAGCTCCTCTGCCCTCTCTAAGGGCAGCAGCTTACTTTGGCATGGCTTAGCTTTGTGTACACAAAGTGTGGCAGGATGTATTGGGATACCAAAAGGGCTTGAGAGCCTCTCCACCTCTCACACAGACTCTAGAGTCAACGGCTGGTCCTAAACACGAAACTTGGCTTGCACTTCTTCTGCAGTCCATGCTATGGCACACTTGTGTCTTTGCCTGGAAGATGGGGGTTGGCTGTAGTACTGTGATCTCCTGCCTGTTGTGCCCCCTCAGTTGGAGGGTTTTGTGAAGGCATTGAAGTCATGCACCTCTGAAGGGAAAATGAGCACTGTAAAATATTCCCTTCAGGGGATGGAGCCACTCTGGGAAGAACATCTAGGTTCCAAGTATCCTCCCTGGCAGCATCTCCAAGATGGGGCTTAGAGAGATTCCTGCCTGCAACCTTGGAGAAGCCGCTGCCATTCTGTGTAGATAACACTGAGGTAGATGGACCTATGATCTGACTCAGTATATGGCAGCTTCCTATGTTCCTAAAATGCTGCAAGACTATAATATGGGTGTCTAAATGATGCTAAAATAGCCACTCTAATATTTGCAGCAGGTAAAATCAGGTTTAGTCAGACTTAGTCTCTTGGAGGTAGAAATTCAAAGATAATGAGGACAAGGTATAGGACCCATGGGAACTGACATGGGGAGGTCACTAGACAAATACCATTCCTGTAAAGGCACTACATCTGCATTAAACATTCTAAAACTGAGAGATCTTCACACTGGTTGCTGCCAAAGGTGTGTCAGTCTGACTAAAGACTCCCGTGAAGTCTGTCTTCCGAAGAACAGGAGGAGTGAATTCTGTGCTGTCTGTTTGCAGTTCATGAGTGCAACAAACTCCAGTTCCAGTGCAGAAGTGGCCAGTGTGTTTCTCTTTCCCTGCGCTGTGATGGGGACCATGACTGCAAGGACCACTCGGATGAAGAAGACTGCCCAATTCCCCCCATTCTACAGCTCTGCACTCCAGATGAAATCAGGTGCCTTAGTGGGGAGTGCATCCTAAAGGACTGGCACTGTGATGGAGACACAGACTGCAACGATGACTCTGATGAAAAGGTAACTGGCAGTTCTCTAGCACCACTCAATAACAGATGTGGAATCCACTGTTCAAAAGAGATGCTATTTTACTGGAGTAGCAGCTAGTGCTTGAAGTGACTGTGCACACTAGGGCTGCCACTGCAAAGCACTAACATTCTGCAAGCCTGAGCAAGTGCTTGCATGCACACAACCCGCGCACCCTTGATTTCCCCAGGGTCTCCAGGGCTGCTTCAACCATGTGCAATCACTAGCTTGCAAAGTAGCCCATGTGTTCAGCAGTGCAACATGGGTGGCTCTCCTCTGCCCATGCTTCAGTACTTGGACACCTGCGGCAGCGCGGACAGATTGGAGCAACCCATGTTATGCTGCAGAGCATGTGGGCCACTGTATCCTGCCAGAACCAGGATTGGGTGAAGCCTCCTGTGACTGCAGACCGATGGCAAACCTGAGCTTGCTATTGTGTGAAGAAGCCCGATAAGAACTCACAAACCTATCTAGAGTCCTTGGATAGAATGTGAACACATTGTTCTCTCCAGTGAAGCCCAGGGCTATGTAGTCCACACAGTTCTGTGTAAAGGTAACTCCAATGCTGCCAGATAAAGCTGGGAGCAGTACAATGTGTGTATTGTGAAGGCTAGAAGCCAGATGCAGGGCACAAAGGCCCATCTCCTAGAGCGCTCACTGGAGCATTCTCCTAATGCTGTGCTCTCCCAGCATACTTGCTTCAGGCCTGGCCTTCAGCCCATAAGTGCTCGCAACCTAAAGTCAAGATGCCAGACTCCACACTGAGCCAACAGTCCTGATCATGGATATCTCCCATTGAGCCCTTGTTGAGGACGGTCCCAGAGTATGTACAGAGCTGGAGTTGCCATCCCTGCTATGCAACTGACTGCAAAGGAGAAACGAAGTGTCTCCTGCTGAATATGTCGTCTTTCCTTGCAGGACTGTCCGTTGCCAAAGTGTGGTGAGGGGCAGTGGAGATGCAGCAGTGGAGTGGAGTGTATCCCCGACCTGTGGCACTGTGACGGGGAGACGGACTGCAGAGACCGGAGTGATGAAGCTGGATGTAAGCACTACTTTCTCTAACCAACTTCAATAGGCACAGCAAGGTCTGAAGCAGGCGTCTTAGGTGACTTGGCTGCAGACTAAACTCCCACCCTCCTCAGTCACACAGCTCAGTCGCCAAGGATGGTGGGAGCTGGAGGCCAACATCTTCAGGATGGCCGCAGCTTGAGGCTTCTGGTCTTGAACATCCCATGGTTCTAAACTTGTGGCTCATGTTGGAAGCCCTTGCCATTATTATTATTTCTTGTTTACACAGTCAGACAGGTGTTATTGACTGGTTTGTTTTATCCAGACATTGAGTCCTTCCCAAGGACCTGGGACGGCTGCATTTTATTATCAATATTGTTGCTGTTATTATTATAGATATCGTTGCAGAATATAGGCTGTTCCCAGTAAAGCTGCTTTTTGTAATTGGCTGATGGTGATTTCTGTGGCCCCTATGGTGTTGAGGTGCTCTTCAAGGTCTTTTGGAACTGCACCCAGGGCGCCAATGACCACTGGGATTATTTTGGTCTTTTTCTGCCACAGCCTTTCAATTTCAGTTTGTAGATCTTTGTATTTGGTGATTTTTTCTATTTCTTTTTCTGCTATTCTGCTATCCCCTGGTATTGCTGTGTCGATTATTTTGACTTGTTTTTCTTTCTTCTCGACTACAGTTATATCTGGTGTATTGTGTGGCAGATGTTTGTCTGTTTGTAGTCGGAAGTCCCATAATATTTTTTCATCATCATCATCATCATCATCATCATCAATAATAATAATAATAATAATAATAATAATAATAATTTGATTTCTATACCTTCCTTCCAAAATTGGTTCAGGGCAGTTAACACAAGGGGAATCAAGCGAATTCCTATCAAGGGAAACCTTGAAGTCCAGACAACACCTTTAGTAGAGTCCAAGCAGTATCAAATTACCAGTGTTGCATGGATCAGGCAAGACGCTTTCCCTCCTAATGGGAAATGGTCATGGCATCGATCCTGTGTCCAAAGAGCAGCCGAAGGTAGAGAAGAGGTTGCCCCAAATCTCTTGGCGCACTTGAAATCCATATTGGATTTGCTGGAATTGCAGCTCCGTGCCCATCCCTGGGGAGCCCCCTTTTTCCATGAAACAATAATACTAACTACTGCTTAGTAGTGAACTGCATGAGGGCTATTAAAGACCAAGGGAAAGGTGCTGAACAGACACAAAACAGTTGGCTGCCTCCTGCTCTCTCTCTTTCTCTCTCTCTCTCACACACACACACACACACACACACACACACACACACACACACACCAGTGGTTCCCAACCTGGGTTCCTTGAGATGTTGCTGAACTACAACAGCCATCATTCCCTGCTACAACTTATTGGGGGCTGGGGGTGATGATAGTTGTAGCTGAACAACATCGGGAGGCACCCTGGTTGGGAACCACTGATCTAAACTAACCAGTACACTAGGTTTCCTGTTTTGTGAGGCCCCGGGGCAGTTCCAGCTGTAGAGGTGGGCACTCTCTCTTAGTATAATACTACATGCTCCTTTTGCCCAGTGTCACAACTTATTTAGAGGCTGTTCTGCTACAGTTAAGGCCCTTGGATCTGAAGATAAGCCACTTACCTCTTCTACCTCACAGGTCCATCCAGGAAGTGCAGGGCTGACGAATTCCAATGTGGCCAGGGCTGTGTCCATTTCACTGTGGTCTGCAATGGGAGACGGGACTGCCAAGATGGATCGGATGAAGGAAGAAACTGCAATGTGCCATGTCGAAGATCATGCTCCCACTTCTGTTACGAGTCCCCTAGTGGGCCTGTAAGTAAACAGTAGGAGGCTGGCTCTGCCACTCGGTGGTCTAGCTTGGGATAAGAGTGGTGGCGAAGGTGATCTTCGCTTGCCTGGCCAGAGCTGCCTTGGTGCTGTGTGCATGCTCCAAATTCCGTTCTAGCAGGCAAGCTAGATGAGGGCCACTGCCTGGAAACAACCATGCACACTCCAATTTTAACTAGTCAAATATCAATTTAGACATAATATTGCTTCTTGGAAGCAGGAGGTTCTCTATGGCACATCCTACTTGGAATTGGCAGGGTGGAAGTGGGAAGATATAATCCAATACTGCATATAGCCAACTTGGTTTTGAACAGGACTAAAACTGCAAAGACTCCAAATGGGCTCTTTGTAGTCAGATGCTGAGAAGGAGGCTGTACTTTGAAGGTTCCCCCTCTTCCCCACTCCTGTTTAGTGACCAGATAAAGGATGCTACACCTTAAGGATGACACTTTGGCAGGTGCAGCTTATAATATAGAAAGCTGCATCTGTGAGTGTTCCTTGGAGGAAGTCTTCTGTTCCTTGGATATCGGGGTGCTGGGCCTAAACCCCTGGACCTTCCTTCCTGTCTTGATAGTTAGTGGGGCAACCATCCTGAACAGTTAACCCCTCTGAAGGGCATCAGCTGCTAGGTTTCTCTGCAGGACCTCTTCTGGGGAAAGAGTTAGGTGTCTCCTCCTAGACCGACTTTAGATTTTTAAGCTCTACTGGAAAACAGCTACTTGGTTTTGCATTGACCTGAAGATAGGAGTGTACTTAACATGAGTTCTAACTTTCAGAAATGTGCCTGCAATGAGGGATTTAGGCTAAGTAGTGACAGACGGACCTGCAAAGACATCAATGAGTGTAAAGAGCTGGGACAGAAGGAGAAATGCAGTCAGACCTGCGTCAACACTTATGGTAGCCACAGCTGCACTTGCCATCCTGGCTATTTGATGGAACCAGATGGCCACACCTGCAAAGTCATTGGTAAGGCTCCACGACTGCACTCCTCGAATCTCCCAATGGGCATCTGTTTGCATGGCTCAAAACTGAGTAAACCGTGCTTTTCTGAAATGGGGAAACAGCGCTACACGAACTTGGGCTCTAATCAACTGCTTGCCTCTGCCAAAGAGGCCCTGGAAACCCAGGAGTTGCCATAAACATCTGATCTGTCCTGTCCTATTCTAGCAAGCTAGTAGGAAGAACTTGCACGAAGTAGCATGCAAACTGCTGGCTGAGAGAGGACTCTCAAAACACCTATTTGGAGTCATAGTACTGCTCAAAAGCAACACTCATGGCTAGGACTGAAACTGCAGGCAAATGGCAGAAATCTAGTCTGACTAGATGAATAGATAGAAAACTGAATTTGTATTGGGATATAGATAGTACTAAGGGTTGAATCCCTGTTGGACTGAAGAATGGGAAATAGACACCAGCTACCCCTTAGCAATTTGCTGAAGCACCCACAGTGCACTTCAGTGGGTTCTAGAGTCCTAGCACATGTGGACACTGGAAGGAAAGGTACTCTCTTTTTACCAGACTTTGAAAGTCCAGAGAAGCCCAGACTGGGCTTGGGCTATACCATGCAACTAAATTGTAGGTCATGGTTTTATATACAATGCATCTTATCAGTGTCTTTAAGACTTGCTAGAACCACCTGGATTAGAACAACCCAATGCTGAACAGTGGCCTGCTGGCTCAGGCCACCCTCTAGGACAGATGGTCAACTGCTAGTCCAGAAGCGTGCCACCTTAAGAGTTGCACTCAAGACAAAGTCCCAGAGTTGGTTGGCTAACTTCCTATGCACAGGCAGGAGGCACCCCAAAGTCTAGCCTAGGAAGGGACAGGGAGGCCTCCCCACCACACACAGGAGCAAGTGGGTCGAGTCTCTGGAGACTCAAGTGCATAGAAGAACTACCACTAGAGATCAGGGACAACAAGCTCCATTTAAAGGAGTGGGCAATAGACTTGCCATGTTGCATTATAAATGCAAATGGGCAGCCAAAAATAGGAGCTTAAAGGGGAGCTATGGATGCAAATTAAGTCCTTTCAATACAGGGAAGGGGCCCCGTGTGTAATTGGCACTGGGCCTGGAGAATTAATGCTTGGGTACAGGTTACTGGAGGCTAAGGTTGCTGAGATCAGATTAAGCCTTGTTGGACCATCTCCTGGATAGGATTTCATGCACTACCATGTCAATATTTGCTCGTAGTGGTGGGAAGCAGCAAACTACCAACACAACTACCTGTCTCCACTTTAGGCTCTGAGCCAAAACTGCTAGTTGCAGTGCAGTTTGACTTGATCTTCTATGGGTTAAGGAGCATGCAAGAAGATGTTATCTTGACGAATGATGTGAACCCTGTCTTCTCCATTGACTATGACTCGGTGGACCAGAAAGTCTTCTGGATGGACCTTAATGCAGAAAGCATTAAATGGATGAACATGAGAACCAACCAGAGAGGGTCTCTTGTAAAAGGTGGGTCTTGGCTTTATCATTGGGCAGTCCTAAGAAGGGAACTGCTAGCTTGGGTCACACTAATTCAGACTGAAAAGATCTAATGAAAAGCAGAACGCAAAGTTCTAAGCCTGGTTCGGATACCACTTGGTGATGGTATCTCAATCTAGAGAGCTTAGTGTCCAAAACCAAGCTTAATTTGGAAGGTTGCTGAGAATAAACAAAACAGGACAGGAACTTGTAAAATTAAACTGTTTGTAGCTTAGACGGAAGCTGCCTCGCATAATGGCCTGAAGACTAGGTGTTCTGATACAGCAAGCTTGAGCTCACTGCTAACACTAAATAAAATGGTTTGGTAATAAGGATGGCATGGTGCCTAATCCTTGCAGAGCACCTGCTGGAAAGTTCCCTACAACTCAAAGGACAGGTCAAGGCAGCAGAGTAAAGCATCATCTGAGGCAGTGCTGAAGCCAGGAGGCTAGGACATTGACCACCTATCTCAACTGGTGTATTTTTATTTTTTGGCTGCGAAATCCCACCCCACCCCTGCCCCAAGGCACTATTCCAGTGTGAGGCACATGACCTAACTGTTGCTGTGCTATGCATCTCAAAAGGGGGCTCTGAATGCTACCTTGCCTTCACCGTGTGACGGGATGCAAAGCAGTAGCTGCAATGAGCATACGGGGCTTGCCTTGGCTTACATGGTTTGGAAACGATCCCATTGCAGGAATCAAGACTGATAGCATAGCGTTGGACTGGATAGGAAGGAATCTCTACTGGACTGACGGAACAGCGGGACAGCTCTTGGCTACACGGCTAGATGGTATCTGGAGGGGAAATCCTGACTACACTGTGGTTCTTGATGAAGACTTGGGCCAGCCTCGGTCCCTGGCTCTCCAGCCTCTGGAAGGGTAAGAGTAGTTGCTTGCTTTTGGGATACTTGGAAAGGCTAAGCAGGGTCTGCCCTGGCTGCATTTGAATGGGAGACATGTGTGAGCATTCTAAGATACTGCTCTTAGAGGATGGAGCTGCTCTGGGAAGAGCCCCTGCATGCAGAAGGTTCCAGGTTCCCTCCCTGGCATCTCCAAGATAGGGTGAGAGAGATTCCTGCCTACAACCCTGGACTAGCTGCTGCCAGTCTGTGTGAAGACAATACTGAGCTAGATGGACCAGTGGTCTGACTCGGTATATGGCAGCTTCCTATGAGCTGGGTTTATTACTATAAATGGCCTACAGGAAGTAGGTAGGCCAGGACTACATGGACGCCTTCTGTGGATTGTTGGAGTTAGACTAGAGTCTTTACCAGCATTTTATGCCACCGCTGGCTCTTTGTATTGGCTGCTGTTGCAGCTTCCTAACCACAGAGTACAGAACAGCAAATGAGCACCTTGCTGCTGAAATGGGTAAAGACTGCTTTATATGTGGTTGGCTTGACTTTGTTGAGCAAAAAGCACTTGCCCCCAAATAAGGTGAATGTGGGAGGTGCCACACTGACCTTGCAGAGACCGGCTTATATAAAAGTCAGTATAGTTACCATGTTGAAAGTCAGGTCACTTCATGAGACTTTTGATCGGGGAAATCTTAAGGAGGCGCTGGAACTTGCATCTGCCTCTTGGCTTCAACGTGCTGAAGCATGGTGCAGAGCACACGTTACCTTTGTACAAACCTATTTCCAGCCCTGCTTTGGGGTTGGGCGAAGGACCAAGACTTGGCTTGAGTTAAATTTGGGTCTTGGAGCAGATCCAGATGTTGCAGGTGTGAGTGGAAACGAAAAGCTAACTCATCTAGTTCATTTTCCATCGTGCCTTTGTATATGGTTAGGAGCTGATTTGTCTCTAGCACTACCAAGCAAATGCAGGATACCTCTAGAAAGCTCTCTTAAGCCCACACAATGAGCAGCCTCTTCCTGAGAGTTGGCAAGGAATCTGCCTTCAGAGGGCGAGAATCACAAACATCCTAGTACTCTGCTTCTAAAGAAGCTACTACTCAACCACTCTTAAGATGGTGGGCCACTTTTGATCCTATCGTACAGTAACTCCAGACTTAAGTCTAGAATGCTAAAATAGTAATGGAATAAGCTTGTCTGTTTAGAAGACTCTTTTAAGCTGTAGTGACTGATTCTGTAGCAGTGTCTAATACTCCCCCCCCCCATATTTTGTAGGCTAATGTATTGGTCTGAAATAGGAGATTATCCTCAAATAGAGCAAGCTGGCATGGATGGAAGCAGCAGAAATGTCCTAATTGCTGGTGAACTTGGTTGGCCCACCAGCATAACTCTAGATCTCTTGAGCTGGAAAATCTTCTGGATGGATGATAAATTCCACTGCATTGGCTCAGCCAATCTGGATGGCACTGGCGTCAAGGTACTACATCGCCATCAGCTTATTCCAACACGGTCTGTAAGGCTGGCTGCAGGCAGGTCCTTGCAGAGCTGAAGACTAGATAAGTGAACACTACTCACTCTCGATCTTGTGAAAACGCTTAATAGGGGTTGGAGAGGAGAGCTGGTCTTGTGGTAGCAAGCATGACTTGTCCCCATAGCTAAGCAGGGTCTGCCCTGGTTGCATCTGAATGGGAGACTTGATGTGTGAGCACTCACTGTAAGATCTTCCCCCTCAGGGGATGAAGCTGCTCTGGGAAGAGCAGAAGGTTCCATGTTCCCTCCCTGGCAGCATCTCCAAGATAGGGCTGAGAGAGACTCCTGCCTGCAACCTTGGAGAAGCCGCTGCCAGTCTGTGTAGTAGACAATACTGAGCTAGATAGACCAGTGGTCTGACTCAGTTTCCTATATTTCCTAAACTACTGAATCCTGTCGGATGGGATATATGGGAGGCAGCACTCGAATACTCCCCTGGAGTGTGTAACTTAAGGGCCAAAGGCACCAAGCTGTGATCATCTAATATACCCTCTACTCCTAGGTGTTCCAGCTGTCTGAAATCTATACGCCCTTCTCAGTGGCTGTCTTCGAAGACTATGTATACTGGTCTGAGATGAAAACAAGGACTGTGCGTAGGGTAGACAAAAGGACTGGAAAGAATATGGCAGTTCTTATCAAGCGCCATGGGCAGCCGTATGGGCTAAAGGTATAGTCAACATGAAATGTGTGTCCTGAAAAGGACACCAGCATTGTGCCTTGTCATAAGTGCCCTAGCTTGATTTGGCAAAAGGAAATGAGCACTCTGCTCTAAACCTATTGCTTGGGAAACCTTTGGACAAAATCCTGATTCTATCACAATAGTTGATCTAAGACTAAGAATGGAAACTTGTCCAGGAATGGGGTGGTCTATTTATAGACATATCTTTATTTTCTACATTTTGTATAAATATCTTGGGGTTTTTTTCCTCATAGCACTTATTTGTATTTGTTTCATGCAGCTATAGGGTCATACAAAACCCACTACAGGTACTCATACAACTGGGCTTTAACACATTGAATTGACTTCCATATGTTGGAAGTCAATTGAAATAGCATTATTATTTTTTTGGTAGGTCCCCCTATAAATGCTTCATGGGAAAATGGAAAAGGGCTTCTAGACTACCACAAGCACTCCAGGCTATAGTGACTACATTCCGCTTGCAGAAAAGCTGGTTTGGTGGTAGCAAGCATGAATTGTCACCTCTGCTAAGCAGGGTCTGCCCTAGTTTTATATTTGAATGGGAAACTACATGTGAGGACTAAGATATTCCCCTTAGGAGATGGGGCTGCTTGGGAAGAGCACTTGTATGCAGAAAGTTCCAAGTTCCCTCCCTGGCATCCCCAGATAGGGCTGAGACACACACCTGCCTGCAACCTTGGAGAAGCTGCTGCCAGTCACTGTAGACAATACTGGGCTAGATTGGACCAATGATCTGACTCGGTGTATATGGCAGCTTCCTGTGTACTCAATGAACTTCCTTTGTAGAATGTCATTCAAGCTGTCTTCCCACCCACCCCTTCAAATGCTGTCCCAATTGTCGTCCAAGGGGTCTGGCTCCTGAACTTAAGGGTGAACTTGCATTGATCCCTGCCACAATTTCTATGCAACTTACCACTTCTAAATCTTTTGTTTGAATCCATTCTGACACGCACATCTGATTTTAGCCTCCAGTCTTAAGGCGTGCCCCAAGTTCCAGACAACTGGTAGGTGGAAGCTTCCTCCAGCAAACCACTTTGCTTTTTTCCTCATTAGTCATAGGCCTCAAAGCTCACTTCCTCCACATCTTCCTCCTCCTACTTGGTGTGCACATGCCTTGCAGCAGTGCCTGTTAATCGGACATTGGGTTCACGCCAAGTATAGAGGCGTGACGAACTAGAATATAAACCTCAGCCATGGAGGCCTCCTAGCCCAGATAACTAAAATTTTGGAAAATGGTTTGCAGGTAATCCATGAAGTCCTCCAACCAGCCGCAACAAATCCCTGTGTGGGAAATGGCTGCTCACACCTGTGCCTATTGAACCCTGATAAAAAAGGAAGCTGCCGCTGCCCCATTGGACTTCTGCTTTCAGATGATGGGAAGACTTGTGTTTCTCTGAAGGACTCTGCGTTTGTGTTTCTAGTTGCGGAAACAACTATTACTGAGGTATGGCTTTTAAATAGTCTCTTGAGACAAGTTGAGAGGATCTTTGGATTTGGCTTGTCCAGGCAAAGAGGTACCATTTCTTGGTTTAAGTAAATGGTGACGGGATGCACCTTGGGCATTGACAGTTCCTAAGAGCATAATATGCTGATGGCGGCATTGAGAGCCCTTCTACTTTGTAGACTAATGCACTTCCTACATGGTAGAGGACAATGCAGAAGTTGGTGTGCAGTCCTCGCACACTTCTCAGGGAGAGCTGCTGCTATAGAATAAAAATGGTCAAAAGGCCCATTTCTTTGCCCCCACTTCTTTCAGTCTTCTAGTAACTGAATGGATTTGTGTATTCTTTCATCCCATGTTCCTAAACTCTAACTTGTAAGTGAGTCCATTGTTGCAAGTAAATATTTGGGTCAGGCTGTGCAAGATTGAAGCCTAGTTTCTTTTGAAAAAAAGCCAGAGCTTTTTTCAAAGGGAAAAGTGGCACTTGGCTTCAGTAACTAGGTGTTTCAGAGATCTGACATGCTCATCTTGCAAGAAAGCTCCAGTCTGCATGGAAAATGATAGTGGATCGCACCATTTCAGAAGATTAGTTTTGTGCTGTGAGAAGAGACTCAAACAGAATCTTGCTCGGAGGATGGGATTATCTGCTAAATCCATTTAGGATGAGAAACTAGCAGCCACTCTTGAACATAATGTCTGTCCTAATTCTAGATCTACCTGAAGAAACTCCGCTCCAGAGCAGGGCAAGTGACTCTTCCTGACCACACTACTCTCCCCTTGACCAACATTACCCACCTGACAGCTGTAGATTACTCTCTACAAGATTCGGCACTCTACTTCTCCGAGTTTGAGGGTGGCTTCATTAGAAGGTTAAACATCAAGGATCCTGCAAGGGTGTCCTGGACAATCCTGCCAGTTGAGGGCACTGTTGTCTCCCTAGCTCTGGACTGGCTGAGTGGCAACATCTACTGGATTGGCAGCAGGTACCCATCTGTCCAGGTAGCAACCTCAAACGGCTTCTACACATACGTGCTGATGAGTGACGGGCTTTCCCGACCCACCTCTGTGGCGCTGCACCCCCCAAGTGCAGCTATGTGTGTGGCTGACTTGGGTGCTAGGAGTGGCATGCTTGGTCCCAAGATAGAGTGTGCATCTATGGATGGGAGCCGGAGAAAGACTCTCTGGAAGAAAACCCAGATTCCTGTCGGCTTAACAATAGTGGATGCCGGCACTCGGCTCTACTGGGCTGACCAAGGTAAGTTGATATGCTTGCTGGTTGCAATGAACATGGAGTGCTCGGTCTTGCTTGCCCTGGTGCATGAGAGCACTTTTCTGGCTTCCCAAAAGAACATGCCTTGCTGGAGGCTTTCAGCCAGACCTATAGGTAACAGTTTAGTGGCAAAGCAGGATGTCTAACAAAATGGCTCCCTTATTTGCTAGTTAAAGACCTGTTGGCTTTGTCAGGAAGGAGAGGGAATGGAGAGTTCAGGCCTATTTCTCCTCTTCCATTAATATTGATGTTGGGAGATAAAAGCAAATGTTGCTCCTTCTCTGCTGGTCCCAGAGAACTTTATGGCAGCCACTGAGAACCATGCCAGCCTATACCTGAACGGAGTTATTTATGCCAAGGTGTGTGTTGGAGAGTTAGCTTCCCCTTAGATGTTGCTCTTCTGTGAACTATTATTCAAGGTGGCTTTTATAAAATGACTGAAAAGTCTGTTCCCTTTAGTTGCACTCATAATTCTATCAAAAAATTGAGTATAAAAGAAAACTAGACTATCTGTATAAAATGGCTTAGGAAAACAAACTGTGTTGCTGACACTACATTAAAAGCATCTCATAGCTATAAATCTAAAACTATAGGCCATCCTATAATAAAATACACTGAGGAAGGGCTTCTCAGTAATGGGCTAATGCTCTAAAGCAGGGATTCTCAACACTGGGTTCCCAGATGTTATTGGACTTCAACTCCCATAATCCCCAGCCAAAGGCCACTGGGGCTGGGGATTATGGGAGCTGAAGTACAATAACATCTGGGGACCCAATGTTGAGAACCCCTGCTCTAAAGCACAGTTGTAATGGCATTCAGCCTTGGTCCACTGACCTAGCCACCAACATCTAAAGGTAAAGTGTTCTGTCAAGTCTATTTTTTTGACTCCCGGCACCCACAGATCCCTGTGGTTTTCTTTTGGTAGAATACAGGAGGGGTTTACCATTGCTGCCTCCCACACAGTATGAGATGCCTTTCAGCATCTTCCTATATCACTGCTGCCCAGTATAGGTGTTTCCCATAGTCTGGGAAACATACCAGTGGGGATTCGAACCTACAACATTCTGCTTGTTAGTCAAGCATTTCCCTGCTGTGCCACTTAAGGTGACCACATCTAGTTGGCCGTAACTGATAAACAGCTGGCAAAAGTATCACTAAACTGCAGGTGTTCTATAGTTAAGCAGACAAGCGCACAAGGTCAGCTTAGTTCTGATAGACTCTGTCCCAAATAGGGCACTTGGTCTAGACACTTGCTGCAAATCCTCCAAACCCTTCAAGATGGGGAACTCTAGTAGCTTCTAACAGCTCTAGAATATCCGGTATATCTAGCAACTTGGCGTCCTAGGCAGGGTACCATAGAGGCCGCTTCCTGTAGATGGGAGTACTTTCAACTGACTCTTGGCCCAGACTTGGATACCAACTTCTAGCTGTACCTTGCCTGCAAAAGTCAAACCATCCGGTACAGACTCCTAACCAGGTCTAGCCACAGCTGTGTTTGACAACTTCCTACTAGAGCATCTAATTGCTCCTAGATGAGATGGAACACCTGCTTGGAGGCTCTCCATTGTATGAAGACAAATGACTCTGCAGCAAACAATCATTGTAACAATATATTGTAGGCAGTCTCTCTCTCTCTCATGCAAAAGTTCTTATGACAGGACTACATAACTTTCTATTCTGCAGCAAAAGGCACCGTAGAAAGCATCCACATGGATGGCTCCCAGTTCCAAGTCGTTCGGGAAGGGCTGCGTAACATCGCACTCTTTGCAGCCGGGGAAGGAATGATGTTCTGGACAACAGTGGCACGTGGTGGTAAGCAGGCTTGATATAGAGTTCAGCCGGGGACAGATCTGGAATAGAACTAGATATGGCAGACAATGGCATACTCTTGTTCCCATGGCATGTCAAAGGGCCAGACGAAGACTTGTGGACAAACTAAAAGATCTAACTGACTGAGCATTCCATGGGTTTACATGAGCTTTCCCGTTCTCCAAAACTTAAGGGGAGCCTTCGTTTGGTATAAACTCTCAAGTGTTCATGCGTTTCTTAATCCAGCATTCTCTAGCTGAGAATTCTCAGCCATAAGTGGATGCCAGCCCCTAGCCAAGGGGTGAGAGTTGTAGTCCTCGATATCTACAGGGTAAGAGGCAGCAATGCCATGTGCATGGCTTCCTTAACTGACCAATCTGTTTCAGGCTCAACCAAGGTATGGTACAGCAAACTGGAAGTGAAAGAGAACTGGTGGTTCCAAGTGGACCAGAACCTTGTGGATATAAAGATCTACAGCAGACTAAACCAACAAGGTAAGATTCATATCTCTGTGCTCAAAAAGGGTGAGCTGGGTTATACTGACCAATAACTTGATGCTGATGGCCATTGCATCAAATGCAAAAAGGTGCTCTTGATTAGAGGTGCAGTCTCTGACAAGGGCACGTTAGCTGTTTCCTATAGGCTTAGCACCTCTCTGTGGCAGTGGGAGGAAATGTATGTATCTCTAAGCTTGTTCCTGGTTGGTTAAACCAGGGAAGGAGTTAATGCTTCCAAGAAATGTTGAGTTTACTACACTAGCAACAAAGCAGATGAGAAGCAGCCTCTCTGCTGCGCTCCAAAAATGTGACTTCCAAGAGCTAAGCTCATTTCTCTTGCCACATTTAGGTAGCAATGGCTGTTCGGAAAACAATGGGGGATGCAGCCACATCTGCTTACCAGTTCCTCAAGGCAAGAGGAGCTGCAGGTGCACCACTGGGTACAATCTAGAACATAGTACTGAATGCACTAAAGCCCTAAGATGCTCGGAGCCACTTCAAGCCTGCAAGGACAACAGTAAATGTATTAAGAAGGAGCAAGTCTGTGATGGTAGTGCCAATTGCCCTGATGGATCTGATGAGACTGGCTGTGAGTCAATCTATCTTTAAATGTTCCTTGGTGAATATGCAAAACGGGTCTAGCCTCCCACTTTTTCTCAGAGATTAGGAAACGTGTTGGCACAAAAGGGGTGAAGCTAAAGGTTGGGGTAAAATGGTTTCCTTTCCATTTTATGGAACTCTGCTTAAGTAGAGTTCTAGATGCACTAAATTTGGGCAACACTTCTGGAAAGTACAGTATTGACATGCATAGTCTCAAGCGGATAAGGCATAGCCACACTACATATTGAAACCAATTTTGAGCCCTCGCTCTTATTGGGTTCCGTGTGTGTGTGTGTGTGTGTGTGTGTGTGTGTGTGAGAGAGAGAGAGAGAGAGAGAGAGAGAGAGAGAGAGAGAGCATGTGCACTAGGGACCTCCCAAATACTTGGCACCTTGCCAATCTGTGGTTCTCCCAAAATTTCTGGGAAGCAAGCATTGCAGTAATACGGAATAGTCATGGTGTAGATGGGGTAAATTGCAAAAATAGAGTGGAATATGCCCACAGCTGAATGCTAGCCATCCTTGCTTCAGGTTGGGTGATAACCCACTTGAAGGCAACACACTGGTTCTGGAAGCTTGTCCAACCTCTGCATCTTTGAGGAGGGTGAAAAAGAAAACTCAGTCGGCTTGCCTCGAGGGCGTAGTACAATCGCTGGGAAAAGCCTGCTCTCTCTCGTGGCAAGAATTTCACCCGGCCATTTATACAATACTAAGTTGACACTGTCTTCCAGAGGTAACAAGTTTACATCCTCTATCTGCAGGCAGCTACACTGTCAAGAAGAAACCTCGGTCCACAAGCCCATCTTGGACAACGTTGCTGCAAACCAAACAATATCCTGGTAAGAAAAAAACATTGGCCCCTATGAGAACCACAGCCGCAAAACCTACGATGGCACCAGCACTCCCTCCAAGCGGCGGTCCGCAGACCAGGTTATCCACACTACAGAAATGGCAGGAGTCGTCTCGGACACAGGGAATTGTGAAGGGTGGTCTGGAGTCACAAGCTTGTAGCAGTGACACATGTCACATGAGAGGAGACTGCACCATTGAAGACAACAGAGCCAAGTGTCGCTGTCTGTTGGGCTACAGTGGTGACTATTGTGAAGAAGAGGAAAGCTCTACAGCAGGTTCCACTGTTCTGGGTATTATTGTGTTCTTGCTTGTTGCTATGGCAGCAGCAGGGGCCTTCGTCTACTTCCGGAAACATAGCCCTCGCAAAAGGTAAGCCTGTGGTCTTAACACCCTGTTGAGTAACTGCATGATCTGGAGACATCTCCTCCATGATTACCATAATGCAGTTTCCTGAGGAAACCTCAGCCTCTGCATTTTTTTTAATACTCCTAAATAAAGGCTGAAGGATAATGTGAAAGTTCCTGGGATGTAGCTAACTGGTGTGGGATACTGGAGGTCACTACTGGTGTTATAGTGTACTGACAAGAGTGGGAGTAGTACCCCTGCCCTCCTACTCAGCAGCTTATACTTTGTATCGTTCCGTTCCTCCAAGAGATTCAGGCTGGCGTGGGGGGTGGGGGTTGTACCATTCTTTATAAACTACCCCTGGCCTGGGATATGTTCCTGCAACTCTACTGCAGGGATTTTTCAGTGATGCTGCCACCTGACCTTGAAAGCATCTGCCTTCAAGCATCTGAAGCATCTACCTTCAAGCATCATGCCGCAGGGGTGTAACTATAATAGGGCAAGGGGAGGCAGTTGTCTGGGGGCCCACTGCCTTGGGGAGGCCCCAGAGGCAAGTCACATGATTGACTCCTTCAGCCGCGCACCCGCCAGGGCTTCCTTCAGTTGTATTCTTCCTCCGAAATTGATATGAGTGTTAAGACCTGGAGCTACCAGAACAGCATGTCTTTCTCTAGTACCATTAAATGACTTGCATCGTCCACAATTTACAAACCTTTTAAAAATAATTTAGGATGATGATCTATTGTGGCACATAGGGTGTGTGTGTGTGTGTGTGTGTGTGTGTGTGTGTGTGTGTATTCATTCATTCATTCATTTTACTATGCTTTTTGTTACCACTATTCAGCCTCATTTAAGATTTCTTTACTTCATGAGCTGAGCTTCAGTGAGTAGGGGGCCTATTTTAAAATATTGTCTCTGGGCCCACTCCAACCTTACTATGCCCCTGATCTGGTGTGAACAACCTCTCTGGCTACACTAGAAATGTAGTTATTTTGCTATAGCACCACCTACACTACAGTTAAGGCCTTCAATTTTGCTCTTAAACCTCAGTCCACCTGCATGTTCCTCCTTGCAGGTCTTCAAGTACAAGCTCCTCTAGAACACTGACCACCTACCAGAAAGAGAGTGAATCTGAAGCAGAAGTCCACTTCGTAGAAGACGAAACGTGTATCAATGAAGCCTATCAGCCAGAACAAGTGAGGGCATCCTGTTCAAAGATTGCAGCTCAAACAATATGCAGGCTAGGAAGCTAACTCCTTGCATATTCTTGAGATAGGGGCTGTCCTACCAAGATATTAAACTTGTAGTAGGCATACTACTACATGAGTTAGCATACACCCCTGCTAACTGGGCAAAGAGGCACCCTTTTAATATGGTGATTCTCTTTATTTAGCAGGGGGAGAGTAACTGGCCCTATCCAGCCCCAGCACACTACCTCCAGTGGCGGCGGCTGCTGTCTAACTTATATTCTTAGATGGTGAGCCCTTCAGGGACAGGGATCTATTTATCTATCATTTATATGTAAACAGCTTTGGAAACTTTTTTGTTGAAAAGCAGTGTATAAATGTTGTAGTCCAGTTGTCACTCCATCTCTCTCAAAGTTGTCATTGTGAATGACTTCAGGTACTGTGGTGGGAAGTAGAGAAGGGCTGTCAGTGAAAGTAGCTTGACTACTTGGCTGAAGGATTTGTATTCCACGGAAGCATCCTGTAGCATTGCTAGGGAACGGTGTGAAAAATCTGACTTCTCCCTTTTTCCCCCTCTACAGGAACTGGAAACTCCTCTGAAGACTGAAAAAGACTTGTAAAAACAAAAATAAAATGTGCAAACTTGCTTACAATGGCTTATTTTTTTTTTCAAATGCCACCAAGAGATGGGGACTACTTGGTGTAGATTAGAAGTACATAATTCTGCAAGAACTATAGTTGAGACATTCCCTCCTACAGCTTTTCTTACTTTGCTTGTAACTGTGTGCATGATTGAACAAGACTCTAGAGTAAAGGTGAGGTTTGCCAGTGTTATAACTGCTGTGCAAGAACTCTACAAGTTCAGCATTATAGACTAAACCAGTTAAAGGTTTAGTATATAGTGCTGAAATTGCAAAACCTAGAACTGTTGGCTTGGAAAATGAGGGAAAACAGCATGTTCGGACTGTTGAAGTGTAGGTTATCAATTTACCAAAAGCATGTACCTAACACTTGTTGGTGATGGGAAGTGCTACTGGTACAGGATTCAGGGATGCTGGATGGGTACCCAAAGTTGATCTCCTAGCCACCGACCTTGGACCACTTCAAGACCCTCCAGTCACACAGTGACTTGACAGTAGGGATGTGCACAAATCGATTTTTTTAAAATTCAATTTGTGCCCAGAATGAATCACCCTGGTTTGTTTTGTATCCAAATCTATCCACTCCAAATCACCCCAGATTCAATTTGTATTTGCCTTTATTGGCATTGATTTGGACCACTTAAGGTCCTAGGGGGACCAAATTTGGATGATGGGTAGGTCCCCATGGGTGCCACCTACCACCCAAATTACAAGGCTCTGGGACATTTAGTTGATTTTTAATGATTTTTTTTTTAGTCTTTACTTATTTTGTACACTTCTGCCATAGGAAACAATAGGGATTCAAAATTGCCACATTCTAACCCTAACATGGATCCCCAGCTTTCATTTAAGAAGAAAAAGCTAAGCTCTAGCCCTTGTAGAAGTAGAGTTATGGTGCAAAATGTGCAGTCATTATTTTTCAAGTGTTTGTATTCTTTGGTGTATAATAACTTTTCCTCATAATGAATCCCTTTGAGGATTAATTCCACACCTTCATTTCTTCTGTTCATTTTGACTGTCACTAGACAGTGCCAACTGTCAAACTGCCATGTGTCAACTACACCTCCCCCACCCCTACACACTGGGGTACTCAGTTTATTTTTTAGGTATTTTTGAAATGTTTAGATTCTTTGTCTTCATTGCACACCTCATTTCTTTTGTTCATTTTGACCCCACTGCTTTGCAGGTGGGGGTGGCGAATTAGTGGCATCCCATGTTCCAGCTACCCCACAAGCCACTGGGTACTCAGTTTATATTTTAGGAATTTTTGAGGTGTTTGGACTCTTTGCTGTGTAATGAATCCTCATAGGGATTCATTATGAGGAAAGGTTGTAGACATCAAAGAGTCTAAACATTTGAAAAAAAATCCTAGAACATAAACTGAGTAGTACCCCACTGCCTTGTGGGTGGGAGTGGGGTGTAGTTGGCACATGGCAGTTGGCACTGTCAAAAAAAAGTCAAAATGAATAGAAGAAATGAAGGTGTGTAATGAATCCTCAAAGGGATTCATTGAGGGAAAGTTATTATACACCAAAAAATCCTAAGGCTTGAAAAATAGTGACCACACATTTTGCTCCATAACTCCACTTTTACAAGGTATTCTATAAGCCATTACAGAATTAAGCTAGTCCATTCTCTCCCTGTCCCAGTGTGATGAGTGTGTGTGTGGGCTTATGGAAGTCACTGAGTATGCTCAGTCCTCATCAGGAACTCTATTTTTTCTTCTTCAAGTAGTTAAGGTTTGCATACTAGGCATCTCTCCATCTATGTAGAAACGATTACCTTATTTGAGGGATGGCCACGTCTTGCTTCCAATCTGGCAAGCACTCAGTTTCCTGCCCTGGCTATGAAGTGTCTGCAGACAAAGCAGAGCAAACTGCCCTCAGAAGCCTTCCACTGTGAGTTGTTGCTGCCGAACAGACACCTGTGGAGCAGCAACTTGCTGAGGCAACAAGTCAGGCAACTACCTTTCCAAAGGTACGTGGTAGTACTGTATTTTGGTGTGTTTGAAGGAAATGAAGATCCACATAATGAAAGCTCAAAGCAAAACACTGGTGTCTTCTGTCCCATCCTCTAAATCAGAGCACGATATCTGTAATGTCGAGCTCTAGCACTTGAGATTAGAATGTGAACTCCATTCTGTAAACTGTAGAAAGACAGGCTATAACTAGGTTAATCTGCAAATGTTAGTATCTCATTAAAACTTATCAAATGTTACCACTGAAAGTAAAATAAGAATAGATCCAAATGTGTGGTCCTACTGGAATTAATTAGTAATTTTAATTTGCTGGTGCTAATCTTGATGCTGCAGTCCTAAAAATACAGATGGGTAATAATTCAGCCTGACATTTAAGCTCTGCTGCATTGTTTGAGAATTGGTGATTGGCATCATACTGTATAAGCTCTGCCAGGAGTTGTTGCTGTGCACGTCTTGCATTTAGGGCCACTTTGGCCCTGCTGTTAAAACTTCTCCCCAACCACAGAGAAACTTCATCTACCTGGAGTTAGATGTAGATTACAAAAAGTTAGTATTTAATCCAGTGTGTGTTGAGAGCAAAAGCAAACTACCATATCTAACCAAAACGAAGAATTTCAGGTAGATCGTAGTAGCTGTGTTACCCTTTGGAAGTAGATTGTTAGAGGCCTCTCTCTAATAAACTTGACCTATGCCATGCTTGCTTGAAAGCAAGCTTGATTCCTTTTGGATTTGGGTCCGAATGCATAGAAAAGGGTAAATGTGGTGACTTAAATACAACTAAAACTGGCAGCACACTTTATACCCATAGGCTGAGTTGTAGCATATAAAATAGCTTTCCAGAATTAATGCACTAAAACTTGTGCATCCTATATACAGTAAATCTCATTTCTGAACCAAGCAAATTAAAAATAAATGCCACATGGATGGGGGTATAACAAAATGCATTGATCTTAGCAGACTTTCTGAGCTAGAAGGTGGCCCCAGTTTGTAACTGTTTAATTGCAGTAGTTTAATGTTGCTTCATGCCCATGTGATTTGTCTAATTACAATGTGAGGTGCATGTCTACTCACATGCAAATTTACCTAAAGTACCCCTGGAGCTGCGGCCACTGGAAACTGCCAGCTAGCCCATAGTCTGTCAAGCCTATTAACTATTCTAACTCCCAGTAGCTCTCTGGTAGAAGTTTCTCTCAGCATTACTTCCAGAAATGCTTTAGAGATGTGGAAGATTGAAATGGGATCTCTTGTACATGCTTCTCATGTACTCCTATTTTCTAGGGCTACCACTCAATGAAACAGTTCAGATGTTACTATATAATCCATAGTGTTCTCATTACTGTTCATAATGTGTCCATACCATTTTCTTATGGTTAAGAGTGTACTAGAAGAATGTGGCCCTTGACAACTGTGGTGAGAGTAGCATGGAGCTTCTGTGGAGGCAGATACAGCTTGTGGTCAGTCTACAGCTGGCTGTAATACAGGGTCCAGTTCGAGATATGCAAGCTGTGACCCACAGTACAGTCAACTGAAGGAGAGCCTTGTGTGTAACTGTAAGGGTAATTCTCCCTGAACTATAAGCCATAATTTAAAGACAATTGGCTTCTGACTGGATCAGGTCCTAGTTTAGAGCCCCAGATTAAACACTCCTAGGAGGCCAAACCACATGTGACACAAATGTTTGTCTAAGCTTTTACTCTGAAGCAGCAGGGGAGGGGGTGGTGTCTGAAAACTTCTGTACCACTTTGCTGTTGAACATGCCCTGAAAAGGCATTTGATTTTAATGCCTGGAATGATTCTAAACTAGTCTTAATTTTCTTTTTAAGGAGTGATGTGTGTTTTTCAGTTATGTTTGAACTACCCAGAGCCATCTGCGTTAGGCAGTATACAAATTTAATTTAATAATACACTGGAACATCTGCAAAAAATACAAGCTACATGTAGCCAAAAATTGGTGAGACCATAAAATTGAAAAAGTTGAAGAAAATGAAGATGTAAAAATATTATGGGACTTCCGACTACAAACAGACAAACATCTGCCACACAATACACCAGATATAACTGTAGTTGAGAAGAAAGAAAAACAAGTCATAATAATTGACATAGCAATATCAGGTGGTAGAACAGAAGAAAAAGTAATAGAAAAAATAGCAAGATACAAAGATCTACAGATTGAAACTGAAAGGCTGTGGCAGAAAAAGACCAAAATAATCCCAGTGGTAGTTGGCGCCCTGGGTGCAGTTCCAAAAGACCTTGAAGAGCACCTCAACACCATAGGGGCCACAGAAATCACCATCAGCCAATTACAAAAAGCAACTTTACTGGGAACAGCCTATATTCTGCAACGATATCTATAACAACATTGACAATAAAATTGAGCCATCCCACGTCCTTGGGAAGGATTCGATGTCTGGATAAAACAAACCAGTCAATAACACCTGTCTGACTGTGTAAATAAATAAATAAATAAATAATAACAATATAAATGACACTTCCTGCAAACAGTTGTTTGCCCCTTCAGGTTTTGGGAACCAGTGCAATTCATCTTTTACCCTGAAAGTGCCGTTGTAGTGTGTTGTATCCTGAATAGCCTCCTTGCTGCCTGCCAATGGAGAAAATAAGCACATCTTCCATTAAAAACCACAGTAGGGGCATAGCTTTAAGTGTCAGCACAACCCACTATATTAGTAATAAGTTGCCTTTTGTACACATGAGCATAGTGTTCTTTAGTCTTAGTTCAGCAAAAAAAAATCTCCCTTCAGAGTTACCTTTTCACATGGTTTGGCACAGCAGTCTTCATACAGCCACAGGGATGCAGGCTGTGATTGTTTGCATAGCAATGCACACACCAGTAAAATATTAACAGTGGGGGAGAGGCTGGAGAGAGAAACTGACACTTCTATAATTGGACCTTTTACCCCTCAGCGGTGGTCTGCTTTTATAGCCATATCTTAGAGCAGGGATGGCTAATACATGAGTCTTGGTATCACTTTATAGTCCACAAACATTGACTCATTTATATTGGCAACATTACACAGATATATATGCACACACACAGAGAGAGTAACTTGGATGTACCATGTTGATAGCTATGCATTTTGCAAGGAGGCAACACTCCTTTTCCTTCAGAGTAGAACTGGCCAATGTTCGACTCCCCTCCATAAAATCTGGTGTGGCCTTTGGTTGCTAGGTAAAAACCTGTTTTAGGAGGCCAGGTAATTCAAGAGCGCTAATCTCTTGAGTTTCCGGAACATATTTTTAGAAGGTAAAACCATTTTGTGCATGTATTAACTGACTAAACCTTTTCATGTAGCTCAAAGAATAACTTACTTTAGGAATGAATTTCATGAATCGTTTATTTGAAGTTCTGCTTGTTCTGAATTTTGCATGGGTTCTCTGAATAAAGTGCTACAATCCAGCAAACTGCTTTGTTTTAACTTTCATGTTTAAAAAAACAAAACCTGCTTAATTCAGAGTAATCCCAATTCTTATGTTAAAGTATAGCTAAAACACTTGTTTAGGTAGTAGAAACGATTAAATGTATCCAGCGGCAATATATGTGGGAACCTTCTTCCTCTTTGGGCCTCTGGAAACTGCTGTAACTCTGAGGGCAGTTAGGAACACATTCCTAAGGTCATAATAAATAAAAAAATCCAAAATATGCATTCCCTATTTTTAAATGCAAACACAGTATGTGCATCACTCCAGATTCCAGAATGGTTTGGGGTTTTTTTAAAGCACTTTGTTAACATCTGATACAGTAACATTCTCTCTTGAATGCCATGAAGATGACTTGCTCTTCTCTCTCACACACAGGGTTTAATGTAAATTAGGATGATGGGTCTGTGGCGGTCTCTCTTGACAGGAGAGGACAACAGACTTGCTCAACAAATATAAATATTGCACCACTGAATCTTGCTAAGAGTAGAAGAAGCTTTGCTACAGATTTGCATTAGTCGAGTAGTTATTCCTTCTCAAGCAGTACTGGGTGTAGAAACAACACATGCAGATTAACATTTTACATATTCCTACCAAGTACCTGTTGATTATTTGGCTAGCTCAGAAAGGGAGTGGGTGTGGAAAGAGGAAAGGCTGGGGCTTGCTAAGGGCTCTTGCTGAAAGAAAGACTGGCAGCACAAGGGCAAGCTGGTATGCATTGTTCAGTGCCTGGAAGATTTAGCCAGCCATGCAATACAGGTGGGGCAAAAGCAAGCTGCCCCGTAAAGATTTCTGTTCCCGTTTTGCAGTCCTCCTCGCTCTGTAAATAAATTACATATGCCCCGAGTACACATCCACACCCAGAGCAAGAATCTTCAGCCTTTTACAGTGGCAAGAGACCAATAGCAGCAAGGGAGGGTGAACAGCAGCTCTGTCGTCTGAGCAAGACCTGCCACCCTCTGGTACATCATCTCGAGCCCCGCCTCCTGCCTTTGCAGCTTTAATTAGAGGGAGTGGGGTGTTGATGAAACGGGAAAGGGCTAGTGTGTGTACTCTATGATGATGGCATCAGAAAAATCATGGGAGACTCTTCCACCCAGTTGCTCTGGAAGGAGGAAACAATGCGTGCAAAAGCATGGGGGTCACTGATAAGCACTTGCTTCCACACACCAGTCCTTTTCTCAGGAGTTGCTATTTCTGTCCACTCCCTTTTTATGGAGAATCCAGACGATGATGTGCATTGCAGTGATTTCCCTGTGTTTTCTCCCACCTGATTGGGGGGCAGCGGGGTGGCAGACGGTGGTGGCAGCTTCATCAGCAAGAGCAATAAAATGCAATTGCAAAGTGAGCCTGTTTCCTGCCCTAGCCAAGCAAGCGCTTTTGAATTCTTACATGCTATTGTGGATTTAATTGAAAGCTGCCTGCTTGTAGCTTCTGCCTACTTTTGAGGGGCATAATTGGTTGGGGTTTTTTTTAATCATTATTCTTGATAGTAAAATGTGTTTGCTCTAAGAAAGAAAAATGGCAAAGAAACCAATAGTTTACAGCACCACCCTAATCCCTCTGCATTGTAAGCTGTTTGTTGTTCTATTCATGCATTAAAAGTAAACCTGACATGCAGATAGAAGGTATACTGCTGTCTCTATTATAACATCTGAATTACTGTACAAGTGTACACAGAAGCCCTATTCACATGTTATGTTCAATGCATATACAGCAGTACACTTCCTGTTTGTATCTGAATTTGAGGTCGACTTTACTCAGGTTCATTTTTTAAATGAACAGTGTCATTCTCAGAAAAGCATGTACATGTGTATCAGTACCTGAATGCACATACAATACTATAGGACTAGACTGTACATACATTGAACTTAAACGATAATGGCTTCTGTGTATAGTATGTGCACACACCTATCTGTACATACATACAGTTCATATAATGTTGAACACAAGGACAGCAGCAGTACACTTCCTATCTATACCTGTATTTGACAGGGTCTTTACCCAAGTTCCCCTTTAAAATGAATGCATTCACACAAAAATGACTATACAAATGTGCATATACATTTGGAACACACACACACACACACACACACACATGCCTGAATATTGCTTAATTAAGGGACAAATTGTCAAAAATCCTCAAAACAAGAAGCCATCACATGAGCAAAACTTAAAAGGAGGAAACTTTAACCCTGCATGACACTTAAGTAAACATGACAGAAGCATCTTGGCCACTGTGAAGGACATTGCTGGATGACAGAAATGTTAGGTGGAACGATTATGCTATATTAAGTGCCGTATAGAATCTCTGGGGCTTTTCTACACGTTGGTTCTTTTTAAGCTCCTGCCTTACTTAACTATGGGCTTTCGTGCAGGCTCCAGATGCCTCTGGTGGCTTCTGAAGAAACTCATAGTCTTTCTTTGCCTGTCACTAAGTAAGGCAGGAAGCTTTGAAGAAACTGCACAAACCAATGCATGGAAAAGCCTCTGTGGAAGCAGAAAAGAAAAGCCTCAGCCGAGCTGAAGGGTGCTTGTGTAGAAACCACTCCTGGCACGACATATATTAAACTCAATATTTGAACTGATCAGAATACATGTCTTAGTCGGTGCTGTTATATGTTGACAGGATTGCTCGGTGTACCCTTTGTTCCTTCCGCACCACAAAAATTGCTGCCTACGGAAGTGCAGGAGAAGAGTGCTTGTGCTTATCTATTTCTTCTCTGTACAGGAATCATTTAAACCGGTCCAAATAATATAACAGCATAAGCACTGGGGAAATAGTACAAAATATGTAGGTCCAGTGTTTCTGAACTGCTATGACAGTTGCACTCATGTGCTGAGGAGGTCGAAGAAGTCATGGCTGAGATTCCATTTGCCAACGGACATGTCTGGCCGGGCATCATGTCGTCCTAGTACAGTCCTGCCATGCGCTTTCTTCTGGCTTATAGCTGGTTTCCCACTGTGAAAGTCTCTGCTGATGGCTATAAATCCGAGTCGCAGGGAAGCCTGCTCCTGTTACTGACACTCTCGCCTTCCAGTACATCCAGGGAGTTGGTGTAGGACTTGGGCGTTGAAGTCCGGTCGTACAGCTCGAACTCTCGGCCATCAATGGAGGGGGAGATGGCGGCTATGGTTGCTGGGCCCTGCTGCCGACTGGGTGGGTAGCTGTAATCCACAGCAGCTTTCTTCCGCTTGCGTTCCTTGCAGCAATGACCAAAGCTGAGCGTAAGGGAGAGGCCCCCAATAATTTCCAGGCAGCTACCCAGGTAGCCGAGTACCAGGCAGTAGCCCACCTGCAGGGTACTGCCAGAAATGACAGGCAGGTTGTTGAGTTCGTGATTATACCAAGAGATAGGAATTAGGCTCATCAGTCCCGAAATGAAGAGCACTAGGCCACCCAGCCCAGCCAGCAGGTAATGGGGTATGTCCTGCCAGCAGCGCACGCCCAGGGAAGCCACAACCAGGCCCAGGACAGTGACGACCACAGAGGAGGGCATGAGCCCCTTTGCCACTTGCACAGGCTGCTGGGTAAAGTAGTCGAGGCTGTCCTTGATGCCGCATTGGGTCTGGCTGGTGCCTTGGTACTCATCGCAGATGTCCCAGATGCCTTGGTGCTGGATCAGGTCCAGAGGGCCGCTGGGGATACGGCTCACGTCCCTCCAGCTGGGAGCCAGAGTGCTAGTCAGATTCAGGACAAGGCCACAGGGACATAGCACAATGCCCACAATCATGGCTGTTGGGGTCCGCATGCTATGCCAGGCAATGGAGACAGAGAGAGAAGCTGTGATGGGTACAGACCAGTGGCTTTCAACCCTAATGAACTGAGGAAGCCGCCTGCACATCTGTTTATCTATTGCAAGGAAACCCACTGGAAATCTTTACATTCTGAAGAAGATCCATCCAATAAAAAATCCCAATAAAAGGGGATGCTAGAAACCTCTTCCAGTATCCTAAAAAGGATCAGCACTGTACCCAGATACAATGCCCATGAGAGTGTGCTGGCAAGCTGCACCCCTGAACCAGCCTGCTCCGTAGCCCTCCCACCATCCTCAAGTGCTGTGTTGGACTGCTTGACACAGTACTTGGGGGGAAACTGTGTCCATTATTTTAAATAATGGACAGTTAATGCACAGTTTAAATATTTTAAACTGTGTCCATTATTTTGCCAGGGACAGGGAGGCTATTTCAATTGGGAGTGCATTCCAAAGCCCAGGGGCAGCAATGGAGAAGGCCCTTCCCTGAGTAGCCACCAGATGAGTTGGTGGCAACTCTATCTATCTATCTATCTATCTATCTATCTATCTATCTATCTATCTATCTATCTATCTATCATATCAGCCAGTGCAGTTCTTTTAGAACTGGTGTTATGTGGCCCCTTTGTGTTGTCCCAAAAACCAATCTGGCTGCCACATTCTGTACCAATTATAGTTTCCGGACTACAAAGGCAGTCTCACATAGAGTGCATTACAGTAGTCAAGCCTGGAGGTTACCAGCATATGTACCACTGTTTTCAGGTCATTCACCTCTAGAAATGGATGTAGCTGACATATCAACCAAAGCTGATAAAAAGCACTCCTGACCACCGCCTCAACCTGTGAAACCAGGGAGAGCTTTGGGTCCAGTAGCACTCCCAAGCTATGTACCTGATCTTTCAGTGGGAGTGTAACCCCATCCAGATCTAAACCATCTCTCAGGTCCTGGTCCCCCGCAGTCAGTACCTCCATCTGATTTGGATTCAACTTCAGTTTGTTATCCCTCATCCAGCCCATTACTGTCTCCAGACAGTCATTTAGGAAAGATATGCCATTTCCTGATAAATATGACAATCCTCTCCAGATGATCTCAATGGGCAATGGGGCTCATGGCAAAGATGTTCTCTTAAATACCCAGTGCCCAGCTGTTTAGGACTTTATAGGTAATAATCAGGATCTGGTATTTTGCCCAGAAACCTATCGGCAGCCAGTGTAGCTCTTTAAGCACAGGAGTAATATGGTCTCTCTGAGATGACCCAGAGACCAAGCTTGCCACTGCATTCTGTATCATCTGAAGTTTCCGGACTATGTACAAAGCCAGCCCCACATAGAGCGCATTGCATAATGCCTAAAGAAGGCTTAGATCATGTTCTGATGTGCTCTCTGTGCTTGAGTGGACTGCTGGACAGACCCCTCAGATCTAGCCACTCCCTACAGAAGCCAAGTCCACGCTAAAATCCACTCTATGCTCCCCCATAGCTGTACAAAGCAGGACAAGATTAGCAAAAGGCAGACAAGCTGTCCTTAGGGAAGTTTCGTCACCAAGACCTACTGTGTTATTAAGGAATCCCTGGCTACCCTTCTGCCCTCCTCCTGCTTGTACCTTGTTTACCATTGCGGACGTCTCCCTGCTTGGAGCTATGAGATCTGAGTTATAAAAGGAAGCTTGCTTCTGTTACTAGTCTAAGCTCTCCTTGCCTTACTGGATATCAGAAGTGAATGAGATTTTACGGCTCGGCATAGGACCAGCTCAGGAGGGTGCTGAATTCAGGCATTTGCTTGGGCCCCCACGATGGTCAGAGGGCGTGCTACAGTCCTGTTATTCCCATTTTGCACAGAGCACCCAAGAAACTCAAAGCAGCACGAGATCATTCCCAGTTTGCGTGGCTCCCAAGCTTCCCCCGCTCCTCCCTGGAGCTGGCCCTGAAATGGATACAGATATCAGAGAGAACAAGCCTTTACCTGTTCCCTTTGTCAGTCCTGTGGCAGACACCCGCTCAGTTGCTGCTTTCCCTCCTCTGGGTGCCCAGTTAAAAGAAGCTGGCTAATTTGACCGAAACTTCTGTGTGTACAGAGAAACAAGGTAGTGCTGCTGCTGCCAAACTTGTTCCGAGTGGTATTTTATGGGGGAGGGAGGGGGGGAATGAAAACAAAAGCGGAACAGTAGAATCAGGAAGAAGCGCCTTTATAGGTGATGATGCCAAGTCAGTGACTTCAGGAAGGTGGGGTCCGGGCTGCGAGGGCAACTTCATAGTCAGACTGACTGACGTGCCCCAAGGTGAAGGAAGTGATCTTTAGTCCTCTGAGCAAAGGTCGGCACTCATGCCTTGGGAAGGTGCACATCCAAGCAATCAAGGTACAAACGAATCAACACTCTTCATGCCGTTCTTTTTGAAGCGGTCCTGGAGACTGAAGGGCCAAACACTGCGAGGCAACGATGAGATGGGATTAATAGAGCTTTGCGCACTCTTGTAATTGCCCTTGCGAGAAAGGGTCACATGGCCCACAAATCTCTGGGGCAGCACAGCAAGCACTCTGAGCCAACGGAATAAACAGCACCCATTTATAAACCAGATCTTCATGCATGATCATTTCTGCGTGCTTTTAATGCCATATGCTTCCGTTCCCTTTCCCCCAACATTGGGATGACCAGCTTTTCAACCGGCTTTAGAAGCTGTGCCTTTAGCGGCAGCTTGATGTTCAGATGCTAACCCCTGATGTTTCGCTCCGTGCCTGTGAAAACTTTCCCCTGTTGATTTCTATGTGCCAGGCTGCTCTTGCAGTCACATGAGCAGGCCAGGTTGTTTTCTGATCAGTTGGCACCCCTGTACACTAGGCCTATTAAAATGGAAATCCCCTGCTAACTGAGCGAAAAGGCACCTTTTAAAAGTGGTGATTCTCCTTATTGAGCAGGGGGAGAGCAACTGGCCCTATCCAGCCCCAGCACAGCATCCCTCCAGGGGCTGTTGCGAGTGTCTATCTTATGTTTGTTTTTTTAGATTGTGAGCCCTTTGGGGACAGGGCTCACAATTTTATTTATTTACATCTGTGTCAACTGCTTTGGGAGCTTTTGCTGGAAAGTGGTATATACGTATTTGTCTTATTCATCTAAATATTCATCATAAATCTTCAACAGGTGTTGGAGATACAGCTCTAGGAGCACTGACTAGGGATGTGCCTCAATGCGATTCGGCTGTCCAAATCGTGGGCACCTCCCTTTAGAATTGAAGGCTTACATAGCTCCTTTAAAACGGAGGAGAGCAGGTCCGTACCTGCTCTTCCTTCACTTGCCACCATTGCTGCCATCCCAGTGCTCCCCAAGCTATGCCTGCATGCTGGTGGGGCATCTCCCAGCTGCCCCTACACAGTGCCAGCACACACATGGCCTCTGCACATGCGCGGTGGCCATGGTTGCTGACCATCCCTAGCACTGACTCTTTATACCTTAATATCCTATTGACCACTTGGGGCACTGGGGAGAGAGATAGTAAGCAAGGGTCTTCCTCTCTCTCTCTCTCTCTCTCTCTCTCTCTCTCTCTCTCTCTCTCTCTCTCTGCATTCTGGCTTCTGATTGGTAGATGGATACTCTCAGGTCTCCCCGTCCTCTTCGTACCTGCTTGTTGCATGTTACTCTTTCCCGCTTCCTTGTTCTCCTCTTGCACTCTGCACGTAAAGCTCAGGGACACAGGCTTTCTATCCAAGTATGTAACCTTTGCAAGTTTGGGGACCTTAAAAGTCTGTCTCAAGATACTCTTAATGGGCTTGGTTCTCCTCACACATGTTTGCTCTGTCATAATTGGGATAATTTGAATCCCATCTCTCTACAACAGCCGGGATGTTGGTCCTTGGTATGTATATGCCCATGTTTTCTCTCATGAGAAGGTGTCTAGTTGTAGGATCTACATCTATATGCTACTTCAAAATAGCTGGAAATGTGACAATCGTTATGGATGGAGAACCGGAGCACCTCTGGGTCAGTCTGAGGTACTGACAGACTCAGGGGCTGCATTCGTATGTCATGTGAAACCGGAGGTCGCTGGACCTACAGTTAATTTTTCTAACTGTGAATCACATTGCAGACGTTCGTCCAGCTGCGATCCGGCAACCTCCATTTTCAGGGCAGGGGTGCCCCTCCCTCTTCCTGGTCCACCGAGGCAGCATCCCGAGGCTCTGTAGTGCTCTGGTTGCCAGACTGCGGACAAGGCCTCAGCGTGTCACAAGAGCAGCAGCCATTGGCCCTGATCTTGACGGAGGTGTGCTGAGTGTGATCATGCCTTTTCAGAATGGTCTGCTCACCCTCGGCAGGGAAAGGGCATTTGAATCCCTTTAAATGCCATGCCATGCGAGCCTTTAATCTGACAGCAACTGCACCGCTGCCCTCGTAGGAGCCCCCAAACAAAACTGTCTTGCACAAGCACAATTTGGGGGGGGTGTCTTGGGGGGGGCACTGTTTTCCTGTTCCCAAGGAGAAGGGCTGGGGCTCCCTTCCCCAACACCATTCTACCAAAAAGTAGACCTTAGCTATTCAAGAATTCCTGGTTGGGGCTGCCTTTTAAACCCAACCCGGGTATCGCTGCCCTGCCATATTTTTCCCTCCCAGTGCTCTAACTGGGTTACCCTGCTAGTGTTGCCATCTCGAAGGGATGTGCTTGTGAACAAACATCATTGTTGCTTCATTTTTTGGAGAGCAAAGCACTTAGTGCCCGTCTTGCCATCCTGTCCCCTTTCTCTCCAGCTTGCCAGGGAGTTATTTGCACATGGCTTCAGGCTGCGGGGTAAATGTTGAGCAAAGCCACTTCGAATTACACTCGTGGCATTGAGGGAAGCAGCCCCTCCCCTCTGCTCTCAGGTTTGATGTTGATGCAAGTTCAAATCGTGTTTTCCTTCTAGCCAATGGGGGGGGGGAGAGTGATTAATAAAGATCTACATCTACATTTGTAAAGAGAGTATCCCCTTCTCATGCTAATGATTCTACTTCAGTGCCTCTTCCTATTTGCTCTGGCGTTTTCAGAAAAAGTAGCTTAAAACCAGCATTTTAAAAACCTGGAAATACATCGAGATAAGCCAGACTTCGGAAGGCAAAGCCTGACTTGTATGTGGAGTGGGTCCGAGGATCTCGAAGGGACTTCAGGGTAAGTTTGCCTGGTGTGTGAAGGAGATTTGAGGTAGGAGCCCTGTCTGTAAAGCCTCGAGGAGGGGGGAACAAGGGACAGAGTGGGAAGAGGGAATAGCCCTGTGTGACGTTGCCATTTGACAGGCTGCCAAGCTTGGGCTGGAATGTGGCAGCATCCCTGTTGCCAGGCAACTGCTTTGTCGGATTGGAGACGGGGGGGGGTAGCGGGGCAAATGCTCTGAGAGGCGGCCAGCAAGAAGGGCCACAGGCATGGCACAGGCACAATCCTAGGCCGGTCTGTGCCGCCGTCTCTATGATTGCAGCCCCAGAAAGTGAATGGAACCAGTTATGGCACCAATCATGTTCTGACATAACGCTTCTGCTGAAAAACCTCAGGTTACAGCAGTGATACTCACTACAAACCCAAGGTTCAAATTGGAGTTTGGCGAGGCAAAGCGCAGGTCACTTTTGCTGCGAAACCATGGTTGCATACATTCCGACGTAACAGAGTTTCGACCTCTGCCCCGTTTACCTCCAGTTTTGCATTATGTGTGAATGTGGCCCAGATGACCCGCATATATGTTGGTTTCACAAAGATAAGGGAGGGAAACCTAAGGGGGGGTCAATCCCACCCCAACTGCATCTGTGTTAATCAATGGGACAAAATGTTCATGAGCTCAGGCAGTTAAGCAAGTGGGCAGAATGAGTGAAACTCAGTGGCAAGGGGGCTTCAGCAAAAAGAGCGGGGAAATTTTCAGCTTGAAGAATACCCACTCAAGACAGTCAACCCCACTGTTTCTGAGGGGCAAAGCTGTCTAATAGTTTCCAGAAAATAAAATGCTGGAGCTCTGTGACTCTCTCACCAGTCAGGGAACCCAGTTCTGTTTCTGAAAGAGAAGAAGCTTGACACAGTTAATCTCGTGGAGTTATGAAGCACTTCCCTCCCAGGTGCTGGTGGGCAGGTTTTGAGGGGATTTCCTCACAACTCCCCAGATCTATGGGAACACTCTGGAGGTTCAGTTAACCACAGTAAGACTTAACAGAAGAAGCATGCTGTAGCCCATCATTAGCCCAGCAGTTACACAAAACTGAAGGGCCCTCCTTCTTAACATTAACCCTTGAAGCTTTAGGCTGGATGAGCACCAGCACCTCCCCCCGCCCACCTAAAGCAACAACAACCAGGAAACCGGGGGGGGGGGAGAGAAGTTGCACAAGCAGTCATACCCAACTTAGAGCAGGGACTCTTTTATTTGTTATTAATGTTTATTTTTTCACCATGCTCAGCCGTAGGCTCAGGTATTACGTATACACCAGGGATGTAGGGCAACATTTTGCTTGGGGTCATACTTGTACATAGATAAGAATTGTGCCAGGGCTCCATGGTGATGCAGTGATGGGAAAAGCTCTTCCTGCTGAATTTCCACACGTCATGCAGAGGGGCTGGGCCTGGAAAAAAGTTAAGTGGGGAACATGAAGCCATGAAAAATAGTTATTTTTTCCTCTCTCCACACAACAAAATGGTATTTTGCCCTACATTTTTACTGTACAGCACTGATACTGAACAAATTAGCCAGTCCAATAGAGCTGTCACTTTTTGTCCTGATGGGGGCTTTGCCCTTTAACAGCTTGTGACAGGCAGAAATTCACCAGATGTTGCATTTTCCAACACTATTTTCAATATTCTTCCCAGAAAAATGACACCCACTTCATTACTGCCTCTCGGGCAGCTGTTTTCAGAGCCTTGCAGCAGGGGAAGAGCCCTTAAGCTCAAGGGTGAGTTTGAGTACTACGATTTCTGGAGCAAATTCTAGACTTGCCTCAGGCTAGCCTCTAGAGAGCCTTGTTCTTGTGAGATAACGTCCTCTTAAGAAAAGGCCAAAGACCGGTGGCCTCCCTGGGGAACTGACCAGGAGCTGTGATTACATCTTCTATGTAGAAACCAACCGTAAATAAACATGACTTGACTTGAAATAAACATGTAGAAACCAAAGGAGATTAACTGGTGACAGAGGGAGAATTAAAGCCAGGTCAAGTCAAAAGTCTGGGCTAGCCTGAGGAGGCAAGGGGGAAGCCAAGGGGGAAGCCAAGCTTACTTTTCTTTCTATGGCCTCAGACATACAAAAGCTACTGAGAATCCAACAGCAGCAAAATACCAACTGAAGGCACAAGTGATCAAGTGCTCAAATTAAAGCAAAAGCAAAGTGTGGAGGGAGAAAAACAGAAGTTGATGAGAAGCCTAAGTGCAGTTTCTAATATGTGTAATATGGAATGGAGGGTGCAGTGCCAGCAGCAGGTTGCTGGGGGCTCTAGAGCCCAGGTTGCCAGTCTGACTGAAGCTATCCTTGAAGATCCTCCCAATACCAAGCCATGAAAATCTCCAGGATTACCTTCAGTGGAGACTCCAAGCCCTCAACTCCTGCCTGTGGCTTCCAGCGGCATCTTCTGGTGGGCCACTGTGTGAAACAAGATGCTGGACTAGATGGGCTTCCTTGGGCCTGATCCAGCAGGGCTGTTCTTATGTTCTTATGTCCTTATGTCCTGGAGGGTGGACAATACTACCTGGGGCAAAGCCCTGCCCTGGATGGGTCCCCCATGATACACTGGGCTTCCACCCACTCCAATGGTATGGTGGAACTCCACTTTCCTCTGGTGGGAAAGACCTCTGGAGCTTTTACAGACAGGGCTGTTACCCTGAATCTCTTACGGAAGAGACTGTGTGCGTTCACACACCAGCCAAACGTACCCCAAAGTCCCTTTGAGATCCTTGAAAGCACTCCACACACAAATTGGGCTTTGTCTTCCAAGTTCTAGTTTATCTTGATGTATTTCCGGGTTTCAAGAGAGTTTTTCTGAAAACACCAGAGCAAATAGGGAGAGGGACTGACGTAGAACTACTCTGTTCCTATCCAAGGAGTGCTCTGTCTCTCTCTCTCTCTCTCTCTCTCTCTCCCCTTTGGCTAGAAGGAAAACACAGAGGCATGCAATGCAAACCTGCATCAAAAGCAAACCCGAGAGCAGAGGGGAGGGGCTGCTTCCTTCAGATGCCTCAAGTGTAATTCAAAGTGGCTTCGCTCAACATTTACCCCGCAGCATGAAGCCATGTGTGAATAACTCCCTGGTGGGCTTTTCACACCTTCCCCACTGGCAAAGGCGGGGAAGAGATCTTTAGCAGTGATGGTAGCTCCTCCCCCTCTCACCCTCATAGACTAGGAGGAAAACAGCTGCCACTAGAGATGGAAAGAAGAGGCTGCTACCACTGCCAAATCCTTTAACAGTGGCAAGAGTTCCTCCTCTTCCCACCCACCCTCACTGACCAATAGACTTTCCTCAAAGGCTTCTGCAAGGATGCAGGGTCCTTTAAGAGAAAGTTGATCACGAAAATAAAGATCCCTTTTTATTGCAAAGGAGATGCCCAGCACAAGGAGAAGGGGAGTACTACTCCACTTTTGTAATTTTCTTAGGGGACAGAGCTTAAAACCTTTAATTAGCTGACAACTGCACCTAAGACCAGCTTTCAAGTAAACAAGCTCTATATACATTCTAAATAGCCAATCAAACCTGTTTTGGAGGTAGAATCCCAGCAGGGGAGGGGCTGCTTCCCAGTGTATTGCACCGAGTGTTGCATGTATGACTATCCACCTGAGGGGCAGGAATCGTCAGTGTGCGCTTGGTGTAAAGAGCTCCTGGCTCTCAGGGAACAAGTCTGTTTCCTCGAATCCAAGGTGGCCAACCTGGAGAAGCTCAGGGAGGCAGAGGAGTGTGTGGAGGAGACCCTCAGGGATGTGATAGAGGTATCCCAGTCCCAAGTGGAAACCTCCTCTGCTGTCATGGAGAATGAAGATCTTGGGGAAGGAAGACATCAGTCTAAGGAAGAGGGGAATGCTCCTTTAGGAGGGGCCCCTTCCTTGGGTGATGTGCCCATATCCTCTCGCACAGAGTGGACAAATTTGCTATGTTTCTACATTCTCATCACCCTCCATGGGGAAACAAAGCCTCCTGCAGGATGTTTTCTGGGGGAGAGGATATACACAATATAAATTCAAAACACAACAGGATGTATCCAATGTTAATCCTGCTTAGATTAGACCCATTGAAATAAAATAACTGAAGAGCTGCAATCCTATAGCAAATGAGCAGCAAGTTGTACTTATGGTGAAGCAATCATATGGTCAAATCACAGGGAAGGAGAACAATTCCTTTTACCCCAATTAATCCACTCCCTGCTTTCCTCTCTCTCTCTCTATGCTATTCTTGATACACTGAGAGCTATTGGGGAAGGGGGTCTGTAAAGAAAGCTTTACAGCAATGACTCAGGAATCCCCTAAACCCAAGCTGTTACTCAGTAATAAAGCTAAAGAAAGCTTCTAGTTTATATACAAATCAAATGGATATTTTTTAATATCCTCCTAGTTTATATACAAATCAAAAGGATTTATTTCTATATCCTCCTACAAATCAGAAAATAAAGAAGGTCCCCACTGCTCCATAAGCCAGTGTTGTGTAGTGATTAGGTTGTTGGATGAGGACTGGGAGATCCTGGTTGTGGAAGCCCTCACTCAGTCATGAAGCCCTTACTCACTCCGATTTCTGGGTGATCTTGGCCACTCAGATCTCAGATTTCTGGGTGATCTCAGCCTAGCCTACCTCAAAGAATTGTTGTGAGGCTAAAATGGGGGGGAAACAAACTTGGGATACTGTACATGGAGTCATCTGCTCCTGCGAAGCAGTCTCTCTCTCTCTTCCAATATGACTAACAGGCTGTTGTGAGGAAAAAGATGGCTTTAAAACTTTAGAAGCTTTTAATCCAGTCTAAGCAGTCTAAGCAAGCATGGGCCACATAATGGTGCAGCGGGGAAATGACTTGATTATCAAGCCAGAGGTTGCCGGTTCGAATTCCCACTGGTATGTTTCCCAGTCTATGGGAAACAGCTATATCGGGCAGCAGCGATATAGGAAGATGCTGGAAGGCATCATCTCATACTGTGCGGGAGGAGGCAATGGTAAACCCCTCCTGTATTCTACCAAAGACAACCACAGAGCTCTGTGGTCGCCAGGAGTCGAAACTGACTCGACGGCACACTTTACTTACTTTAAGCAAGCATGACTACTTGATTTCCTGTATTGTTCTGTGTGTCTCACAGTAATACTGAGGCTGTTCTCATGACCAGCCTAACTCAGACTAGTGCAGCCAAGTCTTGGTCAGGCTGGTTGTGTGAAGTGTTGGGAACCTCGCAGATCCCAGCGCTCCCATGCAGCCTGACCCCCTTAATAAATCTGTTAGCCAAGGTTAAGGGTGTGAGTGCACCCTTAACCCAGCTGTCGGGTATTATGTGTCTCCTTGGATTGCAGCCCTAGGAGGCACAGAGATGGGGGAATCCCCCAATGCACTGCACATGGTGCACTATGGGGTACGTGGTGGCCAGAACAATCAGTTCTGGCCGCATATCACTCTGCACTCCCCTGTGAAGCGCTGCTCATCTGGGCTTGTAGGAGGTTTGCCAAAGAACTGGGACTTGGTCATCTGGAGGGAAGGTGAGTTAAAAGCAGCCTTCCCCCTGTGCCCTCCTCACACACTCTCGGCGATCATGAGAATTGCCTCAATATGTCTCACTCCCACCACAGTCAGGTAACCTGGAAAGCCAGCTAAGCACTCTGCATGCCCTCCAACAATGTGAATACAAAGCTCTCTAAAGGTAAACTTCAGACTGAGAACATAGGAACATAGGAAGCTGCCATATGCTGAGTCAGACCATTGGTCTATCTAGCTCAGTATTGTCTTCACAGACTGGCAGTGGCTTCTCCAAGGTTGCAGGCAGGAATCTCTCTCAGCCCTATCTTGGAGATGCTGCCAGGGAGGGAACTTGAAACCTTCTGCTCTTCCCAGAGCGGCTTCATCCCCTGAGGGGAATATCTTACAGTGCTCACACATCAAGTCTCCCATTCAGATGCAACCAGGGCAGACCCTGCTTAGCTATGGGGACAAGTCATGCTTGCTACCACAAGACCAGCTCTCCTCTCCTCAATGCTGTTCCTTTGTTTCAAGGAGAGGAAAGAAATGAAAATTTGCTACCATCAGTCAGCCACAGTAAACAATAGGGGGCACAGACAGGTGGATATTTGTAAACTACTATGCAAAACAACTTGCCTAAGCCTTAGAACATTTGCAGATTTACACAGAGACTGTATCAGAAGAACTTCAGCCTGATCAGATCAGATCAGGTTTCTACTAGTTTCAGCATTGCAGCTAGAGAGATAGAGAAACTTTAAAGCAAGCGAGCTGTGAGTTAGGGAGTTCTCTTGTATCCAAAATCAGGGGTGGGGGACTGCTCCCTCTTGCCCCTCCCCCATGGACTCCCATGCCACCCTCACCCCTCATTTCCCATTTTACTCACAAGGACAGTGTCTCTATTCCCCCCTTTGATTTTCAAACTTGGCTGACTGACCAGTCAGCAGCAGAGTAAAACTATTCAGACTTAAGAGGGCAGAGAGGGAGGAACAGAGCACCCACACAAGGATGCTTGGAAGCCAATGGGCTGCCTGCTCACAATAAAAAGGCAGCTCCTGAAGCAAGAAAGCAAAGCAATGAGATATATTTTGGTTTCGGCAATGTATTTTAAAAATACAGAATAGCTGAGCAAATGTATTTTAGATACAAGATACAAAATACTTGCTTGGAAAAGTATTTTAGATACAAAATACAAAAGTATTGAAAATACCTATTTTAATATATTTGTATTTTAGATACTGTCCATCTCGGGGCAAAAAAACCCAACTTCACATATATGCTGATGGGATCTGAGCTGTCGGTGACTGACCAGGATTGAGATCTTGGGGTCATGGTGGACAGCTCATTGAATGTGTTGACTCAATGTGTGGCAGCTGTAAAAAAAGGCTAATTCCATGCTAGGAGTCATTAAGAAGGGGACTGAAAATAAAAAATGCTAATATTATAATGCCCTTATACAAATCCATGGTGTGGCCACATCTGGAGTACTGCGTACAGCTTTGGTCACTGCATCTTAAGAAGGATACTGTAGAACCAGAAAAGGTGCAGAAGAGGGTAACCAAGATGATCAGGGGCCTGGAGCACCTTCCTTATGAGGCTAGGCTACAGCATCTGGGGCTTTTTACCTAGGAAAAGAGGCAACTAAGGGGAGGCATGATCGAGGTGTATAAAATTTTGCATGGAGTGGAGAGGGTGGACAGAGAGAAATTTTTCTCCCTCTCACACAACACTAGAACTAGGGATCATCCAATTAAACTAAAGATCGGGAAATTTAGGACTGACAAAAGGAAGTACTTCTTCAAACAGCACATAATTAACTTATGAGAGGCACCTTTTACCGTGGTGATTCTCTTTATTTAGCAGGGGGAGAGTAACTGGCCCTATCCACCCCCAGCACAGTACTTCCAGTGACTGTTGCTGGTGTGTGTCTTATGTTTCTTTTTAGAATGTGAGCCCTTTGGGGACAGGGAGCCATCTTATTTGTTTGTTATTTCTCTTTGCAAACCGCCCTGAGCCATTTTTGGAAGGGCGGTATAGAAATTGAATTATTATTATTATTATTATTATTATTATTATTATTATTATTATTATTATTGAATGCTCTGATGGGCACCAGCTTGGATGGCTTTAAAAGGGTCTTGGACAAAGTCATGGATGACAGGTCTATCAATGGCTACTAGTCTGGTGGCTATAAGCCACCTCCAGCCTCAGAGGCAAGATGCTGCTAAATATCAGTTGCAGGGGAACAATGGCAGGAGAGGGGGCAAGCCCTCACCCGCTGCCTGTGGGCTTCTTGGAAGCATTTGATGGGCCATTGTGTGAAATGGGATGCTGGACTAGAATGGCTGCTTATGATTGGCCAGTGAGAGGTGAATGAGCTGCCACATCCTGGCCAAGATAATCATGCAGCAGCTCCTCCTCCTTCCACCTTCCCTACCAGCCAGTAAGGGTGTCCTTAGAGGCCCTCTGATGATGCCATCTAATGATAGGCCTCTGGGGATAGGGCTGCCATGTCCCCCAGAATTTAGGGTATCCCCGGGATTTTGGCTCCTCCAGCAGGCTGCTAAATTCCACCCAGATTTACACGGATTTCAAATGTGCTGCCAGAATTGCCCGGATTTTACTCTGGTTCCGATCACATGGAAAGGCAGAGGAGGAAGGGAAGTATACAAATCTGTCAAATAAATATATAAATTAAATGCAAAGTAGTTGCTGCATAATTTGCATAATATACACATTAGGCCAGCTGGATTTGGGAAGCTGGAATATGGCAACCCTATCTGGGGAACCTTCTCAGTTGTTGATGGGTGTGCAGGGTAGAGCACTGGCACGAGTCTATTCGCCAACTTGCACTGGGCCTGGGGGGTTCAAGGCTTTTATAACTGCTTCCCTTGTAAACCAAAGAAATGTTATGCAGGTTTTAAGGCTTTATTCAGAAGCAACTCCATTTTTTTTCTCCATCTCCTTTCCCTCCTTTTTCCTGCTGACTCCACCCCTTACAATCTCTACAGGATCCCCACTGGGACAAACACCCAAAGAACAAAACACAAAAGCTTACAAGACATAGAGGCGGGGCTCACAATCAGTGAGACCCGCTTTTGATGATACTGCAGGGGGAGTGGGCTAAGCCCGCTCTCCCTGCAGACGATCGGGGCAGTAGCCCTGGGCGGCCGGATCGGCCCGCCGCCCACACAATTGCCGGCTCCGTGATAGAGCAGGTGGGGACTGGAGGGAGCGGGGGTCAATGGCCCCCGCAAGCTCCAGCATGCCCTGCACGAGCATGCAGGGCATGCTGGCGAGACTTTTCGCCTCCCCTCCGGGGGTCTCCTCATGAGTAGCCACGGCGTGGAGCCGTGCTGCAGCTACTCACGACCAGATAGTCCGGGTTTGCGAAGCGCTTGCTCCGCAAACCCGGGCTAAGAGGAGGGCTACCAAAGCGGGTTACCTGCTCAAGAACCACCAGGCTCGATCGGGAAAAATCAGGCTAGGCTTTCCGAGCCAAATTTTTCCCGATTGTGAGAATAGCCCCACAATATAACAAAGGCTCAACTTGACCAGGTGGGCCCTTGCCTGGTGCCCAGCATAGCTGACGCTGCCCCTGGGAGGAAGTGTGTGTTAGAGGTTGTTGATTTTTACCCACAATAGGTAAAACAGCAGAGCACTAAGGAATGAGCACACACTCCAGTTCCAGAGCAGGTAGCAGAGGATGGTTTGGCTATTGCAGCTATTTAGAGAAAACACATGGAGATCCTTGTACGACTAAACACTAAATATTTATTGGTTAAATACACTTAGATAGGAAAGACCTATATCTAATCTAAAGGACTACATAGTGGATAGGTAAGGAGAGAGAGAGAGATGTTTCCATCTGCTCTCTAGGAGGAAAAGAAAGGATTGTGACTCAGCACAGGAAGTGCTGCAGAGTCAGTTCAGGGGTCATAGAGTAGGGACAGATAGGGAGACCCTGACTCACTGTCTCTACTGCCAATGCCCCTAGTGATCATTAGGACAGTTGGTGCAAAAGGTCGATGCACTGGAAGTTCATCTCCAACAGTGTGTTGCATAAACTTAATGAGGTAGGTTCGGCAATACTTAGTGCAAAACGATCTTGGATTGTGCCCAAGGCTACAATGACAGAGAACCATGGCTCTTTTTTGTTTTTAATGGAAAAGCTGGAGTCCACAGTACAGGTTATAAGAAATCTGTCATTGGGAGATGAGCGTAAAAACAGAAATTCAGCTCTTTTTTGTCATAAAGCAGCCATGGTGTGGGGTAGAGGAATCCAGATCAGTACTGCACGGAGGGGGCTTTTAATACAGTCCCCTTGTGTCATTTCCCCACTGAAAGTCCCCCTCTCAAGTATCTATTAATTGCATAGCTACTTTGGGAAAATTTCAGCATGGAAATGACACAAAGGGAGAGTGTTACTACTCCCCTTTCCTGCACACAGCAGCCCTGATTTGGATCATACCCAGAATGTTGGGGGCAATATGCTAAATCATTGTAAACCGCTTAGAGAGCTCTGGCTATAGAGCGGTATATAAATGTAAGTGCTATTGCTATTGCTATCATGTTCCCCAGCCATGGCTGTTTTTGACTGAGTCCACTTTTGCTGTTGAGCCCTCCTGTATTCTACCAAAGACAACCACAGGGCTCTGTGGTCGCCAGGAGTTGACACCGACTCGACGGCACACTTTACCTTTTACCATCTCTTAATGACATGTGTATCATAACGTGTAATTTGGCAGGATATTCACATCTACATCTTGCCTCTGCCATGTATGCATTAGCTGCCAAAAGTAATCCCATAAGGCTAGCCAGGTCCAGTGTTGAGACCACAGGTAGACTGGGAAAGTCTTCTGGCTTGCTGGAATATATTGGGCAGCACTGAGCCAGAGCCAAGCATGGCAATGCAGAGTCCAATTTTCACTGTGCACTTTGGAATGTTTGGTTAATTGAAGGAACCATGACGGGCCTTGTAAATGCCAATCCTAGAACATGGGAGGAAGAACACATGGCTTGCTGTACACTGAAGGATGGTAGACTATAAAATCCATAAATATGCTAGCGAAGGGCCTTGACCAGATATCTATTGATAACAAAGTGCTAGGAAGAATCTCAGTGACCAGATAACAGGGCCATTAGTTAACAGGGCTACCTGTGTAAATTCAGAAACTGTCAGGTTCCCACAAACAAAATTTATAGACAAAGGAAAGGAGTACATGCATTGAGAAAGATTTATGGTTGAAGAGTTGGGAGTCACTATTAATCAGTACAGATCTGGGTTTTCTAATTAGTATGCAAATAAACAATTGGATAAGTAAGAAATAGCCAGTGAGAACCACAGAAGAAAGATTGGGTGGATTTTGGAGTATAAAGAACAGTACTTTTGGAGTTTAAAGAACTAATTTTGGATTTTGGAGTATAAAGAACTAATCAGCCTACTTTCCTTTCACTATCTCTACAACTGGACTAAATTTGGTTCAAATCGAGGTCCACAAGTTAGATCTCTTGCACCTCAAAAGTTCATGCGTCTGCCATCTTGGATTGTGGTAAATGACATCATCACGAACTATGCCATTGAGGTTTCACCATGTGCCTAGCTGTAGCAAATTTGGTTAAAATCGGTCAGGCAGTTCACAAGTTAGCCCAATTGTGCTTCTGACATTTATACATCCGTTATCTTGAATTGGAGTGGATGACATCATCACGAACTATGCCATTGAGGTTCCCTATGTGTCTCTACAACTGTACCCAATTTGGTTCATATTGGTCCAGGCATTGCAAAGTTGATAGGGGAACACACACACGGACACATGGAATGCCAGGTGATCTCATAAAAAACAGCATGGGGGCGGGGCTACGTATACATAATGATTATGTAACTTCAGAAAAATCGCAGTTGGAGCTATTCTTTTTCTGCTTATTCTCCTTATTTTTCTTTTATGCTCTACAATTTCCTTTTGATGCTCTTGTAGAAGAAAATAACTTTTCCCTTGTCTTCCCTGTCTTTCCTCATAAAATCTTATTTTCCTTTATCTAAAATACCTTCTGCCTTTCACAAATACACACATTTTAATTTCACTTTATTCATGGTTCTGCTGCTGATGATGATGATGATTGCTTTCTCTTCTATCTTTTGAGGGGGTTGGAGGAAGTTTTGGGCTTTCTCTCCCTCCCTCTTTTCCTAAGTGAATCTAAATATTTTTATATATTATTTTTGTGTGGATTATTATTAAGATAGTTTCCTCCATTTTTGTAAACTCTTCCGGGGGATATCAAGCACCATTGAGTGGGAGGTAATGAATCTTTATTTTTAACCTAGCTTTTAGACTTTTATGGCGTCAACTTTGGAGTTAATAGGGAATTTCTTGTAATAAGTAGATGTTCCGAGGAGATTGTTATGTTGTTGCTTGTGTTATCTGTGCATTTTAAATGAGTGGTTATGTGTTTTCCCCATTAATTCATGGAGTTTAAAATACAATTTGTAAATGATATGCTTTATAATTATATATAATTATAATTAAAGCTTTTAAAGACTTGGCTTTTTACCCAGGCTTTTACATGATCGTTTTCTACTGCAGCCTCTCTGTGTTTTTATTTGTTGTATTTGTTGTATTGTATTTATGTCTGTTTTTATATTTTTAACATGATGTTTTTATTGTCTTTTTATTGTATGTTTTTAACTTTTGTAAACCGCCTTGGGGTTATCTTTTTAACGAAAGGCGGTATATAAATGCAAAAATAAATAAAATAAAAATAAATAAAATAAATATGGCCTGATTTCCCATGTTTTACATAACTTGATTTTTCATGCTTTAGATTTGAATCATTTATGGTATTTTATATCCCACTGCTTATGTATAGTCTCCAATGCTTTAATAAGGCACTGTTAAATTCATTTCAGTATAACCAGTATGTCAATGATTTTTGCTTTAGCAGTGTTGTTTTTAGCTAAATCATTCTCCCATTGGAATAGTTCATTGGGGCAAATGAAGATGGTTGTTTTCAACCACAGATGCCTTTTAAGACTTTCCATTGTTCGGCCTTATACCTATTGCTACCCCACTGCCCCCTGTTCATTGAATCTGTGCCATTGCACTCAGCTTCATTTCCAAACACTGGGCCCCAAAGAAGATCCATGATAACTTATTTCTAAATGTTTATTTTGAAAAGAAAATATATAGAACGCATTAGACACTTTGCTCATTCCATATTCACTGTATTATTATTATTATTATTATTATTATTATTAATAATTCAATTTCTATACCGCCCTTCCAAAAATGGCTCAGCGTGGTTTACAAAGAGAAATAAAACAAATAAGATGGCTGTAAACAATATATTAAATAAATTAGAACGCTTATTAAAGCCACGCTGGTTTTATGTTTCTCGTTCACATTCAAATCATGTTATGCTAGAAGATTTTCATAAGTGCCCACCCCAGTCCAGCTGGAGGCCAATGCACAGAACCAGGCTTCCATATGCACAAATCTGGTTGGATGGGGAAACACAGGTGAAAGCAGGTGCTGCACACACCTGCCCTGTAGTTCCTCTCCCAAGTCCTACTGCCGGGGATGGCACAGGCAATCCTTTTTATTATGAAATCGATGAAATCCCACCAACTGGTGTTTCCGGAAGGAAAGCCAAGATCTGGATTTATCAGCCCCCACCCTTTGCCCCACAGCTGATCCGTAGTATTTTTGCTTTATTTAAAGAGCGATCCACATGCAGCCCCAGTTTCTCCACATATGCTCTGTGGAATTTGAGTCAGCTGCAATTACCTTCATGGAGAGAACAAATAATTAATATTATCATTGCCTCCATAAAATGTATTCTAATATGCAGTTTGTTTGAATTAAAACTATATATAATATATATAACCAAATCACCAGTTTGTTTAAAGTGTTTCTAGTAATCCATCTGTCTATCAGTGATAGTAAATCTGGAGAATTCAATAGATTTCCATGCAGGCATTATGTTATACGCATACATGACTTTGTGTGGGTGACTGTAAACATATTCACTTTAAAAGTGAATCTGAATACAGGCCTCCATAAATGCAGGGTACAGACAGGAAGTATAGTACTGTATGTGTACTGAATGTAACATATGAACAACTGTACATATATACAAATCTGTACATGCATACAGAGTATACAGGTTGTACATGCATTGAACATGTGAATAGAGGTCATATTTTTCTTCCATTCTGTTCTTGTTGCAATAAGCGAGCTTGAAGAGAATATCCTTTTGCCAATATCCTTTTCTAAATACTCACAAAGTATACACGATTGAATACTGTCTTTTGGCTACATGTTCAAATATGAGTCATGGGTACCAGTTTTCGTATTAAACCTTCTGATGTCATAGATTTCTTCATTGTCCAGCAGAGGGCAGCAATCACTAGTGAATAAATCAGGCAAGGAGAAACAGAGAAACAAGGCAAGCCAACTACCTGCAATTTGGTGAAGTACAAAAGCAGCTCTCTCCTCTCCATAATCACACAATATTGCATTCCTTTCTTCGAGGGGATTTCCGAATGAGGGGATTTTTGCACTTGGAACATGTCATTGTTTCCAAATTAGTAAAGGAGATGAAATCAACTTTTTAGAAAGCAGCGTTTCTGTTGTGGCAGAATTATATTTTCTAAGCAAACATCTACAATATTCAGTTGTTTGGCAAATGCCATTCCCCCACCACACACACCATAACACACAGAGAGAAACACACACCAACTACTGCTTTTGTTACAGAATGTGTGCACCATTGATTGCGGTTGTGGAAGCGGCATGGGCTGCAGCTGGGCACTTATTGGCTAGTGCCCATATCACCACTTTCGATCTGTTACAAATCAGAGCCCCAGTGCAGAATTAGTCAGCTCAAATGTTTCTCTTTTCTTTTACACACACACACACACACACACACACACACACACACACACACACACACCTGTCTCCAGTGCTGGAGGGCACACATTTGTCCTTTTGAAACATGAAATTCACCAGTAACTACCCTAGCAGTGGAGGCAGCAGTGGAGTTGCTGGTTGCTGGGTAAGAAGAGAAGTGTGGGTGAGTGGATGGATAATCCATCCAAGAGGCACTGTAGGGTACACCAGCGGCATACTTGGGTAGCCAAGAGCTGCTAGGGTTCAGGGATAAGGGGGTTGAGGCAGCAGCAGCCCCCCTTCCCCCCTTCCCACTGCAGACTCAGACTCCTTCAGTCTAGACAGCGTGCACTCTCAGCCATGACCATTACTTGCTGCACCCTTGAAGTGGAAAGTTCCCCCTGTCCCCTTTGCAGAAAACTGTCCATTGTGCACAACCCAGACAGTGTACAGTTGGGTCTAAACAAGGACTAGATCAGAGGCAGGCCAAACGTGGCTCTTCAGATGTTGCTGAACTACAACTCCCATCATCCAGCTGGAATGAAGGGAGTTGAGGTTCAGAAATACCTGAAGAGCCACACGTTGCCTACCCTGGAGCTAGAGCCAGGAAAGCACTAAAAACAAAACTCTCCCTTGTTGTCTGAACACAATGCCCCTCGCAGGAAAGAATCTTGCATCTTGGACAGAGCCAGGGCTTCCTCCAGTCGGGAACCTGCCAGGGCACCAAGACCAGCAAATAAGACCCCCACCACCCCTTGCTCCCGAACAGTGTTTATGCTCTCATTTGTATAGACCACTCCAGGGCACTTTCCAGATTACCTGCTACGACCATGGTGAAATGCTTCGGGTTGGCAGGATCGAATTGAAAACGACCCCCAGAATCTACAATGGAAAATACAGCTACTTTTTTGCAACAGACATACAACGTTGTATGTAGCACTGAATCGTAGTGATAAAACCCGAAACAAGGCATTGGAAATGTGAACGGCACCCTGTTGACAGAGAAGGGACTGTGGTGTCACAGTACAGGAAGCATGGAAGCACACTTAGCAGATATGTTGTGACACTGTTGTAGGGGTTAATCTGGAAAGTGCCCAGAAAGCTAATGGCTGCATGGGAGTATTCCTGGGTTGTACAGACTGCCTTTTCCAAGCTAATGGGCTCCACCAAAGGGGGCTTGCTTGAGAGCTGCCAACCCCCACTCCTGGTGCCAGCGTGGAACATAGATAAGGCAACAGCTCCATTCCACTTGTCCTATCGCATTCCTTTTCCTCAGGGTCACCATAAACCTTATACTGGGGTACACGTGTGTACACACAAACACACACACACACACACACACACACACACACACACACACCAGAATTCCATAAGCTTGATCTTTACAAGCAATCTCATGATGTATGCACATGGATGCAGGTTGGAATGGGTTATCTGCATAACCTTTTCTAGGTATGCTTCCATGAGCAAGACCCCATATTCTCCTCAAGGGGCTATCTTCCAAATTGTTATGTGTACAACTCTTCTGTCCTAATCTTTCAGCAAGTAAGCATGTTCTCAGGAGCCACTTCAAAAAGTCATCACAAGTCCCAAACATTAGTTGAATCACAGTTTTCCCCCATTGCTTCCAAGATCTTAAGAACGTGAGACCTGCATATGGTGGATCAAGGACTGAGGACCCACCACTGTCTCTCCCGCAATAGCCAATAGAATGCCTCTAGGGAGTTCATGTGCAAAGCATGATAGACAGGACCACTCCCTACCTGCCCTGAGCCATTTTGGAAGGGAGCTATAAAAATCAAATCAAATCAACCAACCAATCAATCAATAATACTGCTTCCTTCCCAGCACTTGCTAATTAGACACTGAAGGTATTTGTCAGGGCTGTACAGAGACACTCTTACCCCTGGACTTGGGGGCCGAAGTCCAGGACCACCACAGCCTCTGGGGGCCCCCAAATCTCCTTTAGTCTGTCCCAGGTGATGTGGTCACCCAGCCGAGCATGATGATGCTTAATTTACAGGGGAGGGGGGGCCTCCAAAGGCCTTTAGGTCCAGGCTCCAATATTACCTAGGTGCACTTCTGGGGCTGTAGGCAGGCCATGATTCTGCAGAACTGCAGAAAAACTACAGAATGGCCACAGTATTGACCATAAATTTCAACTTGCTATGAATTTGTGTTCTTTTTTTTTTTAATAGCAACTTTAAATAGCAAGATTAAGAATGGAAGTATAGCAACTGATCCTTTTCTCCAGACATTTCCTCACATTTATGTTTCAGCCTCGTGCACATTCCACTTCATTTTGCTTTTCTATCACAGAAGTGGAAAGTTGTCGTAGCTTTGGTTCTTGAACATCAGCATCCCTCTGTGACTCCTGAAAGTAAAGCAATGGTGAATTAAAAATGGAAATCAAATTAATAGGCACTAACTAATAGGTAAACTCGGAGAGCAGCAGTGCTGCCCAAACACGCTCTGATGGATATCCTGTTTTGGAAGGTTGCCAGGTTTCCTCTAGTGATTTATTCAGTGAATATTTCTTGGTGGCCTACGGAAAAAAAGAATTAAAAAATAAATAAATATCTGTGGCTTGTTGATAGTATTTGTTAAATTAATTGTTCAGGGACAATCAGTGATCTCCATCAAATAATTTGTCTCTGGCATTCTGCCAGCTCTCGAACCTAAAACGGAATTAAAAGAGCACAGAAGAAAGTCCAGTGCCTTGGCTCAAACCAAGATAACCTACACTTGTGGTCCCAGAATTAAACTAGTGGACAACATGATGAATGTTTGAGAGCATGATGATCCTTGCGGGGAGCTTCGGAAATCTGTGGTCGTCGAGAAAGCCAGAGAAGATATCAGCAACAGGCAGCCTTTGGGCCAAGCCTGCAACCCTGAGAGACAGATCATTTAGCTCACATTTGCCAACCTGGAAGCAAGAGGGCGATGTGGAAAGAACAGCGGTTGTGGGCTTGGGCTGGCGAGCAGCCTCCCCTCTTCAAAGTGGTTTGATTTGCTGGCTAGTGGCTACAGGCCATTCCAAGGTGTGTTTACTCAGCAGTAAGTCCCACTGGATTCAGTGGGACATACTCCCTCCTTGGCATGTTTAGGATTTCAACCTCTGAGGCTTCAGTCCCATTATTTCTAGCGGGATTATTATTATTATTATTATTACATTTATATCCCACTCTTCCTCCAAGGAGCCCAGAGCGGTGTACTACATACTTGAGTTTCTCTTTCACAACAACCTTGTGAAGTAGGCTAGGCTGAGAGAGAAGTGACTGGCCCAGAATCACCCAGCTAGTTTCATGGCTGAATGGGGATTTGAACTTGGGTCTCCCTGGTCCTAGTCCAGTACTCTAACCACTATACCACGCTGGCTGCCATAATTACTTTGCTTGCAGGTCAGACTCATCTGCAATCTGCATGGCTAGAACAGATGATGAGACAATTTCGTCGCCCCACACAAACACCCAGACAATACACGTATTCTTCCCATCGGGGCATATATGTAATTGGGCAGATGTGTTTTAAGAACACACGCTGCCTTGGGCCCTCTGAGAAGAGGGGCTGCTGTGGGCCCCTCACCTGTTGCCCTTCCCCATACCTGTCTGCCCACCCCTACCACCCTGGATTACCTGACGCCTCCATGGCTGCCTTCATAGCTTCCCCTCTCATTTTATCTCCATGTCAACAAAAGCTTCACCGGCCTAAGCCCTGCATACCAGGCTGCCATTAAAGGCATAGGGATCAGGCCAGTTAAAAAACTTACAATCCTGAACTAGGCGAAGACCCGAAGCCTCACCTCTTCAGCTTGAGTCCAATTCAAATCTGCCCCCAGCAATTTCATTTCACCAGTGAGTGCCCACAGGTTTTTCAAACTTACCTTTATGACAATAGGGGCTAGAAACATGTTTTGCTGGGGTGGGGGAGGGGCGGAAGAGATTTCTTTTCTCTCAGGATTCTGAATTCTGCACTGAAGAGCAAAATCCTTGCTTGTCCAATGTGACACCAGAAGGAAAGGGAAAAACATTAGCTGGGATTATACAGACTATTGTTTTCTCTCTCTGCTTTTTCTCCTGTTTCCTGTTTATTGTGGTTTTTAAGTTCAGGTGCAAGGATATCGCGCATAACTAACATATGATTGATCACCATATAATAACCTTGTTTCCCTTAAATTCATACCAAAGGCATTTTAGGAGCTCAAGGTAATGGCAAATTTTAATATATATATACCTTAATGTCTATATCTGACTGGGGTGGAATTAAGGGGAAAGCCAGGAAATGTCCTCCCAGATGGCTAGCCTGAAGTAAGATGATTCATACAAAAAAGCAAATCTATGCACATATACTAAAACTTGCTAATTTTATTTCAGAATGTAGGCTACTGGGGTTATGGGTTTTTAAATATTATTTATTTATTTTTAATGCATAGTGTATGCAGCTCTGTGTATGTGGGACTTTTTTTGTTAAGCAAAAAATATTACAAAAGGGAGAGATGAGAGCAGAACCCCAAATTATGAACCATGTTGAGAAAGCAGATAGAAAGACATTCTCCCGCTTTCAAAGTACTAGTGCTCAGCAGCGGAAGTCACCCAGTGAAATGGTTGAGCAGTAGTTCAGGAGAGACATATAAGAAAGTATTTCCTCACACAGCACATAATTAATTCTTATATGATAGCTGCTCGATCAGATGGTTTTTAAAAAATGTATTCCATATGGAGGATCAGTCTATTAAAGGCTACTGACCAGAACAGTTAAATGGAACATTCATATTCAGAAGCAGTATACCCCTAAATACTGGAGGACAAATGATGCTGGGGACAATCCTCCATGTTCAGAAGCAGTCTATCCCTGAATATTAGATTCTGGATCCAAACAGTGGCAAGGCTATTTCATTCATAATTTTCTTGTGAGTTTTTAGAGGTATCTTGCTGGCTGTTTTTGGAAACAAAATACTGGACCTTTAGACGGACCTTTGGTTTAGGCTCGTATATTCCATCTCTTCCTCCCTCCTCGTCCCCATATAATAGCAAGTCTATATCCTTCAGGCAACCTATTAACATACTTCCTGTCTTTTTCCTGGAAAGATTAGATGTGTGATGTGGAGCGACAGAGATTGTTCAGCAGGACTATGTACCTTGCAATTCCTGTTTATGTAACTTTGTCCCTGGGGACAGGCCTTCATCAAGTTGCAAGGATACATTGGGGACGCCTTCCAGAGGGTGGAGATGTTTGCTGCAGAAGGAAAGCCTTTTGTTCTGAAACATGTCCTGGCAAAACTGGTAATTTCAGCCTAGGACTGTGATCAGCGACTATTTTTTTAATAGACAGTCTCCTTAAGGCTAGGATGGTGGATGGTGGGCCAGGATGTCTGCAGCCAGAAGAAGAGGACTGCTGACCAGTCCTATGGCTGCAACTGTGACTTCCAACCTATAAACACCTCCTCTAGTTCAGAGGCAGCTCTGCAAAGAGATTAAGAGAGGCCACCACCCAGAGGCGTAACTATAGGGGGGCAGGGGGGGCACGTGCCCCGGGCGCCATCTTTTCTGGTCACATGGGGGGCGCCGCCATAACAAAAAAATTTTTTTTAATTTTTTTAAAAAATTTTGTTAATACAAATGTTTCCTGCTCAGTGCAGCAGCGCTGCAGCAAGTCAAGGGAGCACGTCAGTGCCCCCTCCCCCACGAGCGATCCCTTCCGCGCCGCCCGCGCCCCCCCACTGCTTTGCTGGCGCCTGGCGGCCAGTCAGTGGCCTGGCCTGGCGGCGGCGGTGGGCGCTTGTGAGGAAAAACCTAAGTATAATGTAGTATGTTGGGGGCGCGGGGGGGCGCCATTTCAGTGCTTGCCCCGGGCGCCATTTTCCCTAGTTACGCCTCTGCCACCACCTCACAAAGCAGTGGGTGCCTGCCATTAATGAGCTTGTTTGGGATTTGGGGATCCTTTTGGACTCGCGCCTCCTGCTTGAACAGCAGGTGGAGGCTGCAGCCAGAAGTGCTTTTGTCCAGCTTCATCTGGTTCGCCAATTACGCCCTTACCTTGACCGGCAGGCATTAATGACAGTGACCCATGCCCTTGTTATCTCACGCCTAGATTATTGTAATGCTCTATCTAGGGTTACCTTTGAGGACAATCAGGAAGCTACAACGGGTCAAGAATGCAGCGGCTCGCCTACTCATGGGTGCCAGAAAATATGACAGGGTAACACCTCTCCTGCAGTCATTGCACTGGTTGCCTATTCGCTTCCAAGTTCAATTTAAGGTCCTGGTTCTGACCTTCAAAGCCTTACGGGGCTTGGTGCCTGTCTACCTACAGACCCGCCTCTCCCATCCAGTTACATCCTGTCCGGTTAGATCAGCTCAGATGGCCCTTCTGACGGTCCCTGATTTCTGAGATGTTCGGGGCTCTCGGACTCGCGAAAGGGCCTTTTCAGTTGTTGCCCCACTTCTTTGGAACTCTCTCCCCCTCTAGATTTGTCTAGCCCCTTCCTTACTGATCTTCAAATCTCTATTGAAGACTTTTCTTTTTTGCCAGGCTTTTGCCCTGTAGTTTACCAATTTGTTTTTTGTTATTTACTTTAGTTTTTAATTTAGAATGTAATTTTTAATGTTGCCTTGTTTGCATGTTTTTGTGCACCGCCCAGAGTCTTTGGAGTGGGCAGTATATTAAATGTTTCTAATAAATAAATAAATAAATAAATACAGGGCCGCTCAACTCTGGCCCTCCAGTTCTTTCTGGACTACAACTCCCATAATCCCCAGCCACAGAAGTCAATAGCCAAGGATTATGGCAATTGCAGGCCAACATCTGCAGGAGGGCCAAAGCTGAGCAGCCCTGCATTAAAGGCAGTCAGTTGGATCAAGACAGAAGCTAGGAGTCAGGAGGAACGCACCACCAAGGGTCAAAGCAAGTAGCAGTGATCAGAGCCAGAGGATCAGACAGAAGCCAGGAACACACTGGAGGCCAAGCCAAGCAGTAGCCAAAAGCCAAAGGGCCAGAAGAAGAGCCAGGAGTCAGAAACAAGTCAAAGGCCAGAAGATTAGGCAGGCAATCAGGCATCAACAACAAACCAGCCCAAGTAGTAAAGCGAACAGACTTTGACACTGAGGTAGGGCCTGCCTCAGCCAGGAAGCCTCTTCTATTTCCTGATACAAAGAGAAGGGCAATGGGTGATTCCCTAGGGCGGGACTGGCTTGGGGCTTCAGAAACCCAGAAGTCTGCTTGAATGAGAGCAGGCTGCCACAAGGGGCAGCAAGGAGCAGGGCCACTGAGCAGGCTGGGGATGGTGATAGCCCCTCTCTTGTATTTGCTTCTGAGGCAGTGGCTGCATAAGCATGTAATGTGGAGCTGTGGGTCCACCCTCCCCCTCCCTGCATGGTTACCTGTCCGGGTTCAGACGTAACCAGCAGGACCTCTAGCGCAGGGATTCTCAGCGTTGGGTTCTCAGATGTTATTGGACTTCAACTCCCATAATTCCCAACTAAAGGCCACTGGGGCAGAGGATTATGGGAGCTGAAGTCCAATAATATCTGGAGACCCAACGCTGAGAACCCCTGCTCTAGTGCAATCAGGGAGATTGCAGAGAGGAGGGGGAACGAATGAAGGACAGCCCTGGAATGAAGGACAGCCCCAGCGGCCAATCGGAGCCAGAGCGAGGGAGGAGCTTCCTCTCTCAACTCCGCTTTGAGGTCAGTGGGACTGTTTGGACATAACGCTGGCACTGTCTAACTTCAGGTAGGAGTGGTGAAACCCACTACAAACAGAAAGTTAAAATTGAAGTTTCAGATGGGAAACCTCAGGTCGCTTTTGTGTCTGAACCGCAGTTGCACATGTTCGGACATACCAAAAATTTGACCTCAGACCCCTTCAACTCCGGTTTCCCGTTATGTGTGAATGGAGCTATAGTGTTAAACTAACCACAACCACTGCTTAATCCTACAATTAATCAAGTAGTACATATTATAAACTAATTGCCACTCCAGCATATTCAGCAACATTCATTGTCTAACTAGCCTGTTGTATGAAGCAATACGCTGGCATTTCCTGGCACGCAGGAATTAATATGCCAGCGGTACCTTGGCATTAGCAATATGCATACTTGAGTCAAGATGAACTAATCTCACTCTGACCACTCAGATACTTAAGTTCAAGAGACACAGCAGAGGGACTTAATGCTTCTTCAGTATCTCCTCATAAGGCAAGCTAGGGACAAGTGTTTTACCAGGAACAGGTGCTAAAAGACAGGGTCTTTTCCTAGGCTGAAATAGGGACAGCAGAAGAGAGAGCTTTTGTCTGCCAGTTAAGTCACACTCCACAAAGCTTTTTAAAGTCCCAATTATTACCGTGGGAGAGTTAGGCAGATGCTTCAGTCTCTCCTGTTGAACTCACTAGGACTGAACATTGCTTTCATGTTGAAAAGATTGTGCCCTTTAAGTTTTTTGGGGATGAGGTAATGTCTTATGGTGTACTCTTGGCAAAGGGCCAGCAGCTGGCAGCCCCAAGGATAACCTAGCCCTGCCGGGCTGCCATTTTGAATCCCAGTGCTAAACCAGAGAAGAGCTCGTCCAAGGCATGTTGGTGCTTGTAGCTCCCCCTCCTGATAATGAACAGGGGACACAATCCACTGGGGAGTTCCTGTATGTTTTGCCCTATAGGGGCAAATAGCAGCTGGGGTGTGGTGGGGTGCAACTAATCAGACTGGGGAAAGGGTTAAAAAAACAAACCCTTTCTTCCCCCCAATGTCATGGCCCCAGTCTAAACTGGTAGACCCTATAACAAAACTTGCCCTCTGAAGAAGTGTGGTGCGGGCAGGCGGGATCTGATAACTCACCTTGCTTAATAACATTGTTTCATCTAGTTGCTCCCTTAATTGCAAAGGAAATTTAAAGAAGATACAGCAGGAAGAGAAGAACCTGCATCAGTGTGGTGTGTGAGTGTTACACATAAGTGTGTCCCAATTTTCAGTTGTGAAATGTTGGAGGGTGCTTTTGCTTCCCACATCTCCACAAACAATAAGGGAGGTGCCAGTAACCAATCTGTTTTCTTGACGGTAGGGAGAGCGCTGTTCCTCCATCAGAGCCCCCCCATCCCCTAAGCTTGTAAAAAGAAGGTGAAGGATCATGCCCAGCAATAGCATTTCTTCAGAAGACATGCTTTATGGATTTATGGAAATGCATGCTGAGAACTCTTCTGCTCTGAAACACACAGAGGAATTCCTGCTATTTATAATCCTAAAATAAAAAAGGAAGTTATTGGGGGGAGGGTAACAAAACACTGGCAGCCACTTAGGAATGTGAAAGCTTAGATCTCAGCAATTGCAGGAAGACAAGATTCATGTGTTATGCTTGACAAGCACAACCTAGTCACCTGCTGTGGGTCAGGGACTCATTTATGCCACTGCCCTGCCCACGAGGGTAGTTTCAATCAGTGGCCTGAAACTTCAGGTTTTCTATGCAATAAATGGAGGTGGCTTTTCTTCCATGGAAAAGTCCTGAAGTCTAGAAAGAGCCACATATGGTGAACGCCTTGCAGAACAAGCACATACGGATGTTGGGGTGTGTGGCTAGCTCCCCCTCTGTATGTTTGGTGTACATGTGAGGAGGAATGTGAAGGTAGGGCAATGGTGAAACCTTTCCTAGACTTCTGATAGTGGAGACAAACTTTTTCTGATTAAAATTAGAGGCACATTTAGGCCTGTCCTCAGAAGGTTGACTTTGAGAATGTCTGTTTAAAATATTAAGGTCATTCATGCTGGAAGTGAAGGACTCTGCGCTGTCTCATGTCTCAGTGACAGAGGGGGACAGATTAGTTAGTCAGAGGGCTAGAGAGGTCAAGACACTGGTCATCCCTTCTTTACTTCTTTGACACTATCCCTTTGATATGTAGAATGCTACTCTTAGGGACTCCCTTCCTTCCTGCCTTCCACTTCCTCTTTCCCTTTCTTCTCCCTTGCAACATACATGCTCCTCTCTCCCTGCACCGTGTGTGCAGAGATGCAGAAACCATCTGTCTGCATCCAGCTAGCTAGCTAGAGTAGAGATCCTATCTCTCCACTTTACTATCTAGAATGGAGTTCACTAATAACGACTCCTTATATTGATTTGAAACTATGAACTGGCTCCAAGTTTCTTTTACTCTTAGCATACACGCATGCCTAGGCAGGCTCCGCTGTGTTGTGCCTCTGTGCACTCTGCTGTGATAGAAGGGTATCTCTTACCAGAGAGAATTCCCAACAATTCACACAATCAAAAACTGTTCTACACGAGTTTGGTAGCTGTGTGTGATCCCAATTTTTGGTTGTGTGTAAGCAAAGTAAGAGGAAAACCTGGGTAGAAGTGATGGTGTAGAAGCAAGGTAGGAGGAAAACCTGGATAGCTTTTCCGCCTACCTTGCTACCACACAATGCGGCACTTCGCACAATCGGTGTGAAGCACCTGATGGGGCTCTTGGGGGAAAGTGGACTTAGCCCACTCTCTCCGCAGATGAACAGCAGCTTGTAGCTGGGCAGCCAGATCAGCCGCCCACACAACTGCCGGCTCCGTCACAGAGCCGACGGGGCAGCGGGGATCAGGCGTCGTGTGCCCCCCGGACGTTCCAGAATGCCCTGCACGAGTACACAGGGCATCCTGGAGAGACCCCCAAACCTTGCAGCCTCCCGGCGTGGGTCTCCTCATGTGTCACCATGGCGCGGAACCACACTGTGGTGGCACACAATCAGAAAACCAAGGTTAGCAGAGTGCTCGCTCCTCTAACCTGGGTTAAGGGGAGGGCTACTTTGGTGGGCTGGCCGCCAGAGACCCACTGTACTCGCCCGCAAACCTGCTGGTTCTCACAATGGGAAAAAACTGGGCTGGGCTTCTTTAGCCCGGTTTCCCCCCGGGAAAATAGTGAGAATAGCCTCAATCACTTCTACTCAGGTTTTGCTCCTACCTTGCTTCCACACAAATGAAAATCGGGAGCACATAGAGCTCCCAAACCCATGTAGAACACAGTTTTTGATTGTGTGAATGACCTCATTGTAATGCAAGTTTTCCAATTTGAATGCAATATTACTTTGAGCACATTTCTAAGAAAGAATTACTCACCCATTCTTCCAGATATTTCTGCAGGAGTTGCTGTGCCAGGGAAGTCTCCTGATGGAAAGGAGGGAATTATGCAATGAACTGTGATGGGTCTTACCTTGAAGAGCCATGAAATCTAGATGACAGGAAGGGCTATAGTTCAATAGTAGAGCTGGCATCTCCAGGAAGGCAAAGACCCCTATGTAAAAGCCCCGTAGAGCCACTGCTAGGCCGTGTAGTAGATAGTACTGATCTAGATAGACCAGTTCAGTACTGATCAGCTTCCTATGTACCCTAGGTAGGGAAAGCCAAAGCAGTGATTCATGCAAAGAAGCAGCTTTCTCTGAAGATGAGCAATTCTGCCCTGTCAGAAGTGACTAATCTTCCAAACACATCCAGTACAGTTATGGGGCAGAATTATAGTGGCTGATATGCCGTGCAAGGGTCCATCAGCCTTGTAATGTGCGCACACAAGTTATGCAACTGAGCAAATGCAAAAATTGAGCAAGTGATGTAATCACAATGGAAGTAATGGGCTTGCTCTTGTGTAATATTTGTGCAATTTTTGCATTTGTGTGATTTGCACAGTTGCACAACTTGCAAGCATGCGACTGGGCTGATGTACCCTTGCGCGGTATGTCAGCCACACTCAGCAAAGGTCAGCTAGAAAAAGGCAAGACCAGAGTATGACCGCCTTCTTCTGTTGGATATTTTGGACTCTCAAAACACTTGAATTTGCTTCTCACAGCACACTAGCATGGTAAGCTTTTCTGCCCCACTACATAGGTTAGGAACTACTGTCGTAACCACTTCTGTTCTGGGGGTTACTACTTCTCATTGCCTACCTAGAAGAATTTCCAAGCCAAAGACTTATCTGTGATGGTGGTAGCAACAGTATTTGGGAAGTCAGTAGAGCTGGGTTAGTGGGCAGTAGTGCCTGAGGGCAAAAGGTGGAAGGTATGATCTAAGTAGGAGTGCTCAGAGTTAGGGAGCATGGGCAGTGATGCTCTAACCCAGGCGTCCCCAAACTGCGGCCCTCCACATGTTGCTGAACTACAACTCCCAGCATCCCGAGCCACAATTTATTGTGGCTGGGTATGCTGGGGGTTGTAGTTCAGCAACATCTGGAGGGCCGCAGTTTGGGGAAGCCTGCTCTAACCCCTGGACTTTGGGGCCGAAGTCCAGGGCCTCCACACCCTTTGGGGGTCCCCAAATCCACATTAGAGTGTCCCGGGTGGTGTGCTCGCTGCTGACCTGTACTGTGCCGGGAGGCCGAGTGTGATTATGACCTGTGCCAGGTGCTTTAGAGACAGAAGGGGGAGTGGGGAAATAAATATGTGGAATGGGAATATGTTAAGTTGTGTGATGAAATGTTTCTACTACTGCATACTTGCATAAATATACTCCATGTGTTAAAAATACTGTGTTTGTCACGATGTGTGTGTGTGTGTATGCAGTGGTGCTCTTACCCCAGGACTTCAGGCTGAAGTCCAGGGCCTCCACACCCCTGGTGGCCCCTAAATCCTCTTTAGTCTGTCCTAGGTGGTATGGTTTGTACCCTCAAGAACCTACATGTTAAGAAATGATGCTTAACTTGCAGTGGGAGGCCTCTAAAGGCCTTTAGGTCCAGTCTCCAAAATTACCTAGGGTGTGTGTGTGTGTGTGTGTGTGTGTGTGTGTGTGTGTGTGTGTGTGTAGGGGAATGATGCTTAACTTGCAGTAGGAGGGGGGCCTCCAGGGTGGGGGGGCTCCAAAGGCCTTTAGGTCCAGGCTCCAAAATTACCTAAGTGCACCCCTGGGTGTGGGGCTTCAAGCTATGCCCCAGTCACACAATTAGTGTACAAAAAGTAGGCAGGTTTATAGGTGGGAATTTGGAATCTGTAAATGTCCTATGGAAGAATCTCATGATGCCATTCACATGACATGGTCCTGTTGCAGTGTGTGATCGTGGCATGCACTGATTACTTCCAGATATACAGAACTGCATGAGACGAGCATTTTGGTGGTCATTCAACAGTCAACTTTTCACTGAAAGTATTCAGGCATTTTGATGACAGCCCCCACATTCACACACCTGCAATCTGATGCTCACATCAGGTGATTGCCAACCATCCAGGACTGGCTTGGAATCTCCAGGAATTGGCATAAATCTCCACATGATTACTGAAAGAAACCTAGGAAATGTTAATGGCTAGATATTGTTAAAAATAGGGGGGTGGAAATCCCCAGGAACAACTTCAGTCAGAATTGACAAACCTACCTAAAACAGATGACAGGAGCCTGATGTCAGCAATTAAAAGGAATTAATTTGATACTTCTAATAGCAGACATGCACATTGCATACGGATTCCTTCCAGGAGTCAAGTTTCCAGTGTGTCAAATAAATACTTTATCTTAAAATTCTATCCTGCAGCAGGTGATCATGTGAATCTTGACTATGTTCTCTCAATTAAAATGCTTGCCGCTTTCTATGTAAACTTTAAACCAGGGGTGTGTGTCTGTCATGAAATGAATACTCCTGTCACCTGTTGGACTCTCCTGGGCAGACGCCAGTTTCAGGTGGTGCAGACGTAATAAAACATGTCATATTTGTCTTGTCAGTTGAGTTGAGGCTCCTAAAGGGTTTCCAGATAACAACTCTTCCAATGACCAGAGCAGCCAACACACAACTTGCAATAGCAGGTCCCTTCTAACTGGGCAAAGAGGCCCCTTTCAGAGTGGTGATTCTCTTTATATTAAGCAGGGAGAGAACAACTAGCCCTATTCAACTACAGCACAGCATCTCTTACAGTGACTGTTGATGGTGTTTCCCTTGTTTCTTTTCAGACTATTAGCCCTCTGTGGATTGGGAACCATCATATTTTTCTATGTAAACCACTTTGAGAACTTTTTTGTTGAAAAACTGTATATAAGTAATAGAGGTAGTAAACAGGAAGTCGCTCAAGTAAGTACTTTCTCCTGCAGATATTTGGTGCGATGATTGGCTTGGAACTACCACTTGGAACTGTACCACCTGCGCTATCTATATTATTAATTCTCCTGGGTGTGCCTTGGAATGTGCATCCCCAGCACCCAGCTGATTGGCTTGGCGGTGGATGCGCCTGATTGGCTGAGTCACACCTAGGAGGATTGGTCACCATGGTGGCGGTGGGCCTGGCCGTGGAGGCCAGAGGCGGCGGTGGGCCCACCCCGGCCATGGAGGCAAGGCCCAGGAGGGAGGGAAGAAAGTGTGGGGAGAGCAGAAGTGGTAGTGGGGAGGAGATGCAGCTGGGGCCAGAAGCGGAGACTGGGGCAGAAGGTGGGGGGGGGAGGTAACCACCGGCCCCAAAGATCACACAGATGCTCTATGCGGGGTCGGCTAGTTTGAACTAATAGTAATCAGAATGGGTTTCAGCAAGACATCTCCCTGACTCGTGAGTATTCTTCAGTTCATTGATTCAGTAAATCTGGCTCTTGCCAACCATTCCATTTGGTAACTGATATCTGTGGAGCAAGTGAAAATTTGTAAATGGGGGAAAAAATCTTCTAGGTGGAACAGGTTTAGGGATTTCTGGTAAAGTACAGTTATTTAAAGAATTACCTAACATTGTAGGATGATTCACACATGCATCCTGGGTGTGCCTCCTGGGTGTGCCTCAGCCAATCAGCACACGATTCTTTACTGAGTGTCTGAACTGACTCCAGTGGAAAGCATTGGGGTTGAGTAATATAATATCCTACTGGTGCTGTTGGGAGCTTCCATCCCAGGGGAAAGCAGTTGTGGGGCTGTGGCAGAGGGAAAGGGTTAAAGCCTACCTCCACATCCATCCCATCTAGATTCCTTTGCAGCTGATATTTAACACACACAGAAATTAACAAACATACAGGTCCGAGTTCCACATATAACATAATGTGGTGTTTAGCCCTACATTGCATTCCTTTTGTGCCCATGTATGTTCATTTATATACATATAATTTCTAGATGCCTGTAGCGGGGGTGGAACCTGAAGAACTTTAGTGCACATGCGCACTCTAACAACACCCAACATCTGCACCAGAAGGCCAAACTGGGATAGTTGACCATGGCCAGGTACCAGAAAACAGGAACCATCCATTGGAGCATCTATAGCACATTAACGTGGTCCTTCGTGCCTTGCCATGCTTAAAGACCCAATCCTCTTGGAGAAATACAAACAGGAAACAAACTGCATTGTTGGACTATATCGCCTTTGCTGCCTGTTGCCTTCACACGCCAACTTCCTTCCTTTGCATAGTGTTCCTTTTGTGTGTGGACTTGAATGGGGCACATACAGACCCCAAACAAGAGTTATTTATTCGTCGCTTCATGTTTCTTCTGATAGAGTAATGGAACAAGCACATAATGCAGCCTCAAGTTTGATGCCTGCAGATAAGGTTGTGTTCTGGTATGCAGCTGAGTGCCCTTGGCAGCTGAACCCCTAGGAGTGAAAAGCCAGATGCTAACATTGGTTTGAAATCACACCAAAGCTTTATTCTCCCACCACACACAAGACATTTCGAAAACTCCCTCAGAGATTGCTGCTGTATGATATGACTGTCTTTCGTCCTAGGTAGGGCAAGTGTGTGTGTGTGTGTGGGGGGAGTCTCTAGTAGCAGATTTTGGGTACCATTTAAAAAACACCAATTGTCATAAATGGAGTCTGTTGTTGAATTTCTCCATTGTCGGAAATTTCATCTGGATGCCAGTCATCATCAGAAATCTCATCTGCTCATCAGAGATTTTGTCTGGTTGCCAGCCAATGTCTCAGGCAATCGGTGTGGGGGGGGGCACCATTTAGGGAAGATAAGGAGGGCAGTCCTCGTCCTGCACCCCCTGCTCCCATGTTTCAGACCCGTGCTATTGTTCCTTAGAGTGACACTCGGCATTACAGTAACTGAGTGATTCCTGATGTGTGGGGCACAGCCGTGTGGTTGAAGTGGCACGTTTTCTTTTTGGCTCTCTATCTGGACATGTGTTCTGCTTGCTTCTGTGTTTCTGTTGAGGCTGTTCTCACACGCAGGCAAAACTGGGCTATCGGAGCCAGCCACCCTCTTAAATGGGGTTAATAGAGCAAGCACTCCTCTTAACCCCGTTTGGCTGATCGACTGTCAGCCCCAGCTGGGAGACTGCGGGGCTCCCGGCCAGCGTTGGAAGGCTCCCCACAATGCGCCGTGCACTTCCGCGATGCATTATGGGAGTTGTGGTGGCCTCCCGGCCCCCAAACCTCTTGGCTGCCAATAGTCGCCAGCGAACATCTGGGCAAGCAATCTGCTCTCCCAGCAAGAAGACCAGGATTATCTGCAGGGGAGGTGAGCGTTTTAAGGTTTCATCCCCTGCAGCATGGAACCCCTGCTCCGTGATCATGAGAAAGGGCCCCTTGTCTATAAAGTCAAGGGTAACATGCTTCGTTTTCACCATTATCATGGAGCACATAGTCCTGCATTACCCATACCACACAATCCTGCCCCGTAAGGAGCACTGATACCTCTGGCCAATTCACTGGTTGTATACAGTGAGAGGCAATCTCTATAAACAATTCAATGGGCCTATATACTAATATGCGGTATATATAGGAGAGCTGATCTTGTGGTAGCAAGCATGACCTGTCCCCTTAGCTAAGCAGGGTCCACTCTGGATGCATATGAATGGGAGACTAGAAGTGTGAGCACTGCAAGATATTCCCCTCAGGGGATGGAGCCGCTCTGGGAAGAGCAGAAGGTTTCAAGTTCCCTCCCTGGCTTCTCCAAGATAGGGCTGAGAGAGATTCCTGCCTGCAACCTTGGAGAAGCCGCTGCCAGTCTGTGAAGACAATACTGAGCTAGATGGACCAATGGTCTGACTCAGTATATGGCAGCTTCCTATGTTCCTATGCATGCTAAGGCACAACTCCTTTTATTTTCTAAAGGATTGTCCTTTTCTGGATTGTCTTGTGTTTATAACATTGCTCAAATCACTGAGAGGTCTAAAAAGGGAAACAATCCCAATGAATGCTCTTAAAATGCACTCTTCTTCATCTTTAATTACCTGCTATCCATTCACACTCGTGGCCAATACTCCTGGATCAGCCCTTAATTAAGCCCTGCTTAGGCATTCTATTGTCCATGGATGCTGTACCCAGGTTCAACAGCCTTTCATGCACACTTGCAAGCCCCATCCCTGTACTGTCATGTGTGGAAAACTCCCTGCTTGCCACACTGAGGAGAGAAACGCTATACTTGGGGAAAGATCCTCCCTGTGATTAAGAATTCTGGGGTGCCAACACATTAGCAGAGCTCACGGTCGTGTTTCTGCTCGTTCCTTAGCTGCTTTGTGCAATGATTTTATCTTGTTAACTTTGCCTTAATTGGATCACCAGATTATTAACAGTATATTGATTTGGCATCTCAGCCGCGAAGGAAAACTGACCCAGGAGGACCCAAGGAACAGCGTGATCAAAGCCTGGGGGAGATGAAAGGCCATAGCTGAGCCTGCTATGAAGCAAATATCACACTGTTGGCAGCATGGCTACAGGAAATGTTCAGGTCTGCTGTTTACAGCAATAATGTAATTGGCAGACACTTAAGAGAGAATCCTTCTCTGCAGTTTCAGTTAATCTTGCCAGACCCTCAACTGTTATACTAACTCTAGAATGTTTATGTTAATTATACAGTGTGATCATGTCCACTGCTCCCCCTACTCAGCCATATGTTCATCTGGAGATCTGAACAGAAACAAGTTGTACATGTATAGACTCTCCAGCCTACCCTGGAAAAGGCAGGGTTCACAATAGGTAGGCGCTGTTCAGACCCCCAGATGTATGCAAAGAGGTTGGTGCAGGACTAGCAAACACATTCCAACTCCATGAATCCAACTTCAGAAGAGGAAACTTCTCTAAAATGAGGAGTTTGGTGAAAAGGAAACTGAAAGGGAAAATCAAGAGAGTCACTTCGCTCCAGAATGCAAGGAGTTTATTTAAAATCACAATAATAGAAGCCCAGGTAGAATGTATACCAAAAAGGAGGAAAGGTACCACCACCAAGCCCAGAATAATGTGTGCATGGCTAACAAGTAAAGTCAAGGAAGATGTAAAAGGGAAGAATAAATTAGAAGGCCTGCCCAAATGGAGAGAACAGAGAGGCACACCAACTCTGGCAAAAGAAATGCAAGGAGACAATGAGGGAAGTGAAAAGAGATTTCGAGGAACATTTAGCTAAAAGCATCAAGGGGAATACATCAAAGCAGGAAACCTGCCAGTCCATTAGATAATGAGGAGTGAAAGGGATTATTAAGGAAGATATGGAGAATGCAGAGAAGCTAAATTAGTTCTTTGCATCTGTCTTCACAGCAAGGATACTGAGTATATACCTGTGCCTGAACCGAGCTTCTCAGGGACAGAGGCTAAAGGACTGAGTCCGATAGAGGTGATGCAAGATGATGTTCTAAACTGCCTGTAAAAATTAAAAATTAAATTGCTAGGGCCAAATGGCATCCACCCAAGAGTACTTAAGGAACTCAAATGTGAAATTGCCAAACTCTTTGTAAAAATATGTAACTTATCCCTACAATCAGGCTCCATAGCAGAGGACTGGAAAGTAGCCAATGTAACACCGATTTTCAAAAAGGGATTTTCAAAAAGGGATCCAGGGGGTATGTGGGAAATAACAGGCCTGTTAGCATCAGGCCTGTTAACATCTGTTCCAGGCAAATTGATGGAAAGCATTCCCAAGGATAAAATTGTTAAACATATAGAAGAACAGGCTAAGGATGGCTTCTGCAAAAGTATATCTTGCTTCACCAACCTTTTGGAGTTCTTTGAGAAGGTCAACAGCTGTGTGGATAAAGAAGATCTAGTTGATATAGTATACTTGGACTTTCAAAAAGCTTTCAACAAAGTTGGGGTAAGCAGCGAGATGGCCAAATTAATGGATAACACCAAACTATTTAGGGTAGTGGAATCCAAAACAGATTGCAAGGAGCTCCAAAAGGCTCTCTTCAAACTGGGGGAGTGGGCAACAAAATGGCAGATGCGGTTCAGTGTTAGCAAGTGTAAAAGTGATGCATATTGGGGCAAGAAACCCCAAGTTCACATATATGCTGATGGGGTCTGAGCTATCTCTGATTGACCAAGAGAGAGATCTTGTGTCATGGTGGGCAGCTTGTTGAAAGTGTCAACACAATGTGCGACAGCTGTGAAAAAGACAAATTCCATGCTTGGAATCAGGTTGGGGACTGAAAATAAAACTGCTAATATTATAATGTCCTTATACAAAACAATGGTGCGGCCACATTTGGAGTACTGTGTACAGTTCTCATCACCATACCTCAAAAAGGACATTATAGAACTGGGGAAGGTGCAGAAGGCGACAACCAAAATGATCAGGGGCCTATCGCACCTTCTTTATGAGGTAAGGCTACAATACTTGGGGCTTTTTAGTTTAGAAAAAAGACAACTGAGGGGTGACATGATAGAGGTCTATAAAATTATGCATGGTATGGAGAGAGTAGACAGAGAGAATTTTTCTCCCTCTTGCATAACACTAGAACCAGAGGTCATCCCATGAAACTAATTATCAAGAAATTTAGGACTGACAAAAGGAAGTACTTTTCCATCCGGAGTTGGACTCACTGGCAGCAGCCCTGGGCCCTCCAAAAGGCCCACTGCTAATTCTTGACACCATCTTTGCCCTCATTGCCTATCTGTGGTGACAGTGAAGTGACTCTCGAGACCCCTAAAACCTGGAGCTGCCCCTGATTTTGTCAATGGGGCAGATGGAACACAGAGATTCCATTAAATTATCATGGCTATGAAGCATTGGTAGATGTGTTTATGAAATTCACGCTCTGGCGAGCTCTTCTTTCCTAGAGGTTTTCAGTCAGAGGCTGGATGGTAATCTGTCAGGGATACTGTAACGTTTCCGGCACTGAGCAGGGGGCTGGGATAGAAGACTTCCAAGGCTCCTTCCAACCCTAAAATCCTATGATTCCAAATGTGTGTCAGCTGTGTGTGTGTGTGCAATGCAGCCAGTCACAATAGGGTTTCCACAACGAAATGCCATCACAGCTTCCGAACATGCAAGGAATGTTCTGGCTATTACTTTGATCAGTGGGACGAAGCCTTTGGTATCTGAAGAAACTCACTCCTGAGTCCCGAGTTCTTGTTTTTTTAAAAAAAGCCAAGAGGAAACCTGACTATGGCTGGAGGCACAGCCATGGCAGGGGGAGGAATGTGACTGGGTCAGCCGTCTGAGCAGTGACTGTGAACTGGTAATTCAATCACCTTCCGACATCTGATCATTCTCCAGCCAAGTCTGACAGATGCTTCAAAAACATATATCTTGATAGGCAAGCAGCTGACTGAAGGAGGAAGGAGGAGGAAGGGTGCGCTGGGGCAGAAGGAGGGGTGGGCAACTTCCCTTTCACAGCTACAAAGAAGCATCTCACTTTATTTGAACGAATGTGGATGTGTAAGATGCTTCTGTGCAGCACTAGAGCTCTATACTGCAACCGAAGTACTTGGGCTCGGTTCGGAAATGTCTCAGAGTGGCTAGCCGGAGACAACAACAAAGCCATATCCACACATTAGGTTCAGCACACACACACACACACACACACACACACACACACACACACACACACACAGTAGCACACTTCCAGTTCTGAACTTCCTATATTTATGTAATCCACTTTGTGAACTTTAGTTGGAAAGTGGTATATAAATATTTGTCGTATTCGAATCATATACTCTGTATTTGAAGAAGTATGTGCCCAAGTTCACTTTTAAAACTAATGCAGGTGCAGTCATTCACACAAAAACGTGTGCATGTGTACCAACAGCTGTACACATGTACAACATAATGTCTGAATAGACTACTGTGTACAGTGTAGGCATGTACAGATCTCTACACATGTACAATTATTCACACATGTTCAACATATGTACAGCAGCACAAATCCTATCCGTAGCCTGCACTTGAGGGGGCCTGTACCCAGGTTCATTGTTAAAAGAAATGCCATATATAGTCATCTACACAAACATGTTCATGTGTACAGACACCTGTACACACGTACGATGTAGTGTCCAAATACCACTTAACCCTAGCTGGCATCCCTTCTATTCTTGTTGACTATATAAGAAGTTCTGCAACACCCAAAGGCAAAGAGCTAAAATATATCCGAATTAGAAAAGCTAAACTGGAGCTTTTCCAAATGGCAATTAAATGCAACTTCTCTACACTCAGGCTGGGAAGGAGTTCATACAAGGGAAGCATTTACAGCGACGTCAGGATGGCAACAGAAAATGCCGTTCATACAGCCAATCGCATTATTCAGCTTTGCTCCCGACGATTCGCCGTTACTGCACATTATACAGGTGAAACTCGGAAAATTAGAATATCGTGCAAAAGTCCATTAATTTCAGTAATGCAAATTAAAAGGTGAAACTGATATATGAGATAGACGCATTACATGCAAAGCGAGATAAGTCAAGCCTTAATTTGTTATAATTGTGATGATCATGGCGTACAGCTCATGGAACCAAGAAGACAAGGATTGTAGAATAGAACAATATCGGACCTCTGAAAAGTATACAGTGTACTGTGCTTGATTGGCCAGCAAACTCGCCTGACCTGACCCCATAGAGAATCATAGAGAATCTATGGGGCATTGCCAAGAGAAGGATGAGAGACATGAGACCAAACAATGCAGAATTGCTGAAGGCCGCTAATGAAGCATCCTGGTCTTCCATAATACCTCATCAGTGCCACAGGCTGATAGCATCCATGCCATGCCGCATTGAGGCAGTAATTGCTGCAAAAGGGGCCCAAACCAAGTACTGAATACATATGCATGCTTATACTTTTCAGAGGTCCGATATTGTTCTATTCTACAATCCTTGTCTTCTTGGTTCCATGTAATATTCTAATTTTCTGAGATTGTTTTTCATGAGCTGTACGCCATGATCATCACAATTATAACAAATTAAGGCTTGACTTATCTCGCTTTGCATGTTATGCGTCTGTCTCATATATCAGTTTCACCTTTTAATTTGCATTACTGAAATTAATGGACTTTTGCACGATATTCTAATTTTCTGAGTTTCACCTGTATGTGTTCTTAAAAAGTAGCAGTCGTTGCAGTACTCAAAATGGCTTAACTTTAGGCATTTCCTGCCACAGAAAAGCTGCCCATCTGGGAAAGCTACTGGTGTTATATCAGTTTATCTAGAATAGCTTCCCCCAAAGAATCTTGGGAACTGTAGACTGATGAGGATGCTGAGAAATCTGCAAAGGATTCCCTAGCCCTGCTTCTAGCATCCTCTTTGCCACACCTCCCTTTCTAGGGTTCCTTGGGGAGAGGAAATGATTCTTAAGCCCATTTATATTTGCAGTTTACATATTACTTGGCATATTTCAATCCTACGCCTGTTTACTCAGAAGAATGTTCCACGTAATTCAATGAGATTTCCTCTCAAGTAAGTGTGCATAGGATTGCAGCCCTAGTCTCATTTGTAGTAACTGTTGCCAGGCTTCTATGTGAAAAATACTTGCGACAAATTAAGATACCAGGAATAAAATGACGGCCAGACAACCACCCTGATCCAACAGGAGAAATGCACAAACAGGAGCTTCATGTATGTTTCCTGAGGCTGAAAAACCCAACCCAGGAGCTGGGGTTGTAAATTGTCTTGAATTGTGCCAACCATCTGCTCTGGGTAAGGATGGTGGACTGAATCCAGCCCTCCCCTCTCTTCTTCCAAACTGATCATCAGCAATATTATCCAAGACATTTTGCCTGGAACTGATTGTGCACAGTCCCCATGTACAACCGAACTGTAGTTTTCAGAAAGGCGTGCACTGTATATGGCTTGGCTTTCTCCCTGTTGGATTGGAGCTGTGATGTGGAAATATTTATGTTTAGTTAGGTTTCTATACCGTCTTTCATAAATCTATCCTCAGGCAATTTACAAGGTTAAAATACAACAGCAAAACCCATAAAATCACAATAAAACTAACAGTACAAATATAATGTAATAGACAGAGCAGCAAGAGAATAGAAAAATCAGCACCCCATAAAGGACAAAGGCCTGAACAAATAGCAAGGTCTTGTCTTGCTTCTTAAAGGAAGCAAAAGAAGCCAGGGAAGGCACATCTACCAGAAGAGCATTCCTGTCCAGTGTGCATGACGACTGAGCTTCTTTCAAGTTCAGCACATGAGGCAGAGCCCCCTCTAATGTTCATGTCAGTGAGACAGACCCATTCAGGAGCAGGCAGTCCTTCACCCAGGCCCCAAACCATTAAGGCTTTAAAGATAACTGACACCTTGAATTGGATTTGGAAGCAAATTGGCAGCCAGTGCTGCTCTTTCAAAATGGGCATAATATGCTCCCAGTGCAGCTGCAGACGGAACCCTTGCTGCCATGTTTTGCACCAGATGCAGTTTCAGAATATTCTTCAAGGGCAGCCCAAGTGGAATTTGTTGCAGTAATCAAGCTGTGACAGGACTAAGGCAGGGGTAACTGTGGCCACATCTGCCTTCTCAAGAAATGGATACAGCGGGCGCACCAGCCAAAGCTATGCAAAGGTACCCCTGACCAATGCCTTCACCTGAGCGTCCAAAGGTAAAGCCATCTTCAGCAGTACCCCCAGACTGTGCACCTGCTCTTTCAAGGCACGTGCAAACCCATCTAGGGCCACAGGGGCGTAGCAAGGTTGGAGTGGGCCCAGAGACAAGATTTTAAAATGCCCCCCCCAAAAAAGTCCAGGGCCTCTGCACACCCCAGGCCCCCAAGGATTTAAGTCTGATATTCCAAAATAAGTATGCTGCCTGCAAATACATTTCACTGAATACACACACACACGTCACAATATATAGTGATATACATTAAGTACTATACATTTGTATTACTTTTAATGCCTAGAACACACTAGAAAGATGAATTATTAAAATGGGCCCCTCGCTGCAGATTAGCAAAGGAGACTTTCAACCATGCAGGGTGAGCCTATGTCTGTTTTCTCAGAATTCTGAACAAATTCAGTCAAGTTTGATTGCAGGAGGTTTTTCACAGGAGGCTTTTAAAGCCCTTTAAGACACATCTCCTCTGGAATGGAGGTGCTGCATTCACATGTTGGCCAGATTTACCCTGAAGTCCCTGCAAGTTATTGGGGAGCAGTTCACACACAAGAAAAATAAAATAAAAGCACCACACATGCTTCACAGTTCTCACTCAGACCTTCTGGGTTGCAAAACAACTTGAACATAAGTGCATTTATAAATGAATGAATGAATAAATAAAATTAATAAAATACTGTTCCAGAAGTTTTTGCAATTTTCTGCCATGAAACAAGCCACTTATAGGACTTTTTAGATAGTTTTTTTAAGTCAGCAAATTTTCCAAGCTGTTTCAAAATAAATATTCAGAGACTTCTCGGTCCCTCCCCCCCCCATATCCAAGCCCTATGGCAAGCAGATCCCTATATATGGGGGGGGGGCGGGAAAGGTAACCACAAAAAGGAGTTCACACTCTACCTGGCAAATGCTGGTCTGGGTTAAGCAGGGCAGCAAGGGGTCTTCTGCTGCAGAGAACACTCTGGCTGCCTCCTCCTTCCTGGGTTGCTTGGGCCCTACTCGAGTTCAGGCTTCACTGCGGCCTACACGGAGGCCTCCGTGGAAGCCCCGCCCACCCGCCGATCAGCTGAGAGGCGGGAGAAAAGGAGCTCTTGCCTGCTGCTTCGATTGCAGCCAGCAGAACAAGCAGGAGAGACGGCGAAGAGGGCAAGTGGCTGAGAGGCTATGGGGCTGGGCAGGGGGCAATGGGGAGTCACGTGAGGTGCCTCTGGGGGGCCCCTCCAGGCAGTGGGGCCCCCAGACAACTGTCTCCCCTTGCCCTATCATTGTTACGCGCCTGTAGGGCCAGTTAAATCCCCTCATTCCAATTGGCTCTTCTACTGACCAACAGCACTTCCCTCTGTCTGGAATCTAGTTCAGTTCATTTATTATTATTATTATTATTATTATTATTATTATTATTATTATTATTAAAACTTTTATACCGCCCTTCCAAAAGGCTCAGGGCGGTTTACATTAAAACACCATTAAAATAATTAATCATTAAAACAAAAATTATAAAACATAAAACAATAATTAACAATTAAAAACATCATAAAACAACAATTAAATATTCAGAACTAGTTTACTATGGAATATGTTTATCCTCGAAACTGATGAGTTATATATGTTGGAAGTTAAGGACTTTGCGCTGTCTCTTGTCTCAAAGACAGTGGAGGACAGACTAGGGAGTCAGAGGGCTAGAGAGTCAAGACATTGGTCATCCCTTCTCTACTGCTCTGACACTATCCCTTTGGAATGTAGATTGCTACTCTTAGAGACTAACTTCCTTCCTGCTTTGCACTTCCTCCTCCCCTTCTCTTCCTGTTCCTTCTACCTTGCAACATGCAAGCACCTCTCCCTGCACCATGTGTGCAGAGATGCAGAATCCATCTGCATCCAGCTAGATAGATAGATTAGAGATCCTAACTCCTCACTTTCCTATCTAGAATGGAGTTCTCTAATAAATACAATGTATATTGATTTGAAACTATGAACTGCCTCCAAGTTACTTTACTCTCAGCATACACGCATGCCTAGCTAAATTCCGCTGTGTTGTGCCTCTGTGCACTCTGCTATAATGAAAAAGGCTTTCTCCTACCAGAGAGAATTCCCAACAATATATCCATCCTAGAAGGTATAAAATAGTACAATATTTCCCTTTAACGCTGGAAATAATTTATTGTTGTTTATATTAGGAATTGAACAGCAATGTGAGTTGTTTTAAAACTATCTAAAATGATGACGTTTTTGATGTAAAACTAAATGTTTTCATTCGGAGAATTTGTATTAGAAAGACAGAGGAGGCTGAGTGATGTTTTAATGGACAAACCTCACCATAAACTGTACATTAGAAAAGGAAACTCAAGGTGTTTCCACCACACACTCTTGCTCACTGCCATCTCAGGTCATTCACAGAGGCTCTACACACTATCAATGTGTAGAGCCTAATAGAGTTCTGCAGAGAGAGTGGGTCAAGCCTGCTCTCCCCACAGACGATCCCCAGGTTAGCCTTGGGAGGCCAGATCTACCACCCACACAGCTACCAGAGCCAATAGGCCCTGGGAAATCCCAGGATGCCCCACGCAAGTGCATGGGGCATTCTGGGGAGACCCCCGAGGCCGGGAGGCTTTCTGCAGCCTCCTGGTTGGGGGGTCTACTCGCCATGATGAGGAGACGTGCCGCGGAGCCACGCCCCAGCGACTCACGATTGCCAAAACGAGGTGGGGTCATTAGGCAAGCTAGCCGCCGGGAGCCACATGGCTTCTGATGGTTCACACATGTGGGGAAAGTGGGCTGGGCTCCTTTAGCCCAGCTTCCTCCATGCGTGTGAAGAGCCTCACAGTCTACTGGGCCAGTAGAGTAACACTTTTATCAGGACGAACCAAAGTTCTAGAGTTGTCATTGCCATTTTGCCCAAAGCAAACTTCCAAAACAAATGTGTGTGTTCTTCCTCAGGAGAAACATCTGAGGCATTCTGAGGAAGCAAAGAGCATTCTTTCCCTCTTCGCTTCTTCTGGAAGCAAAGAGCATTTCAGGTTTCACTAAGATTTGTGGAAATGGTCAGGATAGCTTCTGCACATCCTTGGGCTGCCACTTGATTTTGCTTCAGACAGACTGGTAGTAGACTACGAACTGCTGGTAGACTACTAACTAGGACTGTCTGTAAGGAACAGATCTTGCCAGTTCTGAAATATCTTCGCTGTCAGTTGTACCTACCCATGCAATAAGGTGATCATCAGAGGCCCTTCTCTGGGTCTTCTTGTTGTTAGGTTTGGCGGGAAACAAGAGGGGGAGAGACTTGTTAGTTGTGGCACTCCAGTTGTGAAGTGCTGTCTCCAGGGAGGCTCTTCTGGCACAGACCCTCCTGTTTATTCACTGCCAGGCGAAGACTTTTTATTTTCCTAGACCATTGTAAACATTAGCTATAATCCACTGCACCTGCTATTCTGCTTTTAAAGGAAGGCACCACAAAGAGCCCCTGGTGGCGCAGTGGTAAAACTGCCGCCCTGTAACCAGAAGGTTACAAGTTCAATCCTGACCAGGGGCTCAAGGTTGACTCAGCCTTCCATCCTTCCGAGGTCGGTAAAATGAGTACCCAGAATGTTGGGGGCAATATGCTAAATCATTGTAAACCGCTTAGAGAGCTTCGGCTATAGAGCGGTATATAAATGTAAGTGCTATTGCTATTGCTATTGCTAAACGAAAGGCCACTGGGCTCCTTCCTGCCTTGGCCCCGGAGGCTTTTCAAACAGCAGGCTTTACCACAGGTTATACTCGGAGGCAAAAAGAAGATTTTTTTACCCCGCACATAAATCAGTCTAGGTTCCAATATGGAAGGAAAAACCCGAGTCATGTGTGAAGTACTCTGAAATTTCTCAGGGACTTCAGGGTAAATCTGGCCAATAAGTGAACACACCTACACCCTCCCAAAATAAAGTCATGGTAAAGTCACCGTCTGAAAAAGCTCCTGGGACAGTAAAGATCTCTAGCCATAGGAGAAGGGAGCAGAGAGCATCCCAGCCAGTCAGCTGCCTTTCCATACAATTGCCTTGAGTGGGTGTCTATCATCTAGCCCCCTCCCTCTGAGCATTGTTGCACTGCAGGGGAGGAAGCGGGGGGGAGGGAATTTAGCCACTTCCTGGTAGGGGGCAACAGAAACAGCCCTAAAAGGTGCTGGGGAAGACTGGGGGAGGCCAGCAAAGGGGGGACTGCTGAAGAGCACTCCCCCAGGCTGCACCACCCGGAGGTGGTGATTTTTGTTTGTTTGTTTGGCGTATTTATATACTGCCCAAAACGCAAGCCTCTGTGCGATTTACAACAAAACAATAAAGAAAACCAGTAAAAAGGTTAAAATATTACATCAATTTAAAACTTCAAACAACATTAAAACTATTTAAAATAATCAAACTATTAAAACAGTATCTAATTAAAAGCTTGGGTGAACAAATGTGTCTTGACTGACTTTTTAAAAGTTGCAAGAGATGGAAAGGCTCTTATTTCAGCAGGGAGCACATTCCAAAGCCTCGGGGCAGCAATGGAGAAGGCCCATCTCTGAGTAGCCACCAGATGAGCTGGTGACAACAGCAGATGAACCTCTCCAGATGATCTCAATGGGCAGTGTGGTTCATAGCAAAGAAGACGTTCTCTTAAATACCCAGGGCCCAAGCTGTTTAGGGCTTTATAGGTTATATATAACCAAAACCTGGAAATTTATCAGCAGCCAGTGTAGATCTTTTAAGATAGGAGTGATACGGTCTCTCTGAGATGACCCAGAGACCAACCTGGCTGCCTGATTCTGAACCAACTGTAGTTTCCGGACTACATACAAAGGCAGCCCCACATAGAGCGCATTGCAGTAGTCAAGTCTGGAGGTGACCAGCAGATGTACTACTGTTCTGAGGTCATTTATCTCAAGAAATGGACGCAGCTGGAATATCAGCCGAAGCTGATAAAAGGCACCTCTGGCCACTGCCTCAACCTGGGAACCAGGGAGAGGTTTGTGTCCTGAAGCACCCCCAGACTATGTACCTGTTCCTTCTGGGGAAGTGTGACCCCATCCAGAACAGGCAGATCAAAATTATCTCGAGTTCCAATCCCGCACAGTAAGTACCTCCATCTTATCTGGATTCAGTCTCAGTTTGTTACCTCTCATCCAGCCCATCACCACCTCTAGGCAGGCATTTAGGGAGATTATGCCTTCTCCTGATGATGTTGACATGGAGAAAAAGATTTGGGTGTCATCAGCATACTGATAACATCCTGCACCAAATCTCCTGATGATCTCTCCCAGTGGTTTCATGTAGATGTTAAACAACATCGAAGACAATATCGAGCCCTGAGGGACACCATACCTAAGTTCAGATTTTGCAAAACAATAGTCCCTGAGGGACACCATCAAGAATCTGCCAAAGATGTAGGAGTGGAACCACTGCAAAGCAGTGCCTCCCACCCCCAACCCCCTCAGACGCTCCAGAAGGATACTACGGTCGATAGTATCAGAAACCGCCAAGAGGTCCAAAAGGACCAACAGAGTCACACTTCCTCTTTCAATTCCGAATTGGAGATCATCCATCAGGCCAACCAAGGCAGTCTCCACCCCATAGCCAACCTGAAAGCCAGTCTGAAACAGGCCTAGATAATCAGTTTCATCCAAGACTGCCTGGAGTTGGGAGGCCACCACCCTCTCAATTACCTTGCCCAGCCACGGAAGGTTAGAGACAGGCCTATAGTTGCTTAACTCAGAGGGATCCAATGCAGGGTTCTTTAGAAGTGGTCTAATAACTGCCTCCTTAAGGCAAGGAGGCATCCTGCCCTCCCTCAGAGAAGCATTTATTAGCTCTACTAGGCCTTCTACAACAACCCTCCTGCCAGATAGTATAAGCCATGTCGAGCAAGGGTCAAGAGAACAGGTGGTAAGCCACACCATTTTAAGCAGCTTGCCCACATCCTTAGGAGTCACAAACTGGAACTGATCCAGCCTGACCACATAAGAGGAGTCACTGGGCACCTCCAATTTAGACACTGCAGTAATTGTAGGGTCTAAATCCAAGTCGGCCTGAATATGAGAGATTTTATCCACAAAAAACTCATTAAACACATCACAGTGGGTAATAGATAATTCCAAGTTCTGATTCAAGGGAAGAGGGACACTTACTGGCCCTTTCACAACCCTGAACAACTCCATTGGATATGAACTTGTGGATGCAATATGAGCTGAAAAGAATTGCTTCTTTGCCACCCGTATTGCCAGAGCATAGATTTTCAAACGTGCTCTATGTTGTAATCTGACAGATTCGCGTCAAGTCTTCCTCCACTTGCGCTCCAGTCGTCTACCTTGCCGCTTTAGCCCCCGTAGTTCTTCCGTATACCAAGGGACCACTTTTGAAGCAGGTCAGAAAGGACATTTAGGAGCAATCATGTCTACTGCCCTGGTGAGTTTGCTGCTCCAATTCTCCACCAGGGCATCAAGAGGATCACCTGCAGAGCTACTTTGCAACTCCTGTGACCTCAGCCAAAAAGCAAAATAAATAGCTAAAACTGTCATGGGAGTAGCTGGGCACTCTGATTTATCGAGCCGCAAGCAAACTAAATAAATGCACATTATCACACGTACAAGGAAGAATGTTAAAGGGGAGCCATGAGAGGCACAATTAATCATCTGGGGGGAAACTTTAAGAACTGGTTTGGCTATTATTGAGAAACTCCTTATCTTTTCTGATAATTTCCTAATTCCAAAGTCAATGCTCATATTTGGCCCCAAAGGCAAAGCCTGTATGACTCAAGGAGGCAGGAGAAGTGCACTTTGCAATCATTACCGAAAACAATGGGAGCCTACCTACCCTAGAAACCACAGCCTTTTGCCTTTCTCCACATGCATTTCGGCTTGGCTCAGGAGGAAGGATCACAGGGCTGTTTCTCTCTGGAGACACTGACTCTGTCTGCAGTGAAAACTCTCCTTCTTTTCTCTCATCTTCTCACCCCTCCCCTACGGTGACACGCACCTTGCAAGGTGGAGGGAGAAAGAGGCGAGTGCCTACGTTCCATCTGTCTCTGTTTACCAAGCACAGACACTGTTTTCTGATACTTATCCCTAGTAAATCACCATCCTTATTTTATCTCTGTTTTGCCTTTTGGGAAGATTGGGTGGATGGGTAGGTGTGACTTTTTAAGCATGTCAACTGTGCACTAAGTGCCTAAGCTTTCCTTTCATCTTCCCTGCTTTAATAATTGCCAATCCAAATAGACTTAATTAGATAGATAGATAGATAGATAGATAGATAGATAGATAGATAGATAGATAGATAGATAGATAGATAGCCTGCTTGATGTACTTATGGGCCAAATGATGCCTTAAATGCATCTCAGAGCTGTGATGTGGGGAAGGTGGCCTATTGCTGCTTTGCCTCTGCTGTTGTCTCACCTGGATCAGCCCTCCTCTCTGGCTGCTGTTTGCCCTGGGAGAGCAGTTCCCATGGGAGCTTCTCTCCTGGGGCAAAGTGCAGCTGCTGTAGAACAAACATATATAGCTGTAACAGGCAAGGTTCCAGCAGTGCTGGGGGGCGGCAGCAGGGGAAGAACCCAGAAGCCAAGGGGCCCCCCAGCCATTACCAGGAGTTTATGGAGTTGCAAGGTCTTGCAGAATCTTGAGACAAGGCACCAAATGTTGCCTTTCTCCACAATTCTGATGGGGGCTAGTTTCTCCCTATAAGGCTGAGCCTTGCAAGTTTGAAAGTCACATAGGCAAGAGGAAAGGTTGCCAGCTGCTTCTTTGTCTCTCCTCATCCTTCTTTGCAAGCTTTGCAAGGAGTATGATTAGAGAGGCTCCTTGCAAATGGCTCCCCAGAAAGCTGCTCTGATGGCAGTGATAGATGCATATTGCTGTCCTGCTGGTCTCCCAGTAATCTGCCACCTGAGGTGATTGCTTCACCCAGCCTCATGAAAGGGCCGCCACTGCCCATTACTGTGAGAAACAATTGAGGTTCAATTGTAGATCATGCTTGAGGATGTTTATGCAAACTTATATCCCTATATCTGTATGCGGGTTCCAGATTTGTAAGATCTTGTCACTATGTGGCAAACTCCCATTGCAAAATAGAATGAGGTGAAGCAAAAGGTAGATTTGGGGGTAGACTTATAGGGCCTTTGTGCAGGATCTTGCAAAAACTTAGAACCAGCCCTGCTCTGATGATGAAGGTATCTGGAGTCTCACTTTATCTTAGCACAGGCAGGGTGGGGGCTCTTTCAAAGAGTGATATTACGCTCAGCATTCTCTAACACAATCCAACCAAAATAATTATGTATCTCTCCAGTCAAGTATCTTACCCAACTGAGTTACTGAAACAAATGGATCAAAGTAAATCATTAGAGGCACTAAGAGAGGTAGCCTGGGACATGCTGCAAGAATTAGACATTTAATCTGAATTATAAATGCCAGCTACTGTTGTCATCTGTAAACTTTACCCCACTTGGCACCCAGTCTTTGTAATGCTTTCAATTCTTTATCATAGTGTTTGGGCTCCTTCAAAGCCAAGGAGCTGTGATGTCTCCATCATACTAGATCTGAACCCAAACAACTCTCATTATAGGTACAGACTTCCACCAACAAGTGTGGCTAGAATTCATGTTGCCAAGGTTAATGCTCACACACACACACACACACACACACACACACACACACACAGCATGGGAGGAAAGAGCAGCGCAAATTTAACAATACAAGAGGGGAATTGCAAAAAACTGCAGTCGGTTCACAAACAGGGACATGATGGATGTAGACTCAAACCTTTTCAGGGGGAGGGAGGGAGGGATGAGTGAGTGACTGATTCATTACTTACAAGTACTTATTGAGGCGATTCTCATGTGCATTAAAAACCAGGCTAAGGGAGCCCAGCCCAGTTTCTGCTGCTCCCAGCGTACCCTCCCCCTTAAATGAGGTTGAGTACTCCGTTAACCCTGTTTTCCTGGCTTTGTATCTGCTGCAGCTGTTTATTTATTATTCATTCATTCATTCATTTGATTTGTATACCGCCCTTCCAAAATGGCTCCGGGCGGTTTACAATTAAAACCAAGCCATTAAAACCAATAACAATGTTTTACATTGTTTATTGTTTTACAGTGTTTCTATTTCTGCAGCCACGGCGGACACACTCAGAGAGGGTGCTGCTGGCCGAGCTGTGGCCGGGCGCAGGAGCTCTGGAGCAAAGCCATGGCTCCTCTGGGCAGGTGATCCGCCCGAGGAGGGTTCCATGATCATCTGCGGGGAGAGCGGATTGTCTGGGGGGGGAGCTCTCCCCACGGAACCCCTTTCAGCTCTACACACTGATCGTATGTAGAGCCTCACGTTTTTTATGTATACTGTATTGTGTATTGATGAGCCTCCTATGATTGTACAAAAAAGAAAAGGAGAATGTGAGTGTTTAGATGTCTGCCTTTGTTCTGTACTTCAAAAGCAGTAAATAAAGCATGAATTCATGTCTATGGACATGGCCTCATACTGACACCCCTCCCCAGATGGACCTGTTCCCTTTGTGGTTATACTAGGGTGTATTTCACACAGGGCTTTTAAAGCCCTTTAGATTGCATCTTCTCCAGAATGGAGGGGGTACGTTCACATATTGGCCAAATTTACCCCGAAGCCCCTGCGAGCTATCAGGGAGCGCTTCACACCCAATTCAGGTTTTTTATTGCATGTTAAGAGTATAGCCCAATCTATATCGGGGGTTAAGAAATTCACTTTTTGGCATTTTTTTGGGGGGGGGGCAGCTTTGAGTTCTCAGCAAAGCCTCACAGTAAACTTGCAGTAAAAGCTGCTGTGTGAAGAAAGTCCAGGCCCCTTCCCCAAGTGTGCAGTTTTCATTTTAAAGAGCAAATTTCTAGTCCTTTAACTTATGGAGATATTGTAAGTAAAAGTATCATTGTTATAAAATGTCATAATACACATCATTGGCACTAATACGGGTTTCTCTCCCAAGTCAAATAGTAGCTGTGGGGTGGCAGATCAGGGCTGATCTGGAAGGTGGCAGGGCAGTGGGACAAAATACCCCTCCTCCCGCACCTCAATATTGATCCTGAGCGGCTGTCCACATTTGCAAAATCAAACATGCAGGCTCCAGTCACACCACAGGCGTACGGTATAGTTTGGCCCTGAGAGACTAACATGTGTTGTTGTTGAACTACAACTCCTGTAAGCCCAAATAAAAAATCCTAAAATTGCTAAAATACCCAACAAAAAAAATCTTAAAAAAAGATTTTTTCTTTGCTACAGCTACAGCTTTCTTTGATTTTTTCTTAGATGGTCATAAATGAGCCCACCCTCCCTTCAGCCTCATACACTCGCTCCCCTCCTCCTCCTTTGTGCACCAGAGGAGGAGATCAGAGCTTTTGCTTTTGAACTGACCATAGTTCCCCATTACATCCTCACTCAGGGAACTGTGGTTTGTTCAAACTGTGATTTGTCAAGGAGGATAGATATCAAGTCACAGTCTGATCACAGTCTGGTTTGTTTTAACAAATAGCAGTTTCCCAGGTTTGTTTGTAACTGGGAACTGTGGTTGGTACAAAAGCAAAAACAGCAGCTCTCAGCCTCCTCTGGTGTGTGAAGGAGGAGGAGAGAAGAGGAGGGAATGGGTGAACTCTAGAGAAGGCAGGGGTATAGCTATAATTGAGTGGATAGGTTGAAAGAACCCAGGACCCCCAGCTCCTGAGAGCCCCCCAGCTCCACCCCTCCCTAATTTCTTCATTATCTCCCTCACTCCGAGGGGCCCCTGGGGAGAAAGGCAAACACAGGCCCCCTCTCCCCTAGCTATGCCCGTAAGAGAAGGGCAGGTTCATTCATAATAATTTCAAGCAGTGAGATGATTGCCAGAATTTTTGAAACATTTAAGTCTCTTTTTCAGAAATACAAAAAATGACACTTTGCTTTTACTAGCCCCCCCCCACACACACACACAAAAGCTTGGGCATATGGACCTTCTAGATCTCACACAGCACTTGTTTCTCTGCTCTGAAAACAAAACATATCCAAACCCTTTTTGTATAGCAGGGGGAAGGTGTCCCTTCAGAATGGTAGGTGACCCTTTGACTTGTGATGAAGACAGATATCGGTTTTGACATAGTTGGAATAGTGACTTGAGAAAGAACAGAAGGCTTATGAATGTGCCTGTTAGAGATGGGGCAGTGTGATTTATGGAGCTTTTATGGGCCCATTGCAAGAGCCGGCATTATGGCCCTGGAGGTCTGAGCAGTGCTGCTCATTTCCAATCATAGCATAAGGTTCCTGTGCTTTCATCCCTTGACATGACCATTGTCCTCTTCCACCCACATGTATACATGCTGTGAATGCTTTTTCTCCTACACGTTCAGCATGAGGGCAGGATGCTGCTGTGGCCATGTGTGGGAACCACGTGCAGCATTCTTTGTGCTCCTGGAATGTGCATACTGAAAGCACCCTGAGAGCACTAGGAATTACTCGTAGAATTCCACCATTAAATAATAATTTAAAAAGACTATAGAGCCCTATCCATACATTCTGTCCCCCACACATACCATCTGTGTACAGTGTACGGATCTACTGATCTATGCACGCACACTGATCCACCACACTGTGTTCAACATGTACAGCAGGAGAACGCTTCCAGTCTGTACCCTGCATTTGAGGAGGCCTGTACTCTGGTTCACTTTTAAACTGAACATTCACACCAAAGCCTGCCCGTGTGTACACACATAAGCCTATCAATTACAGCATCATGTCTGGACAGGGCTCAGGTCAGCAGCAGGGATTCTTTAACAACTGACATGAGGCAGACATCAGCCTAATGCCCACAGAATGGAGTCACTTCTGCCAGTTTGGGGATAACATAGCCACGGATGTCACCTCCATCAGATATGGGTCAGACTGCTCAAATGGGCCAGGGACTGAGGAAGGGAAGAGGGAACATCTTGGGCAAGGCAGTGACTGTGTTTGGGCTTCTGCCCCACCTCTTCTCCAGGTGTGTGCCATCTACCCTCAGCCTCTGCTGCTTTAAAGCTGGGGCTGGGCCAGGGGCGTGAGCCGAAGGGCGAGGGCACAAGGGCTCTCGTCCTTGTGGCTCTCAGCCGTGGGGCTAGCTGCCTGGGGCCCTGAAGACCTTTTCCTCCTGCCTTGAAGATCCATCTTCCTCCAAGCAAGAAGTCAGCAGAGACTGTATAAGTCTGGTCTTGGTTTTAAATTAAGCCAAGAAGCTGTGGTGGATTAGTCTGGGGGGATGTGTCTGGGAGAGCAAAAAAGTGGGTCTGGAGTGGGGGCAGCAATATCACAGGTAGCGGGCAGAGGGAGATATGGCGGTGGGAGTTGGGCAGGCCGTTACAGGGGAAAATGGTCCAGGCAATTGAGGCCTGTTCCTTTTTCCGGCCCTTCTCCCAACCTTCTGACCCTAGGGAGCTCTGTGAACACTCCTTCAAGGATTAGGGTGCTGCTGCTGAATGCCAGGTCAGTTAACGCAAAAACATCTCTCATCCACGATTTGATTCTGGATGAGCGTGCTGACCTGGTATGCGTGACGGAGACCTGGTTGGATGCGCTGGGCGGGGTTGGTCTCTCTCAGCTTTGTCCTCCAGGTTTCCAGATCGTGCAGCAGCCCCGCCTCGAGGGTCGGGGAGGAGGCGTTGCGGTCATCTTTCAAGAGACCCTCCCCGTTTCCAGGTGCCTGGTCAGGCAATCTCAGAATTTTGAGTGTTTGTCCTTGAGGGTGGGCCTCCGAGATAGGCTGGGGATTCTGCTGGTGTACCGACCACCCCGCTGCACTTCAGTCTCCCTACCTGAGCTGGCGGGGGTGGTCTCGGAGGTGGCCTTGGGTTCCCCCAGGCTTATTGTTTTGGGGGATTTCAATGTCCACGCTGAGGCCCCCCTAGTGGGTGCGGCTCAGGATTTCATGGCCTCCATGGCAACCATGGGCCTGTCTCAATTGGTATCGGGCCCTACCCACGTGGTGGGACACACTCTGGATCTGGTTTTTGCCGACCGGGAAATAAATGATCTGGAGGTGGGGGAATTTGAGACCACTCCCTTGTCATGGACAGATCATCACCTGGTGGGGTTTAGTTTGACTGCTCCGTCTGCCCTCTGCAGGGGTGGTGGGCCAATTAAGATGGTCCGCCCCCGGAGGCTTATGGATCCGCTTGGATTTCAGACGGCCCTCGGGGAGTTTCCAGTGTCCAGAGCTGGTGACCCTGTCGAGGCCTTGGTTGATCTCTGGAATGGAGAGATGGCCCGGGCTGTTGACACGGTTGCTCCTAAACGCCCTCTCCAGCTTGGTGGAGCCCATTCTGCTCCTTGGTTTTCCTTGGAGCTTAGGGCGATGAAGCAACTCAGACGACGGCTAGAACGACGCTGGAGGAAGAGTCGTCACGAATCCAACCGAACACGGGCTAGAGCCCATTTTAGGGACTACTCCGTGGCGGTGGGGGCGGCGAAGAAATGCTTTTTCTGCACCTCCATTGCGTCTGCTCAGTGCAGACAAACAGAGCTGTTTCGTGTGGTGAAAACCTTGCTCCACACATCCCCCCGGACAATGGGGGAGGAGCCATCTACAGCTCTTTGTGATCGGTTTGCCTGTCGCTTTGCAGATAAAGTCGCTTGCATCTGTGCTGACCTGGACTCCAGAGTTTTGGCATTTCCAGCAAATGTGCCTTTGGTACCATCTGGTCCCGTTGTGTTGGATTCTTTTTGGTTAGTGCAGCCTGAGGGTGTGGACAAGATCCTGGGCAGTGTGCGGGCGACTTCGTGCGCTCTTGACCCTTGCCCTTCATGGCTAATAAAAGCTGCCAGGGAGGGGACAGGCAGATGGCTGGAGGTGATCATTAATGCTTCATTAAGGGAGGGCAGGATGCCATCGTGCCTTAAGGAGGCGGTGGTAAGACCTCTATTAAAAAAGCCCTCCCTTGATCCCTCCAACCTGGACAACTATAGACCTGTGTCTAACCTCCCCTTTTTGGGCAAGGTGATAGAGCGTGTGGTGGCGTCCCAGCTGCAGAGGGTCTTGGATGATACGGATTATCTGGATCCTTTTCAATCTGGCTTCCGCCCCGGATATGGGACTGAGACTGCCTTGGTCGCTCTAGTGGATGACCTACGCCGGGAACTAGACAGGGGGAGTGCGTCCCTGTTGGTTCTGCTGGACCTCTCGGCAGCGTTCGATACCATCGACCATGGTATCCTTCTGGGCCGCCTCTCGAGTATGGGAATCGGAGGCACTGCATTGCAGTGGTTCCGGTCCTTTCTTGAGGGGAGGGTTCAGAAGGTGGTGCTGGGGCCCGTGGCCGTTGGCCTGTGGGGTCCCACAGGGATCGGTCTTGTCCCCCATGCTGTTTAACATCTACATGAAGCTGCTGGGAGAGGTCATCCGGAGATTTGGACTGAGTTGTCAGCAATATGCAGATGACACTCAGCTCTATCTCTCCTTGTCATATGATCCTAGGGAGGCGGTAGATGTCCTGAACCGGGGGCTGGAGGCTGTGATGGGTTGGATGTGGGCTAACAAACTGAAATTGAATCCGGATAAGATGGAGGTACTGTTGGTCAGTAGGAGAGCCAATCGGGATGAGGAGATTTTACCGGTTCTGGATGGGGTTGCACTCCCCTTGAAGGAGCAAGTACGCAGCTTGGGGGTACTACTGGACCCGGCTCTGCTTCGGGAAGCTCAGGTGGAGGCGGTGGCCAGGGGTGCCTTCGCACGGCTTCGGCTGGTGCGCCAGCTGCGTCCCTTTCTCGAGAAGGCAGATCTGGCCACGGTTACCCACGCCTTAGTCACGTCGCGGCTGGATTACTGTAACACGCTCTACGTGGGGCTGCCCTTGAAGAATATCCGGAAACTGCAGCTAGTGCAAAACACGGCAGCGAGGGTTTTATCCGGAGCTTCCCGTTGGGAACATATCACCCCCATTTTGAAAGAGCTGCACTGGCTGCCAGTTCGTTTCTGGGTCCAATTCAAGGTGCTGGTTTTGACCTTTAAAGCCCTAAACGGTTTGGGCCCGGGGTATTTGAGGGACCGCCTGCTCCCAAGGGTTGCTGCCCGCTTGACAAGGACATCTAAGGGGGCCCTGCTCCGGGTGCCGACAATGAGGGAGGCCCGGCTGTCGTGCACTCGGGACAGAGCCTTCTCTGTTGCTGCCCCCAGACTCTGGAATGCTCTCCCAGTGGCCATTCATTCCTCGGACTCCATCACGGCTTTTAGAAAGCTTTTAAAGACTTGGCTTTTTACCCAGGCTTTTACATGATCGTTTTCTACTGCGGCTTCTCTGTGTTTTTATTTGTTGTATTTGTTGTATTGTTTTTATGCCTGTTTTTATATGTTTTTATACTTTTAACATTCTGTTTTTATTGTCTTTTTATTGTATGTTTTTAACTTTTGTAAACCGCCTTGGGGTTATCTTTTTAACGAAAGGCGGTATATAAATGCAAAAATAAATAAATAAATAAATAAAATGACTTCCTTTGTGTTCAGTTGTAATGACGTTCTTTTCTGAAAGTACAGCCCTCCCTCCTATGACTCTATGCTCTGGCTCCTTGCCTAGTATACAGTCGTGTCTTTCATACTCCCATTTGAGGCTCCGCCTTATCCTGATCTTTCTGCAGGAGAAGAATTAACCTGCAGGCAATGCAAACAAGCAAAGCTACCTGTCTGGTATACTCAGCCTCCACTGGTTTTAGAAGACATCACGTTCTAAGGCAGGTTTCATGTGTTTGGCCAAAATCAAACATCTCCATGACGACAGAGAGGATACAAAAAGCTAGACTCCTGTAACAGAGGTGCTGATAAGCTGTGCAAAAAGAACGCCTCTGCACACATTCCAGAGGCTTGCCATGCCTTAGAATCGCTTTGAAATTGCTGTGGTTACTTCCGTATACAGGCTGGGCATTAATACATCTTAGGCACTATCTAGCCAATGTTAGAACATTTAAGCAGGGCTGTGGGCACTAAACCCTACAGGCACAAATTCTGCTTCCATGTAACCCATATTCTGCGACAAAAAAAGTTGAATTCTGCAGTCTGTAACAATTATGCACATTTGTATTCACCTTAACAAAGTGTGCAGATTTGAGAAACTGCTGCCTGTGGAATGGTGGCGATGTGGATTTTCCTGATACTGAATTAGCTGGTTGGAACTTGCCAGTTTGCCTGGGTGGCATCATCACCATCGTTAGAAGAAAGACCCACCAAGCTGCAACATGTAGCACACAAAATAGCCGCTGAGGCAGATTCTTGAAGAACTGTGCCAGTTAACGAACTGAGGAGCAGAACACACACACCCCCCCCCGGAGAATGAGATAAGAATGAAACAAAGCAAGACCTGTGCTGGACAAATCCAGGTTTGCAAAACACTTTATCGCTCTCCTCCGTGATTTACAAAGTGATTAGCTGCTGCCTGGACGGTATTTGATTTTGCAAGCAGAGCTGTCACCAGCTGGGATTCAAAAAGGTATGCTTCACTTCAGGCAGGAATTAGCGAGATGAAGTCGTCTGGTTCACATGATTTTTCCAGGGGTCAGAAAGAGGCTCAGTCTCGTACGATTATAGGTTCTGCTTGCTGGCTTCCCCCAAGTCATGTACTGTAGATGTAACTAGAGAAGGAGTGAGGCAGATACAGCCACAGGGCTGAGGAACAGGAGAAATTTCTGTATACGTCTAGGTTGTTGCTGCTCTCATACGCAGTGAGAAAAATCATGTCCACTGCTAGTAGAATCCATTTTCTATTTATCTGATACAATAGCAGCTTTTCATCATTCTGTCTCTTTGATAGGACTGATGTTACATGCAAATACACAGATGGAAAATGTGTCACATGCATCCCTCACACACATCTGGACCCTGTGGGACATAGGAACAGAGGAAGCTGCCTTATAGCGAGTCAGACCATTGGTCTATCTAGCTCAGTATTGCCTTCACAGACTGGCAGCGGCTTCTCCAAGGTTGCAGGCAGGAATCTCTCTCAGCCCTATCTTGGAGATGCCTGGGAGGGAACTTGAACCTATTGCATGCAAGCATGCAGGTGCTCTTTCCAGAGCGGCCCATCCCCTAAGAGGAATATCTTACAGTGCTGTAAGAGATTGCAGCCTTTGTCTCAAGGCTAGCTCACATGGGGACAAGAAATGCCAAGTCCTCCCTGGTGAGCTGCCTGGCTGGGCTTCTCATAGAACTATTCTTTATTTCCAGTAGATTTAAAATGCTGCCACCACCCCCCACTTATTGGCAGAGCCTGAACCTCCCTGAGCTTGGGGTAGACTATCCCCGGGAAAACTCTCTTAATTTTGCTATTGGATAAGTACAAAAACCTTCCATGAGTATACCTACATATGGTGAGAAAACTGATAGCTGCTGAGCACTTGTGGATGCTTTTGCATCAGAGAAATTCCCTTTTCTGCCCCCACTTTTCCTAAGTTAAAAACCAACTCTGAGAGGCTTGTTAAACAAAAAACAAAAAACCCACCCCAGTTTTATTAAGTTACTACAGACTGCTTCCGTCTGAGGCTTTTAGCTTTAGATACACTCAAAAATACTTAGTAGGTTACAAATATTGGTTGTCTTAGGCTTCAGGTTTAGATTGCCTTAAGGCATGCTTACATGTATACAGAGTCTTTTGCAATGCCCAAGTTGGGTTGAGCATAGACTAATGTTTCTTATTTTAATTATGGTAAACAATAATAGAACCGTATCAGGGACATACATAATAGAACCGTATCAGGGATATACAAAGCATACACACAAAGAAATATAAATTCCTAACATACAGTCTGACTCAATGAACTATGCTGAATTCTGAATTATGCTATGCTGAATTCCCTTTTCCTTGAAAACTCACCAAAACTCCTGCTGGGAATCAAGCTTTCTGCAATCCTATCTTTCAAGGATCTGCAGAGTTATTCCATGAGAGAAGCCTCCATGCTAGCTTTGACCATGAGGGAGCAAAACTCCATGCCTCTCACTAAGCCTTTCCACACACGCTTCTCCAGCACAGAACTTCCTTTCTTCTTCCCAGAATTCCCAGCAACAGCACTCTAGGTCCCACCCACCTGGCATACTGATTGGTTGAGCCCTGGAGTTCACCAGCCTGTCAATCAAGATAAGGGTTCCCTTCCTGTTAACTCTTTAGAGGGAGGGGAGGCTGGTCAGTACAAGTGCTTACACATGTCTCCCATTCAAATGCAAACCAGGGTGAACCCAGCTTAGCAAATGGGACAAATCATGCTTGTTACCACAAGACCGGATCTCCTCCCATAGACCAGCTGTGGAGGGTGGGGGGAAGAAATTAGCTGGTGGAAAGATGTAGCAATGGAGACACAGCAGGCATCAGATACCTTGTAATAGATTAGATTCTAGCTGCTAGAAGTGAGAGCCAGAGGAGATCACTTGGAGCATTTCACTGCCATTCCATTCCTTGCCAGCCCTCAGTGTTACCTCCTTATATAGGGTCATGACTCCCACACTCGCTCTTCTACACAACTATTTAAAGGCACAGGAGTCGTTCTGTTCTCCTTTGCACCTGGCTATCTTACTCAGAAAACACTCGCACCCGACTCTTGCCTGAAACCTGCAATAAAGGCACAAGTGGGTGACCTGCAAATACCCTGAGCTGAGGATTTGTGGTCACTTGGTTGAGTCAAGGTCCAGACATTGTTCTGTGATTTATTAAGGTAATTTAGGTTAATATTTCACAGCCATGCATTTATTTTAGTCTGAACATTGGGCGTGTGGGATGACAAGCTGCAAGAGCTCCCTTATCAACCTTCCAGTTATATATTCTATGAACATTCACAAGTTTTCAGCCATCCTCCTCAGTGACCCCCAGTTTCAAGGCTCTCCAGTTTCCCTTCGCAAACCTGTATTTCCTCTTATCACATGGCAGGGACTTTGCAGCATCCTATCCACTCTGGGCTGGAAGACTCAAATGGGTTGTGAACAGTCAAGGGACTTGAACTAGAAGCCTCGTCTCCTGAGACTCCCATGGACTGTGTAGGCTCAGACCTTGAAGCCCTCTTCAGGCACAATCAAAGGGTGTGTGCCATCATCCTCCGCCATGGGCAAGAGGTATGGAGCCTCTGTGCTGGCCAGGCCATGGCAGGAACTACCTGCCCTCTTACTCTAGTCTGATTCATGGAGCTGTCTATAGCTTCTTGCCACTGACTTCAGGAATACACTGTCCAAGTCCAGATTGGAGTACAGCTGCCCCCGCCTGGCCGGGCCCTCGGGGACCTATTTCTGAAGTCAAAAAGTACTTTTAGAGGGAGAGGAGCGAAGCAAAAATAGCTACCCCCTTCCTCCTCTGCTTGTGTTTGCCTGCTCAGTCACACGCCGGGCTGGGGTCCGTTGCAGAGTCTTCCACAGACGCAGTTCCTGTCACATACTTGTAACACTGCTCAGATTGTCAGCCATCTTTTTTCACCACACCATACGCCACTTTGTTGTTCATGAATGAAAAGCGGAATATAAACAAACAAACAAACAAACAAACAAACAAAACATTAAGAGCTGCTCCCTTGTTGAAGGGGTGTGTGTGTGTGTGTGTGTGTGTGTGTGTGTGTGTGTGTTTTCACATGAAAGTCCTGGACCTGGAAAAGCCAACGACCAGCACTGAACTAGAATGCAGACCTTTTTGTAAAGGATTTGCCTGTTGCCATGTTGATATACACAGCCACTCGTGCAGTTTGCATTGTAATGAATAGGCTAAAGAAACGGCGTCAAAGCAGCTCCTGAGGCATTCATCCGGTTAAAAAAAAAGTGTGATTGTACCCATGAACAACTTTCTATTGTGCCTCTAGCAGGAGCCCACTAGGTTTTGATTCAGGCGCATGGGGAGGGCTGTCAGCGTGATAAGAATTGGAATCTCATTGAATTTCTGGAACACATCCCATATATTTGAATAGGGTCAGATTCACCATAGGCAGACTAGGCATGTGTGTTTATAGCTCAAGTATTTAGGGGCCTCGAAATCGTTGAAGGAAAAAAGAAAATAGGCCCTGTAGAAAACCTCAGCCAAGGCTTAATAACACTTATAATAAAAATACAGTAGAGGGGAAGCCCTTGCTTGTGAAAGGGAATGGAATGGAATCTTTATTACAGTCATCAACCCGACAAAAATATAGCACAATAAGTAATAATCTATAGCAATTGTGATTTTACCTGTGCTTCCTTACAGAACACAGTTCAGAATATAACAATATATAATGCTACCAACACTCATGATTTTACCAGTTGCTTCCTTACAGAGCTTGCGATATAACAAAATGTTGCCACTGTGACAGAAAAATTCATATTACTGTCAGACAGTAAGAAGAGACACATAAAAGGCTGATGGCCTGCCTGGGATTTCAGACAAAATAGGTAACAAAAGTGCCAACCGAATATCCCTATAAAGCATGTGAAAGGGGTTTTCAGTGCTTTTGAACAGGGATCTCGTTTAGCGGCCTTGCCAAGTACCAAATTGTAAAAGTTCAAAGGTTTAATTCATATATGATAATCAGCTGACTGACACTGGGCCTCAGAATGTAGACAGGGCTTAGTAGGGAGAGCAAGACCCATGTTTGAGCCTCAACCTGTTTTTGTTCTCTTCTGCTTTCTTCACTCTAATGGTCACTTCCACTAGTGCAGCAGACCCATAGCCAGAGATTTAGAAACTGCAATAATAATAATAACTAGTTGGCCCGGGTGCAGAGCATCTGCGGCCCTAGTTTGGGCCAGCCGTCAGCCACCTCTGGCTGGCCAGCCACCTCCTCCTCCTCCAGTCGGCCGGCCGGCTCCTCCCGCCAGCCCGTTTTCTCCTGCTCACCCGCCTCCTCCTCCAGTCGGCCGGCACAGCTCTGCCGGCTGGCCACCTCCTCCCGCTGGCCGCCTCTGCCAGCTGGCCTACTCCTCTGCCCGCCAGCATGACTCCACTCACCACCTGCGCCTGTCAGCCACCTTCATCCCAGTGCAGCTCCACTGGCAGCCATTGTTATTTGTTATTTTCTGTCCTGCTTGCAAACTCTCATGAGATTTCCGCCACACATTTTTTCTGGCAAGTCTTGGAGAATTAAATATATAGATCATGATGATGATGATGATGACGACGACAACAACAACAACAACAACAATAATAATAATGCTGCACCTCAACACCATAGGGGCCACAGAAATCACCATCAGCCAATTACAAAAAGCAGCTTTACTGGGAACAGCCTATATTCTGCGACGATATCTATAACAATTGACAATAAAATTCAGCCATCCTGGGTCCTTGGGAAGGACTCGATGTCTGGATAAAACAAACCAGTCAATAACACCTGTCTGACTGTGTAAACAAGAAATAATAATAAGTTATTTAAACACTACCAGGCACTACCTTGATGAGGTAGAGGGGCTTGCGAGCTTTGAGGATGCAGAGGGCTATGCTGGAGGGTCACCCAAATCAGACAGGCCTCTGCTGAGAAGCCAGACTAAATGTGCCTAATCCCATAACCATGGTGAGAACAAGAAAAACAAATTCTATACCTGATTGGTCATTGCCCAGGTCAACAAGGGCCACGTCGAGTGCTAGAGTACCTAGGCACTTGTCGAAAAATGAGTTGCAAGACTCAGGATCTTTAGCTGAGCAACCAGGGCTGGTGACTGTAGAGCTACTGGAAGAACAAACTCAACTTCGAAAGAATACAGTTGCAGAAAATTGAGAAATTATTTGTTACTTTAAATCGGACCCGTCAAAACGCGGATTCCAGATTGTTATTTATTATTATTATTTATTATTTACACAGTCAGACAGGTGTTATTGACTGCTTTGTTTCATCCAGACATTGAGTCCTTCCCAAGGACCTGGGAAGGCTGAATTTTATTGTCAATGTTGTTGCTGCTGTTATAGATATCGTCGCAGAATATAGGCTGTTCCCAGTAAAGCTGCTTTTTGTAATTGGTTGATGGTGATTTCTGTGGCCTCTATGGTGTTGAGGTGCTCTTCAAGGTCCTTTGGAACTGCACCCAGGGCGCCAATGACCACTGGGATTATTTTGGTCTTTTTCTGCCACAGCCTTTCAATTTCAATTTGTAGATCTTTGTATTTGGTGATTTTTTCTGTTTCTTTTTCTTCTATTCTGCTATCCCCTGATACTGCTATGTCGATTATTTTGACTTGTTTTCCTTTCTTCTCGACTACAGTTATATCTGGTGTATTGTGTGGCAGATGTTTGTCTGTTTGTAGTTGGAAGTCCCATAATATTTTTACATCTTCATTTTCTTCAACTTTTTCAATTTTATGGTCCCACCAATTTTTGGCTACAGGTAGCTTGTATTTTTTGCAGATGTTCCAGTGTATCATCCCTGCTACTTTGTCATGTATTAAATCCTGTTTGTATGCTTAGTGATTTTATGCATACAACTTTTTAAAAATATATAACATTGCACATTAGTTTTTTAAATGTGTCTGCCAAGTGCTTGCCCAATATTCCAGAACCTTTGAACTCAGTGGCTGGAACAGTGGAAAGAGGGAGCAGGTAGAAGTAAAACTACTTCCACATGAGGGCCTTTGAGTGCTACTGAGGCATTGCTCTTTCACAGTAATCTGAAAGCAGCATTAAAACGGAGGTTTCATGTTGGTGGCACTTAATATAGTCCTATATTCTCCATAACATCATTGGGGAATATCATTGCTGGCTGCCATGGATAGGATCTTAATATATGCTTACTAAGTCCTGTTCAGCAAAGATTCCATTTCTCCGTTCTACTCGCTCTTTAATTAGTCATTTCCTGGTACCTCCCAGGAGCAATTGGCTCATTTAATTAGCCGTTCCCTATTTGCAGTTCAAACAATCTTATCATTTGCTTGCTAATCGTGTATTTTATTTTTATTATTTCTATTACAGAATTGTGGTAAGAAAAAAAAAATTAACAAGCAAGTGGTGCAATTGCTTGGGGTTCAAATAAGAAACAGTTGATTGTAGCTTGGAATACCAGGAGATGACCAATTAAAGAGCCAGGTTTTTTCCCCTGTGGCACCAGATATTTCTTGGAAGCCATATATTAACTGTTACATCCCCAGCCTTGAGCAGTAACACAGAGTCTGTCCCTCAGGAGTGGGGAGTAGTCAGGCCGAGGGAGCCAGGCCCAGCCGCAAGCCTGACACCAATCTGCAGCCTGAGCCTTCCAGTTGGGAGAGCCTGAAACTGGAGTCCATGGAACCAGCACTCGCTGAACCTGAGCCGAAGAAGCCTCTCAACGCACTGACCTCTTCCACTCCAAGTGCTTCATGCTTCCCCAAGCCTGCACACTTCACTCTGTCAATGGGCCAAGAGGGACTTGATGGAGCAGAGGAGAAGTGCTGGACTCCAGGCTCTCCTGACAGGGGTCATCTGAACCTGAGGTTTTAAATACCTTGTTCTACTTCCGGCCCTTGTTGGAGCAAGTTGCTCATTTGGAGCTCTCTAGGGTCCTGCAACCCTGTCTCGTGCCTTGCCTTGTGAGCCTAAGGGCCAGTTTCAGCCCCTTCCCTGACTACTTGTGGCCTCCAATTCCACAATTCCAGACACCCACTGCAACTCTCTCTCCTTTCCCCTCTCCGCTCCATATCACTCTCTCACTGCATCTTGGTATATCTGCTGTCTCTTCTCTCCCTGAACTGCCACAGATCTCCACTCCATCCCCGTTCTTGCTCCACACCTTGTTTTCCAGTTTCCCTACTCACAAGTCACTCTGCGGCTCCATTTCCCAGTTACCCTCTCTCTTTCTCTATGAACTCCCTATGTCCTCGCCAACACCACCAGAGGTCTCTCTGCACACACACACATGTCTATCAGTTACATCCTTTCCCATCCCTCCACATTTCTGACACCACTGAAAGAATCTCAGGCACTGGCAGGCCATGGAGCATGGCTGCAACAGGCTAAAAAAATAGCACCAACTCCCCTATGTGAACCCAGGAAGAGGAGGAGCAGTGCAGATTTAGTGATGCAGGCATTCTCCTATCCTCACTTCCAATTTTGGTGGACTTGGAGGGTCTTGGATGTTCCCACAAAAGTGTTTAAAGGGGTCACAAAGAATGGATATTTCTAATTCCCCTAGGAGGGGGGCTGCAATTGGCCCTCAGACCTCACACTGCACTGACCTGTTTAAACATGGCAGCACAACAGCTGCAATTCATCTTCCTCCAAATGTGTCAGGCTCCACTCCTGAATCATCCATTTTCTTTCTGGCTCTGCCCCAATCCACCAGGTTCCATTAGACCCTTCCCTTGAGTCGCCAGATTTTGCACCTACCCTGCCTCAGGAGGACGGTATTTTAAAGGTCAGAGATTCTACCACAGGCTGATGCAGCTGAAAGCCAGCAATCGCTGACTGAAAGGGCGAGGGCAGGAACGTCAAGAATGAGAAACATTTCAGCAGAAGCCAACCTTGAAGGATTATCATAATGGCCACAAAGTGACAAGACGACTTCGCTCCATTTGTCCACTTCGGATTCAGTGCTTGCCCCCTTGCTGAGGCTTTCAGAGGCATTGGCTGTGGGAGGGTGGTTGTTTGCAGAAGGCACATCATTGACTTCTCGCTACTTTATCAGAAACATTCTAAAGAGTTTTAATTAAACATGATAAGAACAGAGAAAAGCAAACACTGCCAGCTTGGGGGTTCTTTTCTCTACATGTTTCCTAACAGAAGGTGAAAAAAAAAATAGAGATAATGCTGAGGTTTCATGCAGAAATGAAATTGCTCTCTGTATATTATCCACTGGAGACTAGAAGGGGAACAAACATTCACAGAACAAATGTCCACAGAATTAGGCTGGTTGCTTGAATTACTGTTGGGGAGGAAATTGCCACTCTAATCCTTTGCTGCATTATTACTCATTTCTATGGCTCTCTTAATGGGCCATGCCCTTATCTCACTAATCCTCAGAGTAACCCTGTGAGGTAGGGTTCTACTATTTTCATTTTACATATGCAGAAGATTTAGATTCCCTTTACGGAATCCTCACCAGCATAATGCCACTGCTGCTTCCTTACCAGCACATGTTTCCTTCACATGTTTCCTCACCAGCACAGTCCCACTGCCTCCTTACCAGCATATGTTTCCTTACCATGTTTCCTTGCCAGCACAGTGCCACTGCTTCCTCAGTTGTTCCTGCCCCAGTTTGGGAACATGTTCAGGCTTCTGCCCAATACCATAGCCCTATTCAGACATGATGTTGCATGTGTATACAGGTGTCTATACACATGTACATTTTGGTGTGAACGACTGTTCTTTTTAAAGGTGAACCTGGGTATAGGTTGTGTGACCAGTATTGAGTGTGTGACCAGCAATGTGTGTTGGTCCTGAGACCACTTGGGACAGGCCCATAATTGTCATGGCCGCTACAGACTCCTGAGCTGCTCCGGACAATGTGGTCCCAAAGTGAACACTGAAATCTCCAACCACCTTCAACCTGTGTTACTCCAATGCCCACTCTGCAACCAAGTCAGTCAGCTCAGTTAGAGATTATGTTGGGCAGCAGGGTAAACAGTATACCAACAGAAGACCCCATCTGTCCCTGGTCCCCAGACATAGGTACACACATTCGATATAGGCTAATTCCCTGATGGATCCAGGTACGGGAGATATTATTCTTATGGGCCACAGCCGCTCCTCCTCCCCACCCACAGCCTCTCTGCAGTAGTGGCTTCCCCTCCAGCCAAAAGAATCAGCTGGAAAAGGTCTTGCAATCAGCCAGGAGAGGGGAGAGGCCACAGACCAGGACAAGAGACACCAACAAACGGCAGAACAGAGCCTGTGTTGCCAACTGATCTGACAGTTTTCTAGATGTTCTGGCAGGCGAAATAACAAACAAACAAACAAACAAACAAACAAACAAACAAACAAACAGAAAGCGGGGGTGGGGTGGGAGTAAAATTCCTCCAGCCCTGCTTCCAGTCTTCCCTCCTCCAGCTGCAGCTGGTGTTGGATTATTGTGGGGGGGATCACTCAGCCCAGGATTGGTGTGAGCATTCCTGCGTGTGGGTGGGTTTGCCATATATTTGTTTGTTTATTTGTCTCTGTCTGTCTGTCTGTCTGTCTGTTTGTTTATTGAATTTGTACACCACCCCAAACTTTCATTGTCAGTGTGTCGGTGAGGCGTGGCCCCAGATTGGGCGTGGCCCAGGTTCTTTGAACCCATTCGCCCAATGGTGGCTCCACCCCTGGGTCTGGGGGTGGTGATTTCACAGGTAACAGGTAGAGGGAGATATGGTGGTGGGAGCTGGGCAGGCCGTTACAGGGGGAAACGGCACAGGCAATTGAGGCTGATCCTTTTTCTGGCTCTTCTCCCAATTCTGCAGCCCCAGGGAGCTCTGGAAACACTCCCTCTAGGATTAGGGTGCTGCTGTTGAATGCCAGATCACTAAATGTCAAAACATCTCTCTTCCACTAGGGATGTGCCAACTGATTCACCTAATGCGAATTACCTAAAAACGGTGATTAGATTTGAATTTGAATTGAATCAGCCCAACTTGAATCAAATCACTCCGAATCAATATGACCTGTATGGGGGAGGGGAGGGTTTTTTAGCATTTTTTTAAAAAGAGAAAGAGGTGTCAGGGTGCTGGGAAATTACCTCACACTCCAGGTGGGAAATTACCTTTGATGTGCAGAGCCCTGAGCATGTGGGGGGCAGAGGCGGTGACCAGACCTGCCATCCCCCTGTGGCCCACGAACCGCTGCTTTTAAAAACAAGAGAGTCTGAAGCACCTTTGAACCACTCAGGGGAGCAGAGCATGCAGAGCGGAGAGATGGCAACCCAACCCACCATCCCTCTCCATGGCCCACCAGTTGCTCACACAGGACTATCCCTTTAAATGGCCTCCTCACACACACAAGGAGGCCATTTGAAGGGATAGCCGAGTGGGGTTTTTTTTTGCTAGAACACCAGTATGTTCTAGCAAAAAGAACACTGGACCATCCCATCAAATGGACAATGAAACAACTCAGATGACGGCTGGAACCAGGGGCGTAGCAAAGTTGGAGTGGGCCCAGAGATGAGATTTTAAAATGGACCCCCAGCCCCTCAAAGTCCAGGGCCTCCGCACACCCCAGGCCCCCAAGGATTTAAGTCTGATATTTCAAAATAAGTATGCTGCCTGGAAATACATTTCACTGAATACACACATGCACACTTCACAATATCTAGTGATATACATTGAATACTGTATATCTGTGCTACTTTTAATGCCTAGAACACACTAGAAATACTAATTATTAAAATCGGCTCCTCGCTGCTGATTAGCAAAGGAGACTTTCAGCCATGCAGTGTGAGCCTGTGTATGTTTTCTCAGAATTCTGAACAAATTCAGTAAAGGGGAGTCATGTGACATGTCTCTGGGGGGACCCTGGAGGCAGCAGGCCCTGAGACAACTGTCTCCCCTTGCCCAATTATAGTTACGCCCCTGGCTGGAACAATGCTGGAGGAAGAGTCGTGATGAATCCAACCGAACATGGGCATGAGCCCATTTTAGGGACTCCTATGTGGTGGGTGGAGTTGGTGGTGAAGAAACACTTTTTCTCTGCCTCCATTGCATCTGCTCAGTGTAGACCAACAGAACTGTTCCATGGAGCAAAGGTATTGCTCCATAGTTCCCCCCACCTCCAGTAATGGGGGAGGAACCTTCTATAGCCCATTGTGATCAGTTTGCACGTTACTTTAAAATAAAGTCATTCGCATCCATGCTGATTTGGACACCAGGGTTTGGGCATTTCCGGCAGATGTACCTCAGGTATCAACTGGTCCTGTTGTGTTGGATTCTTTTCAGTTAGTGCAGCACAAGGAACTGGACAAGATCCTAGGCAGTGTGCAGGCAACATTGTGCGCTCTTGACCCTTGCCCTTCATGGCTAATAAAATCTGCCAGGGAGGGTACAGGCAGATGGTTGAAGGCTATAATCAATGCTTCATTAATGGAAGGCAAGATACCACCATGCTTCAAGAAGGCGATGGTAAGACCATTATTTAAAAAGCCCTCCCTTGATCCCTCCAACCTGGACAGCTATAGATCTGTTTCTAACCTATGCTTTTTGGGCAATGTGACAGAGCATTGGTGGCATCCCAGCTGCAAAGGGTCTTGGATGATATGGATTATCTAGACGCCTTTCAGTCTGACTTCCATCCTGGATATGGGGCTGAAGCTGTCTTGATTGTTCTAGTGGATGACCTATGCCAGGAGCTTGACAGGAAGTGCATCCCTGTTGGTTTTGCTGGACCTCTCACAGCGTTCAATACCATCGGCCATGGTATCCTTCTGGACTGCCTCTTGAGTATGGGGAATGGAAGCACTGCTTTAGAGTGGCTTCAGTCCTTTCTCGGGAGGAGGGTCCAGAAGGTGCTGGAAGACTACTTTTCGGCTTCTTGGCCACAGGCCTGTGGAGTCCTGCAGGGTTTGGTTTTGTCCCCCATGCTGTTCAACATCTACATGAAACTGCTGGGCGAGATCATTTGGGGACTTGGGCTGAATTGTCAGCAACATGCCGACAACACTCAGCTCTCTCTCTCTCCTTATCACCTGATCCTAGGGAGGCAGTGGATGTCCTGAGTTGGGGGCTGGAGGCTGTGATGGGTTGGATGTGGAGTAAAAACTCAGATTGAATCTGGGCAAGATGGAGGTGCTGTTAGTTAGTAAGAGAGCCAGTTGGTGAGGGGATTCGACCTGTCAGTATTCAACTGGTGCTATTGGTCAGTAGGAGAGCCAGGTACGAGGGGATTCGACTGGCTCTGGGTGGGGTTGCACTCCATTTGAAAGAGCAAGTCCACAGCTTGAGGGTGCTGCTGGACCCAGCTCTGCTTTTGGAAGCTCAGGTCGAGGTGGTGGCCAGGGGGTGCATTTGTACAGCTCTGGCTAGTGTGCCACCTGTGCCCCTTTCTCGAGAAGGCAGATCTGGCCACAGTTACCCACACCTTAGTCATGTCATGGCTTGATTACTGTAAGATGCCCTATGTGGGGCTGCCCTTGAAGAATATTCAGAAACTGCTAGTGCAAAATGCAGCAGCTAGGATTTTAGCCAGAGCTTCCTGCTGAGATCATATAACACCCATTTTAGCTACAACTGCCAATTTGTTTCTGGGTCCAATTCAAGGTGCTGGTTTTGACCTTTAAAGCCCTTAAGGGTTTGCGCCCTGGATATCTGAGGGACCACCTGCTCGCAAGTGACTACTTGACATGGTATTGGAGGGGGCTTTGCTGCGCGTGCCAACAGTGAGAGAGGCTTGGCTGTCAAGTAAATAGGACAGAGCCTTCTCAGTCATGGCCCCCAGGCTTTGGAATGCTCTCCTGGCTTGCATCCGTTCCTCAATCTTTTTATAAACAGTTTTTAGAAAGCAAGTGAAATCTTGGCTTGTCACCCAGGCTTTTATACGAGTGTTGCTTTTGTTGCTGCTGCTCTGTATTTCATGGTCTCATTGTGTATGTTTTTTAAACACTTAATTAGGTTTGTATTTTTATATTCCAATTGAATATCCTTATTGTGTTACTGTTATATAGTTTTATATGGTTTTAACTGTTTTGTAAACCCACCTGGAGATTGTTTTAATGAAAGGTGGAATAGAAATCTAACAATTAATAAATAGTGCGGCCTACCCCCTTTTTTGCAAGGTGGGCCCTACCGTGAAGCAGGGTAATGTAGACTGTGGGCCAGTTCTCAGGGGCAGCATGGGGCAGCCCTCCCAGTGCTTTTGCCATGGATGACTTTCAGAGGAAAGAAGGTGAAATAGGTCATACAATGTTTTTCCTCTCCCTTTCCTAACAGAAAAGGAAGAAAGGAGGAGCTATGCTAAAGAAAGAAGGAACAGGTGGGGGTGATCTTTAATCAAAGTTTAAAAGTGAGGGGGACAGAGAGCGAGTGCCATTTGATGCTCTGCGTCAGGGCAGCAAAACATCATGGCCCAGCAGCACTGCTTGCCTGACTCTTCCACAATGCATTGCTACCATGGTCAGTGGAACTGGAGGCAAAACCCCAACGAGGCAAAGTGGAGGCTGCATATGTACCACAGGCAAACCTTGTTAATCATGGACCCGGCATCCATGGTTTTGTGTATCTGCGGTAAGGTAATTGCCACCTGACCTTGGTAGACACGGGAAATCCCACAATTAAAAGGTTAAGACTTGCATATCTGTGGGTTGGGGATGAGCAGAAATGACCTCCAAGGACATTTCTGCCCACCATTTTGAGGGCAGGAGCCATTTTGTGGCTCATTTGGTGGGGGGGAATGATTTTTCATGGGGAAAAACATGATTTGGGCCCATTTCAGGGCTCTGCCACGCCTCCCCTGCCTTGGTCTCCCCTCGACAAAGTGCTTGCGTTCCCTGCCGGCTGCTGCTGACCCCCCACACAGTGGCAGTTGAAAAAGTTTTTTTAAAAAAAAGATTTAACTTGTATGACGGGGCACTGGGTGCAGGGCAGCGGGAGCAGAGCGGCCGTGGGGCTCTGGGGAGGTCCCCCAGAACATTTGGAAGCTGCCCCGGAGACCGGAGGCCACCGACCAAATCCTCAAGGTCCGTGACTGAGTCCACCTCTGCCCCATTCCCCCCGCTTTCAGTCTGTTTTGTCCCTTTATTTGCTCCCCAGGAACCTAACCCCCGGTTCCCATTGCCCTGATGCCTTGTTGTCTGAAGTTTCGCTATCCACAGCCCCCCTGTGGAACGGAACCCCCGTGGATAACGGGGTTCTCCTGTACAGTGCATATGTACTAGAGAGGCATTCTCTCATATTGATTATGATTTGTCACCCTTTGGACAAAAAGGATGGCCAACATTGTGTTCGAAGGATGATCAAGGGCAAGGAAGCTGCCTAGAACAAATGGCATCATAAGTAACAGGCAAAAAATACCTTCTAAAAGCATGTCTGCATGTTTCTAGGGTGGCTGGGGTGTGTGTAGATCAGATATGCTCCTTTTCCTCATCTCCATCAAAGCCATAGATGCCTGAGATTCAGCATTTGTAAAGTTTATGACACTTATCTTTTATCTGTATTAACAAGCACCTGGTTCACAATCTTTGTTTGCTGTGAAAACAGAAAGCAGTTTTGCAAGGCACCTTCAGAATGGCTTTAGAATGTTCCAAGTTTGCAAAGCAGATGAAGGAACCACAGTGATCAGGGTGTGATGTGTGTGTGTGTGTGTGAAAGAGTGTTTTCCATTGTGGGGAGTTTGATGTGCAGCATCAAACGGCTGGGCACAGCCTCACCTATGTGGTCAGGAAGGCATGGCTGGGAACTTGGAAGGAAGCAGTCAGTCTGGCCGTGACAATGTGGGGAGCCATGCTGTGGAAGGGAGAGAACAGGGCAGGGGTGTAGCTAGAACAGAGCGGGGGGGCATGTTCACCCCTCTCCCCGGCAGCCCCATGGAGTGAGAGGGATAATGGAGAAAATAGGGAGGGGTAGAACTGGGGGCCCCGGGTTCTTTGAACCCATCCGCTCAATTATAGCTACACCCCTTGGAACAGGGTCATGTGAGTGCCAGTTGTTGGTTGTTCTCATGGCTGAGGGAACCCATGAGAGCCACATCCGCTTCCAGTGGTGCACTAGCAACATTCAGAAGTGGCACACGGAAGGCTACAAGGTGTTTGCAGCATTGCCGGTTAAACAGTCCAAGGCACTGCACAGTTTTTACCTTTCTTTGCCTGGAGACAGAGGTCAGGTTTCATCTGGGCTCTGACCCATAGGAGACCAAATTGGAGGGGTGTGGATCCTGCCCCAGCCTGGATCTCCAGTCTCAACAAGAGCCCTCTATTTTTCCCCCTTCTTATTTATTTATTTATTTATTACATTTCTATACCGCCCTTCCAAAAATGGCTCAGGGCGGTTTACACAGAGAAATAACAAATAAATAAGATGGATCCCTGTCCCCAAAGGGCTCACAGTCTAAAAGGAAACATAAGACAGACACCAGCAACAGCCACTGGAGGGATGCTGTGCCAGGAGTGGATAGGGCCAGTTGCTCTGCCCCTGCTCAGTAAAGAGAACCACCACTTTTAAAAAGGTGCCTCTTTGCCCAGTGAGCAGGGGTCTAGATTCCTCACCCAGGAATCCCACCCAGAGCAGCCACAGTAGCTGGGCTCCCCCTTGAGGAGTCCTGGAGCACTGGGGACCCTCTGTCCCCTCCTGCCCCAGAATGCCCTCCGTTGCCCCCGAGTCCCCAAGGATGGAGGCAGTGCTGCCCCAGGGTTGAGCTCCAGCTCAGAAGGTGGAGTGCTGCTTGCCTGGCTGCTCCAGGCTTCCCTCCTGATGGACCTACACAGGGCGCTTTCCAGATTAAACTAGACCACAGGGTCACTCCGGATCTGCTAAGTGTGCCTCCGTACTGCCTGTGTTGTGACACCGCAGTCCCTGCGCTGACAGTGAGGTGCCGTTCATATTTCCGATGCCTCATTTCGGGTTCTATCTCGGTGTTATAGTGCTACATCGTTGCAAGTCCATTGCAGGAAAATAGCGGTGTTTTCTGCTTGTAGGAGTTTGAGATTCTGGGGATCGTTTTAGATACGATCCTACCAAGCCGAAACATTTTACCCCTCTTGTAAGCGTGTAATTTGGAAAGCACCCAGGAGAGGCAGAGACCAACTCAGGCACCTCCTCTAGAACAGGGCTGGCCTGAAGATCGAGAAGGGGGTGAGGCTGTCACTGGCTATAGAACATCTTCCGTTGGGACCAGCCGTTTGCTCACTTTGTTGAGCATGCGCCTCTAGGTTCCTTGCAGCCTCGCCTAACCAACCTGGCTAAGCATAGCAAACTATAGTTTTAAAGACAGTTGATGAGAAGATAGACATCATTTCCTGTGGCGTGCATATGCATTTCTGTTGTCTTACCGCTCTCTCTATTCCAACTGATTTCCCCCCAGGTTTTTGGAGCACTGCAACAAACCTGTAACACGTATGAATAGAGGCAATTGTGGGATAAACATGCTCACTATAGCACCAATGTCTTCATTATGCTATTTAAAAACCTTTGGCGGGTAGGTGGGAAACCCTATTGGTCCACAGCCTTTGTGTATCTTGTCAATAACTCTCCCACCTCAAGGAAGTTTCTATTGTTCTCCTTTTGTATCTAAAGTGCTTTTACTGTTCCCTTGTTTTGTCTCTGTCTCTTGTTTGTACCTTTTGCTATTCTGATTACATTGCCCATCCAGGCTTTAATGATTCTCATATACTTTTGCTAGATCTTGCCCCATTTTTTAAGATCCTATGAAAGTTAAGAGTATAAAAGAGTATGAAAGATGCATACCCGTACCATTAATAGGAACATAGAAAGCTTCCTTATACTGAGTCAGACAATTGGTCCCTCTGGCTTAGTATTGTCTACACAAACTGGCAGCAGCTTCTCCGAGCTTGCAGGCAGGAGTCTCTCTCAGTCCTATCTTCCAGATGCCAAGGAGGGAACTTGGAACCTTCTTCATGCAAGCAGGCAGGTGCTCTTCTACAGGGCTGTGGCCCCATCCTCTAAGGGGAATATCTTGCAGTGCTCACACATGTCTCCCATTCAAATGCAAACCACGGTGGACCCTGCTTAGCAAAGGGGACAACTCATGCTTGCAACCACCAGCCCAGCTCTCCTTGTGGTTAAGGAGTTAATCCTAATAGGACCCTGAAAAACAGAACATGATCTAACAAAGTTAGATCATGACAGCTTTTAAAAAGTCTTTAAAGATGCATCTGTTCACCCAGGCTTTTAACTGATACTGTTTTGATTGTTTTTAATGTTGTTTTAGAGCATTGTTGTTTTTTTAAAAAAATAATTGTTGTGTTTTAAATTTCTTGTTTTATTTTTAACTAATGTTTTAATATTGTTTTTATCTGTTGTAAACTGCCCAGAGACGTAAGTTTTGGGTGGTATAAAAATATGTTAAATAAATAAATAAATAAATAAATAAATAAATAAGAAAGAAAGAGGATGACCAAATTGACGGCAGTGAAGATTTATTTATATCGCCCTCCTCCTTCAAGGAGCTCAGACTGGCTGACATGGTTCTTCCCGCTCCCCTCCCACTTTCTATCGTCACAACAACCCTGTGAGGTGAGTTAGGTGAGAGAGGGTAACTGGCCCAAGGTCACCCAGCTTCATCGCTGAACACGGATTTGAACCCCTGTTGACCCACGCGTCATCCTAGACACCCACCACTCCATCACTGGCTCTCATTTCCGATCTGAGACTAACGATATTGGCTGATGTATCGGGCGGTGCACCGCCTGTTGAAGAGGGATGAGCGTATGTGGCTTGTGAGCCAGCCAAGAGCCCGTCCGGGCTGGCAGCGGAGGCGGGGGAGGCTCCGTGCACACTCAGTGTGTAGTCAGTGCTGTGCTGCTGCTGCCATTGGGGGTAATGGCACTAGCAGTTACCCCTGCTAACTGGGCAAAGAGGCACCTTTCACCGTGGTGATTCTCTTTATTTAGCAGGGGGAGAGTAACTGGCCCTCTCCACCCCCAGCACAGTACCTCCAGTGACTGTTGCCGGTGTCTATTTTATGTTTCTTTTTGGATTGTGAGCTCTTTGGGGACAGGGAGCCGTCTTATTTATTTGTTATTTCTCTTTGTAAACCGCCCTGAGCCAGTTTTGGAAGGGCAGTATAGAAATCGAATTATTAATTAATTAATTAGCAGTGGAGCAGGGACTCTGCATGGCTGCACAGAGCCTCTCCCTTCTCCTCTGCTACCAGCAAGGAGGGGCGCTCGGCTCTCCAATCAGCAGTGTGCTGCACAATATGCCAACCACCATTATTGATTATTATTATTAATTATTGATGATGATGATGATGATGATGATGCAGCATTACTATCTTGCTCTCCCTTTCCTCTCCCTTCATTCCCATTCTGCCTGATGATGTATACGAATACGGATACGAATATAGCCTACTGAATGCCAATGTGATGCAGTGCCTAGAGTGCTGAGTTTAGACCAGGGAGGAGCCCTGGATTCGAATTCCTGCTCAGACACGAAGCTCACTAGCGACCTGAGGCCGGGCATCAACAAGCCCATCTCCCAAGGATTCCAGAGAGGATGAGATGTAAAACCACATGCACATCACCCTGAGCTCCTTGAAGGAAGGGCAGGAAACAGATAGAACTATTTAGCTTTAATGTCTTTCATGAGCTGAAGTCAATGCAACTGGTCATATCTGGGCTTGTCTTAATGTGTCCAGATGGCATCTTGCCCTATTAGGAAATATCTTCAGAAAAGAGCTGCCTTGAACGCGGAGGAGGTGAGTCATGACTGAGGCGGCACTTAACAAGACCAGTTCAGTATGTCGACATCTGCACTGGAGGTCACAAGACGGCTGTGTGAATGTGTCTGTGGGGTTACCATTCTGTTCCGCCTCGTGCTGTGTAATTAGGAAGTCTGCATATTCTTTTGAGTAACACAAGCGATTTCAATGAAAGGCATGGTCTTGCTTGCTTTTGCATTGTGCCCCAAATGGCAACCCCTATCTATAATATCACCTTTTCGAGTGTGCATTCCTGGAATTGGCTGTAATACGAATATGTAATGGCAGCCCCCAGACATGGAAAAGCATATAGAACTCGGCAGGGGGCAGGGCGGGTTTGCAGCAGATTGTGGAGGGACCACCTGTTAACCCACCCACCCCCATGTTTTTAAAAAATGTGAGTTCACATGCAGATTTTGTGGAACTCCTAAGGATAAAACAGGTTGGCCTGCGTACAAATTTTGTTCTGGGCTCAGAAAATTCTGCTTTATGAGTAAACATTTACTAAATGCTAACATACACAAATGTAAGACAGGCTTCTGGATGCATTGGTTCATTGTTCCCCTTCCTTAAGTCTGTGGATTGCAGATTGCTTTCATGTGGAATACATTCCTGAACGGGATACCTACCCAGTCTCAAATCAGAAGATTCCGCTCTCAGGCACCTCTCCCCCTGCAGCCTGCAGTCCATAACGCCCACAATCATGTGTGAGCTGAGGGAGCCATCTCGTTCCAAACCTGGTAGGCAATGCCAACATCTCTCTCTGGGGGAGCTTGTCATCTGCAATCTTTTACAAAGGAGAAGGCAGCTAACATTAATGTTGAAACTTCTGGGGTTTGGGTAAGCACCATCTTTGTCTTTGAAATCCATGAACAAGGAGGAGAGCAAATTGTACAGTGGTCCCTCGACTTACGAAGTTAATCCGTTCCGAATGCACGTTCGGAGGTTGAAAATTTCGTAAGTCGAAAAGCGCACCCACGGAGGTTTAAAAAAATTCGTAAGTCGAGTAAGCCGCATCTAAAAATTCGTAAGTCGAGGAAACCGCATCTAAACCGCCAAAGGTTTCCGTTCGTAGCTCGAAAAATTCGTAAGCGTGCGGCCATTTTTGTCGTTCGTAAGTCGAAAACATCGGAGGTCGAGTAGTTCGTAAGACGAGGGTCCACTGTATTTATTAATCTTATTATAGGGAAATGCCACTTGTCTTCCAAGGAGCATATATGGAGTCCAGGTAATTTCCCACACAGGTAGCTTACAGGACTAGATCCACTTTGTTCAAGAGGAGAGCTGGTCTTGTGGATAGAGAGGAGAGCTGGCCTTGTGGTAGCAAGCATGACTTGTCCCCTTAGCTAAGCAGGGTCCGCCCTGCTTGCATATGAATGGGAGGCTAGAAGTGTGAGCACTCACTGTAAGATATTCCCCTTAGGGGATGGAGCTGCTCTGGGAAGAGCAGAAGGTTTCAATTTCCCTCCCTGGCTTCTCCAAGAGAGGACTGAGAGATTCCTGCCTGCAGCCTTGGAGAAGCCGCTGCCAGTCTGGGAAGACAATACTGAGCTAGATAGACCAATGGTCTGACTCAGTATATGGCAGCTTCCTATGTTCCTATGTTCCTAAGTACTAAAACTGCCCCAATTGCATCCAGAACATTCTCCAGATCCTGTCCCAGTTATGGGATGAATATTCATGCATATCTGAGAAAACATGTGCACACTAGGGTCCTTCAGCCAAGCTTTTGGCTGGTTATTCTGAACCAGTAGGACACAAGTCAGATTATGTCCGTCCCTGAGCAGGCACAAGTCTTGAGCTCACATGCTCTCCCCGGCCGCCTCCTTCCCCTTCCTCCATGCATGATGTGAGGAGAACAGCAGCTTCTGTTTCTGGTTAGTGACAAACCACTGTTTGCAATTATGTCCAAGTAGGGCAGATTGGCTTGCTTCAACAAACTAGGGAGGTCGACAGTTTGATGATAGTATTTGATAGTTGACTGTCCAAATCAGTTTTTAGTTCTTGACTGTATTTGCTGGATAACATGCAGCAGTATTAGGGGAAATACATTCCCCAGGGATATATAAGGTGGCAGCCTTATGCTCTGCTATGCAGAGTGACAGGCTCTGGAGAGGGCAGGAAGAAAAATCTCTCTCCCTGCCACTCCCCAGAGGTGGCTCAAGTGACCGAGGGGCCTGAGGTACGGTGCCAGATGCTGCCATGCCCCATGCCTCTGGTGGGAGCCAACTCCCTTTGAAAACCAACCCGTGCACACTTTGAAAGTGGCTCAGGGAGGAGGGAAGGTTGCCAGCAGCCTCCTCTTTTCTCCTTGTGCTTTTTGCAAGGGGTGGGAGGAGAAGCGCTCCTTGCAGAGCTCACGAAGGTCAGACCAATCCCATAGAGCGGGCCTGATGGCAGCAGCAGGAGGCTTCTTGCTGCCCTGCTGCCACCCCAATAACCTGCCACCCGAGGCAACCACTTCACCTCGCCTCATGAAAGGGCCACCACTGCCACTGCCACTGCCGTGCCACTACTTCAGCAGCATCACCAGCCTAGGGGGTGAGAGTTTGGGAGATCTGGAGAAATAGACAGGGGTAGATCAGTGGGAGGAAGGGAGTTTGGGGGTTCTAGAGGTGGAGGGAATGGAATTTGTATTGCCTCTGAAAGAAATCAAACCAATACCCAAGTTCTGAGGAAGTAACTCAGCTTATTCCAAGGTACACATCAAAATGAGCCAGGGAGCTAACCCATCACTACTCATGATGTTCCAGGCTCCACTCTTAGCCTCCTTGAGCAGACCAGCGCCATCCGCTTGCATCACTGCCAAGACCAATACTTCTAACACTGAATTACAGTATAATAACCCTACCTAATATTATTTAAGTGTAATAAGATAAACATGCTGTGACCAAGTTATTTTTACTATGTATTTTTTAAAGGAGAAGCCAGTAATTAATATATACGAGGTACATAGAGATATTCGGGTTTGCAGAGGGGCTTTTTGAATGACTGCTTGATGCCAATTCAGAAGGTCTGCGCATAAGATGGAAAGATCATTCATCTCTCTCCTCCAGAGCCTCTCAGGGTTATGACAAGACGTGACCAAGAATTCTGATGAAAATCGCTGCTTTTGTCCTTCCCTTTGGCTGCCAACAATCACGGAGTCTGTTTCTGGCATCCTGGTGCCCCACAGCGCAGAGAATCAAGAGGAAATATTCTCTTTGAAGCATTCGTGCTGTGTTAAAAAAAACATAAAGCAGAAATGCCGAGTCTTCAAAGGAGACAGCCTACTGGATGTAAAAAGCACCCATGTTCTCGTACATGCACCTGTGCAGGCTGCATAAGAAACTTAACAGGGAAATCAAATCAAAAGGACTTTTAAGGAGTATCACATGAGGTGGAAAGTGTGTTGTGGGGAAATATCTTTGGGACAAGACTGCCAGTGTGCAAAGATCTAGCTGGGCAGTCTGCAAATCAAGGCCTGAAATGCAGCATATCTTTGCCAATACTTGGATGCTCACAAAAGATGAACTAGAGGCCTACCGTCCAACATTGGGCTGGTTATTTAAAACCAAAATGCCAAATTAAGAACATTAGAACAGCCCTGCTGGATCCGGCCCAAGGCCCATCTAGTCCATCATCCTGTTTCACACAGTGGCCCACTAGATGCCGCTGGAAGCCTACAGGCAGAAGTTGAGGGCATGCCCTCTCTCCTGCTGTTACTCCTCTGCAGCTGGTACTCAGAGGCATTCTGCTTTTAAGGCTGGAGGTGGCCTATAGCCCTCCAACTAGTAACCGTTGATAGACATCTCCTCCATGAAGTTATCCAACCCCCTCTTCAAGCCATCCAGGTTGTTGGCTGTCACCACATCTTGTGGCAGAGAATCCCACAAGTTGATTATGCGTTGTATGAAAAACTACTTCCGTTTGTTGGTCCTAGACTTCCTGGCAACCAATTTCATGGGATGACCCCTGGTTCTAGTGTTAAGTGAGAGGGAGAAGAATTTCTCTCTATCCACTTTCTCCACACCATGCATGATTTTATAGACCTCTATCATGTCTCCCTGCAGTCATCTTTTTTTCTAAACTAAAAAGCCCCAGGTGTTGTAGCCTTGCCTCATAAGGAAGGTGCTCTAGGCCCCTGATTCAGCCTTCTTCAGCTCCCGATCCTGTACAACTCTCCCCTCTGCCCATTCTCTCATCTAGTCTGCTTCTTTACAGAAGGGTAGTTGTGTGTTTTTTTTAACATTAGGACAAGTGTTTTAATGGTAAGAGCAGTTTGACAATAGAACAACAGATTCCCTGGGGGCCGGTTGATGGGCTTTTTCTCGCTGGACAAGGAGGCTAGACAGCCAACTCTTGGGAATGCTCTAGCTCTAGATTTCCTATGTTGAGCAGGAGATTGGACTGGTGGCCTACAAGAAGCCCTTCAGATGTGTCATTCTATTCCCGCTGTTTCTTCTTTACCATTTCCCCTGTTACAAATGGGTTTTTTAATGATTTTTTTAAAAAACAATTTCCCATTTCCTTACAATGGGCATTTGCTCCCCTTTGTCATATCATTGACTGGTACAGCTGGGATAGATTCTGCATATATGGAACTAGTGTGGCATAGTGGACAGAGTGATGGATGAGCTGGGGAGACCTGTCCTCAAATCTCCATGCAGCCGAGCGAGAGCCCTTCAGCCTGACCAGCCTCTCAGCCTGACCTCATAGGGTTGTTGTTATGAGGATAAAATGGACAGCAGGTAAGTTATGCATGTTGCCTGAGCTCCCTGGAGGATGAGTGGCCTATAAATATAATCGATCAATCAATGCGCACATGCCACTTCAGGTGGGGTTCGCTGCTGTGATTAATGCTGCCCACAATTTCTATTCTGAGTGGCTCTCACATCTCTAAATGTTTTTTCTCACTTGCAGAGATTTAGGAAGCAGAAAAGCTTTTTACTTACTGCTATAGCTAACTATCATAAGGTATGCAATGAGATTTCAGACTGGGGCTTACATATTACCACACCACCACCACCCCGCTGCCACCTTTTTCTTTCTTTGTTTCTTTCTTTTTTCCTTTTGCCATTTACACATTTCTTCATTTGCCAGAGCTGCTAGTTAGCAGCCCTGCTGTGCTGGAGTTGTTGAGGTTGTTAGCATATCTTCAGAAGGAGTGGTTAAGTAGGATTAGGTGTCATTCCTGCTAACAGTTGTCAAGCTGGTCCTAGCCTGTGGAATTTCCTAAATATGTTTTCTCACCAGGAGGATACTGCTGGCTGACATCTTTAGCCGAGCATATTCTGCAAGAAATGCAGACAGGAGGCATTTCCTACCCAGCCATAACATTTCCTTCATCTCTTGGAGATGATATGCCACAGAGGCCACAGGAAATGGAAAGGAATCCTTATGTTGTGTATACATATAAAAACTTAATGTGTGAAGGATCTTTACGCTGCTTCACGTGATACCAACAAACTCCACAAATCTTCCATTTCAGGTACATATCACAGAGTGCCAAGGCCATGTGCATCTTTTTTGTGAAGTTACAGTTTCACAATGAAAATGTGATGTACGAAGCAGCTCAAAAAATTAGCACTCTCTCTGAAGGACCACTTTCTAGTTGTGTGTGTGTGTTTATGGGTATGCACATGCAAGCACACATGCTGATGCAAGGTTGGAATCCCCGCCTCTAGACAGTTCTACTCAATGCAAGTTTTAAATTGCCAGTTATTTTAGTGATAAATATTGTTTATACAACCGGATTGCTGACTCCTGTTTGTCATTCACTCGCCTTGCAAATCTACCTTTGACAAGTGATGCTTTACCACCTAGGACTTTATGTAACACATTTTTAATAATGTGAAAAGACTTTGATGTGGTCTGCAGCTTCATTTGAGGCAATCAAAGCAGAGTCAGTTCTTCAAGGGACTCAACAAGTCCTTGCTCATCCCTTTTCACTTGACAGAATTAACACTCTGCCTGGGAACTCTTCAGCAGGCCAGGCCAGTAGAATTCCTTTACTTGTTCTTCAGGAAGTGAGAAAGAGGTTAAGATACTTGTTTTGTTTATGCTGATTTCCTTCCCCTTTTAAATGATATTTACTTTAGAATCCAAGAAAGAATATTGAAGACAGGGGCTGTGCAAAACTAGGTGTTATTTTATACTGGCAGCAATATTATGCACATTACATGGAGGGGAGTCAGTCCCAGAGAACTGGGTGGAGCTTGTTTCTGAGTGCTGGGCTGTCGACACACACCGGCCAGGCTTGACGTGCAAAATGCATGTCTCTATTTAAAACGTTTAGACCCTGCCTCCCAACCGTAGTTGCCAAGGCAGCTTACAACAGTACCATAATAAAATGCAATGAGGTGGTTCACACGACCGGGCAGTTGGGGTGGGGCGGGGGCGGTGGTGGGGACGGCGAATTAAGTTTATCTCCCCCCCAGATGAACAATGACTTGTTTATGAGAATGCGGACCGCGCTCCCAGGCAAGCAGCACTGCGTGCCTGCAGCGTGCAGCTCCAGAGGCCAGGATGAGGCCGATTTTTGTCTACAGGCTATGCCGCTCACACAGCACACAAGCTGTGCTGCAGCAAGCGGCAGAGCAGGGAGCTGGAGGAGGAAGGAAGTCCTCTGGCATCGCTGGATGCATTGCGCTAGGAGTGTGGTGCGTTAAGGGATCCTCCCTCAGCTGGGCGTTTTTGCTGCCTGGCTGTGTGTGTGCGTGGGCGGCCTGTACACATGACCCCAGCACCAGGGTGAAGGGCATGCTCGCACCCTTAATGCTGGCTAAAGGTCAGGGCAAAAAGTCGGACTAGGTGGGGCAGAAGCACTAGGATCAGGAGCGATCCCAGCACTCCACACAAGCCGTCTAACCCAGGTTAGACAAATCTATTTATTTATTTGTGTGTGTGTCCCCCCGCCATTTGTGTGTGCCCCCCCCTTTTTGTCTTAACAAATGTTTTACTTTGTTTTTGTTCTGTTGTAAACCGTCCAAAAAAGTAAGTTTTGGGCGGTATAAAAATGTTTTAATAAATAGAAATTTATTTATTTATTTATTTATTTATTTAAACATATTTTTATACCGCCCAAAACTCATGTCTCTAGGCGGTTTACAACAAAATAAAAACAGAAAATAAAACAGTAATTAAAAACACAAACAAGAAATTTAAAACACAACCATTAATTAATGGAGGATGACCCTATCTTCAATTATTAGCCTTGATAGCGAAACAGAACCTCCATGTTCAAAAGCAATATACCTCTAAGAACCAGATGCTGGGGCCAAATTGGATAGTCACCACATTTATGCCCTGCTTACATGCTTCCAAAATCATTTATCTGACTGCTGTTGGATGCTGAAAATGCTGTACTAAATGTACCCTTGGGCTGATCCTGCAATGCTTTTCTTATGTTCTTATACACCATTAGTAATGATTTCCAAATTGTACATAAAATGTTAAAATGTTACAGTCGTATACAGTTGTAGTATATTCACTTAACCTCAATAAAGTTAAGGTGTGCCGTTGAGTCGGTGTCTACTCCTGGTGACCACAGAGCCCTGTGGTTGTCTTTGGTAGAATACAGGAGGGGTTTACCATTGCCATCTCCCACGCAGTATGAGATGATGCCTTTCTTTCAGCACCTTCCTATATCGCTGCTGCCCGATATAGGTTTTCCCCATAGTCTGGGAAACATACTAGCAGGGATTCAAACTGGCAACCTCTGGCTTGCTAGTCAAGTCACTTCCTGGCTGTGCCATCTGTTCTCCTGCCAGAATCCTCCTTTGCAAGCTCTCACATTATCACCACTCAAAATGATTGATAGCTCCCCATCATTGCCACTATCTCAGACATGCCGGAAAGTCCTCTCGGATGAGAGCGAGAGTGAAAGAGAATGAAATTAAGTCCACAAAAGCCTCATGCTGAGCATCTGATTTTATATGATTGACTTTCCATTTTAAAAACTGTTACAGAAAATAATTAGTCATTTTACAGTGAAGTAACTGTGGTTCAGAATGTGGCACTAACATAGCAAAGACCCACAGAAGTGCTGCCTTATTTGAAAAACCTGAACCTGTATTGCTGACAAAGTGCTTGTAATCTGGTTTAGATAAAGAGATCTTTGTTGAAATTATCAGCACCACCCAGGTAGTTTACACATACCATTCTTTTGATGATGACAGGTTGTGGAAACAATTTCTGCAAAAACCACTGCTTCTTTTGGTCAGGTGTCTCTTAACAACTGTGTTGATTCTTTGTTATTAATAAATTGTGCAATTATCAGAATTACAGGAATTCCTTTGGTAATGGACTGAAAGCACCTTGAAGTCCATTTCTGTTTGCATATAGGCCTTATCCTGGTAGAAAGCAGAAGTAACTCTACTGAAGTAAATTCAACTAGCCAATTACATCAGAATTGGTCAGTAAATTGAGGGAACGGAATTCACTTCAGTTCCTTCATTTACTGACAAGAAACTGATTCTGTCCTTTCTTCTGGAATTGCTACCCTTTATCCACCCACTTTTTATAGCTGGAGTTTCCAGATAGTTGACTTTCAGTCTTTTTTTTTTTCCTTTCCTTCCTTCCTTCCTTCCTTCCTTCCTTCCTTCCTTTTTTTTTTTTTTTTTGCATTCTCGTCCTGTTTTTCCCCCAAATCTGATTTGTGATTTTATTTTATGTAATAAAACATAAATTGCAGCTCCAGCTTGTGAACAGCAAACAAAGAAAGCACAATTAAAGCCTTTCAGGAGCCTGTGTAGCTTTATATTAAATCTTCTTCATAGGTTCAGTCCATTTTATTGCTTCTATTGAACTCATTAGTAATTGCCCCTTGAATAGTTTTTCTGTGAATTGCCCCTTGTATGGTACTTTTCTGGGGGGTGGGGTGGGGTAATAATTTCTTCTTTCATTTTCTTTCTTTCTTTTTTAATAGCAAAACAGTACCATACTATAAATAGCACGGTTTTGCTATTAAAAAATAAAAGAACAATGAGAGGAAATTAATAAGCAAATACTTCCACCACCACCACCACAGGAACAGAAACGACATGGGGCAATTCACTAAGAAGCTATTAAAGGGGCAATTTAGAAGCTATTAAAGGGACAATTTATTCCACTAGAGCTGAAATTTTGGTGATTTGGGGGCAGGTTTCAATAGAGGTTAGAAACCCCTGTCACTTGGTGGGGCTTTACTTTCTTTCTGCTCTTTCATCAAATTTCACAAAACCTTTGTGGGCCCACCGCAAAAGCATTGGAATTCCCACTCCCATTTTTGCAGCCCATGAAAAAATGAAATTCATTTTAGTGAAAATGTGGGGTGAGTTTCAGCGTAGCCTAGAATGTGTGATCAATGGGAGGCATTTATTTATTTTATTTATTTTTACATTTATATCCCGCTCTTCCTCCAAGGAGCCCAGAGCGGTGTACTACATACTTGAGTTTATTCTCACAACAACCCTGTGAAGTAGGTTAGGCTGAGAGAGAAGTGACTGGCCCAGAATCACCCAGCTAGTATCGCGGATGAATGGAGATTTGAATTCGGGTCTCCCCGGTCCTAGTCCAGCACTCTAACCGCTACACCACGCTGGTGTACACCACGCTGGGGGGTGGTATTCCCAGATGCAGTTGAGTACAACTTCCATCATCCCCAAGCAAAAGCCATTGCAGCTGGGGATTCTGGGAGTTGTGGTGAACAATATCTGGGAATCCCTGTTAGAGGGAACAATGGTCATGGGGTGGTGAATAATATAGCACCATATTCAGTGCCGTGTGGGACCTCTGTTTTGATTCTACTTGAAGCTGCTGATTGTGGAAAACTGAAAAGTAAGCCTCAGGACTGCTAAAGGCCTTCAGTGAAGTAGCACCTCTGCTCTCCGCATAAAAGCAGCTATTATTCAACAGGACTGTGTCGCAATCTAGAAGAGAGGGCAGGAATTGCTTCTTTGCCAAGCTAAAACACAGATACATGTTGCAGCTGCTCTCCATGGGAACTGCATACAGGCCCTAGGTTCTCAGACCATAATATGCCTCCCCACCACACCACCAGACAGGACACAGTAGTAAAGCAGCCCATGGTTTATTAATTCATTCCTTTAATTTATATACCGCCTGACTCCAAAGGCTCTAGGTGGTTCACACACAAAAATACACACACACAAACAAAACAGCCGTTAAAATCACAATTTAAAATCATTTAAGCATTTAAACAACAATTTAAAACAGAAGCAAGCCCCACTGAGCTTGCTGGGCCTTACTTCCCAAAAGGTGTGCATACAAATTGCTATCTTAATTCCTTTTTATACATAAAGAGCAATGAATGATGATGCTGTCAGAAGAAAATACGATTATTTTTGTTATTGAATACTAGACAAAAGCAGTACTGTATACCGATTTTTAAAGACACATTTTATTTTCACACTAGTTCCGCATCATTGTATTCAAGGACTATTTGCCAGCTGTGATCTGGAATGCTGTCTGAAGCAAATTAAAATCACTGAGATTTACAAAATAGCCGGTTCCTTTTCAGATATCGTCCGATTTCCCTTCCCTTTTCAGAAGGGAAATATGCCACAAAAAGGGCTCATCTGTTATGATCCAGTCCCTTCGGCACTTACAAGTTAACACACGAGGCGCTTTCTTACATGACACAGCTTTATTTGGGGGAGACTGAATGACTTAATAGATAAAAACTTTCCCCTTTTATGCTCATTTGCTCCATCTTTTGGAGGCTGTTCTCCTAACAAAGAACCCCTATTGTGAGAGGCACGCTGGAGCAGCTGCAGGTGTCCTGGCAGGGACACATGACAAAGCCCATTTGTGAATCAGCTGTGTCACATGGCCTGTGGTCCCCTTCTCCAGCCACCACCACTGCCTTCAAAAGCAAAACCTACACATTCGGTCAAAAGAGCTATTCTCCAAGAATTTCTTAGCAACTACTGTCCCTCATGTGTGTGTAAAGCAGGAGTCTGTCTTTGACCCAGTGCCCAGAACTAAGAGGTCATCCCTCTGGCTCTTGGCCAGCCTGAAGATTCATTTAAAGACTCTACGCAGAGACAAAAATTAATACACTTGTCATCCATCACATGGATTAAAGCAGTCATTTAAGGGCTGGCAGACCATGGTAGCATTAAGAAGCAGGAGGGGAGGGTTTCCTTTCAGTCCTTTAAAACATAAGATGCCACCCTCAAAACACTTTCAGATGTATCTGGCTTGGTTTTAACTATTATTATTATTATTATTATTATTATTATTATTATTATTATTATTATTTTGCATTTATATCCCGCTCTTCCTCCAAGGAGCCCAGAGCAGTGTACTACATACTTGAGTTTCTCTTTCACAACAACCCTGTGAAGTAGGTTAGGCTGAGAGACAAGTGACCGGCCCAGAGTCACCCAGCTAGTATCATGGTAGTAACAGCCCTGCTCCTAGAAAGGACAGATTGCAGGAGCTGGCACTACTTTTATAAAGTGCCTAATGCTGCACGGCATGGTTATTAGTATTTACATGGACAGTATTTTATGTATTACATTTTAATGTAATACATAATTCATTTTTCTCCCTCCAATGAATTCATGGTGTCATAGATGACTTCCAACCCCACTTATCTTCACAACAACTGTGTGAAGCAGGGGAGACTGAGACACAGTAAGTATCAAAGGTCACCCAGTAAGCTTTATGACTGAATGGAGAATTGAACAGAAAATTCTGCAATTAAGTCCAACACTATAAGCCGGGGGTTCTCAAACTTGGATCCCCAGATGTTGATGGACTACAACTTCTTCGACCTTTGGGGAGGACCTTCGCTATAAGCACTACACGACACTGGCTATTACTTATTATCTACCTTTCTAAAAACAGAAAGTTAAAAAACAGTAAAGTCTTAGATCACCATAATAAAACAATTACATGGCATTAGTCACAGCAGAGTCAGCCGAAAAATAGTTCAAAATCAAGCCATTCAAGCAGTGCTATAGATCAAGCCAAATAGGATGTCTTAACTTGCTAACTTGCTTAGGTAGAGTGTTCCAAAAACTAGTTGCCACCACAGAGAAGTCCCTGCTATAGGCAGACACAAAATGCACTTGCCAAGTAGATGGTAAAGTAAAGTGTGCCATCGAGTTGGTATCGATTCCTGGTGACCACAGAGCCCTGTGGTTGTCTTTGGTAAAATACAGGAGGGGTTTACCATTGCCTCCTCCCAAGCAGTATGAGATGATGCCTTTCAGCATCTTCCTATATCGCTGCTGCCCGATAGAGGTGTTTCCTATAGTCTGGGAAACATACCATCGGGGATTTGAACCAGTGACCTCTGGCTTGCTAAGTCAAGTCATTCCCCGCTGCACCATTAGGTGGCTATCAGGTAGATGGTAAAGCAAAATAAATCAGTATATAGGGGGAAAGGCGTATTTGACAGCAGATGCCTATTTGAGCCTTGCAGGGCATAGCTGGGTAGAAGGGAAGCATTTCCAGGAAAGTAATATCCATACATCAAGTGACTGTACAACCCAGGCTTAACCCACAGTTTCCTTCATAATGTCTACCTGAGCCTTTTACACACAGCAGGCTTTACCCTGGGTTTTATCCTGGAGAACTCAAAGTTGTCCAAAACCCCCAACACAAATAATCGATTTTTTTACCCTGGATATAAATCGAGTTACACTCTAATGCACAGTGAAAAACTCAAATTGTGTGTGAACTGCTCCCCGATAACTCGCAGGGACTTCGGGCTAAATCTAGCCGATATGTGAATGCACCCCCTCCGTTCTGGAGGAGATGCGAGTTAGCTTCAAAAGCTCCGTGTGAAAAGCCTCCTGGGGACACAGACTGAAACCGGAATGGGTGCAAGAAGCACTGTTGTAAATGGAAGTGATGTCTGGGTGCATCTAATCTTTGAAATTATGCACAATGTGTGTGAATGTGCCCCAATATGCATTTTCAGTAAAATTATTTTGCACGTGTTCTGAAAGGCACACTTATTTATCACATGTCCATCCTGTCCTTCCTCCAAAGAGCTCAGATCAGCCAGCGTGGTGTAGTGGTTAGAGTGCTGGACTAGGATCAGGGAGACCCGAGTTCAAATCCCCTTCAGCCATGAGACTAGCTGGGTGACTCTGGGCCAGTCACTTCTCTCTCAGCCTAGCCTACTTCACAGGGTTGTTGTGAAAGAGAAACTTAAGTATGTAGTACACTGCTCTGGGCTCCTTGGAGGAAGAGCGGGATATAAATATAATAATAATAATAATACAGGAGGTTATTCCACACAACAGTGAGGCAGGTTGGCTTGACAATGACTTTTCCATGGTCACTCAGTGAACTTCATAGCTGAGCAATGGTTTGAACTCAGGACCAAGTTTTATGCTCTATTACACTCCACTGCCTGAACTCCACAAAGTTAGGTCAAGGACAAGAATGGTTTATGAATCTCAGCTTTTCCTCAAACCTAGGAGATTGCACCCAAAAAGGGACATACACTGTAATTAAAGTATTTGTTATTAAACCCTATATGAGTACAAGCAAGCTTTTAATAATTAAAGCACTTTTAAAAAATGAGACTCAGTCTACACATTTCATTTTGCCCCATCTCTATAATGGGGAGAAAACATATCATCACATCTCACAGGACTCCATAGAGATGAACTATTTAATATGCATAGAGCTTTCCACACACAGATGTTAGAGAAAGACTGTGGTGATTAATTGGTTGGCTGCTGTGGTGCTAGCATGTAACAAGAGAATTACCTTTGTTGGAGAAGATGCAGAAGCCAGCAGAAAGTTGCGTCAAGAATTTAGTAAATAAAAGATTCCCATCTTAACAACACAGTAACACTTTTGCGACCAGTTATTCAACCATTTAGCTGGGGAAATAAAGAAAAGGGAAAAATAACTTGAATAGGTGTGTTTCAGCATCCTTTTAATGAGAGGTTGTGTCAAGATTTGTTGTAGTTGTTAGTCCATCATAACTGCTAGAGCCAAATCATGAAGAGTGAGAAGGGATTAAGAAACTTCCGACATAGATTCCATTATTTAATTACAGTACAGATTAGGGTCTTCTTGAGGTTAATGGGGATAAATAAGACATTGCCGCTGATTAATCTGTCATGGCTCCCTGCAGAGTGCCCTGGGATCTGAGGTTTTGTTAAGGGAATTCTGTCAGAGCTCCCAGCTCTAGTACTACAAATAAACAGGTTGGAGACACCAAATGGTCTTGGCTCCCTCCCCAGTATTTCTGGGAATTGTAACTATGTGATTAGGAGAATCCCTTATTGCAGGGGTCCTCAACCTTGGGTCCCCAGATGTTGGTGGACTTCAACTCTCATAATCCCCAGCCATAATGGCCACATGCCATTGTGGTCGGAGGTTATGGGAGTTGAAGTCCACCAACATCTGGGGACCCAAGGTTGAGAACCCCTGTCTTATTGCATCTTCTTAGGCCAGTGTTTCCCAGATAGCTGAGTCACACTCCCACTCGCGCCAAATTAAAATTGGAGGTATACATCATTCTTATACCTGGAAAAGGTTTGCTTTTTTGAAGTGGAAGAATAAGAATTACCTACCACCAGTGGAGTCCACACTGTTGGGTGACTGTTACAGGGATGTCTCCTGAGTCACTGCAGAGGGATAAGCCATTGTTGCAGGGATGCCTCCCCAATGAAACTTAGAAAAGAGGCTCATACATGGACGCAAAGGCAGTCTTCTCGGAAAGCAAGTAATACTGCCACATCTCTGTATTTAGAATGACTGAATGCTCTGATTATACCAAATGCAGAAAATAGGGCAGAACTACCCACCCATAGTAGAAGTTGACTAGGAAAAAATGAGACACAGCCAGAGTACTTCATCATACAGAGATGCAGCCTCCTCTGTGGGCAAGTACTTAGGCTCATAGGAAAGGAAAGATTGTGCTGTTGAGTCGGTGTCAACTCCTGGTGACCACAGAGCCATGTGGTTTTCTTGGCAGAATATAGGAGTGGTTTACCATTACCTTCTCCTGCGCAGTATGAGATGACACCTTTCGGCACTTTCCTATATCACTACTGCCTGATATAGGAGTTTCCCATATTCTGGGAAACACATCAGCAGGGATTTGAACCAACAGCCTCCTGCTCTCTAGGCAGGTTGTTTCCCCACTGCACCATTAGGTCGCTGTACTTAGGCTCATAGGAACCTTTAATTTCTTATTTTATTTATTTCCCATGGCATACAAGAAGCTCGTGGGTGGCACACTAGCGAGTGTGCCAGCATATATAGTTTGGGAATTACGGCCCTAGGCCCATCACAGAACTACAATTTCCAGGAGTCCTTGGTTTGGAGTGTAGACGGATTTGAAACTGGGTTAAATTTGTAATCTCAAGAGGCAGCTGGAGCCTCCTTTGCCTTTCTTTTGCTCCTGCCCTTTTATTATGTCAGTTTGCATTGGCTCTCAACATTTTCTTCTGCAGAGAATGAAGTACAAAAATAACAAGGTATTCAGTTCCCAATCCCATGTGATTGTGTCTTCCTGAGGAACTATATATTAATCTGATACATTTATTTTTGGGGTTTGCTAAAACAAGCAAACTTTCCCTCTTCCCTTGCTACCAACGTGCCCTTTTCCTTCCTGTTTCTAGGAGGAAACAGAAGAAATGCACATTTATAGTGGCATACATTTTTAAATGTGAAAACTACAGTTTCAGAAGTAGCTCCTATTTTCAAGTTTAAGAAGGGAAGAATGCTATTTTTAATGAAGATGTGAGCGTTTATAATTGTTAATAGTTACAATTGTCATCAAAATAAAATGACAACATATGTTTGGATAGAGCTACATAAGGCTGATGCACAAACATCTCTAATGTATCGTGTGCTCTCTTTGCAGCCTCATTTCAGTGATGCACAATGGAAAACAAGCTCTTACGGGACCTACTGGTCTTGGTCCTGCAGTCCCACCCCTTCTCTCTTTAGCCACCCCCAGTTAGCACTTGGTCAACTAATGACTCAGCGGGGAAGCAACCTGCCTAGAGAGCAGGAGGCTGTTGGTTCAAATCCCCGCTGGTGTGTTTCCCAGAATATGGGAAACTCCTATATCGGGCAGCAGCGATATAGGACGGTGCTGAAAGGCATCATCTCTTACTCATGGGAGAAGGCAGTGGTAAACCTCTCATGTATTCTACCAGAAGAAAACCACATGACTCTGTAGTCTTTGCAGGGTGAATGGCTGGGTTCTCTCACAGACCTGAAAACTGGCCACTTCTCTTTTTAAAAGTGACGCACTGCCCCCTCCACCCTCGACAATATTCTAAGAACACAGATATTCTAAGATCACAGACCTAGGCCCCCCAGCTGTTTTTGGACTAAAGTAAAGTTGTACCATCGAGTCAGTGTCAACTCCTGGCGACCAGAGCCCTGTGGTTTTTCTTTGGTAGGATACAGGAGAGTTTTACCATTGCCATCTCCCATGCAGTATGAGATTATGCCTTTCAGTATCTTCCTATATCGCTGCTGCCCATTATAGGTGTTTCCCATAGTCTGGGAAACATACCAGCGGGGATTCAAACCGGCAACCTCTTGCTCCCTAGGCAAGTTACTTCCTACAACTCCCATAATTCCCAGTCACAGTGGCCAATAGCCAGGAATTATGGGTGCTGCAGGAAGGCCGAATTATACATCTGCAGGAAGGCCGAAGTTGAGCAGCCCTGGTTTAAAAAAAATATTTTGTTATAAAAATGAACACATTCCCTGATTTTTCCCTGATGAGCTATGTGTACAGTGTACTTCGGAGTCTGGTGTACTCTATACACAGAGCTGGAACTCTATATAGTCACTCACCTCCACCATTGCTGTGTTCGAATCAAACATAACTGCAGAAAGAGAGGGTAGAAAGAGAAAAGCAATCTACAGCCTCTACTATACATTTTCCTGCTGCAAGAGAAGATAGTTACCATTTACTAAAGGACTTCTCCAATGGATTTCTAAAAATATTACATTTATATCTCACCTTTTCTCCATTATGAAACTCAACATTGTTAACCCCTGCTAACTTAGCAAAGAGGCACTTTTTAACATGGTGATTCTCTTTATTCAGCAGGGGGAGAGTAACTAGCCCTATCCACCCCCAGCACAGTATCTCCAGTACTGTTGCTGATGTCTATCTTATGTTTCTTTTTAGATTGTGAGCCCTTTGGGGACAGGGATCCATCTTATTTGTTTGTTATTTCTCTGTGTAAACCGCCTTGAGCCATTTTTGGAAGGGCAGTATAGAAATCGAATTAGTAACAACAACAACAACAACAACAACATTGTGTACTTGATAGGGCTGAACATCACATTGGACTGATAATCAGGTCCATCTAAGGCAATACAAGCCCTATCAGGGCATTTTTAATCAGAAACTATTCTGATGGAAGTTGGAAAATTTCTCCAATGTTGGTAGACAATTACCAATAGATACAGTACTGAACCTTATTGGCATTGTATCAAATAGTACTGGAAGGCTGAGGGCTTTTAATGAAAGTCTGGCTTCTCCAAAGAAATTGGCTGCCTTTTGGGCAGCTGCAGCAGCAACATTTCAGATGGCCACCTTCCCTTCCCTGATCTCACTCTATAAACCACCCCCAGTACAGCATCCTCCAGCGGCTGTTGCTGGTGTCTATCTTATGTTTCTTTTTTAGATTGTGAGTCCTTTGGGGACAGGGAGCCATTATTTATATCTATGTAAATAATAGATATATTTATGTATATCTATGTAAACCATTTTGGGAACATTTGTTGAAAAGCGGTATATAAATATTTGTCATATTCATATTCGTCATATATAACGCACCAGGGAAGGAAGCATCGTTATGATGTTGCATCCTTTTCCTGGTGAATTATAGGGGCAGAAAAGGCTGTGCCCTACCGTTACAGAGTGTGGCCATCACGCCCCCCCCCCACCAGTAATACACCAGGAAATGGATACACCACCACAACTTTGCGTCTTATTCAGGTGCATTATAGGTGAAACCAGGGAAGGGAAGGCGGGCGGCAATTTGAAATACCACCGCTGAGAGCCTGCAAGGAAGGTAGCCAATTTCTTAGGAGAAGCCAGATTTTCATTAAAAGGTATGCATCAATGCATCAAGCCAAGACCAATTCTCGGTTTGATATGATCCAGACCATCCCCTGCATCATGTGCATGATACATGAATGGGTTGCTGGATCATGATTGGCCAATCATTTGGCCTGTACACAGCCCTGGTACTTGGGTTCCTAGACAGTCTTCCATCCGGGCATTGGCCAGACCGAGACCTACTTAGCTACAGCTAAGTATCCTCAGACCATAGCATGTGGATGCAGTTTCATACCCTGCCCTAAATTATCCCTTTAGCATTTACATTACATCCATAGTTGATAATCCAGCAACAACTGGTGACCCATCCATACTCTTCAACCATGCATACTTAGCAGGGCAGTTCTTATTTTCTGGTACCTGTCCCTGGAAAACACTGTCCCTACTTTCTCCCTTTGTCGCTTTCTGTGCTTTTGTTTCAAAATTGTCGCTAGTGTGCACGACTAACTTCCCTTCTATTCCTCTCATAACTGCCTATCTAGAGACTGTAAATATTGCTGAATATGTTTGAGTTGCAGCATAAGGGCAACTAGGGATCAGTAAAGATACTTAAGTTTTTAAAATGCAAATGGTTGTGGTCAGTTTACTGACATACCTGTTTCAGAAGCCAGTACAGATCAGCCTAGATAGATGAATGCAGCATATGGCAGGCAGGAAAGAGCCTTCAGCCATGGGTAATAGTATCCGGGAGGGATTGCTCAGGCAGTAATCCTTAGGATGAGTGTGGTTACAAAAGAGAGTGTCTATTTTCATCTGAAAAATGTTGGCGGCTGTGCCAACCTCACTTGTTCTCAAGCCAAGTACCTGCCTTTTCCTGGGACATTTGTTACAACTTGAGAGTGTAGGGTGCTGCTGCCATTTAGATGTGAAAAATTAGGTCTGAAGTGGCCAACTTGATTCTCTCCAGCTATTGTTGGACTACAGCTCCCACCCATCCCCAGCCGCAATTGCTAATCCTGGGTTTCTCAAACTTCTCAAACAATGGCCTTCATACAACATCTGGGGACCCAAGTTTGAGAACTCCTGGATTAATTGACAAGAGTGTTGGAAGTGGTTTGAAAGGAGGTCTCACACACACACACATACACACACACACACACCATTTCCTTTGTCCCGTTGTTTGTTGCCTCTGGTCAAAATGTTTTTCCAGGGCTTTGAAAAAACATAAAACCCCTCCAAAACTTTTTACTAGAAGTGCAAGTGGTATGAATGTACACACTATGAGCTGCAATCCCTTAAACTGCCCTCAATTTTCAGGGGGGAGAGAATTGCTGGCTAACTTCAGACTCCTCCAGGCTGCCTGAGAGAACTAAGCTTAATTTCAGGGCCTTCTGGAAATGACACCCAGTTAAAGTTGTCTGCAAATCTGTTGAATGTGGTCTCCCATTGCCTTCAACACCTTAAAAATGCTTCACGCTTGCGTGAGTTAGAGTGCAACCCTGGCAAAACCAGTGGTGATATCATCAAGGTCATCACACCACCAGCAGTACAGAAAGAGGACATCTGGACTGTCAGTGTGTCATACAGGAAGCAAATTGAGCAACCAGATTTCCACGGAAATGCAGGATGTCCTGTCTCCCTACATCTATATTATAATGGGCTAGGGGGTTTTGTGGCAGATGCGGTGATGAAGCCTCTGGCACCGACTGACAGCCAATTCAGTAGCAGGTCCACTCGTGCCAATAACTGCTCATGTGAGGGGGGCCTAATTGCGAGTGCAGTCAGTGCTATATCAGAGGAGTCCAATATTCTTCTTTGGTTTGATGGTCTTTGATGTGAGGGTCTATTTTGATTCTCTGGTTATTTTTCTTATTTACAGGTTTATTCGTGTAAAGGTGTTTACTGTAACTCTTTTTAGAGCCAAAGTAAATGTGATAGGGGCAGAGCTGTTTGTTTACACCTGAGTCTACTCCAGTCATGTATAAAGCACTGTGTGTGTCAAAGGTTTAAAGCCCAAGGGAATGCTTTCCCCACATCCTGCAGTTTACAATTCGGCAAGCTGCCCCTGACACTTTTCTCTTCACCAGAAGTGATCTCAGTTGGGAGAAACGTGCTGGTAGGGGAGAGGCTACAAGGAGGAAAGTACGGGGGCATAATGATAATAGGGCAAGGGGAGACAGTTGTCTGGGGGCCCACTGCCTTGGGGGGGGCCCCAGAGGCAAGTCACATGACTGACTCCCCACCTGGGGCCCCTGCCCGGGCTTCCTTCAGTTGTATTCATCCGGCGAAATTGATGTGAGTGTTAAGACCCGGAGCTACCAGGTCAGTATGTCTTTCTCTAGTACCATTAAATGACTTGCATCGTCCACAATTTTAAAACCTTTTTAAAAACAGCCTCATTTAATTGTAAACTGCCCTGAGCCATTTTGGAAGGGCGGTATAGAAATAAAATAAAATAAAATAAAATAAATAAGATTTCTTTACTTTATGAGCTGAGCTTCAGTGAGGGGGGGCATTTTAAAATCTGGGCCCACTCCAACCTTGCTATGCCCCTGGGAAAGCAGCAGCTATGAAGAAGATTCAGTCAGGTTTGGAGAAGCTTAGGGCAGGGCAAGCAAGGTGACAGGCCCAGGCCCCACTCTTTTAACCCCTATTAAAATTACCTGGAGTGGGGGGGGGGCTGCACGAGCTGATTTGCCCCAGGCCCTGCACCCCTCCAGGACTCTCTCTTAGGACAGCCCTGCTCCTTAGGGATCTACAAACTTAGGCTTAGCTCACAAGTCAGCCATCATTTGTGGTCACCACTAATGTCCTTTCTTCCCTCATATTTTTTTTTCTGGGCCACAGGCGGGAGAGAAGGGGGACTCCTGTCGCTTGCACGGGGATAGGGAGATGGCCAGAAACAGCAGGGAACCTTCTCCTACTGTTCAGAAAGGATTCCTGCTGTTTCCTACCCTCTCAAAAGTGGCAGTTGAAATGAGACCTCAAGTGAGGAGAGCTGCATTGTGCTGGGGGTCTTGCTCGGTTGGCCAGAGGGCTGGAGAAGGGGCGTGGGGGCAACGGAGAAAGAGGGGGACAACTGTTTCTTGGCCACCAGGATCGGGGGGGGCACCGCCACGGCATCTCCTCGCCTTTGGCCAAGGTACTCCCTTGCCCCCTCCCACACCCAGCCAGCGAACAAAGTGCTCACTGGCTGGGAGCATGAGGTGCGCCCCTCTCCTCCCCGGCCAGTATTTCAAGGAAACACTGGCTGGGTTGGGGGGCGGGGAAGACCAGCCAGTCAGTGTTTCATGGAATCGCTTCAGTGAAACGTTGACTTGGGAGACGGTCTGAACAGACCCCCTCCCAGGCAATAGCCATGCCCACTGAGTGCGAAGTCAAATGCCCGGGGGCATGGCCAGTCAGCGCATGCAGAGTTTCCCCAGTCAGCGGTTGCTGAGGCAGGGAAAGGAGCTCCTAATCAGCAATTCCACTGACTGGGGGAACTCTGCAGGGGCTGCCTGGCCACACCCCCTGGTATTGGCCACACCCCCTGCATCTGGTATCAGATGCTGGGGGCGTGGCTTGGGGTGCACAGACATTTTGTGGGTGTGGTTAAAAATCAAAAGCGGCAGGGGAGCCTCCAGCAGGACTTTGTCCTCCAGCTCAGGCGTGGAGCCTGACCGCCAGTGTCTGGCTGCAGCGGCATACCCTCTCACCCCGCCCCCGCATCTGACATCAGACGTGGGGACTAGCCATGCCCCCACGTCTGACATCTGACACGGGGGGCGGGGCGGGATGAGAGGGCCGCTGCAGCCAGACACAGGCCACTGGCGGTCTGGCTCCACGCCTGAGCTGAAGGACAAAGTCGGGGAAAGGCAGGGGAAAGCCACTCCTGGCCACACCGTAAACGCAGCGGCCATTTCACTCCCGAACGGGGGCCGCGCGGCCCCCACTCGGGAGCTAAACCAGCACCCCCACGTCTGACGTCAGATGCTGGGGGGGAGGTGTCGGAGCCGCGAGGCATGGCCCCTGATTGGCAGCAGCCCGGATTCTTTGAACCTGTTTGCCCCACGGTGGCTCCGCCCCTGCCCCAGCCTCAGGTAAGCCCCCTCTGCCTCTGGGCTGGAGGCACTTGTCCCACTCCCTGGTGAGCTGGCAAGTGGACTTGTAGATACCTGCTTTCACTCATGTGCCCCTTTGCTCAAATACAGTGCATACATGCACACACAGTTAGGCACTGCCACTTTAGAAATTTGCCCCTTAATAATGAAAAGACTGGCATATTTTTATAGCCTGTGCACCCAGTTGGGCTGTGCACACACATGTCTATTGGTCTTCTAGTCACCTGTGAGCAGAAATGCCGTTTCAGATTTCATCTGAGGTGGGGGCCGCTCTGAAACAATTGCAAAGATGTCTGGTTTGTCCTCGAGACTCCCTGACCAGACTGTGTGAGTTGCTGGGAGGATGAAAGCCTTGTGCACTCTTGCTGCCAACTGGAGTGAAGAAAATGGCAAAAAACAGAGACGAAAGGAAGAAAAAAATGGGGCACCGAGAGATGAAGATGCAGGAAAGGAGAGCTGGTCTTTCAAGCATGACTTGTCTCCTTAGCTAAGCAGGGTCCATCCTGGTTGCATATGAATGGGAGACTAGAAGTGTCAGCACTGTAAGATATTCCTCTCAGGGGATGGAGCCACTCTGGGAAGAGCATCTAGGTTCCACGTTCCCTTCCTGGCATCTCCAGGATAGGGCTGAGAGAGATTCCTGCCTGCAACCTTGGAGAAGCCGCTGCCAGTCTGGGAAGACAATGCTGAGCTAGATAGACCAATGGTCTGACTCAGTATATGGCAGCTTCCTATGTTCCTATGACCTGTGGAATGGGGGGGGGGGAAGAGGAGGTAACAGAGGAGCATGCAGAAAAGAAGTATGAGAGTGGTGGGGTGGAGAAAAAGAGACTATATATATATATATATAGTATATATATATATATTCAGACTCTCTCTCTCTCCAGAGAGACCTGTGATGGTGCAGCAGAGAGAGAGCGAAGGAGGGTCACAGAAAACAGGTTAAAAAGAAAGCACCGAGTTAAAACGGTAACAAACGTGCCTTCCGAGTGTCAATGCAGCGATGCCTCTGTGGCCTTGCTGAATGCCAGCGTGGCCTTCAGAGGGCTTGGAGTGGAACACCCCTGCTCTGGACTGTGGGATATCTAGGGAGAGAAGGGGAGGGGGCAGGCCACTGGAAGGAGGTTCAATTTTGCGGCAGGAGGAGGCGGAGCTGGAGCCGTTGCTGCCGCTGCCGGGACGGAGGCTGCAGCCGCGCAAGCCTTGCTTGCACATACACACAAAGCTTGCAGCGGCGTCGCGCTGCCTGCCGGGGCTTGCGCGGGTTCCTTGTCTCCTGCCTGCTTGCTGATCTCTAGCTGGTGGAGGAAAAGGAAGGAGGTCCGTCTCGCTTGCTTGCCTGCCTGCCACCGGGGATGATTGGTTCATGGCGCTGCGGCGAAGAGCCTGGGAGGTAAGTTTCCTTCCTGGCTATCGCTGCTTTAATCCATCCTGGTGGGGCGCAGAGTGAGCAGCGCAAGCATCTGCGCGATCCGGCTGCGGCAGTGCGAAGGTAAAACGGAGTCGTCTCTCCGTGCACTGGTTAGTGGTCGGGGGTTGTTTCCCAAAGTGACGTTTGCAAGACAACTACAGACGCTCATTCATTCTGTGCAGATACAGGGGGTTGCGTGGTGTGTGTGTGTGTGTGCTTCCGCTTGGTACCGAAACCAAGCCGCCAAGAGGGCAAAACTCCCCGCAGCTGATCTGGACTGGGAAATCGGCCGCTCTGAGCGCCCATTAGAGGCCGAGAACGCGTGAGAGCGGCCAGGAACTCGGCGGCTTGTACAAAAGAAGCGGCCGGACCTCCTGATTTCCCTTACTGCAAAAGCAGTATGTGAATGGAATTGGCAATACCGATCTCTTTTTGTAAAGATTGGTATAGGAAATGGACGCTTGCTCTAGCTTGTGCGCCATCCCATGCACACATGTGGTGCTCAGTAGTAACTCGAGTCCGTGCGTGTGTGAGGTTAACGGTGCAAACGTATACTTAAAAAAAAAAAAAAAAAAGAGCGAGCGATCAAATGGTATTCTTTGTTTGGCTTCCAGAGAATTGCATTGAAGTGAACTCAGTGCAACGCGCTTTAATTAAACGTCGCCTGCAGCAGCAGTGTGTGTTCACAGTTCACCAAAAGAAGTTCCAGGACATTCCTTGTGAGTTGGAATGTGCGAGACTGACACGGATCAGCTGTTCGATTGTGGCCCTTTTACTGGGATGAGTAGGACATAATCGTTCTCACGGAAGCACATGGCTTCTTACAAAGCAAAGAGTCATCATAGCACTGCCCCGGCTCCCTACTGGACCTTGATCTTTTCAGTTTTCCGAGCTTTTAAAGCCAGATGTCTCCAGATACCTACATAAGCTATGTAAAAGGCAACAGGAGGGAATTTTACTTAAAAGCTGGGCAACTAGTCTTGAGTGTAATTAAATAACCATTTTCCATGTTGCTTTAGCCTAGGCAAGATTTCAAACCTTGATGCTTTTGCCTGTAATATGCTGGTTTATAGTATATACGTTCACTTTGGACTGGATATACAACTCCTTGCTGATTTAGTCATTTTAAAGTTGTCTGTTGTCCTTAAAACTCTGTATAGTTGTTCTAGACACATCTTGCGATGTTGTGTCTGTCATTGCTGTACAGCTGAACTCTATGCCTTTTCCTTGAGAGCAATTCCCGCTCTGTTTAATGGGGTTTTCTCCTTGGTAAGTGTGCATATGACTGCAGCTCTGCAGCCCAGTCCTGATGTGTATACTCAGAAGTAGGTTCCGCAATGTTCAGTGGGGTTTACTCCCAGGAAAATGTGCGTAGGATTGCAGCTGTAGTGTTAAATCTGTTTCTGAAATCATAAAGAATTGTTCAAGGTACTTTACAAAAGTCGGTTCTTTATTTCTTTGGGCTCCCGAGAAATTACTCACACTGCTATGTTCAGGGAAGCAGACTAGTAAAAGAGGGCTGGTCACTTTTGTCGACTTGTTTGCAAGTCTTTCCTCCGCTCCTGTTCATTATGATAAATTGTCAAGATGTCAATTGTCAAAGAAGAGCTAGATGTCAGTGTTTCATCTTGCAGTAGGCCTTTTCAGTTTACAACTCACCAAGCCAAATGGAGTCCACCATGTATGGATTTCATATAAGGTGGCCTAGTATAAGAAGATGCTGAAAGACATAATCTCATACTGCACAGGAGGAGGCAATGGTAAAGCCCTCCTGTATTCTGTCAAAGACAATCACAGGGCCCTGTGGTCGACACTGACTCCACGGCACATTTTACTTTAACCGGGGCCTGATCGACCTTGTTTTTGCTGTCTGCCTGGGAGTGAGGTTAAGCATCTGGCAGGCTACAGTGCATGGCTGGTGGACCCCCTTTGGGTGGGAGAGTCAACTGGTTGTGCAAGCCTGTGCTACACTTTGATCTGAAATCCAGTGCTTTGAAGTAGGTACACTGATCCTAATGATGTGTGTGTGTGTCTATATTTCTGTCAGTTTCATCAATGGGCATGGTCTAGCCGATGCTAAGACTTTCAGTTATTTCAGTGGAAGAATCAATCAATTAAGCATATGCTTAAATTTCTTCTGTTGAACTCAATTGAATTCCTTAGCTTTGGCGAGGATGCGTCCATATGTTTAGGATCCAGATGTTATCTGTTTAACTGAGTATGCATTTTGATTCTGGACTTAATTTTTTACACTGTGTCTCCAGCCCAACAAAAATTAGTCCTGCTTATGTCCCATTGAAATCAGTGAGGCTTAAGTTAGATGGTTCAGTGGCACTTAATCATGATTACGTTTCTCTGTAAATTATTCTGTGTATTGTTTTATTTCTTGCACAGGCAATTAACAATTTAAAATGTAATTGGAAACATATTTATGAGTAAATTGTTAATAAGGACAAAAATCACTGTTACAAAGCAATCTTATGCATATCTAGAGAGTAACTAGCCCTATGCACCCCCAGCACAGTACCTCCAGTGACTGTTGCTGGTGTCTATCATGTTTCTTTTTAGATTGTGAGCCCTTTGGGGACAGGGATCCATCTTATTTATGTATTATTTCTCTGTGTAAACCGCCCTGAGCCATATTTGAAAGGGCGGTATAGAAAACGAATAAATAATAATAATATCTCTTTGGAAGTAAGTCCCACTGTGTTTAATGGATAATACCCCTGCTAACTGGGCAAAGAGGCACCTTTTACCATGGTGATTCTCTTTATTTAGCAGGGGGAGAGTAACTGGCCCTATCCACCCCCAGCACAGTACTTCCAGTGACTGTTGCTGGTGTGTGTCTTATGTTTCTTTTTAGAATGTGAGCCCTTTGGGGACAGGGAATCTTATTTGTTATTTCTCTTTGTAAACTGCCCTGAGGCATTTTTGGAAGGGCGGTATAGAAATTGAATAATAATAATAATAATAATAATAATTATTATTATTATTATTATTATTATATTGAGATGTTCATACATACTGTACTTAGCTGGGAGCAGTCCCCATTGAACCCAGTGGGGCTTCCTTCCAAGAAGAATGCTCTGGAAGTTTGGTTGGCTAATGTTCCTTAACAGTGGCTGATATTCTGACTAAATTACTTGTCAGAAGCCCTACTGAAACTGAGTGATCAAATTGAGTAATCAGACTATGTTATGCAATAGTACTACTCAGGAATTACTCTGTTGCATAATATAGTCTGAATGTCAGCTCTTAGTTCTGGTGTCCTACCTGAGAAGACCACCTGTTGGCTAGATATTCCTGAGCAGAATGCTTAAGATTCAAGTTCAAGTTCCACAGTGGATCTTGCCGCTTCGCATAAAATCTAGCATGGTCTGCACCTTCTGATTCTTCGTACTACCAGGCATAGGCAAGCACAATCCTCTGTGAAGTTCTCCTGTGCGTGCCTCATTGAAATGAATGGAAGCTATGCAAGACACACACATATGCACTTGTGCAGTTCCCATTAATTTCCATGCAACATATGCCAAAGAGTTTCCTTGAGAATTGCACTTCTTGTGATATTATGCTGAACTTGTGATGTTGATGGATCATTTACTTTACAAACGTCACTAGTTTTGACTGACTTTTAAATATTCAGTCTTTAGGAACTAATGAGTTGTTTGTGGTTGCATTATAGGCTGGTTATGGAAGATGCTCTGTGTGGGAGTTCAGAACCTCCCAAATGATTCAAAAATTCTGTTTTCTGCAGGATGTGAGTTTAATTAAACTGCAGGGACAGAAATGGAGCTAGCGTCTCAATTACATATTACCCACTGCATAATCTATATTTTGAAACAGCATAAATTTACATGTAAAGTATGGGTTTCATTTTATTATCGACTCCAAAATATCCTGATTGTGCAGATTTGGCATATAGATTATTACAGTTAAAATGCAAGATGTGGGCCAAGACAAATAACATTAACACAAGCAGAGGTTGTCAACAATCAGAAATGAATCTCTATGTATAGAAAAGTGGTAATTTTCACTGGGCCTCCATGAGTGGATCATAATATATGATGGAATTAAGAACAATCGGGAAAGTTTGGTTGCTGGGCAAAGGTGATAAAATATTTAATGGTATATAGAAGAAACTAGTGATGAGTGGCTATTAGACTAAATCAGGGGTTCCCAACCTGTGGCACGCAGATGTTGCTGAACTACAACTCCCATCATCCCCAACAGCTGGGGATGATGGGTGTTATAGTTCAGCAACATCTGGAATACCACAGTTTGGGAACCCCTGGCCTAAATAGCTAGATAGAACTTCCATGTACAAAGGCAGTAGGTCTGAGTGTGTCAGATGCTAGGGATAATCTGGATGTGGCTATCATCCTCATGCTCTCTTTGTCAGCTTTCAGAGGCATCTGGCTGGCTGGTGCTGAATGCCGGATCATGATTTCCCCCCAGCAGTGCAATCCTGTTGCATGTTCTTACAATGAGTGAATGCTTCTGTTCTGTATTTGGAAGAAAACAGAAAGATGAATTGCATTAGCTTTTCCGAGGTGAACATCCTTGATTAATTCAGATCATTGGCAACTTCGCCACTGGCTTTCAGAGTGTATGGACATTGTGTAAGGAGGATCCAAAAACATTAAATTGCATGCACTAATGAAATGCATGTTTTAAAATCAATAGGTCTGTATAACAGATGTCGTAAGAGAGCAGACTGGGATAATCTCTGGCTTCTTGATGCTGATTTTAACAAACCTTGAAAAGGAGGGTTGGAATTTAGTGATGGTAGGCAAGATGACCCGGTAATGAAAAGTCAGATAGCCTGAGCTCAATCCTGAGAGCAATAAAGCCTACACAGCTTGGGGCCAGGGTATCTGTCAGACCGCATTCGCCCTTCATTCATCATCTTGAGCCCTGCGTGACTGAGATTCAGTTGGCAGGGGCAAGAGATGGGGCCTTCTCGGTTGTGGCCCCTCTGCTATGGAATGCCCTCCCAAGAATAACTTTGCCACATTCCCTCCCTTAGGGTGTTTTTAAAAACATATATATATCTTAAAACCCATCTGTTTAGAGAGGCTTTAAAAATACGTTAATGATAAATTGATGGACTTTTAATTTTCATTCACTTGCTTTTAACTGAGTTTGTTTTGATTGGTTTTATTCTATGCTGTGTTTTATGTGTTTTGTTGTTTTAAACTTTATGCTACTTTTACTGTTGAGAGCCGCCCCAAGCAGTATTGTACCAGAGGGGTGGGGTATACATATTTTTAATAAATAAATAAAATAAAGAATGGCATAAAAACTAAAATGGGTTCTAAAGATTAGTATTATTGTTAGTCACTTTAGGGTTGGTTTGCACAGTTGTATTTTTTACCTGATGACTGGAACATCAAGTGGTGATTCGCATTGTGTGAATGAGCTTCAACAGATCCAACACCACCCATGGACCTTCCATATCACCTGATGTAAGCTCTAATGCAGTACTTTTAAATGGAGTCAGTTCACTCATTCAGAAGTGAGTAAAGTAATGTGATCCAGTGTGAACCACTATTTGATGGGAAACAGGTCTTGATAAGCGTTTGTTTATGAAGTTTTTGTACCATACTTCTATCAGATATTTAAAGTACTGTACAGTAAATCATGGCATACCAGATCCTAGACATTTACTTGCTGGTGTGTCCTTAAGACCTGGTTGAACCAATAGCAGCTCAGCCCCAAACTCACAGGATGGCCTTAGGAAAAGGGACTTTCTCTTATTTATTATTTATTTAATAAATTTGTATGCCACCCACTGCCAAAGTCTCTAGGCAGTATACAAAATATAACAAACCAAGAATTTAACCGTCAAAACATATAAAAACCAGATTAAAATACCCATAAAAACACACCAACTAGCTTGGCTGAAGAGATGTGTCTTCAGTTTCCTAAAAGCCAACAGGGATGGAGCAGCTCTAAGCTCAGCAGGAAGTACATACTAGGGATGTGCATGGAACCAGTGGCGGGGGGGGAGGTTTGAAGGAGGGGGGGCATACCTTTAAGGGTGGGGGAGGGTGCCCTTACCTCTCTCACCACTTCCCCCCCTCACCACTTTCCCCCCGCTGGCGCTCCGTTTAAAAAGTGTCCATCAGGGCGGCGGTGTACCTCCCTGCCACCACGGTGTCCTCCTCAGCCAGAAGAACCCAGTGCACATGCACGTCATTTGGGTGTGTGAGTGAGCGCGGTGTGTGCACATGCAAGGTACTTCTAGGTACTTCCGGTTGAGGAGGGCACCAGAGTGGCAGGGAGGTACACTGCTGCCCTGATGGACACTTTTTAAATGGAGTGCCGTTGGGGGGTGGGGGAAGTGGCAGGAGGGGTAAGGACACCCTCCACCACCCTTAAAGGTATGCCCACTGCCTTCGAGCCGGCCAAACCACCGGTCATTTGACCCAGTTCGGAGGCCTATAAAGGGCCTCCGAATCGGCATTCCACAGTCCTGGGGAAACTACAGAGAAGGCATGCCTTTGAGTCACCACCAGATGAGCTGGCAGTACCCTCAGACAAACCTCCCTAGAAGATCTTTATAGGCAGCAGGGTTCATAACGAAGAAGGCGTTCTCTTAAATACCGTGGGCCCAAGCTGATAAGGGCTTTATAGGTAATAATTAGCACTTTGTATTTTGCCCGGAAACCTATTGGTAACCAGTGTAGATCTTTTAGAATCGGAGTAATATGGTCTTTAGGGTCATCTTGGAGACCCAATCTGGCAGCAGCATTCTGCACCAATTGCAGCTTCCGGACTATGTGCAAAGGCAGCCCTACGTAGAGTGCATTGCAATCGTCAAGCCTGGTGGTTACCAGCATGTGCACCACTGTCTTAAGGTCACTCACTTCCAGGAAAGGGTGCAGTTGGCAAACCGGTCAAAGCTGATCAAAAGCACTCCTGGTCACGGCCTCCACCTCCTCCTGACCACCGCCTCCTGGCCTCAGCTTCCTCCCCCATCTGTGACACTGGGATAACCCCACTGACCTGCAGCACTGAGTTCTTGCAAAGATTCCTAAGTGAATGTGTGTGAAGCGCTTTGAGCACCTAGAACAAGAAATACATAAAGACCCAAAATGATTAGAATTGCTGTTGGTACGAGCATCTTCCTTGGTCACGCTTTTAACCCAGGGCTGCACAACTCCAATGCCCTAGTGGGGCGGAACCATCCACAACTTGTCATGTGGGGGCTGAGGTCAATTTTTAGCACATAACATTAAAATTTTAAAAAGTATTAGTTACTTGTGGATCTGTTCCTCCTATCAATGGACTCATAGTTTCAACCAAGAATAGTGGCCAGAAAATAGGTCCTGTCCCTGCTCAATCAGTGGGGCCCCTAGAGTGCATGCCAGTCCCAAACAAATGCCAAGTCCTCTCCTCTTCCTAAATTGTTGTTGCTTTCAGGCTGCAGTCCTAGGCATGCTTATATGGGAGTAAACCTCACTGGGTGCACCATGGAACATATTTCTGAGAAAACATGCATTGGATGGCACTATAAGGCAGTTTCCAGCTCCTGTGTTGCTGCAGGAGACCTGGGGGCGAGTAAAATAGTCCTTGTGGGCCAAATCTGGCCCCTGGGCCTTATGTTGTGCAGGCCTGTTTTAAACACTGCTTTCCACCAGCTGGGAGCCAAAAGGTCCCTGCTTCAAATCTTACCTTGCCCATTAGGAACTCACTCATGACTGTTGGCAACTCACCACTTAATATCCACCGCCTTGCATCTGCAGCCACAGGATTTGATTCTACTGGTCTACCTTGCAGGGTCGTGGTTATGAATACAATACTGAAATAATCAATATGAAACTCCTTCGGTACATAGCAAAAACCTTTTATGAGCTCTAGTCGTCTTATCTTGGCAACCAGGTCTTAAGGCTACACCAGCATGTAAACTGTAAATGTAAAAAATAACAATGTAAATGTAAAAATGTAAATGTAATAATAATAATAATAATATAAATAAACGCCTAAGGTTCAGCATGCTGTAGTGGTTTACTGTACGGTACTTTGAATGTTTCATAGAAAGGTGGTACAAAGACATCATGTACACATTGCATAGGTACAGGTATTTATCAGAGCATGAAGCTGTGTTGGCATTGCAGCAACAATATGCTGTTAATTACAGATGGATGCCCTGATGCAGGTGGTTCGGACCAGATCGGACTGATGTAATATGTGATATATATTGTTAGGGAAATGATTGACACTACACAATAGCAATAAATCAGGTTTGTAATAGTAACTTACACATCATCTGTGGGGAGGAAGAATTGCCTCTGGGCAACTAGGCAGGAAAGCTTTTCAAAAGTTGGTTTCCTTTTTCTATTTCGGTCACAATGGCTAGTATGAGGATGAGTGGGCTGGTTCAATGTCTGTGGGCCTGTAATCCTGGATGACTTGTATGCAGGCCTGCAGTAAATCCTATATTATAGGGCTGAGACTCTCCAGTTGTTGGACTCCAGCTCCCATAAAACAAATAAATTGCAACGCATAGCTACTGGGGATATGGCTGTAGCTCAGTGGTAGAGCATGCAGAAAGTCCAC